>NW_028322233.1:6875000-7500000 GCF_059928025.1 Delphinapterus leucas
GCAGGTGGCAAGGAGCAGCGAGGCTATGGGTTCCAGGTCGGTGTGAACTCACAACAGAGGGCCCTCATCATGAAACTGTGAACAACCCAGCCATTGTGTCCACAGAGCAGAAGGCCCACATTTCCATGGGGTTGGGAACCTGGCAGGAGTGTACTCGCACCACAGGGCACACATCAGAAAAATTTGGGAGCCCAGGAGTTAGGGCCAGACGCCAGAGGGCCCTCATTACCGAAGGGAGGAAACTCCCAGCAGGCACCAAATCCCAACTGAGGGCCCACGTCGCCAAGGTGACGTGCGCCAGCCAGGCAGGAGTGACCTCACAGCAGAGGGCAAACGTCACAGAAGGGAGAGGAACCCAGCCAGGATAAGACTCTCACCAGAGGGCCCACATCACCAAGGGGATCGGAACCAGGCAGAAGTATCCTCACACCAGGGTGGCCAAATAATGGAAAGGTGAGGAACCCAGAACATGTGGCCTAAACCACAGGAACCACATCTCCAAGGTGCTCAGAGTGAGGCAGGCAGGAGTAGCCTAACAACACAGGGACCATAGATCAAAAAATGTGAGGAATCCAGCAGTTGGAACGTCCCAGCAGGCGGCCAGGAGCAGCGAGGCAATGGGATCCTTTCTGGAATGAACTCACACCAGAGGGCCCTCATCATTAAACTGTGAGCGACCCAACCGTTGGGACCTCACAGCAGAAGGCGCACATCCACATGGGGATGGGAACCCGGCAGGAGTGTCATCGCACAAGTGGGCAAACATCAGAAAAAATGGGGAGCCCAGCAGTTATTGACTGATGCCACAGGGCCCTCATCACCGAGGGGAGGAGACTCCCAGCAAGCTCCAACTGCCACCAGAGGGCCGACGTCTCCAAGGCAACGGGAACAAGCCAGGCAGGTGTGACCTCAGAGCAGAGGGACCACCTCACAGACAGGTGACGAAACCAGCCAGGATCAGACTCTCACCAGACAGCCCACATCACCAAGGGGATATGAACCAGGCAGGAGTGTCCTCACACCAGTGGGTCCACATCCTTAATAGGTGAGTAAACCGGCACATGTGGCCTCAAACCAGAGGACACACATCACCAATGGGCTGGGAGTGAGGCAGGTGTCTGGACGGGCACATTTAACTCTCATTTCCCACCAGGAAGAGGAATTAACCAAACGCTCAGCGTGCCGTGCCGGAACCAGATTACGGCCTGAAGCAAACCTGCGGTTTTGTGGCCAGCTTACAAGGAAGCGAGTTAAGAAAGGAAATCAGGGACACTGTAATTCACAAACCTGCAGAGTTATAAATGACAACTACTGTCAAAAATATATTGAAGTAAGGCTGCAAAGAAGACTTGAAAACACGGCAGAATTCCAGGAATCAGATTTCAGGAGGTAGATTTGAATTGCATTTAAAGCATATGAAAAGCAGCAGATCTTTGACAGTGATGCACTTGGACAAAAAGAGCGTATGCATTTTTTCGTGAATATATTCAGGAAAAAACGCATACGCCCTTTTTGGTCAACCAAGCACTCGAGCAATGGAAATCCGCACTACAATGAAGTCTCTTTTCCCATTCGTCAAAAGGGCCATCTGAAAAAAGTGTAAAAACGAGAAACACAGGACAGGCCATGGAGAAGAGGGAGCCTTGTTATGCTGACGGGTGGGATGTAAATTGCCAACAGACACTCTGGAGATGTTTATGGTGTATCCTGAAACATCTAAAAAACAAAGCTACAGAGCCTAGGGCACTTCCACTTATGGTCCTATAGCTTAGGAAAATTAAAATCAACAAGACACAGCCAACACAAAATTTAGGGCTGCTGTGTTTTCAAGAACCTTGAGTCCAGTACAAATTAAATATCCCAGAAAGAAAAAAATGGATAAAGAAGTTGTGCTACTTACGTACAACGGAATATCACTCAGCAATGAAATCAATGTCATCAGGCCTGTAGCAGCAAATTGAGTGGATTTAAGCACGATGACTCTAAGAGAAATATGTCACACAGAGAAAGACAGTAATCATAAGATATCACTAATAGAGGGAGTGTAAACTTGGCTCCACATGAACTGAATTACAAAACCGAACAGTGTCTCACATTTAGCTAAAAAACTTATGCTTGCTTAAGGGGAAAGTTGAGTTGGGGTGCTGTATAAAACCAGAGATTGAAATTAGCACAGATACCTTTCCATAAGCCAAATATGTAATAGACAAGACCTACTCCTTGCTCAACGAAATAGACTCATCCATGCTGTATCATCTCACACCTGTTAGAATGGGCATCATCAGAAAATCTACAAACAACAAATGCTGGAAAGGGTGTGGAGATAAGGAACCCTCTTCCACTATTGTTGGGAATGTAAATAGATACAGTCACTGTGGAGAACATTATGGAGTTTCTTATAAAACTAAAAATAGAATTACCATATGATACAGCAATCCCACTACTGGGCATATACCCAGACAAAACCAAAAATCAAAAAGAGACATTCACCGCAATGTTCATTGCATCACTATTTACAATATCCAGGTAATGGAAGCAACCTAAATGCCCAGACAGACGAATGCATAAAGATGTGGTACATATATAAAATGGAATATTACTAAGCCATAAAAAGGAATGAAATTGGATCATTTGTAGAGACGTTGATGGATCTAGAGACTGTCATACAGAGTGAAGTAAGTCAGAAAGAGAAAAACAAAACAAATCTTGTATATTAATGCATATATGTGGAACCTAGAAAAATTGTACAGATGAACCGTTTTGCAAGACAGAAATAGAGCAACAGATGTAGACAACAAACGTATGGACACCAAGGGGGGAGAGCGGTTGGGGGGGTGGTGGTGGGAGGAGTTGAGAGATTGGGATTGGCATGTATACATTTATATGTATAAAATAGATAACCAATAAGAACCTGCTGTATAAAAAATAAAATAAAATTCAAAATTAAAAAAACAAAATTAAAAAAAGTAAAACAGAAAAAATATTCTTCCCTTCACATACATGTATTAATATGAATAAATTATTTCCATGCTTATATCTGTAAATACAAAAAAGAGGAATAAAATCTACCTTGAACCAAAAACGGAAAAAAGAAAAAAAATCAGAACCCACCATTTACACAGAGGAAAACCGTATCAGGGCACTTGCTCCAGTTGTAAACCATTCTGAAGTTGGTCAGTGGTGGGGAATCATCTCCCATTCAGCCAGCAGGCCCCACGCAACAAGCGTCCTCTTTGCAAAGCTGGGGGACCATGCCGAGGCATCTGTGAGTAAACGTGGGCCGAACCCCAGGCCAGCTGCTGCTGAAATGTTCCCACCCTTCCCAGGTAAAACACCTGAATATGTACAAGGACTTGAAAGCCTAGAGGAAGGGCCATGGAGCCACACGAGTGACAGCATGCCGGCCGACTTGGTGCCTGCAGGCCAGCCAGGATGGCCCTGGCCCTGGGTGCTCTTCTGGAAGCTTTCCATTTCCCTGCCTGAGATACCCCTTCTGTCCTCGCCCCCACTGCTTTCTTCCTTCCTCACCTCTGCCCAGGAAGAAATTCCAGCGGCAGGTATGGGTGTCACATCCTCTTCTTTAGCAGGTGGCATCTTGGCAACTGCTGCAGAAAGTCCAGCAGAACCCCACTCACACTGGGCCACCCACAAAGCCGTGGCCTCTCACTCCGTCCCACCAGCCCAGCCCCGAGACTGTTGACAGGGCAGAGAAAATGGCGTCAGGCACAGCCATTTTATATGTGTGTTTATATCGATCTCAACCCAGGCACACCTGGGGAGGGCTGGCCGGCACGGTCAGGCTGCCCAGGTCAGCCAATCATCACCCCTCAGGGTCTCACAGTTGCAGAAAATGGAAATTGCTGAATCAGCCAGGTCCAAGGAACAGGTGTGGGCTCTTGAGAGTCAGGATAGACAAGGGGTTGTAGCTCCGGCTTGTTTTCTAATCATTTTGACTGGCTCATGAGTGGGAGACAACTTCAAGAAAACCCTCTCCTAATGAGAGGACCCCAGGAGTCAGGGAGAGGAGGGGTGGGTGGTGGGTGGAGACAGAGGCCTGGTGCCCCGGGTGCAGTGGAAGTCTCTGGAAGACCAGGTGGAGGGAGGCCGCACAGAGTGATGCCCAGGGTCACAGACCTGACGGAGGTGCTATTTGTTAGTTCAAGTCCTGCTCTGAGGTGCTCTGTGTCAGATCTGAGCGACAGGTGAGCTGGGAGTGCTCTGCAATGTGGGCTATGTGCACGGTTCCTGTGTGCCCAGCCTTGCCACGGTACCTGCAAGGGTAGCTCTGTATCCTGGGAGGGGCCTGACCACGAGAGCCCCATGGGCTGCAGGGGACCTGCGCAGGGAACCCCATATCCTGGGAGGGGCCTGAACACGAGAGCCCCGTGGGCTGGCGTGGGGGTGGGGTACCTGCCCAGGTGAGCTTCATATCCTGGGATTGGCCTGACCTCGAGAGCCCCATGGGCTGCTGGAGTCCTGGTAAAGGATGTCAGGACAGTCAGTGAAGCCACCGAGGATATACCTCCAGTAGTTCCTAAATCCTACACCCTGCTGGTCATTCTACCAACCACCAGGACTTGGTATTCTGTATTAGTCTTGAATGATGCCTTCTTTGGTATTCCATTAGTCCGAGAGTCACAAAAAATTTTGGCTTGTGAGTGGCAGGACTCAACATACAACTAAAACAATACTTCCGGGCCGTCTTGCCCCAAGGGTTCAAAAATTCCCACACCACCTTTGGGGAAAGCTCAGCTAAAGACCTAAAAGCTCTACCTCTGGAAAAGGAAACACTCCTTCAATATGCAGACGACATTCTGATCGCCAGCCCTACTAAGGAGACCTCTGAACTACCAAGCCAATAGAGGATAGAAGTTGTCCAAGAAAAAGCTCAAATATCACAGACTACGGTGACCTGCCTGGGCTTCATTCTCACAGAAGGTCGGAGAAGCACATCCCAGGAAAGGGAAGAAACAATTTATAGCCTTACCCCTTTCTAAAACTAGAAGACAGCTTAGGGGTTCCTGGGGAGGCCAGGGTTTGCTGCTTCTGGATCCCTAACTACAGTCTACTAGCTGGGCCTCTATATGAAACACTGAAAGGAAAAGATGATCCTTTTGAATAGAATCCAGAAGTGGCCTTTCAAGAATGGAAAGAGCAGTCAATTCAGACCCTTGCCCTGGAACTCCCTAATTTAGCTAAACCCTTTGACCTTTACATTCCTGGTGAAAGGTGAATCGCCATTGGAGTATTAGTGCAAAAACTGAGACCACTTGAAATGGAACAATGCAAGAATGCCATATAGGTAGGATAAACTACGGTCACCATGGAGCTTGGCCCACCGCCACATCTGCCCAAGATACTGGCGGTATCTAAAAACCTGGACATCAGCAGCCCAAAAGGCCACCTCCCTCTTAAGGGAAAAGGACCCCACGTGGTGATCCTAACCCCCAACCATGCCCTGAAGTTGCAGGGTTTGCTCCGTGGGCACACTGACCTCGAGTGAGGAGGCCCTCCAACTCCAACCTCCAGAGAGATAACCAGGGGCAACGGGGCAACATGACAACTCATGTGACCATCACTTGACCTGGAGTTTCTCTCATAAAACAACAAGAGTGTGTCCCAAAAGAGTAGACTACTGCTTGCAGGACTTACTGCACCCAGAGGGGAGCTAATAATCTTGGCGGGGGAACCGAATATCACGCTGTCACCATAGAAAAGCCTAGAAACACCGTGATGATGGTGGCCACTAAGACCGGCTGGACTCCTGTTTACTTCAAAAGGCTGTTGACTCAGTGGCCATCATGGTCCTTCATCACCACTGACCCTGGGCTGTCTGGGAGTTGAGCGGGCAGGGTCCTGACACCTGGTGCTGTTTTTACGTTAATTCAGGGGCCTAATTGAAGAAAGCGCAGACTACTGGTCAGAGCATCTAGGCTGGCAGAAACGGTCAGCCTAAGGTGGCCAAATAAATGTGGGGCGGGGTGAAACTGGACCTCACAGCATCACTGCACATCTCCTTCCTGGACCCTTAACGGTCATTAGAATCTATAACACTTCCAATACTGGTGCTCAGGCGGACGAGCAGGGAGGCAGCAGCCCTGGGGACAATCAACGTCACCTGGAGGCTGCTGGGGAGAAGTTCTGACCCTCGCCCACGAGTATGAGTGCTCTTAACTCAGCACTCAGCAGTTACAGAAGAAGGGTCTGCACCCTCAGCACTCCAAGAATGAGGAAGGGGACAAAAGGCAGAAGCGGGGTTTGTCCCAGGCAAAGCCCCTTAAAAATCCCTGGGAGATAAAAATAGAATCTGGGCAATGAAATAAAGTCTAACCTTTTTATCCTTTGTGCTTTGTCTAATTTCACGTGCTCCTAGGGTCCCGCATACAGAGGTTCCACACCTGGCACTTCAGACCAGATTTTCTAGTGCAGAATGGCTGGGTCGACACATCAGATCCTGGGGCCCAGGGCAGACTCCGTGATATAGAGCCTGAGCTGCAGCCAACCGGGCCCTCGAGAGAGCTCTGCCCCCTCCCTCCCACTGACTCTGACAGGATCTCTACACAGCAGCCCAGCCCACAGCCCACAGGGTAGCACATGCTCTCACCTCTCCATTCTCTGATCAAAATATAAAGTTTCCTTTGCTTCTGAAACAAACTCAGTCTCGATCTGTTGGCTCCAATGACACCGGGCAGGGGGACACTTGTTGGGGTCCACTCTGGAGGATCAGTAACAGAAATTGAGAACCTTGTAACTTCAATGAACAGATGTGTGAGCCAAACTGTAATTAACATAGAACAGTGTATAAGGCTCGGGTAAAATAAGATGTTTCTAACACTTCCATTTGATATTTCCATCAATTTATTATAAGCAAGTTCACTGAAAAGATTTGTCAGGTCAATATTAGAGAAACGAAATGATTTCTTTCCAAGGATGTACATCTAATAATCTTGGTTAAAGCTTCAATCTTGTTTTAAATGCTTTTCCATTGAAAATGATACCTCTCTTTCAGCTCCCCCATTTCTGAGAAGTATAAAATCTTATAATTTATGATTACCAAAGAGGAAAGGTGGGAGGAGGGATAAATTAACAGTTTGGGATTAACACATACACACTGCTATGTATATAATCAATCATCAACAAGGAACTACTGTATAGCACAGGGAACTACACTCAATATTTTGCAATAACCTATAAGGGGAAATAATCTGAAAAAGAATAGATATTTTTATTGACATCATCTATCAATGACAGTTAAAATGGAACCTAAGGGAAGCCGTTGGTGAGTGCTTCTGACCCTGAGGACTTCAATCATCTAAAGTTTGGACTCTGCCTACTTCCCAAGGCCCTTAATGAACATATGTGTAGCCGTAGCTTAAAAAATTCCCCAGTTTGGGTTGCGGAGAGACACTGATTTTGAAAAAGCCCTGGTGGTCTCCTCACATGAATGGGATCCTTCCTACAGCTAAAACATGCCTGTCACACCCAGAGGATGGTATACCGTCTGATCGGGAAGAGTTTGGAAAAGGCATCTCATCTCCTCATCTCCTGGTGCTCGGGTTCACCACTCCGGCGTCTTTACTAACAGTCTCCCCACTTGGAGATGTCAGCACTGTCAACATCCTGTTGTGTACAGTTTGGAATTTGTCCAGAGGATGAAGTGGAAGGAGGAGGAACAATGAGAGACAAGTCCTAGGTGCTCGGACAGCCACATGTCTCTTTAATTTCCAATCAGAAAGACGAATTGACCAAAGGCTAGGGTTGCCCATGGAAACAGAATAGGCCTTGAGGAAACCCCGCTGCTTTGTGGCCAGTTCCCATAAACACAAGTAAAAAATGGAACTCAGGGGCACTAAAATTCACGAAACTGCAGAGTTGAAAATATCTATCCCTAAAAATTGTCTTGAGGATAGTCAGAGAAAAGGACTTGTAAGCAAGGGAGAATGGCAGGAAAGGGATTGGAAGAGGTAGAAAGGACTCGCCATTAAGCACAAGAAAAGGGGCTGAACATTTGCAACTTTGCACTTGGTCAAAAAGGGTGTATGCATCTCTTTCTGTATATATTCAAGAAAAGGGCACACACATTTTTAGCCAACCAAACAGGTGGGCACTGGAAATCAATACTACAAAAGATATCACTTCACATCAGTCAGAAGAGCCGTCCTCATAAAGTGTAAACACCAGAAATGCAGGACAGGAAAGGAGAAAAGGGAGCCCTGTGAGGCTTATAGTGGAAATGTATATTGCCAACGGTCACTCTGGAGAAGTGTATTGTGTTTACTAAAGCATCTAAAAAATGAGCTACAGAGCACAGGGCACTTGCACTCATGGACGTGTATCTTGGGAAAAACAAAAATCGAGAGGACACAGGCACCCCAATGTTTACCGCCTCTCTGTTTAAAAGAACCTCGACTAGGATATAACTTAAATGTCTCTGGAGGGAAAAAATGGATAGAGATGTGGTACTTATGTAGAGTGGAATATTACTCAGCCTGGAAATCAATGAAATATGGCCATTTGTAACAACTCCAGAGGAGTTACGTATGATCATTCGAAGTCACATAATTCAAAAGAAAAAGACACATATCATAAGATATCATTTAAAGCAACATAAGATATCACTAATACACGGAATGTAAACTTGGGGACACATGAATGGAACTACAAAACAGAACGGGGCCTCAAATTTAGAAAACCAACATATGCTTGCTTAAGGGGAAAGGTGAGTTCGGGTGCTGAATAAAACCAGAGATTGAAATTAGCACAGATACTGTTCAATAAGCCAAATATGTAATAGAAAAGACCTACTTTTTGGTCAACGAAATGACTCAACACCCCATATTCACCACCTAGGAATATACCTGACTAGTAAGAGTCTTAAAACGTATGGATTTATATGTCTCCGTAAGAGAATCAAGCGTGTGTAGAGCGACATAAACGCAGCAGTGAAAATCGGCTAAATCACATTTTCAAAATAAATTTCAAAAACATAACAAAATGGCAGTGAAATAGAGAGCAATTCTTAAAAAATTCTTTCAGGGCTTGTGATGCAACCTGGATTTAACACATCTACACCCACAGCTGGATGAGACATAAGGCTGGACACTTCGAGCTGATAGCATTGGTGAGGTTCTGTGAGCAAATGCAGACCATTTGAAGTCATACAGCATTTTACCCATTCCATGGGTTTCAACTCTCCAGGTTTAAGGGATTCTTCCTTCAGCTAAAACGTGCATGGGAAACCCAGTGTATGGTCCACCGTGTGATTGGGAAACGTTTTTAAATGCATCTCAGTTTTCGTCCCCTGGTACTCAGGTTCACCATTCCAGACGCTTTACTAACACTCTCCCCACTTGGAGAGTCAGTGTCTTTAACCTCCTGTCTGGCTCAGTTTGCAATTTACGCAGAAGATGTACAGGAATAGGGAGAACCAATGAGAGATTAGCTGTAGGTGTCTGCATGGGCAAATGTAATGCTCATTTCCCACCAGGAAGGAGAATTAAACAAACGGTCAGCGTGCAATGCCGGAACAAGATTAGGGCCAGAAGCAATCCTATGGTTTTGCAGCCAGCTCAAAAGAAAACGAGTTGAAGAAACGAGCTCAGGGGCACTGTAATTCACAAACATGCAGAGTTATAAATGACAGCTATAGTCCAAAAATATATTGAAGTAAGGACGCGAAGAGGACTTGAAAGTGGGGCAGGATTGCAGGAAACCGATATCAGGAGTTAGACTGAAAATGCATTTAAAGCATAGGAAAAGAGGCAGAACGTTGACAATGATGCACTTGGCTAAAAAGGGCGTATTCGATTTTTCCTGAATATAGTCAGGAAAAAACGCATACACGCTTTTTGGCCAACCAAGCAAGCTTGCAAAGGAAATCTGCACTACAATGAAGTCTCACTTCCCCCTGGTCATAAGGGCCATCTGAAAAAACTGTAAAATCCAGAAAGACAGGACAGGCCATGGAGAAGAGGGAGCATTGTTATGCTGATGGGTGGGATGTAAATTGCCAACAGCCACTCTGGAGAAGTGTATGGCGTTTCCTGAAACACCTAAAAAAGAAAGGAACTGAGCCCAGTGCACTTCCACATATGGTCTTTTAGCTTAGAGAAATTAAAATCAGAAAGACGCAACCACCACAAACTTTGGGACAGCTCTGTTTAGAACCTTGTCTACCCTATAAGTTAAATATACCAGAGAGCAAAAGAGGGATAAAGAAGTTGTAGTACTTACGTAAAATGGAATATCACTCAGCAAGGAAATCTATGTCATCAGGCCCAAAGCAGCATAAGGACTGGATTCAGGTACGATGTCTCTAAGTGAAATAAATCACACAGATAAAGAAACCTCATAAGATGTCACTAATACACGGAATGTACACTTGGCTACACATGAACTGAAATACAAAACAGAACAGGGTCTCAAATTTAGAAAACCAACTTATGCTTGCTTATGGGGAAAGGTGAGTTGGGGTGCTGCATAAAAACAGAGATTGAAATTAGCACAGAGACCGTTCCATAAGCCAAATACGTAATAGACAAGACCTACTCCTTGCTCAACGAAATGCACTAAACACCCTATATTCAACGCCTAGGAATACACCTGGTTAGTAAGAATCTTCAAACCCATGGATTTATATGTCTCCATAAGAGAATCAAGCGTGTGTACAGCTGCATGAAGGCAGCAGAGAAAATCCGATAAATCCCATTATCAAAATGAATTACAAAAACAAAACACAATGACAGTGAAATAGAGAGCAATTCTTAAATAATTCATTCAGGGCTTGTGATGCAACCTGGATTTACCTCATCTACACCCAGAGCTGAGTGAGACATAAGGTTGGACACTTCGGGCTGATAGCATTGGTGAGGTTCGATGAGCAAATGCAGACCCTTTGAAGTCATACTGCATGGGACCCATTCCATGGGTCCCAACTCTCCAGGTTTAAGGGATTCTTCCTTCAGCTAAAACATGCATGGGAAACCCACAGTATGGTGCACCGTGTGACCGGGAAACGTTTTCAAATGCATGTCCGTTTTCGTCCGCTTTTTCTCGGGTTCACAATTCCAGACCCTTTACTAACAGTCTCCCCACTTGGACAGTCAGTGCCTTTATCTCCTGTTTGGCACAGTTTGCAATTTCTGCACAAGATGAACAGGAATAGGGAGAACTAATGAGAGAGTAGCTGTAGCTGTCTGCACGGGCAAATTTAACTCTCATTTCCCACCAGGAAGAGGAATGAACCAAAGGCTCAGCGTGCCATGCCGGAACAAGATTAGGGCCTGAAGAATCCTGCAGTTTTGCGTCCAGCTCAAAAGAAAGCTAGTTGAAAAAAAGAGCTCAGGGGCACTGTCATTCACAAACCTGCAGTTATCAATGACAGCTATCTTCCAAAAATATATTGAAGTAAGGCTGCAAAGCAGACTTGAAAGTGGGGCAGAATTGAAGGAAACCGATTTCAGGAGGTAGACAGTAATTGCATTTAAAACATAGGAAAAGAGGCAGTACGTCGACAATGATGCACTTGGCCAAGAAGGGCATATGCGTTTTATCCAGGGCCCTCATTAAAGAGGGGAGGAGGCTCCCAGCACACTCCAATGGCCAACAGAGGGCCCATGTCACCAAGGCGACGTGTGCCACCCAGGCAGGAGTGACCTCATGTCAGAGGGCCCACCTCACAGAAGGGTGAGGTACCCAGCCAGGATCAGACTCTCACCAGAGGGCCCACATCACCAAGGGGATCGGATCCAGGCAGGAGTGGCCTCACACCAGTGTGGCCAAATAATAGAAAGGTGAGGAACCCAGAACATGTGGCCTAAACAAGAGGACCCACATCTCCAAGGGGCTGGAAGTGAGGCAGGAAGGAGGAGCCACAAAACAGAGGACCCATAGAATAAAAAAGTGAGGAATCCCGCAGTTGGAACCTCCTAGCATGCGGCAAGGAGCAGCGAGGCTATGGGTTCCCAGCCAGTGTGAACTCACAACAGAGGGCCCTCATCATTAAACTGTGAACAACACAGCTGTTGGGACCACAGAACAGAAGGCCCACATTCCCATGGGGTTGGCATCCTGGCAGGAGTGTACTCGCACCACAGGGCACACATCAGAAAATTTTGGGAGCCCAGGAGTTAGGGCCTGACGCCAAACGGCCCTAATTACAGAGGGGAGCAGACTCCTAGCAGGCACCAACTCTCAACTGAGGGCACACGTCGCCAATGTGACATGTGACAGCCAGGCAGGAATGACCTCACAGCCAAGGGCCTACGTCACAGAAGGGGGAGGAACCCAGCCAGGATAAGACTCCCACCAGAGGGCCCACATCACCAAGGGGATCAGAACCAGGCAGGAGTGGCCTCAAACCAGTATGGCCAAATCATAGAAAAGTTAAGAAACCAGAACATATGGCCTAAAACAGAGGACCCACATCAACAAGGGGCTCAGAGTGAGGCAGGCAGTAGGTGTCTCAAACAGAGGGCCCATAAAATAAAAAAGGTGGGGAATCCCGCAGTTGGAACTTCCCAGCAGGCGGCAAGGTACAGCGAGGCTATGGGATCCCGGCCGGTGTGAACTCACAACAGAGGGCCCTCATCACGAAACTGTGAACAACCCAGCAGTTGGGACAACAGAGCAGAAGGCCCACATTCCCATGTGGTTGGGAACCTGACAGGAGTGTCCTCCCACCAGAGGGCACACATCAGAAAAGTATGGGAGCCCAGGAGTTAGGGCCTGACGCCAGAGTGTCCTCATCACCGAGAGGAGAATGCTCCCAGCATGCTCCAGCTGCCGCCAGAGGGCCGACGTCACCAAGGCGGGGTGTGCCAGCCAGGCAGGAGTGACCTCAGGGCCGAGGGTCAACCTTACGGAACTGTGAGGAACCCAACCAGGATGAGACTCTCACCAGAGGGCCCACATCCCCAAGGGGATGGGAACAAGGCAGGAGTGTTCTCACCACAGTGGTGCCACATCACTGAAAGGCGAGGAACCCACAACATGTGGCCTCAATCCAGAACACCCACATCAACAAGGGGCTCAGAGTGAGGGAGGCAGGAAGTGTCTCACAACACACGGCCCATAGAAGAATAAAGGTAAGGAATCCTGCAGTTGGAAGATCCAAGCAGGTGGCCCAGAGCACCGAGGCTCTGGGATGCGTGCCGGAGTGAACTCACAGCAGAGGGCCCACATCCTGACACTGTGAGCAACCCAGCCGTTGGCACCTCAGAACAGAAGGCCCAAATCCGCATGGGGATGGGAACCTGGCCGGAGTGTCCTCTCACCACTTAGCACGTATCAGAAAATATGGGTACCCAGCAGTTAGGGCCTGACACCTGAGTGTCCTCATCACCGAGAGGAGAAGGCTCCCAGCACGGTCCATCTGCGGTCAGAGGGCCGACGTCACCAAGGCGGTGTGTGCCAGCCAGGCAGGAGTGACCTCAGGGCAGAGGGCCAACCTTACGAAACTGTTAGGAACCCAACCAGGATGAGACTCTCACCAGAGGGCCCACATCCCCAAGGGGATGGGAACCAGGCAGGAGTGTTCTGACCCCAGTGGGGCCACATCATTGAAAGGCGAGAAACCCACCACATGTGGCCTCAAACCAGAAGACCCACAACAACAAGGGGCTCAGAGTGAGGCAGGCAGGAAGTGTCTCACAACACACGGCCCATAGAAGAAAAAAGGTAAGGAATCCTGCAGTTGGAAGCTCCAAGCAGGTGGCCCAGAACACCGAGGATATGGGATGCATGCTGGAGTGAACTCACAGCAGAGGGCCCACATCCTGACACTGTGAGCAACCCACACGTTGGCACCTCAGAACAGAAGGCCCAAATCCGCATGGGGATGGGAACCTGGCAGGAGTGTCATCGCACCAGTGAGCACATATCAGAAAATGTGGGGAGCCCAGCAGTTAGGGCCTGACGCCAGAGGGCTCTCATCACCGATGGGAGGAGGCTCCCAGCACGCTCCAACTGCAACCAGAGGGCCCATGTGGCCAAGGCGACGTGTGCCAGCCAGGCAGGAGTGACCTCACAGCAGAGGACCCACCTCCCAGAAGTATGAGGAATCAGGCCAGGGTCCAACTCTCACCAGAGGGCCCACATCAACAAGAGGATGGGAACCAGTCACAAGTGTCCTCACACCAGTGGGGTCACATACCTAAAAGGTGAGGCAACCGGCACATGTTGCCTCAAACCAGAGGACCTACATCACCAAGGGGCTTGGAGTGAGGCAGGCAGGAGGAGCCTCACAACAGAGGGCCCAAAGTATAAAAAAGGGGCGGAATCCAGCAGTTGGAACCTCCCAGCAGTCGGCCCAGAGCACAGAGGCTATGGGATCTAGGCCTGAGTGAACTAACACCAGAGAACCAACATCACGAAACTGTGAGCAACCCAGGCTTTGGGACCACTGAGCAGAAGGCCCACTTCCTCATGGGGATGGGAACCTTACAGGAGTGTCCTGGCATCACTGGGCTCAGTCAGAAAACGTGGGGTGCCCAGCAGTTAGAGCCTGATGCCAGAGGGCCCTCATCACCTAGGAGAGGAGGCTCCCAGCAGGCTCCAACTGCAACCAGATGGCCGACGTCACCAAGGCAATGTGAGCAAGCCAGGCAGGAGTTACCTCACAGAAGAGGGCCCACCTCAAAGAAGGGTCAGGAACCCAGCAAGGATCAGACTTTCACCAGAGGGCCCACAACACCAAGGGGATGTGAACCAGGCAGGAGTGTCCTCACACCATTGGGGCCATATCATCGAAAGGTGAGGGACCCAACACACGTGGCCTCAAACCAGAGGACACACATCACCAAGGGTCTGGGAGGGAGGCAGGCAGGAGTAGCCTCAAAACAGAGGGCCCATAGAATAAAAAAGGTGAAGAATCCCGCAGTTGGAACGTCCCAGCAGGTGGCAAGGAGCAGCGAGGCTATGGGTTCCAGGTCGGTGTGAACTCACAACAGAGGGCCCTCATCATGAAACTGTGAACAACCCAGCCATTGTGTCCACAGAGCAGAAGGCCCACATTTCCATGGGGTTGGGAACCTGGCAGGAGTGTACTCGCACCACAGGGCACACATCAGAAAAATTTGGGAGCCCAGGAGTTAGGGCCAGACGCCAGAGGGCCCTCATTACCGAAGGGAGGAAACTCCCAGCAGGCACCAAATCCCAACTGAGGGCCCACGTCGCCAAGGTGACGTGCGCCAGCCAGGCAGGAGTGACCTCACAGCAGAGGGCAAACGTCACAGAAGGGAGAGGAACCCAGCCAGGATAAGACTCTCACCAGAGGGCCCACATCACCAAGGGGATCGGAACCAGGCAGAAGTATCCTCACACCAGGGTGGCCAAATAATGGAAAGGTGAGGAACCCAGAACATGTGACCTAAACCACAGGAACCACATCTCCAAGGTGCTCAGAGTGAGGCAGGCAGGAGTAGCCTAACAACACAGGGACCATAGATCAAAAAATGTGAGGAATCCAGCAGTTGGAACGTCCCAGCAGGCGGCCAGGAGCAGCGAGGCAATGGGATCCTTTCTGGAATGAACTCACACCAGAGGGCCCTCATCATTAAACTGTGAGCGACCCAACCGTTGGGACCTCACAGCAGAAGGCGCACATCCACATGGGGATGGGAACCCGGCAGGAGTGTCATCGCACAAGTGGGCAAACATCAGAAAAAATGGGGAGCCCAGCAGTTATTGACTGATGCCACAGGGCCCTCATCACCGAGGGGAGGAGACTCCCAGCAAGCTCCAACTGCCACCAGAGGGCCGACGTCTCCAAGGCAACGGGAACAAGCCAGGCAGGTGTGACCTCAGAGCAGAGGGACCACCTCACAGAAAGGTGACGAAACCAGCCAGGATCAGACTCTCACCAGACAGCCCACATCACCAAGGGGATATGAACCAGGCAGGAGTGTCCTCACACCAGTGGGTCCACATCCTTAATAGGTGAGTAAACCGGCACATGTGGCCTCAAACCAGAGGACACACATCACCAATGGGCTGGGAGTGAGGCAGGTGTCTGGACGGGCACATTTAACTCTCATTTCCCACCAGGAAGAGGAATTAACCAAACGCTCAGCGTGCCGTGCCGGAACCAGATTACGGCCTGAAGCAAACCTGCGGTTTTGTGGCCAGCTTACAAGGAAGCGAGTTAAGAAAGGAAATCAGGGACACTGTAATTCACAAACCTGCAGAGTTATAAATGACAACTACTGTCAAAAATATATTGAAGTAAGGCTGCAAAGAAGACTTGAAAACACGGCAGAATTCCAGGAATCAGATTTCAGGAGGTAGATTTGAATTGCATTTAAAGCATATGAAAAGCAGCAGATCTTTGACAGTGATGCACTTGGACAAAAAGAGCGTATGCATTTTTTCGTGAATATATTCAGGAAAAAACGCATACGCCCTTTTTGGTCAACCAAGCACTCGAGCAATGGAAATCCGCACTACAATGAAGTCTCTTTTCCCATTCGTCAAAAGGGCCATCTGAAAAAAGTGTAAAAACGAGAAACACAGGACAGGCCATGGAGAAGAGGGAGCCTTGTTATGCTGACGGGTGGGATGTAAATTGCCAACAGACACTCTGGAGATGTTTATGGTGTATCCTGAAACATCTAAAAAACAAAGCTACAGAGCCTAGGGCACTTCCACTTATGGTCCTATAGCTTAGGAAAATTAAAATCAACAAGACACAGCCAACACAAAATTTAGGGCTGCTGTGTTTTCAAGAACCTTGAGTCCAGTACAAATTAAATATCCCAGAAAGAAAAAAATGGATAAAGAAGTTGTGCTACTTACGTACAACGGAATATCACTCAGCAATGAAATCAATGTCATCAGGCCTGTAGCAGCAAATTGAGTGGATTTAAGCACGATGACTCTAAGAGAAATATGTCACACAGAGAAAGACAGTAATCATAAGATATCACTAATAGAGGGAGTGTAAACTTGGCTCCACATGAACTGAATTACAAAACCGAACAGTGTCTCACATTTAGCTAAAAAACTTATGCTTGCTTAAGGGGAAAGTTGAGTTGGGGTGCTGTATAAAACCAGAGATTGAAATTAGCACAGATACCTTTCCATAAGCCAAATATGTAATAGACAAGACCTACTCCTTGCTCAACGAAATAGACTCATCCATGCTGTATCATCTCACACCTGTTAGAATGGGCATCATCAGAAAATCTACAAACAACAAATGCTGGAAAGGGTGTGGAGATAAGGAACCCTCTTCCACTATTGTTGGGAATGTAAATAGATACAGTCACTGTGGAGAACATTATGGAGTTTCTTATAAAACTAAAAATAGAATTACCATATGATACAGCAATCCCACTACTGGGCATATACCCAGACAAAACCAAAAATCAAAAAGAGACATTCACCGCAATGTTCATTGCATCACTATTTACAATATCCAGGTAATGGAAGCAACCTAAATGCCCAGACAGACGAATGCATAAAGATGTGGTACATATATAAAATGGAATATTACTAAGCCATAAAAAGGAATGAAATTGGATCATTTGTAGAGACGTTGATGGATCTAGAGACTGTCATACAGAGTGAAGTAAGTCAGAAAGAGAAAAACAAAACAAATCTTGTATATTAATGCATATATGTGGAACCTAGAAAAATTGTACAGATGAACCGTTTTGCAAGACAGAAATAGAGCAACAGATGTAGACAACAAACGTATGGACACCAAGGGGGGAGAGCGGTTGGGGGGGTGGTGGTGGGAGGAGTTGAGAGATTGGGATTGGCATGTATACATTTATATGTATAAAATAGATAACCAATAAGAACCTGCTGTATAAAAAATAAAATAAAATTCAAAATTAAAAAAACAAAATTAAAAAAAGTAAAACAGAAAAAATATTCTTCCCTTCACATACATGTATTAATATGAATAAATTATTTCCATGCTTATATCTGTAAATACAAAAAAGAGGAATAAAATCTACCTTGAACCAAAAACGGAAAAAAGAAAAAAAATCAGAACCCACCATTTACACAGAGGAAAACCGTATCAGGGCACTTGCTCCAGTTGTAAACCATTCTGAAGTTGGTCAGTGGTGGGGAATCATCTCCCATTCAGCCAGCAGGCCCCACGCAACAAGCGTCCTCTTTGCAAAGCTGGGGGACCATGCCGAGGCATCTGTGAGTAAACGTGGGCCGAACCCCAGGCCAGCTGCTGCTGAAATGTTCCCACCCTTCCCAGGTAAAACACCTGAATATGTACAAGGACTTGAAAGCCTAGAGGAAGGGCCATGGAGCCACACGAGTGACAGCATGCCGGCCGACTTGGTGCCTGCAGGCCAGCCAGGATGGCCCTGGCCCTGGGTGCTCTTCTGGAAGCTTTCCATTTCCCTGCCTGAGATACCCCTCCTGTCCTCGCCCCCACTGCTTTCTTCCTTCCTCACCTCTGCCCAGGAAGAAATTCCAGTGGCAGGTATGGGTGTCACATCCTCTTCTTTAGCAGGTGGCATCTTGGCAACTGCTGCAGAAAGTCCAGCAGAACCCCACTCACACTGGGCCACCCACAAAGCCGTGGCCTCTCACTCTGTCCCACCAGCCCAGCCCCGAGACTGTTGACAGGGCAGAGAAAATGGCGTCAGGCACAGCCATTTTATATGTGTGTTTATATCGATCTCAACCCAGGCACACCTGGGGAGGGCTGGCCGGCACGGTCAGGCTGCCCAGGTCAGCCAATCATCACCCCTCAGGGTCTCACAGTTGCAGAAAATGGAAATTGCTGAATCAGCCAGGTCCAAGGAACAGGTGTGGGCTCTTGAGAGTCAGGATAGACAAGGGGTTGTAGCTCCGGCTTGTTTTCTAATCATTTTGACTGGCCCATGAGTGGGAGACAACTTCAAGAAAACCCTCTCCTAATGAGAGGACCCCAGGAGTCAGGGAGAGGAGGGGTGGGTGGTGGGTGGAGACAGAGGCCTGGTGCCCCGGGTGCAGTGGAAGTCTCTGGAAGACCAGGTGGATGGAGGCCGCACAGAGTGATGCCCAGGGTCACAGACCTGACGGAGGTGCTATTTGTTAGTTCAAGTCCTGCTCTGAGGTGCTCTGTGTCAGATCTGAGCGACAGGTGAGCTGGGAGTGCTCTGCAATGTGGGCTATGTGCACGGTTCCTGTGTGCCCAGCCTTGCCACGGTACCTGCAAGGGTAGCTCTGTATCCTGGGAGGGGCCTGACCACGAGAGCCCCATGGGCTGCAGGGGACCTGCGCAGGGAACCCCATATCCTGGGAGGGGCCTGAACACGAGAGCCCCGTGGGCTGGCGTGGGGGTGGGGTACCTGCCCAGGTGAGCTTCATATCCTGGGATTGGCCTGACCTCGAGAGCCCCATGGGCTGCTGGAGTCCTGGTAAAGGATGTCAGGACAGTCAGTGAAGCCACCGAGGATATACCTCCAGTAGTTCCTAAATCCTACACCCTGCTGGTCATTCTACCAACCACCAGGACTTGGTATTCTGTATTAGTCTTGAATGATGCCTTCTTTGGTATTCCATTAGTCCGAGAGTCACAAAAAATTTTGGCTTGTGAGTGGCAGGACTCAACATACAACTAAAACAATACTTCCGGGCCGTCTTGCCCCAAGGGTTCAAAAATTCCCACACCACCTTTGGGGAAAGCTCAGCTAAAGACCTAAAAGCTCTACCTCTGGAAAAGGAAACACTCCTTCAATATGCAGACGACATTCTGATCGCCAGCCCTACTAAGGAGACCTCTGAACTACCAAGCCAATAGAGGATAGAAGTTGTCCAAGAAAAAGCTCAAATATCACAGACTACGGTGACCTGCCTGGGCTTCATTCTCACAGAAGGTCGGAGAAGCACATCCCAGGAAAGGGAAGAAACAATTTATAGCCTTACCCCTTTCTAAAACTAGAAGACAGCTTAGGGGTTCCTGGGGAGGCCAGGGTTTGCTGCTTCTGGATCCCTAACTACAGTCTACTAGCTGGGCCTCTATATGAAACACTGAAAGGAAAAGATGATGATCCTTTTGAATAGAATCCAGAAGTGGCCTTTCAAGAATGGAAAGCGCAGTCAATTCAGACCCTGCCCTGGAACTCCCTAATTTAGCTAAACCCTTTGACCTTTACATTCCTGGTGAAAGGTGAATCGCCATTGGAGTATTAGTGCAAAAACTGAGACCACTTGAAATGGAACAATGCAAGAATGCCATATAGGTAGGATAAACTACGGTCACCATGGAGCTTGGCCCACCGCCACATCTGCCCAAGATACTGGCGGTATCTGAAAACCTGGAAATCAGCAGCCCAAAAGGCCACCTCCCTCTTAAGGGAAAAGGACCCCACGTGGTGATCCTAACCCCCAACCATGCCCTGAAGTTGCAGGGTTTGCTCCGTGGGCACACTGACCTCGAGTGAGGAGGCCCTCCAACTCCAACCTCCAGAGAGATAACCAGGGGCAACGGGGCAACATGACAACTCATGTGACCATCACTTGACCTGGAGTTTCTCTCATAAAACAACAAGAGTGTGTCCCAAAAGAGTAGACTACTGCTTGCAGGACTTACTGCACCCAGAGGGGAGCTAATAATCTTGGCGGGGGAACCGAATATCACGCTGTCACCATAGAAAAGCCTAGAAACACCGTGATGATGGTGGCCAATAAGACCGGCTGGACTCCTGTTTACTTCAAAAGGCTGTTGATTCAGTGGCCATCATGGTCCTTCATCACCACTGACCCTGGGCTGTCTGGGAGTTGAGCGGGCAGGGTCCTGACACCTGGTGCTGTTTTTACGTTAATTCAGGGGCCTAATTGAAGAAAGCGCAGACTACTGGTCAGAGCATCTAGGCTGGCAGAAACGGTCAGCCTAAGGTGGCC
Source organism: Delphinapterus leucas (assembly GCF_059928025.1). Lineage (NCBI taxonomy): Eukaryota > Metazoa > Chordata > Mammalia > Artiodactyla > Monodontidae > Delphinapterus > Delphinapterus leucas. The sequence goes on from NW_028322233.1 coordinate 6,895,857, forward strand.
AAATAAATGTGGGGCGGGGTGAAACTGGACCTCACAGCATCACTGCACATCTCCTTCCTGGACCCTTAATGGTCATTAGAATCTATAACACTTCCAATACTGGTGCTCAGGCGGACGAGCAGGGAGGCAGCAGCCCTGGGGACAATCAACGTCACCTGGAGGCTGCTGGGGAGAAGTTCTGACCCTCGCCCACGAGTATGAGTGCTCTTAACTCAGCACTCAGCAGTTACAGAAGAAGGGTCTGCACCCTCAGCACTCCAAGAATGAGGAAGGGGACAAAAGGCAGAAGCGGGGTTTGTCCCAGGCAAAGCCCCTTAAAAATCCCTGGGAGATAAAAATAGAATCTGGGCAATGAAATAAAGTCTAACCTTTTTATCCTTTGTGCTTTGTCTAATTTCACGTGCTCCTAGGGTCCCGCATACAGAGGTTCCACACCTGGCACTTCAGACCAGATTTTCTAGTGCAGAATGGCTGGGTCGACACATCAGATCCTGGGGCCCAGGGCAGACTCCGTGATATAGAGCCTGAGCTGCAGCCAACCGGGCCCTCGAGAGAGCTCTGCCCCCTCCCTCCCACTGACTCTGACAGGATCTCTACACAGCAGCCCAGCCCACAGCCCACAGGGTAGCACATGCTCTCACCTCTCCATTCTCTGATCAAAATATAAAGTTTCCTTTGCTTCTGAAACAAACTCAGTCTCGATCTGTTGGCTCCAATGACACCGGGCAGGGGGACACTTGTTGGGGTCCACTCTGGAGGATCAGTAACAGAAATTGAGAACCTTGTAACTTCAATGAACAGATGTGTGAGCCAAACTGTAATTAACATAGAACAGTGTATAAGGCTCGGGTAAAATAAGATGTTTCTAACACTTCCATTTGATATTTCCATCAATTTATTATAAGCAAGTTCACTGAAAAGATTTGTCAGGTCAATATTAGAGAAACGAAATGATTTCTTTCCAAGGATGTACATCTAATAATCTTGGTTAAAGCTTCAATCTTGTTTTAAATGCTTTTCCATTGAAAATGATACCTCTCTTTCAGCTCCCCCATTTCTGAGAAGTATAAAATCTTATAATTTATGATTACCAAAGAGGAAAGGTGGGAGGAGGGATAAATTAACAGTTTGGGATTAACACATACACACTGCTATGTATATAATCAATCATCAACAAGGAACTACTGTATAGCACAGGGAACTACACTCAATATTTTGCAATAACCTATAAGGGGAAATAATCTGAAAAAGAATAGATATTTTTATTGACATCATCTATCAATGACAGTTAAAATGGAACCTAAGGGAAGCCGTTGGTGAGTGCTTCTGACCCTGAGGACTTCAATCATCTAAAGTTTGGACTCTGCCTACTTCCCAAGGCCCTTAATGAACATATGTGTAGCCGTAGCTTAAAAAATTCCCCAGTTTGGGTTGCGGAGAGACACTGATTTTGAAAAAGCCCTGGTGGTCTCCTCACATGAATGGGATCCTTCCTACAGCTAAAACATGCCTGTCACACCCAGAGGATGGTATACCGTCTGATCGGGAAGAGTTTGGAAAAGGCATCTCATCTCCTCATCTCCTGGTGCTCGGGTTCACCACTCCGGCGTCTTTACTAACAGTCTCTCCACTTGGAGATGTCAGCACTGTCAACATCCTGTTGTGTACAGTTTGGAATTTGTCCAGAGGATGAAGCGGAAGGAGGAGGAACAATGAGAGACAAGTCCTAGGTGCTCGGACAGCCACATGTCACTTTAATTTCCAATCAGAAAGACGAATTGACCAAAGGCTAGGGTTGCCCATGGAAACAGAATAGGCCTTGAGGAAATCCCGCTGCTTTGTGGCCAGTTCCCATAAACACAAGTAAAAAATGGAACTCAGGGGCACTAAAATTCATGAAACTGTAGAGTTGAAAATATCTATCCCTAAAAATTGTCTTGAGGATAGTCAGAGAAAAGGACTTGTAAGCAAGGGAGAATGGCAGGAAAGGGATTGGAAGAGGTAGAAAGGACTCGCCATTAAGCACAAGAAAAGGGGCTGAACATTTGCAACTTTGCACTTGGTCAAAAAGGGTGTATGCGTCTCTTTCTGTATATATTCAAGAAAAGGGCACACACATTTTTAGCCAACCAAACAGGTGGGCACTGGAAATCAATACTACAAAAGATATCACTTCACATCAGTCAGAAGAGCCGTCCTCATAAAGTGTAAACACCAGAAATGCAGGACAGGAAAGGAGAAAAGGGAGCCCTGTGAGGCTTATAGTGGAAATGTATATTGCCAACGGTCACTCTGGAGAAGTGTATTGTGTTTACTAAAGCATCTAAAAAATGAGCTACAGAGCACAGGGCACTTGCACTCATGGACGTGTATCTTGGGAAAAACAAAAATCGAGAGGACACAGGCACCCCAATGTTTACCGCCTCTCTGTTTAAAAGAACCTCGACTAGGATATAACTTAAATGTCTCTGGAGGGAAAAAATGGATAGAGATGTGGTACTTATGTAGAGTGGAATATTACTCAGCCTGGAAATCAATGAAATATGGCCATTTGTAACAACTCCAGAGGAGTTACGTATGATCATTCGAAGTCACATAATTCAAAAGAAAAAGACACATATCATAAGATATCATTTAAAGCAACATAAGATATCACTAATACACGGAATGTAAACTTGGGGACACATGAATGGAACTACAAAACAGAACGGGGCCTCAAATTTAGAAAACCAACATATGCTTGCTTAAGGGGAAAGGTGAGTTCGGGTGCTGAATAAAACCAGAGATTGAAATTAGCACAGATACTGTTCCATAAGCCAAATATGTAATAGAAAAGACCTACTTTTTGGTCAACGAAATGACTCAACACCCCATATTCACCACCTAGGAATATACCTGACTAGTAAGAGTCTTAAAACGTATGGATTTATATGTCTCCGTAAGAGAATCAAGCGTGTGTAGAGCGACATAAACGCAGCAGTGAAAATCAGCTAAATCACATTTTCAAAATAAATTTCAAAAACATAACAAAATGGCAGTGAAATAGAGAGCAATTCTTAAAAAATTCTTTCAGGGCTTGTGATGCAACCTGGATTTAACACATCTACACCCACAGCTGGATGAGACATAAGGCTGGACACTTCGAGCTGATAGCATTGGTGAGGTTCTGTGAGCAAATGCAGACCATTTGAAGTCATACAGCATTTTACCCATTCCATGGGTTTCAACTCTCCAGGTTTAAGGGATTCTTCCTTCAGCTAAAACGTGCATGGGAAACCCAGTGTATGGTCCACCGTGTGATTGGGAAACGTTTTTAAATGCATCTCAGTTTTCGTCCCCTGGTACTCGGGTTCACCATTCCAGACGCTTTACTAACACTCTCCCCACTTGGAGAGTCAGTGTCTTTAACCTCCTGTCTGGCTCAGTTTGCAATTTACGCAGAAGATGTACAGGAATAGGGAGAACCAATGAGAGATTAGCTGTAGGTGTCTGCATGGGCAAATGTAATGCTCATTTCCCACCAGGAAGGAGAATTAAACAAACGGTCAGCGTGCAATGCCGGAACAAGATTAGGGCCAGAAGCAATCCTATGGTTTTGCAGCCAGCTCAAAAGAAAACGAGTTGAAGAAACGAGCTCAGGGGCACTGTAATTCACAAACATGCAGAGTTATAAATGACAGCTATAGTCCAAAAATATATTGAAGTAAGGACGCGAAGAGGACTTGAAAGTGGGGCAGAATTGCAGGAAACCGATATCAGGAGTTAGACTGAAAATGCATTTAAAGCATAGGAAAAGAGGCAGAACGTTGACAATGATGCACTTGGCTAAAAAGGGCGTATTCGATTTTTCCTGAATATAGTCAGGAAAAAACGCATACACGCTTTTTGGCCAACCAAGCAAGCTTGCAAAGGAAATCTGCACTACAATGAAGTCTCACTTCCCCCTGGTCATAAGGGCCATCTGAAAAAACTGTAAAATCCAGAAAGACAGGACAGGCCATGGAGAAAACGGAGCATTGTTATGCTGATGGGTGGGATGTAAATTGCCAACAGCCACTCTGGAGAAGTGTATGGCGTTTCCTGAAACACCTAAAAAAGAAAGGAACTGAGCCCAGTGCACTTCCACATATGGTCTTTTAGCTTAGAGAAATTAAAATCAGAAAGACGCAACCACCACAAACTTTGGGACAGCTCTGTTTAGAACTTTGTCTACCCTACAAGTTAAATATACCAGAGAGCAAAAGAGGGATAAAGAAGTTGTAGTACTTACGTAAAATGGAATATCAATCAGCAAGGAAATCTATGTCATCAGGCCCAAAGCAGCATAAGGACTGGATTCAGGTACGATGTCTCTAAGTGAAATAAATCACACAGATAAAGAAACCTCATAAGATGTCACTAATACACGGAATGTACACTTGGCTACACATGAACTGAAATACAAAACAGAACAGGGTCTCAAATTTAGAAAACCAACTTATGCTTGCTTATGGGGAAAGGTGAGTTGGGGTGCTGCATAAAAACAGAGATTGAAATTAGCACAGAGACCGTTCCATAAGCCAAATACGTAATAGACAAGACCTACTCCTTGCTCAACGAAATGCACTAAACACCCTATATTCAACGCCTAGGAATACACCTGGCTAGTAAGAATCTTCAAACCCATGGATTTATATGTCTCCATAAGAGAATCAAGCGTGTGTACAGCTGCATGAAGGCAGCAGAGAAAATCCGATAAATCCCATTATCAAAATGAATTACAAAAACAAAACACAATGACAGTGAAATAGAGAGCAATTCTTAAATAATTCATTCAGGGCTTGTGATGCAACCTGGATTTACCTCATCTACACCCAGAGCTGAGTGAGACATAAGGTTGGACACTTCGGGCTGATAGCATTGGTGAGGTTCGATGAGCAAATGCAGACCCTTTGAAGTCATACTGCATGGGACCCATTCCATGGGTCCCAACTCTCCAGGTTTAAGCGATTCTTCCTTCAGCTAAAACATGCATGGGAAACCCACAGTATGGTGCACCGTGTGACCGGGAAACGTTTTCAAATGCATGTCCGTTTTCATCCGCTTTTTCTCGGGTTCACAATTCCAGACCCTTTACTAACAGTCTCCCCACTTGGACAGTCAGTGCCTTTATCTCCTGTTTGGCACAGTTTGCAATTTCTGCACAAGATGAACAGGAATAGGGAGAACTAATGAGAGAGTAGCTGTAGCTGTCTGCACGGGCAAATTTAACTCTCATTTCCCACCAGGAAGAGGAATGAACCAAAGGCTCAGCGTGCCATGCCGGAACAAGATTAGGGCCTGAATAATCCTGCAGTTTTGCGTCCAGCTCAAAAGAAAGCTAGTTGAAAAAAAGAGCTCAGGGGCACTGTCATTCACAAACCTGCAGTTATCAATGACAGCTATCTTCCAAAAATATATTGAAGTAAGGCTGCAAAGCAGACTTGAAAGTGGGGCAGAATTGAAGGAAACCAATTTCAGGAGGTAGACAGTAATTGCATTTAAAGCATAGGAAAAGAGGCAGTACGTCGACAATGATGCACTTGGCCAAGAAGGGCATATGCGTTTTATCCAGGGCCCTCATTAAAGAGGGGAGGAGGCTCCCAGCACACTCCAATGGCCAACAGAGGGCCCATGTCACCAAGGCGACGTGTGCCACCCAGGCAGGAGTGACCTCATGTCAGAGGGCCCACCTCACAGAAGGGTGAGGTATCCAGCCAGGATCAGACTCTCACCAGAGGGCCCACATCACCAAGGGGATCGGATCCAGGCAGGAGTGGCCTCACACCAGTGTGGCCAAATAATAGAAAGGTGAGGAACCCAGAACATGTGGCCTAAACAAGAGGACCCACATCTCCAAGGGGCTGGAAGTGAGGCAGGAAGGAGGAGCCACAAAACAGAGGACCCATAGAATAAAAAAGTGAGGAATCCCACAGTTGGAACCTCCTAGCATGCAGCAAGGAGCAGCGAGGCTATGGGTTCCCAGCCAGTGTGAACTCACAACAGAGGGCCCTCATCATTAAACTGTGAACAACACAGCTGTTGGGACCACAGAACAGAAGGCCCACATTCCCATGGGGTTGGCATCCTGGCAGGAGTGTACTCGCACCACAGGGCACACATCAGAAAATTTTGGGAGCCCAGGAGTTAGGGCCTGACGCCAAACGGCCCTAATTACAGAGGGGAGCAGACTCCTAGCAGGCACCAACTCTCAACTGAGGGCACACGTCGCCAATGTGACGTGTGACAGCCAGGCAGGAATGACCTCACAGCCAAGGGCCTACGTCACAGAAGGGGGAGGAACCCAGCCAGGATAAGACTCCCACCAGAGGGCCCACATCACCAAGGGGATCAGAACCAGGCAGGAATGGCCTCAAACCAGTATGGCCAAATCATAGAAAAGTGAAGAAACCAGAACATATGGCCTAAACCAGAGGACCCACATCAACAAGGGGCTCAGAGTGAGGCAGGCAGTAGGTGTCTCAAACAGAGGGCCCATAAAATAAAAAAGGTGGGGAATCCCGCAGTTGGAACCTCCCAGCAGGCGGCAAGGTACAGCGAGGCTATGGGATCCCGGCCGGTGTGAACTCACAACAGAGGGCCCTCATCACGAAACTGTGAACAACCCAGCAGTTGGGACAACAGAGCAGAAGGCCCACATTCCCATGTGGTTGGGAACCTGACAGGAGTGTCCTCCCACCAGAGGGCACACATCAGAAAAGTATGGGAGCCCAGGAGTTAGGGCCTGACGCCAGAGTGTCCTCATCACCGAGAGGAGAATGCTCCCAGCATGCTCCAGCTGCCGCCAGAGGGCCGACGTCACCAAGGCGGGGTGTGCCAGCCAGGCAGGAGTGACCTCAGGGCCGAGGGTCAACCTTACGGAACTGTGAGGAACCCAACCAGGATGAGACTCTCACCAGAGGGCCCACATCACCAAGGGGATGGGAACCAGGCAGGAGTGTTCTCACCACAGTGGTGCCACATCACTGAAAGGCGAGGAACCCACAACATGTGGCCTCAATCCAGAACACCCACATCAACAAGGGGCTCAGAGTGAGGCAGGCAGGAAGTGTCTCACAACACACGGCCCATAGAAGAATAAAGGTAAGGAATCCTGCAGTTGGAAGCTCCAAGCATGTGGCCCAGAGCACCGAGGCTCTGGGATGCGTGCCGGAGTGAACTCACAGCAGAGGGCCCACATCCTGACACTGGGAGCAACCCAGCCGTTGGCACCTCAGAACAGAAGTCCCAAATCCGCATGGGGATGGGAACCTGGAAAGAGTGACATTGCACCAGTGGGCTCACATCAGAAAATGTGCGGAGCCCAGCAGTTAGGGCCTGACGCAAGAGGGCCCTCATCACCTTGGAGAGGAGCGTACAAGAAGGCTCCAACTGCCACCAGAGGTCCGACGTCACCAAGGCAACGGGAGCAAGCCAGGCAGGAGTGGCCTCACACCAGTGTGGCCAAATCATAGAAAGGTGAGGAACCCAGAATATGTGGCCCAAACAAGCCGACCCACATCTCCAAGGGGCTGGGAGTGAGGCAGGCAGGAGGACCCTCAAAACAGAGGACCCATAGAATAAAAAAGGTGAGGAATCCCGCAGTTGGAAACTCCTAGCATGCGGCAAGGAGCAGCGAGGCTATGGGATCCCAGCCAGTGTGAACTCACAACAGAGGGCCCTCATCATGAAACTGTGAACAACACAGCTGTTGGGACCACAGAACAGAAGGCCCACATTCCCATGGGTTTGGTAACATGGCAGGAGTGTACTCGCACCACAGGGCACACATCAGAAAAGTTTGGGAGCCCAGGAGTTAGGGCCTGACTCCAGACAGCCCTAATTACCGAGGGGAGCAGACTCCTAGCAGGCACCAACTCCCAACTGAGGGCCCACGTCGCCAAGGTGACGTGCGTCAGCCAGGCAGGAGTGACCTCACAGCAGAGGGCCTACGTCACAGAAGGGGGAGGAACCCAGCCAGGATAAGACAATCACCAGAGGGCCCACATCACCAAGGGGATCAGAACCAGGCAGGAGTGGCCTCACACCAGTATGGCCAAATCATAGAAAAGTGAGGAACCCAGAACATATGGCCTAAACCAGAGGACCCATATCAACAAGGGGCTCAGAGTGAGGCAGGCAGGAGGTGTCTCAAACAGAGGGCCCATAAAATAAAAAAGGTGAGGAATCCCACAGTTGGAAGCTCCAAGCAGTTGTCCCAGAGCACCGAGGCTATGGGATCCATGCCGGATTGAACTCACAGCAGAGGGCCCACATCCTGACACTGTGAGCAACCCAGCCGTTGGCACCTCAGAACAGAAGGCCCAAATCCGCATGGGGATGGGAACCTGGCCGGAGTGTCCTCTCACCACTTAGCACGTATCAGAAAATATGGGTACCCAGCAGTTAGGGCCTGACACCTGAGTGTCCTCATCACCAAGAGGAGAAGGCTCCCAGCACGGTCCATCTGCGGTCAGAGGGCCGACGTCACCAAGGCGGTGTGTGCCAGCCAGGCAGGAGTGACCTCAGGGCAGAGGGACAACCTTACGAAACTGTTAGGAACCCAACCAGGATGAGACTCTCACCAGAGGGCCCACATCCCCAAGGGGATGGGAACCAGGCAGGAGTGTTCTGACCCCAGTGGGGCCACATCATTGAAAGGCGAGAAACCCACCACATGTGGCCTCAAACCAGAAGACCCACAACAACAAGGGGCTCAGAGTGAGGCAGGCAGGAAGTGTCTCACAACACACGGCCCATAGAAGAAAAAAGGTAAGGAATCCTGCAGTTGGAAGCTCCAAGCAGGTGGCCCAGAACACCGAGGATATGGGATGCATGCCGGAGTGAACTCACAGCAGAGGGCCCACATCCTGACACTGTGAGCAACCCACACGTTGGCACCTCAGAACAGAAGGCCCAAATCCGCATGGGGATGGGAACCTGGCAGGAGTGTCATCGCACCAGTGAGCACATATCAGAAAATGTGGGGAGCCCAGCAGTTAGGGCCTGACGCCAGAGGGCCCTCATCACCGATGGGAGGAGGCTCCCAGCACGCTCCAACTGCAACCAGAGGGCCCATGTGGCCAAGGCGACGTGTGCCAGCCAGGCAGGAGTGACCTCACAGCAGAGGACCCACCTCCCAGAAGTATGAGGAATCAAGCCAGGGTCCAACTCTCACCAGAGGGCCCACATCAACAAGAGGATGGGAACCAGTCACGAGTGTCCTCACACCAGTGGGGTCACATACCTAAAAGGTGAGGCAACCGGCACATGTTGCCTCAAACCAGAGGACCTACATCACCAAGGGGCTTGGAGTGAGGCAGGCAGGAGGAGCCTCACAACAGAGGGCCCAAAGTATAAAAAAGGGGCGGAATCCAGCAGTTGGAACCTCCCAGCAGTCGGCCCAGAGCACAGAGGCTATGGGATCTAGGCCTGAGTGAACTAACACCAGAGAACCAACATCACGAAACTGTGAGCAACCCAGGCTTTGGGACCACTGAGCAGAAGGCCCACATCCGCATGGGGATGGGAACCTTACAGGAGTGTCCTGGCATCACTGGGCTCAGTCAGAAAACGTGGGGTGCCCAGCAGTTAGAGCCTGATGCCAGAGGGCCCTCATCACCTAGGAGAGGAGGCTCCCAGCAGGCTCCAACTGCAACCAGATGGCCGACGTCACCAAGGCAATGTGAGCAAGCCAGGCAGGAGTTACCTCACAGAAGAGGGCCCACCTCAAAGAAGGGTCAGGAACCCAGCAAGGATCAGACTTTCACCAGAGGGCCCACAACACCAAGGGGATGTGAACCAGGCAGGAGTGTCCTCACACCATTGGGGCCATATCATCGAAAGGTGAGGGACCCAACACACGTGGCCTCAAACCAGAGGACACACATCACCAAGGGTCTGGGAGGGAGGCAGGCAGGAGTAGCCTCAAAACAGAGGGCCCATAGAATAAAAAAGGTGAAGAATCCCGCAGTTGGAACGTCCCAGCAGGTGGCAAGGAGCAGCGAGGCTATGGGTTCCAGGTCGGTGTGAACTCACAAAAGAGGGCCCTCATCATGAAACTGTGAACAACCCAGCCGTTGTGTCCACAGAGCAGAAGGCCCACATTTCCATGGGGTAGGGAACCTGGCAGGAGTGTACTCGCACCACAGGGCACACATCAGAAAAATTTGGGAGCCCAGGAGTTAGGGCCAGACGCCAGAGGGCCCTCATTACCGAAGGGAGGAAACTCCCAGCAGGCACCAAATCCCAACTGAGGGCCCACGTCGCCAAGGTGACGTGCGCCAGCCAGGCAGGAGTGACCTCACAGCAGAGGGCAAACGTCACAGAAGGGAGAGGAACCCAGCCAGGATAAGACTCTCACCAGAGGGCCCACATCACCAAGGGGATCGGAACCAGGCAGAAGTATCCTCACACCAGGGTGGCCAAATAATGGAAAGGTGAGGAACCCAGAACATGTGGCCTAAACCACAGGAACCACATCTCCAAGGTGCTCAGAGTGAGGCAGGCAGGAGTAGCCTAACAACACAGGGACCATAGATCAAAAAATGTGAGGAATCCAGCAGTTGGAACGTCCCAGCAGGCGGCCAGGAGCAGCGAGGCAATGGGATCCTTTCTGGAATGAACTCACACCAGAGGGCCCTCATCATTAAACTGTGAGCGACCCAACCGTTGGGACCTCACAGCAGAAGGCGCACATCCACATGGGGATGGGAACCCGGCAGGAGTGTCATCGCACAAGTGGGCAAACATCAGAAAAAATGGGGAGCCCAGCAGTTATTGACTGATGCCACAGGGCCCTCATCACCGAGGGGAGGAGACTCCCAGCAAGCTCCAACTGCCACCAGAGGGCCGACGTCTCCAAGGCAACGGGAACAAGCCAGGCAGTTGTGACCTCAGAGCAGAGGGACCACCTCACAGAAAGGTGACGAAACCAGCCAGGATCAGACTCTCACCAGACAGCCCACATCACCAAGGGGATATGAACCAGGCAGGAGTGTCCTCACACCAGTGGGTCCACATCCTTAATAGGTGAGTAAACTGGCACATGTGGCCTCAAACCAGAGGACACACATCACCAATGGGCTGGGAGTGAGGCAGGTGTCTGGACGGGCACATTTAACTCTCATTTCCCACCAGGAAGAGGAATTAACCAAACGCTCAGCGTGCCGTGCCGGAACCAGATTACGGCCTGAAGCAAACCTGCGGTTTTGTGGCCAGCTTACAAGGAAGCGAGTTAAGAAAGGAAATCAGGGACACTGTAATTCACAAACCTGCAGAGTTATAAATGACAACTCTTGTCAAAAATATATTGAAGTAAGGCTGCAAAGAAGACTTGAAAACACGGCAGAATTCCAGGAATCAGATTTCAGGAGGTAGATTTGAATTGCATTTAAAGCATATGAAAAGCAGCAGATCTTTGACAGTGATGCACTTGGACAAAAAGAGCGTATGCATTTTTTCGTGAATATATTCAGGAAAAAACGCATACGCCCTTTTTGGTCAACCAAGCACTCGAGCAATGGAAATCCGCACTACAATGAAGTCTCTTTTCCCATTCGTCAAAAGGGCCATCTGAAAAAAGTGTAAAAACGAGAAACACAGGACAGGCCATGGAGAAGAGGGAGCCTTGTTATGCTGACGGGTGGGATGTAAATTGCCAACAGACACTCTGGAGATGTTTATGGTGTATCCTGAAACATCTAAAAAACAAAGCTACAGAGCCTAGGGCACTTCCACTTATGGTCCTATAGCTTAGGAAAATTAAAATCAACAAGACACAGCCAACACAAAATTTAGGGCTGCTGTGTTTTCAAGAACCTTGAGTCCAGTACAAATTAAATATCCCAGAAAGAAAAAAATGGATAAAGAAGTTGTGCTACTTACGTACAACGGAATATCACTCAGCAATGAAATCAATGTCATCAGGCCTGTAGCAGCAAATTGAGTGGATTTAAGCACGATGACTCTAAGAGAAATATGTCACACAGAGAAAGACAGTAATCATAAGATATCACTAATAGAGGGAGTGTAAACTTGGCTCCACATGAACTGAATTACAAAACCGAACAGTGTCTCACATTTAGCTAAAAAACTTATGCTTGCTTAAGGGGAAAGTTGAGTTGGGGTGCTGTATAAAACCAGAGATTGAAATTAGCACAGATACCTTTCCATAAGCCAAATATGTAATAGACAAGACCTACTCCTTGCTCAACGAAATAGACTCATCCATGCTGTATCATCTCACACCTGTTAGAATGGGCATCATCAGAAAATCTACAAACAACAAATGCTGGAAAGGGTGTGGAGATAAGGAACCCTCTTCCACTATTGTTGGGAATGTAAATAGATACAGTCACTGTGGAGAACATTATGGAGTTTCTTATAAAACTAAAAATAGAATTACCATATGATACAGCAATCCCACTACTGGGCATATACCCAGACAAAACCAAAAATCAAAAAGAGACATTCACCGCAATGTTCATTGCATCACTATTTACAATATCCAGGTAATGGAAGCAACCTAAATGCCCAGACAGACGAATGCATAAAGATGTGGTACATATATAAAATGGAATATTACTAAGCCATAAAAAGGAATGAAATTGGATCATTTGTAGAGACGTTGATGGATCTAGAGACTGTCATACAGAGTGAAGTAAGTCAGAAAGAGAAAAACAAAACAAATCTTGTATATTAATGCATATATGTGGAACCTAGAAAAATTGTACAGATGAACCGTTTTGCAAGACAGAAATAGAGCAACAGATGTAGACAACAAACGTATGGACACCAAGGGGGGAGAGCGGTTGGGGGGGTGGTGGTGGGAGGAGTTGAGAGATTGGGATTGGCATGTATACATTTATATGTATAAAATAGATAACCAATAAGAACCTGCTGTATAAAAAATAAAATAAAATTCAAAATTAAAAAAATAAAATTAAAAAAAGTAAAACAGAAAAAATATTCTTCCCTTCACATACATGTATTTATATGAATAAATTATTTCCATGCTTATATCTGTAAATACAAAAAAGAGGAATAAAATCTACCTTGAACCAAAAACGGAAAAAAGAAAAAAAATCAGAACCCACCATTTACACAGAGGAAAACCGTATCAGGGCACTTGCTCCAGTTGTAAACCATTCTGAAGTTGGTCAGTGGTGGGGAATCATCTCCCATTCAGCCAGCAGGCCCCACGCAACAAGCGTCCTCTTTGCAAAGCTGGGGGACCATGCCGAGGCATCTGTGAGTAAACGTGGGCCGAACCCCAGGCCAGCTGCTGCTGAAATGTTCCCACCCTTCCCAGGTAAAACACCTGAATATGTACAAGGACTTGAAAGCCTAGAGGAAGGGCCATGGAGCCACACGAGTGACAGCATGCCGGCCGACTTGGTGCCTGCAGGCCAGCCAGGATGGTCCTGGCCCTGGGTGCTCTTCTGGAAGCTTTCCATTTCCCTGCCTGAGATACCCCTCCTGTCCTCGCCCCCACTGCTTTCTTCCTTCCTCACCTCTGCCCAGGAAGAAATTCCAGTGGCAGGTATGGGTGTCACATCCTCTTCTTTAGCAGGTGGCATCTTGGCAACTGCTGCAGAAAGTCCAGCAGAACCCCACTCACACTGGGCCACCCACAAAGCCGTGGCCTCTCACTCCGTCCCACCAGCCCAGCCCCGAGACTGTTGACAGGGCAGAGAAAATGGCGTCAGGCACAGCCATTTTATATGTGTGTTTATATCGATCTCAACCCAGGCACACCTGGGGAGGGCTGGCCGGCACGGTCAGGCTGCCCAGGTCAGCCAATCATCACCCCTCAGGGTCTCACAGTTGCAGAAAATGGAAATTGCTGAATCAGCCAGGTCCAAGGAACAGGTGTGGGCTCTTGAGAGTCAGGATAGACAAGGGGTTGTAGCTCCGGCTTGTTTTCTAATCATTTTAACTGGCCCATGAGTGGGAGAAAACTTCAAGAAAACCCTCTCCTAATGAGAGGAACCCAGGAGTCAGGGAGAGGAGGGGAGGGTGGTGGGTGGAGACAGAGGCCTGGTGCCCCGGGTGCAGTGGAAGTCTCTGGAAGACCAGGTGGAGGGAGGCCGCACAGAGTGATCCCCAAGATCACAGACCTTTTGGAGCTGCTGTTTGTTAGTTCAAGTACTGCTCTGAGGTGCTCTGTGTCAGATCTGAGCGACAGGTGAGCTGGGAGTGCTTTGCAATGTGCGCTATGTGCACGGTTCCTGTTTGCCCAGACTTGCCACGGAACATGCAAGGGTAGCTCTGTATCCTGGGAGGGACGTGACAACGAGAGCCCCATGGGCTGCAGGTGACCTGCCCAGAGAACACCATATCCTGGGAGGGGCCTGAACACGAGGGCCCTGTGGGCTGGGGTGGGGGTGGGGTACCTGCCTTGGTGAGCTCCATATCCTGGGATTGGCCTGACTTTGAGAGCCCCATGGGCTGCAGCAGTCAAGGTAACGGATGTCAGGAGAGTCAGTGAAGCCACCGAGGATATACCTCCAGTAGTTCCTAAATCCTATACCCTGCTGGTTATTCTACCAACGACCAGGACTTGGTATTCTGTATTAGTCTTCAATGATGCCTTCTTTTACACTTTTTTCACATGGCCCTTTTGACCGGGGGGCAGTGAGACTTCATTGTAGTGCAGATTTCCTTTAAACGTTTGCTTGGTTGGCCAAAACGTGCGTATGCGTTTTTTCCTGAATATATTCAGGAAAAAACCCATATGCTCTTTTTGGCCAAGTGCATCATTGTCGACATTCTGCCTCTTTTCCTATGCTTTAAGTGCAATTCCAGTCTACCCCCTGAAATCGTTTTCCTGAAATTCTGCACCGCTTTAAAGCCCTCTTCACAGACTTACTTGAATATATTTTGGACGATAGCTATCATTCATAACTCTGCAGGTTTGTGGATTACAGTGCCCTTGAGCTCTTTTCTTCAACTCGCTTTCTTGTGAGCTGACTGCAAAACCGCAGGATTGCTTCAGGCCCTAATCTGTTTCTGGCAGGGCACGCTGAGCCTTTGGTTAATTCCTCTTCCTGGTGGGAAATAAGCGTTCCATTTGCCCGTGCAGACACCTACAGCTAGTCTCTTTGGATCTCCAAATTCCTGTTCATGTTGCGCAGAAATTGCAAAGTGTGCCAAACAGGAGGTTAAAGGCACTGACTCTCCAAGTGGGGAGAGTGTTAGTAAAGCGTCTGGAATGGTGAACCCGAGAACCAGGGGACGAAAACTGAGATGCATTTGAAAACGTTTCCCAATGACACGGTGGAACGTACTCTGGGTTTCCCATGCATGTTTTAGCTGAAGGAAGAATCCCTTAAACCTGGAGAGTTCGGACCCATGGAATGGGTACCATGCAGTATGACTTCAAAGGGTCTGCATTTGCTCATCGAACCTCACCAATGCCATCAGCCCGAAGTGTCCAGCCTTATGTCTCAACCTAACCCTTACCCGAAGCCTTACCCTTATCCGTCCTCTAATCATACGCTAACACTAACCCGTATCCTAACACGTACGCTCATCGTAAACCGTTGTCGTACCCTAACCTGTACCCTAAACCGTCTCCGTCCCCAAACCCTAACAAACCCTAACTCTAACTCTTACCCAAAGCCTTACCCTAAACCGTCCCCTAATCGTAACACGTACGCTAACACTAACCTGTACCCTAACATGTACTCTCACCCTAAACCGTGGTCGTACCCTAAGCTGTACCCTAAACCGTCCCCATCCAGTAACCCTAAACCTAACCCTAACCCTAACGATAACCCTTACCCGAAACCTTACCCTAACCCGTCCCCTAATCCTAACCCGTACTCTAACACTAACCCGTACCCTAACACGTACGCTCACCCTAAACCGTTTTTGTAACCTAACCTGTACCCTAAACCATCCGTGTCCCAGTCCCCTAACCCAAAACCTAACCCTAATCCTTACCCGAAGCCTTACTCTAACCCTTCCTTTAATCCTAACCCGTACGCTAACACTAACCCATACCCTAAAACGTACGCTCACCCTAAACCGTTGTCGTACCCTAACCGGTAACCTAAACCGTCCCCGTTCCCTAACCCTAACCCTAACCCTACCCTTAACCCTTACCTGAAGCCTTACACTAACCCGTCCCCTAATCCTAACCCGTGCGCTAACACTAACCCGTACCCTAACATGTACGCTCACCCTAAACCATTGGCGAATCCTAACCTGTACTCTAAACTGTCCCCGTCCCCGTCCCCTAATCCTAACCCTGACACTTACTCGAAGCCTTACTCTAACACGTCCCCTAATCCTAACCCGTACGCTAACACTAACCCATACCCTAACACGTACGCTCACCCTAAACCACTGCCGTACCCTAACCGGAACCCTAAACCATCCCAGTCCCCTAACCGTAACCCTAACCCTAACCCTAACCCTAACCCTAACCCTAACCCTTACCCGAAGCCTTACCCTAACCCGTCCCCTAATCCTAACCCGTACGCTAACACTAACCCATACCCTAACACGTATGCTCACCTTAATCCTTTGTCATACCCTAACCTGTACCCTAAACCGTCCCCGTCCCCTTCCCCTAAACCTAACCCTAACCCTAACCGTTACCCGAAGCCTTACTCTAATCCGTCCCTTAATCCTAACCCGTACGCTAACACTGACCAATACCCTAACACGTACCCTCACCCTAAACCGTTGTCGTACCCTAACCTGTAACCTAAACCGCCATGTCCCCTAACCCTAACCCTAACCCTAACCTTAACCCTTACCCGAAGCCTTACACTAACCCGTCCCCTAATCCTAACCCATGCGCTAACACTAACCCGTACCCTAACATGTACGCTCACCCTAAACCGTTGGTGAACCCTAACCTGTACCCTAAACCGTCCCTGTCCCCGTCCCCTAACCCTAACACTTACCCGAAATGTTACGCTAACCCGTCCCCTAATCCTAACCCGTACGCTAACACTAACACGTACCCTAACACATACGCTGACACTAAAACGTTGTTATACCCTAACCTGTACCCTAAACCATCCCCGTCCCTTAACTGTAATCCTAACCCTTACCTGAAGCTTTACCCTAACCCGTCCCCTAATCCTAACCCATACCCTAACACTAACCCGTACCCTAACACGTACGCTCACCCTAATCCATTGTCGTACCGTAAACTTTACCCTAAACCATCCCTGTCCCAGTCCCCTAACCCTAACCCTAACCCTAAACCTAACCCTTACCCGAAGCCTTACCCTAACCCATCCAGTAATCCTAACACTTACGCTAACACTAACCAGTACCTAACAGGTACGCTCACACTAAACCGTTGTCGTACCCTAAACTCTACCCTAAACCGTCCCGGTCCCCTAACCATAACCCTAACCCTAACCCCAACCCTTACCCGAAGCCTTACCGTAACCTGACCCATAATCCTAACCCGTACGCTAACACTAACCCGTACCCTAACACGTACGTTCACCCTAAACCGTTGTCGTACCCTAACCTGTACCCTAAACCGTCCCCGTCCCCTAACCCTAACCGTAACCCTTACCCTAACCCTTACCAAAAGCCTTACCCTAACCCGTCCCCTAATCCTAACCCGTACGCTAACACTAACCTGTACACTAACATGTACTCTCACCCTAAACCGTGGTCGTACACTAAGCTGTACCCTAAACCGTCCCCATCCCGTAACCCTAACCCTAACCCTAACCCTAACGCTAACCCTTACCCGAAACCTTACCCTAACCCGTCCCTTAATCCTAACCCGTACGTTAACACTAACCCGTACCCTAACACGTACGCTCAACCTAAACCGTTGTTGTACCCTAACCTGTACCCTAAACCATCCATGTCCCAGTCCCCTAACCCTAACACTAACCCTAATCCTTACCCGAAGCCTTACTCTATCCCTTCCCTTAATCCTAACCCGTACTCTAACTTTAACCCATACCCTAAAACGTACGTTCACACTAAACCGTTGTCGTACCCTAACCTATACCCTAAACCGTCCCCGTCCCCTAAGCCTAACCCTAACCCTACACTAACCCTTACCCGAAGCCTTACCCTAACCTGTCCCCTAATCCTAACCCGTACGCTAACACTAAACCGTACCCTAACACGTACGCTCACCCTAAACAATTGGCGAACCCTAACCTGTACCCTAAACCATCCCCGTCCCCGTCCGCTAACCCTTACACTGACCCTTACTCGAAGCCTTATCCTAACACGTCCCCTAATCCTAACCCGTACGCTAACACTAACCCATACCTTAACACGTACGCTCACCCTAAACCGTTGTCGTACACTAACCTGTACCCTAAACCGTCCCCGTCCCCTAACCGTAACCCTAACCCGAACCCTAACCCTAACCCTTACCCGAAGCCTTACCCTAACCCGTCCCCTAATCCTAACCCGTACGCTAACACTAACCCGTACCCTAACACGTACGCTCACCCTAATCCATTGTCATACCCTAACCTGTACCCTAAACCGTCCCCGTCCCCGTCCCCTAAACCTAACCCTAACCCTAACCCTAACCGTTACCTGAAGCCTTACTCTAATCCGTCCCTTAATTCTAACCCGTACACTAACACTGACCCATACCCTAACACGTACCCTCACCCTAAACCGTTGTCGTACCCTAACCTGTAACCTAAACCGTCCCCGTCCACTAAACCTAAACCTAACCCTAAACCTAACCCTTACCCGAAGCCTTACCGTAACCCGTCCCCTAATCCTAACCCGTGCGCTAACACTAACCCGTACCCTAACACGTACGATCACCCTAAACCATTGGCGAACCCTAACCTGTACCCTAAACCGTCCCTGTCCCCGTCCCTTAACCCTAATCCCAACCCTTACCCGAAACTTTAACCTAACCCGTCCCCTAATCCTAACCCATATGCTAACACTAACCCATACCCTAACACGTACGCTCACCCTAAACCGTTGTCATACCCTAACTTGTAACCTAAACCGTCCCCGTCCCCTAACCCTAACCCAAACCCTAACCCTAACCCTAACAATTACTCGAAGCCTTACCCTAAACCGTCCCGAAATCCTAACCCGTACGCTAACACTAACCCGTACCCTAATACGTACACTCACCCTAAACCTTTGTCTAATCCTAACCTGTACCCTAAAACATCCCCGTCCCCTAACCCTAACCCTAACCCTAACCCTAACCCTTACCCGAAGCCTTACCCTAACCCGTCCCCTAATACTAACACTTACGCTAACACTAACCCATACCCTAACACGTACGCTCACCCTAAACCGTTGTCGTACCCTACCCTGTATGCTAAACCATCCCTGTCCCCTAACCCTAACCCTAACCATAACCCTAACCCTAACCCTAACCCTTACCCGAACCCTTACATTAACCTGTCACATAATCCTAACCCGCACGCTAAAACTAACAAATACCCTAACACGTACGTTCACCCTAAACCGTTGTCGTACCCTAAACTGTACCGTAAACCATCCCCGTCCCCTAACCCTAATCCTAACCCTAAGCCTAACCCTAACCCTTACTCGAAGCCTTACCCTAACCCATCCCCTAATCCTAACCCGTACGCTAACACTAACCAGCACCCTAACACGTACGCTCACGCTAAACCGTTGTCGTACACTAACCTGTTACCTAAATCATCCCCGTCCCCTAACCCTAACCCTAACCCTAACCCTTATCTGAAGCCTTACACTAACCCGTCCCCTAATCCTAACCCGTACGCTAACACTAACCCGCACCCTAAAACGTACGCTCATGCTAAACCATTGTCTTACACTAACCTGTACCCTAAACCATCCCCGTCCCCTAACCCTAACCCTAACCCTAACCCTAACACTTACCCGAAGCACTACCCTAACCCGTCGCCTAATCCTAACCCGTACGCTAACCCTAACCCGTATCCTAACACGTAAGCTCACCTTAAAACCTTGTCGTACACTAACCTGTACCCTAAACCGTCTCCGTCCCCTAACCCTAACCCTAAACCTAACCCTTACCCGAAGCCTTACCCTAACCCGTCCCCTAATCCTAAATCGTACGCTAACACTAACCCGTAACGTAACACGTACGCTCACCCTAAACTGTTGTCGTACACTAAGCTGTACCCTAAACGGCCCCCGTCCCCTAACCCTAAACTTAACACGAACCCTAACCCTAACCCTAACACTTACCCGAAACCTTACCCTAACCCGTCCCCAATCCTAACCCGTACGCTAAAACTAATCCGTACCCTAACATGTACGCTCACCTGAAAACGTTGTCGTACCCTAACCTGTACCCTAAACCGTCCCCGTCCCCTAACCCTAACCCTAACCCAACCTTAACCCTAACCCTTACCCGAAGCCTTACCCTAACCCGTCCCCTAATCCTAACCTGTACGCTAACACTAACCCATACCCTAACAGGTACGCTAACCCTCAACAATTTTCGTACCCTAACCAGTACCCTAAACCGTCCCCGTACCCTAACCCTAACCCTAACCCTAACCGTAAACCTTACCCGAAGCCTTACCATAAACCGTCCCCTAATGTTAACACGTATGCTAACACTAACTTGTTCCCTAATGCGTACGCTCATCCTAAACCATTGTTGTGCACAAACCTGTACCCTAAATCATCCCCATCCCCTAACCTTAACCCTAACCCTAACCCTTAAACGAAGGCTTACCCTAACCCGTCCCCTAATCCTAACCAGTACGATAACACTAACCCATACCCTAACACGTACGCTCACCCTAAACTGTTGGCGTACCCTAATCTGTAGCCTAAACCATCCCCGTCCCCTAACCCTAACCCTAACCCTAACCCTAACCCTTAAACGAAGGCTTACCCTAATCCGTCCCCTAATCCTAACCCGTACACTAACCCTAACCCGTACCCTAACACGTACGCTCACCCTAAACAGTTGTCGTACCCTAACCTGTACCCTAAAACTTCCCCATCACCTAACCCAAACCCTAGTCCTAACCCTAACCCTAAACCTTACCCGAAGCCTTACCCTAAACCGTCCCCTAATAGTAACCCGTACGCTAACACTAACCTGTACCCTAACACGTACGCTCACCCTAAACCGTTTTCGTACCCTACCCTTTATGCTAAACCATCACCGTCCCCTAACCCTAACCCTAGCCCTAACCCTAACCCTTACCCGAAACCTTACATTAAACTGTCACATAATCCTAACCCGTACGCTAACACTAACACGTACCCTAACACGTACGTTCACCCTAAACCATTGTCGTACACTAAACTGTACCATAAACCATCCCCGTACCCTAACCCTAATCCTAACCCTAACCCTAACCCTTACCCTTATCCGAAGCCTTACCCACACCCGTCCCCTAATCCTGACCCGTAAGCTGACACTAACCCGTACCCTAACACATACGCTTACCCTAAACCTTTGTCGTACCCTAACCTGTACCCTTAACCGTCCCCTAACCCTAAACCTAACACTTACCCGAACCCTTAAACAAAACGGTCCCCTAATCCTGACCCGTACACTAACATGTACGCTCACGCTAAACCGTTGTCATACCCTAACCTGTCACCTAAACCGTCCCCGTACCCTAACCTTAACCCTAACCCTAAACCTAAACCTAAGCCTTAACCGAAGCCTTACCCTAACCCGTTCCTTAATCCTAACCCGTACGTTAACACTAACACATACCCTAAAACCTACGCTCACCCTAAACCGTTGTCGTACCCTAACCTGTACCCTAAACCGTCCCCTAACCCTAACCCTAACCCTAACCCTAACCCTTACTCGAAGCCTTACCCTAACCCGTCCCCTAATCCTAACCCGTACGCTAACAGTAACCTGTACCCTAATATGTACGCTCAGCCTAAACCATTTTCGTACACTAACCTGTACCCTAAACCAACCCCGTCCCCTAACCCTAACCCTAACCCTAACCCTAACACTTACCCGAAGCACTACCCTAACCCGTCCCCTAATCCTAACCCGTACGCTAACCCTAACCCGTATCCTAACACGTAAGCTCACCCTAAAACCTTGTCGTACACTAACATGTACCCTAAACCGTCTCCGTCCCTTAACCCTAACCCTAAACCTAACCCTTACCCGAAGCCTTACCCTAACCCGTCCCCTAATCCTAAATCGTACGCTAACACTAACCCGTAACGTAACACGTACGCTCACCCTAAACTGTTGTCGTATGCTAAGCTGTACCCT
The DNA here is from genome assembly GCF_059928025.1 of Delphinapterus leucas. Lineage (NCBI taxonomy): Eukaryota > Metazoa > Chordata > Mammalia > Artiodactyla > Monodontidae > Delphinapterus > Delphinapterus leucas. The sequence goes on from NW_028322233.1 coordinate 6,918,079, forward strand.
AAACGGTTCCCGTCCCCTAACCCTAAACTTAACACGAAACCTAACCCTAACCCTAACACTTACCCGAAACCTTACCCTAACCCGTCCCCAATCCTAACCCGTACGCTAAAACTAATCCGTACCCTAACATGTACACTCACCTGAAAACGTTGTCGTACCCTAACCTGTACCCTAAACCGTCCCCGTCCCCTAACCCTAACCCTAACCCCTTAACCCTAACCCTTACCCGAAGCCTTACCCTAACCCGTCCCCTAATCCTAACCTGTACGCTAACACTAACCCATACCCTAACAGGTACGCTAACCCTCAACAATTTTCGTACCCTAACCAGTACCCTAAACCGTCCCCGTACCCTAACCCTAACCCTAACCGTAAACCTTACCCGAAGCCTTACCATAAACCGTCCCCTAATGTTAACACGTATGCTAACACTAACTTGTACCCTAATGCGTACGCTCATCCTAAACCATTGTTGTGCACAAACCTGTACCCTAAATCATCCCCATCCCCTAACCTTAACCCTAACCCTAACCCTTAAACGAAGGCTTACCCTAACCCGTCCCCTAATCCTAACCAGTACGATAACACTAACCCATACCCTAACACGTACGCTCACCCTAAACTGTTGGCGTACCCTAATCTGTAGCCTAAACCATCCCCGTCCCCTAACCCTAACCCTAACCCTAACCCTAACCCTTAAACGAAGGTTTACCCTAATCCGTCCCCTAATCCTAACCTGTACACTAACCCTAACCCATACCCTAACACGTACGCTCACCCTAAACAGTTGTCGTACCCTAACCTGTACCCTAAACCTTCCCCATCACCTAACCCAAACCCTAGTCCTAACCCTAACCCTAAACCTTACCCGAAGCCTTACCCTAAACCGTCCCCTAATAGTAACCCGTACGCTAACACTAACCTGTACCCTAACACGTACGCTCACCCTAAACCGTTTTCGTACCCTACCCTTTATGCTAAACCATCACCGTCCCCTAACCCTAACCCTAGCCCTAACCCTAACCCTTACCCGAAACCTTACATTAATCTGTCACATAATCCTAACCCGTACGCTAACACTAACACCTACCCTAACACGTACGTTCACCCTAAACCATTGTCGTACACTAAACTGTACCATAAACCATCCCCGTACCCTAACCCTAATCCTAACCCTAACCCTAACCCTTACCCTTATCCGAAGCCTTACCCTAACCCGTCCCCTAATCCTGACCCGTAAGCTGACACTAACCCGTACCCTAACACATACGCTTACCCTAAACCTTTGTCGTACCCTAACCTGTACCCTTAACCGTCCCCTAACCCTAAGCCTAACACTTACCCGAACCCTTAACCAAAACGGTCCCCTAATCCTGACCCGTACGCTAACATGTACGCTCACGCTAAACCGTTGTCGTACCCTAACCTGTCACCTAAACCGTCCCCGTACCCTAACCTTAACCCTAACCCTAAACCTAAACCTAACCCTTAACCGAAGCCTTACCCTAACCCGTTCCTTAATCCTAACCCGTACGTTAACACTAACACATACCCTAAAACCTACGCTCACCCTAAACCGTTGTCGTACCCTAACCTGTACCCTAAACCGTCCCCTAACCCTAACCCTAACCCTAACCCTTACTCGAAGCCTTACCCTAACCCGTCCCCTAATCCTAACCCGTACGCTAACACTAACCCGTACCTTAATATGTACGCTCAGCCTAAACCACTTTCGTACACTAACCTGTACCTTAAACCAACCCCGTCCCCTAACCCTAACCCTAACCCTAACCCTAACCCTAAACCTTACCCGAATCCTTACCCTAACCCGTCCCCTAATCCTAACCCGTACGCTAAAAGTAACCCGTACCCTAATACGTACGCTCAGCCTACACCATTGTTGTACACTAACCTGTACCCTAAACCGTTCCCGTACCCTAACCCTAACACTAACCCTAACCCTAATCCTAACACTGAAATGAAAGCTTACCCTAACCCGTCCCCTAATCCTAACCCATACACTAACCCTAACCCGTACCCTAACACGTACGTTCACCCTAAACCGTTGTCGTACCCTAACCTGTACCCTAAACCGTCCCCGTCCCCTAACCCTAACTCTAACCCTAACCCTAACCGTAACACTTACCCGAAGCCTTAAACAAACCCATCCCCTAATCCTGACCCGTACGCTAACACTCAAATATACCCTAACATGTATGCTCACGCTAAATCGTTGTCGTACCCTAACCTGTAACCTAAACCATCCCTGTCCCCTAACCCTAACCCTAACCCTAACTCTAACCCTTATCCGAAGCCTTACCATGACCCGTCCCCTATTCCTAACCCATACGCTAACACTAACCCGTACCCTAACATGTACGCTCACCCTGAACCGTGGTCATATGCTAACCTGTATCCCAAACCGTCCCCCTCCCGTAACACTAACCATAACCCTAACCCTAAAACTAACCCTTACCCAAAGCCTTACCCTAACCCGTCCCATAATCCTGACCCGTACGCTAACACTAACACGTACCCTAACATGTACGCTCACCCTAAACCGTTGTTGTACCCTAACCTGTACCCTAATCCGTCCCCGCCCCCTAACCATAACCCTAATTCTTACCCGAAGCCTTACCCTAACACGTCCCCTAATCCTAAACCGTACGCTAACACTAACCACTACCCTAACACGTACGCTCACCCTAAACCGTTGTCGTACCCTAAACTGTACCCTATACCGTCTCCAACACCTAACCTTAACCCTAACCCTAACCCTAAAACTTACCCGAAGCCTTACCCTAACCTGTCCCCTAATCCTAACTCGTACGCTAACACTAACCCATACCCTAACATGTACACTCACACTAAACCGTTGTCATACCCTAACCTGTACCCTAAACCGTCCCCTAACCCTAACCCTAACACTAACCCTAACCCTAACCCTTACCCAAAGCCTTCCCCTAACCCGTCCCCTAATCTAACCCGTACGCTAACACTAACCCGTACCCTAACACGTACGCTCACCCTAAACCGTTGTCGTACCCTAACCTGTACCCTAAACCATCCCCATCCCCTAACCCTAACACTAACCCTAACCCTAACCCTAACCCTAAGCCTTACCCGAAGCCTTAGCCTAACACGAACCCTAATGCTGAACCGTACGGTAACACTAAACCTTACCCTAACACGTACGCTCACGCTAAACCGTTGTCGTACCTTAACCTGTAACCTAAACCATCCCCGTCCACTAACCCTAACCTTAAACCTAACCCTAACCCTTATTCGAAGCTTTACCCTAACCCGTCCCCTAATCCTAACCCGTAGGCTAACACTAACCCGTACCCTAACACGTACACTCACCCTAAACCATTGTCGTACCCTAACCTGTACCCTAAATGATCCCCGTCCCCTAACCGTCACCCTAACCCTAACGCTAACCCTTACCCGAAGCCTTATCCTAAACCGTCCCCTAATCCTAACTCGTACTCTAACACTAACCCATACCCTAACATGTACGCTCACCCTAAACCATTGTCGTACCCTAACCTGTAGCCCATACTGTCCCCGTCCCCTAACACTAAACCTATCTCTAATCCTAACACTAACACTTACCCGAAACCTTACCCTAATCCGTCCCCTAATCCTAACCCATACGCTAACACTAACACATACCTTAACATGTACGGTCACCCTAAATCGTTGTCGTACCCTAACCTGTACCCTAAACCGTCCACGTCCCCTAACCCTAACCCTAACTCGTACCCGAAGCATTACACTAATATGTCCCCTAATCCTAAACCGTACGCTAACACTAACCCGTACCCTACCACGTACACTCACCCTAAATCGTTGTCGTGCCCTAAACTGTACCCTATACCGTACCTGTCCCCTAACTCTAACCCTAACCCTAAACCTAACGCTTACCCGAAGCCTTACCCTAACCCGTCCCCTAATCCTAACCCAGACGCTAACACTAACACATACCCTAAAATGTACGCTCACACTAAACAGTTGTCGTACCCGAAACTGTACCCTAAATTGACCCCTAAACCTAACCCAAACCCTAACCCTAACCCTAACCCTAACCTGAAGCCTTTCCCTAACCCGTTCCCTAATCCTAACCCGTACGCTAACAGTAACCCATACCCTAACACGTATGCTCACCTTAAAACGTGGTCATACTCTAAACTGTACCCTAAACCGTCCCCGTCCCCTAACCCTAACCCTATCCCTTATCGGAAGCCTTACCCTAACCCGTCCCCTAATCCTAACCCATACGCTAACACTAACACGTACCCTAACACGTATGTTCACCCTAAACCGTGGTCGTACACTAAACTGTACCGTAAACCATCCCCGTACCCTAACCCTAATCCTAACCCTAACCCTAACCCTAAACCTTACCCGAAGCCTTAACCTAAGCCGTCCCCTAATCCTGACCCGTACGCTAATACTAAACCATACCCTAACACGTACGATCACGCTAAACCATTGACGTACCCTAACCTGTAACCTAAATCTTCCCCGTCTCCTAACCCTAACCCTAACCCTAACCCAAACCCTTATCCGAAGCCTTACCCTAAGCCGTCCCCTAATCCTAAACTGTACGCTAACACTAACCCATACCCTAACACGTACGCTCACCCTAAAACTTTGTCGTACCCTAACCTGTACCCTTAACCGTCCCCGTCCCCTAACCCTAACCCTAACCCTAACCCTTATCCGAAGCCTTACTCTAAACCTTCGCTTAATCCTAAACCGTACGCTAACACTAACCCATACCCTAAAACCTAAGCTCACCCTAAACCGTTGTCGTACCGTAAACTGTAACCTAAACCGTCCCCTAAAACTAACCCTAACCCTAACCCTAACCCTAACCCTAAGCCTTACCCAAAGCCTTACCCTAAACCATCCCCTAATCCTAACCCGTACCCTAACAATAACCCGTACCCTAACACGTACGCTCACCCTAAACCGTTGTCGTACCCTAAACTGTACCCTAAACCGTTCCCGTCCCCTAACCCTAACCCTAACCCTAACCGTAACCCGAACCCTTACCCGAAGCCTTACCCTAAACCGTCTCCTAATCCTAACCCGTACGCTAACACTAACCCATGCCCTAACACGTACCCTCAACCTAAACCGTTGTCGTACCCTAACCTGTACCCTAAACCGTCCCAGTCCCCGTCCCCTAACCCGAACCCTAAACCTATCCCTAACCCTAACCCTTAACCTAAGCCTTACCCTAACCCGTCCCCTAATCCTAACCCGTACGCTAACACTAACCCGTGCCCTAACACGTACGCTTACCCTAAACCGCTGTCGTACCCTAACCTGTACCCTAAACCGTAACCGTCCCCTAACCCTTACCCTAACCCTAACCCTAACCCTCAACCGAAGCCTTCCCCTAACCCGTAACCAATCCTAACTCATATGCTATCACGTACGCTCACCCTAAACTGTTGTCATACACTAACCTGTACACTAAACCGTCCCCATCCCCTAACGCTAAACCTAACCCTAACCCTAACCCTAACCCTTACCCGAAGCCTTACCCTAACCCGTCCCCTAATCCTAACGTGTACGCTAACACTAACACGTTCCCTAACATGTACGCTCACCCTAAACCGTTGTCGTACCCTAACCTGTACCCTAAACCGTCCCCGTCCCCTAACCCTTACACTAACCCTAACCCTAAACCTTACCCATAGCCTTACCCTAACCCATCCCCTAATCCTTACCCAACGCTGAAAGTAACCCATACCCTAACACGTACGCTCACCCTAAACCGTTTTCGTACCCTAACCTTTACACTATACCGTTCCCGTCCCCGTCCCCTAACCCTAACCCTAAACCTAAACCTTACCTGAAGCCTTACCCTAAACCGTCCCTTAATCCTAACCCGTACGCTAACTCTAACCCGTACCCTAACACGTACGTTCACCATAAACCATTGTCGTACCCTAACCTGTACCATAACCCGTCCCCATCCCCTAAACCTAACCCTAACCCCAACCCTTACCCGAAACCTTACCCTAACCTGACTCCAAAACCTAACCCGTGCGCTAACACTAACCCGTACCCTAACAGGTACGCTCACCCTAAACCGCTCTCCTACCCTAACATGTACTCTAAACTGTCCCCGTCTCCTAACCCTAACACTAAACCTAACCCTTACCCGAAGCCTTACCCTAACCCGTCCCCTGATCCTAAGCCGTATGCTAACACTAACGCATACACTAACAGGTACGCTCACCCTAAACCATTTTCGTACCCTTACCTGTACCCTAAACTGCCCCCTAACCCTAACGCTAACCCTAACCCTAAACCTTACCCGAAGCCTTCCCCTAACCCGTCCCCTAATTCTAACCCGTAGGCTAACACTAACCAATACCCTAACACATACGCTCACCCTAAACCATTGTCGTACCTTAACCTGTACCCTAAACCGTCCCCATCCCCGTCCCCTAACCCTAACCCTAAACCTAACCCTTACCCGAAGCCTTACCATAACCAGTACGCTAACACAAATCGGTACCCTAACACGTACGCTCAACCTAAACCGTTGTCGTACACTAACCTGTACCCTAAACCGTCCCCGTACTCTAAACCTAACCCTAACCATTACCCGAAGCCTTAACCTAACCCGTCCCCTAATCCTAACCCGTATGCTAACAACAACCGGTACCCTAACACGTACGCTCACCCTAAACCGTTGTCGTACCCTAACCTCTACCCTAAACCGTTACTGTCCCCTAACCCTAACCCTAACCATAACCCTAACCCTTACCCGAAGCCTTACCCTAACCCATCGCCTAATCGTAACCCGTATGCTAACACTAACCCGTACCCTAACATGTACGCTCACCCTAAACCGTTGTCATAACCTAACATGTACCCTAAACCGTCCCCGTCCCCTAACCCTAACCCTAACCCTAACCCTTACCCGAAGCCTTACTCTAACCTGTCCCATAATCCTAAACCGTACGCTAAACCTAACCATACCCTAACACGTACGCTCAACCTAAAACATTGTCGTACACTAACCTGTAACCTAAACTGTCCCCGTCTCCTAACCCTAACTCTAACCCTAAACCTAACCCTTAGCCGAAGCCTTACCCTAAACCATCCCCTAATCCTAACCCGTACGCTAACACTAACCCGTACCCTAACACGTACGCTCACCCTAAATCTTTGTGGTACCCTAACCTGTACCCTAAACCGTTCCTGTCCCCTAACACTAACCCTAACACTAACCCTAAACCTAACCCTTACCCGAAGCCTTACCCTAACCCGTCTCCTTATCCTAACCCATATGCTAACACTAACCCATACCCTAACACGTACGCTCACCCTAAACCGTTGTCGTACCCTAACCTGTACACTAAACCGTCCCCGTCCCCTAACCCTAACCGTAACCCTAACCCTAACCCTTACCCGAAGCCTTACCCTAAACGGTCCCCTAATCCTAACACGTACGCTAACACTAACCTGTACCCTAACACGTACGCTCACCCTAAACCGTTGTCGTACCGTATCCTGTACACGAAACCGTCCCCATCCACTAACTCTAACCCTAACCCTAACCCTAAACCTAACCCTTACCCGAAGCCTTACACTAACCCGTCCCCTACTCCTAACCCGTACGCTAACACTAAAACGTACCCTAAAACTTATGCCCACCCTAAACCGTTGTCGTACACTAACCTGTACCCTAAACCATCCCCTTCCCCTAACCCTAACCCCAACCCTAACCCTAACCCTTACCCGAAGCCTTACCGTGACCCCTACGCTAACACTAACACATAGCCTAACACGTACGCTAACACTAAAACGTTGTCGTACACTAACCTGTACCCTAAACCGTCCCCATACCCTAACCCTAACACTAACCCTTACCCGAAGCCTTACCCTAACCTCTCCCCTAATCCTAACCCGTACGCTAACACTAACCAGTACCCTAACACGTACGCTCACCCTAAACCATTGTCGTACCCTAACTTGTACTCTAAATCATCCCCGTCCCCGTCCCCTCACCCTAACCCTAACCCTTACCCGAAGCCTTACCCTAAACCGTCCCCTAATCCTAACCCGTACGCTAACACTAACATGTACCCTATCACGTTCGCTCACTCTAAACAGTTGTCGTACACTAACCTCTACCATAAATCGTCCCCGTCTCCTAACCCTAACCCTAAACCTAACCCTTACCCGAAGCCTTGCCTTACCCTAACTCGTCCCCTAATCCTAACCGGTACGCTAACACTAACCCATACACTAACACATAAGCTCACCCTGAACCGTTGTCGTACCCAAACCTCTACCCTAAACCGTACCCGTCCCCTAACCCTAACCCTAACCTTAACACTTACCCGAACACTTACCCTAACCCATCCCCTAATCCTAACCCCTACGCTAACGCTATCCCATACCCTAACACGTACGCTCACCCTAAACCGTTTTCGTACCCTAACCTGTACCCTAAACCGCTCCTGTCTCCTAACCCGAACCCTAAACCTAACCCTAACCCTTACCCGAAGCGTTAACCTAACCCGTCCCCTAATCGTAACCCGTACGCTAACACTAACCCATACCCTAACACGTACGCTCACCCTAAACGGTTGTTGTATGCTAACCTGTACCCTAAACCGTCCCCGTCCCCTAACCCTAACCCTAACACTTACCAAAAGCCTTACACTAACCCGTCCCATAATAGTAAACCGTACGCAAACACTAACCCATACCCTAACACGTACGCTCACCCTAAAATGTTGTCGTACCCTAACCTCTACCCTAAACCGTCCCCGTCCCCTAAACCTAACCCTAACCCTAACCCTAACCCTTACCCGAACCCTTACACTAACCCGTCCCCTAATCCTAACCCGTACGCTAACACTAACCCGTACCCAAAAACGTACCCTCACCCTTAACCGTTGTCGTACCCTAACCTGTACCCTAAACCGTCCCCGTCCTCATCCCCTAAACCTAACCCTAACACTTAGCCGAAGCCTTACTCTAACCTGTCCCCTAATCCTAACCGGTACACTAGCACTAATATGTACCCTAACAGGTACGCTCAAACTAAGCTGTTGTCGTACCCTGACCTGTACCCTAAACCATCCCCGTCCCCTAACCCTAACCCTAACCCTTACCCGAAGCCTTAACCTAACCAGTCCCCTAATCCTAATCCGAACGCTAACACTAACCCTTACCCTGACACGTACGCTCACCCTAAACCATTGTCGTACCTTAACCTGTACCCTAAACCGTCCCCGTCCCTAACTGTAACCCTAACCCTAACCCTAAACCTTACCCGAAGCCTTACCCTAACCCGTCCCCTAAACCTAACCCGTACGCTACCTCTAACCCGTTCCCGAACACGTACGATAACCCTAAACCGTTGTCGTACCCTAACCTGTACGCTAAAGCGCCCCAGTCCCCTAACCCTAACCCTAACACTTACCCGAAGCCTTACCCTAACCCGTCCAATAATCCTAATCCGTACGCTAACACTAACCCGTGCCCTAACACGTATGCTCACCCTAAACCGTTGTCGTACCTTAAACTGTACCATAAACCGTCCCCGTCCCCTAACACTAACCCTAAGCCTAACCCTAACACTGACCCTTACCCGAAGCCTTACCCTAACCCGTCCCCTAATCCTAACTCGTACACTAACACTAACCCGTGCCCTAACACGTACGCTCCCCCTAAACCATTGTTGTACCCTAACCTGTACCCTAAACCGTCCCCGTCACCGAACCCTAACCCTAACCCTAAACCGAACGCTAACTCTTACGCGAAGTCTTACCCTAACACTTCCCCTAATCCTAAACCGTACGCTAACACTAACTCGTACCCTAACACTTACGCACACCCTAAACCATTGTCGTACCCTAACCTGTACCCTAAACCATCCCCATTCCCTAACCCTAACCCTAAACTTAACGCTAACCCTTACCTGAAGCCTTAACCTAACCCGTCCCCTAATCCTAACCAGTACGCTAACAGTAACCCGTACCCTAACACGTACGCTCACTCTAAACCGTTGTTGTACCCTAACTTGTACCCTAAACCGTCCCCATCCCCTAACCCTAACCCTAACCCTAACCTTTACCTGAAGCCTTACACTAACCCGTCCTCTAATCCTAACCCGTACGTTAACACTAACCCATACTCTAACACGTACGCTCACCCTAAACCGTTGTCATACCCTAACCTGTACCCTAAACCGTCCCCATCCCCTAATCCTAAGCCTAACCCTACCCTAACCCTAACCCTTACCCGAAGACTTACCGTAACCCGTCCCATAATCCTAAACCGTACGCTGACACTAACCTATACCCTAACACGTACGCTCACCCTAAACCATTGTCGTACACTAACCTGTATCCTAAACCATCCCCGTACCGTAACCCTAACCCTAACCCATACCCGAAGCCTTACCCTAACCCGTCCCCTGATCCTAACCCATACGCTAACACTAACCCATACCCTAACACGTACGCTCACTCTAAAACCTTGTCGTACCCTAAACTGTACCCTAAACCGTCCCCGTCCCCTATCCCTAACCCTAACCCTAACCCTTACCCGAAGCCTTACCCTAACCCGTCCCCTAATCCTAACCCATACGCTAACACTTACCCGTACCCTAACACGTACGCTCACCCTAAATTCTTGTCGTACACTAACCTGTACCCTAAACCGCCCCGTCCCCTAACCCTAACCCTAACACTAAACCTTACCTGAAGCCTTACAGCAACCCGTCACCTAATCCTAACCCGTACGCTAAAACTAACCCATACCCTAACACGTTCGCTCACCCTAAACCGTTGTCGTACACTAACCTGTACCCTAAACCATCCCCGTCCCCTAACCCTAACCCAAAACGTAACCCTAACACTAACCGTTACCTGAAGCCTTACCCTAACCCGTCCCCTACTACTAACCCGTACGCTAACACTAACCCGTACCCTAACACGTATGCTCACCCTAAACCTTTGTGGTACCCTAAACTGTACCCTAAACCGTCCCTGTCCCCTAACCCTAACCCTAACCCTAACCTGTACCCTAAACCGTCCCGGTCCCCTAACCCTAACCCTAACCCTAACCCTTACCCGAAGCCTTACCCTAACTCGCCCCAATTCCTAAACCGTACGCTAACACTAACCCATACCCTAACTCATACGCTCACCCTAAACCGTTGTCATACCCTAACCTGTACCCTAAACGGTCCCTGTCCCCTAACCCTAACCTTATCCCTAAGCCTAACCCTAAACCTAAGCCTTACCCGAAGCCTTACCCAAAACCGTCCCCTAATCCTAACCCGTACGCTAACACTAACCCATTCCCTAATACGTACGCTCACCCTAAATCGTTGTTGTACTCTACCCTGTACCCTAAACCGTCCCCGTCCCATAACCCTAACCATAACAATAACCCTAAACCTAACCCTTACCCGAAACCTTACCCTAACCCGTCCCCTAATCCTATCCCGTACACTAACACTAACCCGTACCCTAACACGTATGCTCACCCTAATCCGTTGTCGTACCATAACCTATACCCTAAACCGTCCCCGTCCCCTAACCCTAACGCTTACCCGAGGCCTTACCCTAACCCGTCCCCTAATACTAACCCATACGCTAACACTAACACATACCCTAACACGTACGCTCACACTAAACAGTTGTCGTACCCTAACCTGTAACCTAAACCGTCCCCGTCACCTAACCGTAACCCTACCCCTAAACTTAACCCTTACCCTAACCCGTCACCTAATCCTAACCCGTACGCTAACACTAACCCATACCCTAACACGTACACTCACCCTAAACCTTTGTCATACCCTAAACTGTACCCTAAACAGTCCCCATCCCCTAACCCTAAACCTAACCCTAACCCTACCCTAACTCTTACCCGAAGCCTTACCGTAACCCGTTCCATAATCTTATCCTGAACGGTAACACTAACACGTACCCTAACACGTACGCTCACCCTAAACCGTTGACGTACACTAACCTGTACCCTAAACTGTCCCCATCCCCTAACCCTAACCCTAAACCTAACCCAAAACCTTACCCGAATCCTTACACTAACCTGTCACCTAATCCTAACACGTACGCTAATGCTAAACCGTACCCTAAAACGTACGCTCATACTAAACCTTTGTCGTACCCTAACCTGTACCCTAAACCGTCCCCGTACCCTAAACCTAACCCTTACCCAAAGCCTTACACTAATCCGTCCCCTAGTCCTAAGCGGTACGCTAACACTAACACCTACCCTAACACGTACGCTCACCCTAAACTATTGTCGTACCCTAACCTCTACCTTAAACCATTCCTGTCCCCTATCCTAACCCTAACACTAACCCTAACCCTAATCCTAACACTTACCCGAAGTCTTACCCTAACCCGTCCCCTAATCCTAACCCGTACGCTAACACTAACCCGTACCCTAACACGTTCGCTCACCCTAAACCGTTGTCGTACCCTAACGTGTACCCTAAACCGTCCCCGTCCCCATCCCCTAACCCTAACCCTAACCCTAACCATTACCCGAAGCCTTACCCTAACGCGTCCCCTAATCCTAACCCGTACGCTAACACTAACCCCTACCCTAACACGTACGCTCACCCTAAACCGTTGTCGTACTCTAACCTGTACCCTGAACAGTCCCCATCCCCTAACCCTAACCCTAACCCTAACCGTAAGGCTAACCCTTACCCGAAGCCTTGTCCTAACCCGTCCCCGAATGCTAAACCGTACGCTAACTCTAAGCTATACCCTAACACTTACACTCACACTAAACCGTCGTCGTACCCTAACCTGTACCCTAAACCGTACCCGTCCCCGTCCCCTAACCCTAACACTAAACCTAACCCTTACCCAAAGCGTTACCCTATTCCGTCCCCTAATCCTAAACCATACACTAACACTAACCCATAACCTAACATGTACGCTCACCCTAAAAGGTTGTTGTACCCTAACTTGTACCCTAAATCGTCCCTGTCCCCTAACCCTTACCCTAACCCTAACCCTAACCCTAACCCTTACCCGAAGCCTTACACTAACCCGTCACATAATCCTAAACCGTATGCTAACACTAACCCGTACCCTAACACGTACGCTCACACTAAACCGTTGTCGTACCCTAACATGTACCCTAAACCGTCCCCTTCCCCTAATCCTAATCCTAACCCTATCCTTAACACTTACCCGAAGCCTTACCCTAACCCGTCCCCTAAACCTAACCCGTACGCTAACACTAACCCGTAAACTAACACGTACGCTCACCCTAAAACATTGTCGTACCCTAACCTGTACACTAAACCGTCCCCATCCCCTAAACCTAACCCTAACCCTAACCCTAACCCTTACCCTAACCCGTCCCCTAATCCTAACCCGTACGCTAACACTAACACGTACCCTAACACGTAAGCTCACCCTAAAATATTGTCGTACTCTAACCTGTACCCTAAACCGTCCCGTCCCCTAACCATAACCCTAACCCTAACCCTAACACTAACCCTTACGCAAAGCCTTACCCTAGCCCGTACCCTAATCCTAACCCCTACTCTAACACTAACCCGTACCCTGACACGTATGCTCACCCTAGACCGTTGTCGTACGCTAACCTGTACCCTAAACCGTCCCTTTCCCCTAACCCTAACCCTAACCCTAACCCTTACCCGAAGCCTTCCACTAACCCGTCCCCTAATCCTAATCCGTACGCTAACACTAACCCATACCCTAACACGTACGATCACCCTAAACCGATCTCGTACACCAACCTGTACCCTAAACCGTCCCCATCCCCTAACCCTAACCCTAACCCTAACCCTAACCCTTACCCGAAGCCTTACCTTAACCCGTCCCCTAATCCTAACCCGTACGCTAACACTGAGCCGTACCCTAACACGCACGCTCACCCTAAACAGTTGTCGTACCCTAACCTGTACCCTAAACCGTCCCTGTCACCATCCCCTAACCTTAACCCTAACCCTTACCCGAAGCCTTACCCTAACCCGTCCCCTAATCCTAAACCGTACGCTAACACTAACCCATACCCTAACACGTACGCTCACCCTAAGCCATTGTAGTACCTTAATCTGTACCCTAAACTTTCAACGTGCCCTAACCCTAACCCTAACCCTAACCCTAAACCTAACCCTTACCCGAAGCCTTACCATAACCCATATGCTAACACTAACCAGTACCCTAACATGTACGCTCAACCTAAACCGTTGTCGTACCCTAACCTGTACCCTAAACCATCCCCGTACCCTAACCCTAACTGTAACCCTTACCCGAAGCCTTACCGTAATCCATCCCCTACTCCTACCAGTACGCTAACACTAACACGTACCCTAACAGTTATGCTCACCCTACACCATTGTCGTACACTAACCTGTACCCTAAACCGTCCCCGTCCCCTAACCCTAACCCTATCCCTTACCCGAAGTCTTAGCATAACCCGTACGCTAACACTAACCGGAACCCTAACACATACGCTCAACCTAAACCGTTGTCGTACCCTAACCTATACCTTAAACCGTCGCTTTACCCTAAACCTAACCCTAACCCTTACCCGAAGCCTTACGCTAAACCGTCCCCTAAACCTAACATGTACGCTAACACTAAACCATACCCTAACACGTACGCTCACCCTAAAACGTTGTCATACCCTAACCTGTACCCTAAACCGTCACCGTACCCTAACCCTAACCTTTACCCGAAGCCTTACCGTAACCCGTATGCTAACGCTAACCGGTACCCTAACACGTACGCTCAACTTAAACTGTTGTCGTACCCTAACCTGTACCCTAAACCGTCCCCATCCCCTAACCCTAACCCTAATATTTACCCGAAGCCTTACTCTAACCCGTCCCCTAATACTAACCCGTACACTAACACTAACTCGTACCATAACACATACGCTCACCCTGAACCGTTTTCGTACCCTAACCTGTATCCTAAACCGTCCCCGTCCCCTAACCCTAACCCTAACCCTAACACTTACCCGAAGCCTTACCCTAACCCGTCCCCTAATCCTAACCCATACGCTAACACTAACCCGTACACTATCACGTACACACACCCTAAACCGTTGTCATACCCTAACGTGTACCCTTAACCGTCCCCGGCCCCTAACCCTAAACCTAAACCTAACCCTAACCCTTACCCGAAGCCTTACACTAACCCGTCCAATAATCCTAAACCGTACGCTAACACTAACCCATACCCTACAACATACGCTCACGCTAAAACGTTGTCCTACCCTAACCTGTACATTAAACCGTTCCCGTCCCATAAACCTAACGCTAACCCTAAACCTAACCCTTACCCGAAGCCTTACCCTAACCCGTCCCCTAATCCTAACCCGTACGCTAACACTAACCCGTACCCGAACACGTACCCTCACCCTTAACCATTGTCGTACACTAACCTGTACCCTAAACCGTCCCCATCCCAGTCCCCTAACCCTAACCCTAACACTAACACTAAACCTTCCCGAAGCCTTACCCTAACCCGTCCCCTAATCCTAACCCATACTCTCACACTAACCTGTACCCTAACACGTACGCTCACCATAAACAGTTGTCATAACCTAAACTGTAGCCTAAACCGTCCCCGTCCCCGTTCCCTAACCCTAACCCTAACCCTTACCCAAAGCCTTCCCCTAACCCGTCCCCTAATCCTAACCGGTACGCTAACACTAACCCATGCCCTAACACGTATGCTCGCCCTAAACCGTTGACGTACCCTAACCTGTACACTAAACCGTCCCTGTCCCCTAACCCTAACCATAACCCTAACACTAACCCTTACCCGAAGTCTTACACTAACCCGTCCCCTAATCCTAACCTGCACGCTAACACTAACGCGTACCCTAACATGTTCGCTCACCCTAAATCGTTGCTGTACCCTAACGTGTACCCTAAACCGTCCCCGGCCCCATCCCCTCACCCTAACCCTAACCCTAACCGTTACCCGAAGCCTTACCCGAACCCGTCCCCTAATCCTAACCTGGACGCTAACACTAACACGTACCCTAACACGTACGCTCAGCCTAAAATGTTGTCGCACTCTAACCTGTACCATAAACAGTCCCCGTCCCCTAACCCTAACCCTAACCCTAACCCTTACCTGAAGCCTTACCCTAACCCTTCCACTAATCCTAACCCGTACGCAAACACTAACCCGTACCCAACACGTACACTCACCCTAAACCGTTGTCTTACCCTAACCTGTACCCTAAATCGTCCCCGTCTCCTAAACCTAACCGTAACCCTAACCCTAACCCTAATCCTTACCCGAAGCCTTACCCTTACCCGTCCCCTAATCCTAACCCGTACGCTAACACTAACCCGTACCGTAACACGTACGCTCAACCTAAACCGCTGTCGTACCCTAACCTGTACCCTAAACCGTCCCGGTCCCCTAACCCTAACCCTAACACTAAACCTTACCTGAAGCCTTACACTAACCCGTCACCTAATCCTAACCCGTACGCTAAAACTAACCCGTACCCTAACACGTTCGCTCACCCTAAACCGTTGTCGTACCCTAACCTGTACCCTAAACCATCCCAGTCCCCTTACCCTAAACCTAAACGTAACCCTAACCCTAACCGTTACCTGAATCCTTACCGTAATCCTAACCCATACGCTAACACTAACCCGTACCCTAACACGTACGCTCACCCTAAACCGTTGTCGTACCCTAACCTGTAACCTAAACCGTCCCCGTCCCCTAACCCTAACCGTAACCCTAACCCTAAACCTTACCCGAAGCCTTAGCCTAAGCTGTCCCCTAATTCTAACCCCTACGCTAACATTAACACATACCTAACACGTACGGTCACACTAAACCGTTGTTGTACACTAACCTGTAACCTAAAACGTCCCCATCCCCTAACCCTAACTCTAACCCTAACCCTAAACCTTACCCGAAGCCTTACCCTAACATATTCCCTAATCCTAACCCGTACACTAAAACTAAACCTATCCTAACACGTACGCTCACCCTAAAACGTTGTCTTACCCTAACCTGTACCCTAAACCGTCCCTGTCCCCTAACCCTAACCCTAACCCTAACCCTTACCCGAAGCCTTACCCTAACGCGTCCCCAAATCCTAACCCGTACGCTAACACAAACACGTACCCTAACACGTACGCTCACCCTAAACCGTTGTCGTACCCTAACCTGTACCCTAAACGGTCCCCGTACCCTATCCCTAACCCTAACCCTTACCTGAAGCCTTACCCTTACCCGTCCCCTAATCCAAACCCGTATGCTAACACTAACCTGTTCCCTAATACGTACGCTCACCCTAAACCATTGTCGTACCCTAACCTGTACCCTAAACCGTCACCGTACCCTAACCCTAACCCTAACCTTTACCCGAAGCCTTACCGTAACCCGTATGCTAACGCTAACTGGTACCCTAACACGTACGCTCAACTTAAACTGTTGTCGTACCCTAACCTGTACCCTAAACCGTCCCCATGCCCTAACCCTAACCCTAATATTTACCCGAAGCCTTACTCTAACCCGTCCCCTAATACTAACCCGTACACTAACACTAACTCGTACCATAACACATACGCTCACCCTGAACCGTTTTCGTACCCTAACCTGTATCCTAAACCGTCCCCGTCCCCTAACCCTAACCCTAACCCTAACACTTACCCGAAGCCTTACCCTAACCCGTCCCCTAATCCTAACCCGTACGCTAACACTAACCCGTACACTATCACGTACACACACCCTAAACCGTTGTCATACCCTAACGTGTACCCTTAACCGTCCCCGGCCCCTAACCCTAAACCTAAACCTAACCCTAACCCTTACCCGAAGCCTTACACTAACCCGTCCAATAATCCTAAACCGTACGCTAACACTAACCCATACCCTACAACATACGCTCACGCTAAAACGTTGTCCTACCCTAACCTGTACATTAAACCGTTCCCGTCCCATAAACCTAACGCTAACCCTAAACCTAACCCTTACCCGAAGCCTTACCCTAACCCGTCCCCTAATCCTAACCCGTACGCTAACACTAACCCGTACCCGAACACGTACCCTCACCCTTAACCATTGTCGTACACTAACCTGTACCCTAAACCGTCCCCATCCCAGTCCCCTAACCCTAACCCTAACACTAACACTAAACCTTCCCGAAGCCTTACCCTAACCCGTCCCCTAATCCTAATCCATACTCTCACACTAACCTGTACCCTAACACGTACGCTCACCATAAACAGTTGTCATAACCTAAACTGTAGCCTAAACCGTCCCCGTCCCCGTTCCCTAACCCTAACCCTAACCCTTACCCAAAGCCTTCCCCTAACCCGTCCCCTAATCCTAACCGGTATGCTAACACTAACCCATGCCCTAACACGTATGCTCGCCCTAAACCGTTGACGTACCCTAACCTGTACACTAAACCGTCCCTGTCCCCTAACCCTAACCATAACCCTAACACTAACCCTTACCCGAAGTCTTACACTAACCCGTCCCCTAATCCTAACCTGCACGCTAACACTAACGCGTACCCTAACATGTTCGCTCACCCTAAATCGTTGCTGTACCCTAACGTGTACCCTAAACCGTCCCCGGCCCCATCCCCTCACCCTAACCCTAACCCTAACCGTTACCCGAAGCCTTACCCGAACCCGTCCCCTAATCCTAACCTGGACGCTAACACTAACACGTACCCTAACACGTACGCTCAGCCTAAAATGTTGTCGCACTCTAACCTGTACCATAAACAGTCCCCGTCCCCTAACCCTAACCCTAACCCTAACCCTTACCTGAAGCCTTACCCTAACCCTTCCACTAATCCTAACCCGTACGCAAACACTAACCCGTACCCAACACGTACACTCACCCTAAACCGTTGTCTTACCCTAACCTGTACCCTAAATCGTCCCCGTCTCCTAAACCTAACCGTAACCCTAACCCTAACCCTAATCCTTACCCGAAGCCTTACCCTTACCCGTCCCCTAATCCTAACCCGTACGCTAACACTAACCCGTACCGTAACACGTACGCTCAACCTAAACCGCTGTCGTACCCTAACCTGTACCCTAAACCGTCCCGGTCCCCTAACCCTAACCCTAACACTAAACCTTACCTGAAGCCTTACACTAACCCGTCACCTAATCCTAACCCGTACGCTAAAACTAACCCGTACCCTAACACGTTCGCTCACCCTAAACCGTTGTCGTACCC
Source organism: Delphinapterus leucas (assembly GCF_059928025.1). Taxonomy (NCBI): domain Eukaryota; kingdom Metazoa; phylum Chordata; class Mammalia; order Artiodactyla; family Monodontidae; genus Delphinapterus; species Delphinapterus leucas. The sequence goes on from NW_028322233.1 coordinate 6,937,326, forward strand.
TAACCTGTACCCTAAACCATCCCAGTCCCCTTACCCTAAACCTAAACGTAACCCTAACCCTAACCGTTACCTGAATCCTTACCGTAATCCTAACCCATACGCTAACACTAACCCGTACCCTAACACGTACGCTCACCCTAAACCGTTGTCGTACCCTAACCTGTACCCTAAACCGTCCCTGTCCCCTAACCTTAACCCTAACCCTAACACTAACCCTAACCTGTACCCTAAACCGTCCCGGTCCCCTAACCCTAAGCCTAACCCTAACACTAACATTTACCCGAAGCCTTACCTTAACACGTCCCCTAATCGTAACTCGTACACTAACACTAACCCGTGCCCTAACACGTACGCTCACCCTAAACCGTTGTCGTACACTAATCTACCCTAAACCGTCCCCGTCTCATAACCCTAACCCTAACCCTAACCCTAAACCTTAACCGAAGCCTTACCCTAACCCGTCCCCTAATCCTAACCCGTACGCTAACACTAACCCGTACCATAAGATGTACGCTCACCCTAAACCGTTGTCGTACCCACCGTGTACCCTAAACCGTCCCCATCCCCTAACCCTAACCCTAACCCTAACCCTAACCCTTACCCGAAGCCTTACCCTAACCCGTCCCCAAATCCTAAACCGTACGCTAACACTAACCCGTACCCTAACACGTACGCTCACCCTAAACCGTTGTCGTACCCTAACCTGTAACCTAAACCGTCCCCGTCCCCTAACCCTAACCGTAACCCTAACCCTAAACCTTACCCGAAGCCTTAGCCTAAGCTGTCCCCTAATTCTAACCCCTACGCTAACATTAACACATACCTAACACGTACGGTCACACTAAACCGTTGTTGTACACTAACCTGTAACCTAAAACGTCCCCATCCCCTAACCCTAACTCTAACCCTAACCCTAAACCTTACCCGAAGCCTTACCCTAACATATTCCCTAATCCTAACCCGTACACTAAAACTAAACCTATCCTAACACGTACGCTCACCCTAAAACGTTGTCTTACCCTAACCTGTACCCTAAACCGTCCCTGTCCCCTAACCCTAACCCTAACCCTAACCCTTACCCGAAGCCTTACCCTAACGCGTCCCCAAATCCTAACCCGTACGCTAACACAAACACGTACCCTAACACGTACGCTCACCCTAAACCGTTGTCGTACCCTAACCTGTACCCTAAACGGTCCCCGTACCCTATCCCTAACCCTAACCCTTACCTGAAGCCTTACCCTTACCCGTCCCCTAATCCAAACCCGTATGCTAACACTAACCTGTTCCCTAATACGTACGCTCACCCTAAACCATTGTCGTATCCTAACCTGTACCCTAAACCGTCCTCATCCCCTAACCATAACCCTAACCCTAACCCTAAACCTAACCCTTACCCGAAGCCTTACCCTAACCCGTCCCCTAATCCTAACCCGTACGCTAACACTATCCCGTACCCTAATATGTACGCTCACCCTAAACCGTTGTTGTACTCTACGCTGTACCCTAAACCATCCCCGTCCCATAACCCTAACCCTAACAATAACCCTAAACCTAACCCTTACCCGAAACCTTACACTAACCCGTCCCCTAATCCTATCCCGTACGCTAACACTAAGCCGTACCCTAACACGTACGCTCACCCTAAACCGTTGTCGTACCCTAACCTATACCCTAAACCATCCCCGTCAACTAACCCTAACGCTAAACCTAACTGTAACGCTTACCCGAGGCCTTACACTAACCAGTCCCCTAATACTAACCCGTATGCTAACACTAAAACATACCCAAACACGTACGCTCACACTAAACTGTTGTCGTACCCTAACCTGTACCCTAAACCGTCCCCGTCCCCTAACCCTAACACTAACCCTAAACCTAACCCTTACCCGAAGCCTTACCCTCACCTGTCCCCTAATCCTAACCCGTACGCTAACAATAACCCGTACCCTAACACGTACGCTCACCCTAAACTGTTGACGTACCCTAATCTGTACCCTCAACCGTCCCCCTCCCCTAACCCTAACCCTAACCGTAACCCAAACCCTTACCCGAATGCTTACCCTAACATGTCACATAACCATAAACCGTACGCTAACACTAACCCGTACCCTAACACGTACGCTCACCCTAAACCGTTGTAGTACCCTAATCTGTACCCTAAACAGTCCCCGTGCCCTAACCCTAACCCTAACCCTAACCCTTACCCGAAGTCTTATCCTAACCCTTCCACTAATCCTAACCCGTACGCTAACACTAACCCGTACCCTAACTCGTACGCTCACCTTAAACTGTTGTCGTACACTGACCTGTACCCTACACCGTCCCCGTCCCCTATCCCTAACGCTAACCCTAACCCTAAACCTAACCCTTACCCGAAGCCTTACACTAACACGTCCACTAATCTTAACCCGTATGCTAACACTAACCCGTACCCTAACACGTACGCTCACACTAAACCGTTGTCGTACCCTAACCTGTACCCTAAACCGTCCCCGTTCCCTAACCCTAAGCCTAACACTTACCCGAAGCCTTACCCTAACCCGTCCCCTAATCCTAACCCGTACGCTCACCCTAACTTGTACCCTAACACGTACGCTCACCCTAAACCGTTCTCATACCCTAACCTGTACCCTAAACCGTCCCCGTCCCCTAACCCTAACCCTAACCCTAACCCTTACCCGAAGCCTTACAGTAATCCGTCCCCTAATCCTAACCGGTACACTAACACTAACACCTACCCTAACACGTATGCTCACCGTAAACTGTTGTCGTACCCTAACCTCGAACCTAAACCATTCCTGTCCCCTAAACCTAACCCTAACCCTAAACCTAACCCTAACCCTAACCCTTACCCGAAGCCTTAGCCTAACCCCTCCCCTAATCCTAACCCTTACGCTAACACTAACCCGTACTCTAACACGTACGCTCACCCTAAACCTTTGACGTACCCTAACCTGTACCCTAAACCGTCCCCGTCCCCTAAACCTAACCCTAACCCTAACCATAACCCTAACCCTTACCCGAAACTTACGCTAACCTGTCCCCTAATCCTAATCCGTACGCTAACACTATCCCATACCCTAACACGTACGCTCACCCTAAACTGTTGTTGTACACTAACCTGTACCCTAAACCATCCCCTTCCCCGTCCCCGTCCCCTAACTCTAACTTTAACCCTAACCCTTACCCGAAGCTTTATCCAAACTCGTCCCCTAATTCTAACCCGTAGGCTATCACTAACCCGTACCCTAACATGTACGCTCACCCTAAACCTTTGTCATACCCTAACCTATACCCTAAAGCATCCCTGTCCCGGTCCCCTAACCCTAACCCTAACCCTATCCCTTACCCGAAGTCTTACCCTAACCCGTCCCCTAATCCTAATCCATACGTTAACACTAACACATACCCTATCACGTACGCTCACCCTAAACCGTTATTGTACCATAACCTGTACCCTAAACTGTCCCCGTCCCCTAACCCTAACCCTAACCCTTATCCAAAACCTTACCCTAACCCGACTCCTAATCCTAACCCGTACGCTAACACTAACACGTACCCTAACATGTACTCTCACCCTAAACCATTGTCGTACCCTAACCTGTACCCTAAACCGTCCCCGTCCCCTAACCCTAACCCTAAACCTAACCCTAAACCTAACCCTTACCCGAAGCCTTAACCTAACCCGTCCCCTAATCCAACCCGTACGCTAACACTAACCGTTGCCCTAACATGTACGCTCATCCTAAACCGTTGTCGTAGCCTAACCTGTACCCTAAACTGTCCCCGTACCCTAAACCTAACCCTAACCCTAACCCTAAACCTTACCCGAAGCCTTACCCTAACCCGTCCCCTAATCCTAACCCGTAACCTAACACTAATACGTACCCTAACACGTACGCTCACCGTAAACCGTTGTCGTACTCTAACCTGTACCCTAGACCGTCCCCATCCCCTAACACTAACCCTAACCCTAACCCTAACCCTTACCCGAAGCCTTACCCTATCCCGTCTACTAATCCTAACCCGTACGCTAACACTAACCCGTACCCTAACATGTACGCTCACCCTAAACCATTGTCATAACATGTACCCTAAACCGTCCCCGTCCCCTATCCCTAACCCTAAACCTAACCCTAACCCTAACCCTTACCCGAAGCCTTACCCTATCACGTACCCTAATCCTAACCCGTACGCTAACACTAACCCGTACCCTAACACGTACGCTCACACTAAACCGTTGTCGTACCCTAACCTGTACCCTAAACCGTCCCCGTCCCCGTCCCCGTCCCCTAACCCTAACCCTTACCCAAAGCCTTACCCTAACCCGTCCCCTAATCCTAAACCGTACGCTAACACTAACCCGTGCCCTAACACGTACGCTCACCCTAAACCGTTGTCGTATACTAACCTGTATCCTAAACCGTCCCCGTCCCCGTCCCCTAACCCTAACCCTAAGCCTCACCCTTACTCGAAGCCTTATCCTAACCCGCCCCTAATCCTAACCCGTACGCTAACAGTAACCCGTACCCTAACCAGTACGCTCACCCTAAACCGTGGTCGTACCCGAACCTGTACCCTAAACCGTCTCCGTCCCCTGACCCTAACCCTAACCCTAACCATAACCCTAAACCTTACCCGAAGCCTTCCACTAACCCGTCCCCTAATCCTAACCGTATGCGAACTCTAACCCGTACCCTAACACGTACGCTGACCCTAAACCGTTCTCGTACACTAACCTGTACCCTAAACCATCCCCGTCCCCTTACCCTAAACCTAACCCTAACCCTTACCCGAAGACTTACCCTAACCCGTCCCCTTAGACTAAACCGTATGCTAACACTAACACGTACCCTAACACGTACGCTCACCCTAAACTGTTGTCGTACACTAACCTGTACCCTAAACCGTCCCCATCGCCTAACACTAACCCTAACCCTAACCCGAACCCTTACCCGAACCCTTACCCTAACACTTCCCCTAATCCTTACACATATACTAACACTAACCCGTACCCTAAAACGTACGCTCACCCTAAACCGTAGTCGTACACTAACCTGTACCCTAAACCGTCCCTGTTGCCGTCCCCGACCCCTAACCCTAACACTTACCCAAAGCCTTACCCTAAACCGTCCCCTAATCCTAACCCGTACGCTAACACTAAACAGTACCCTAACACGTACGCTCACCCTAAATCGTTGTCGTACTCTAACCTCTACCCTAAACCGTCTCCGTACGCTAACCCTAACCCTAACCCTAACACTTACCCTTACCTGAAGCCTTACTGTAACCCGTATCGTAATCCTAACCCGTACGCTAGCACTAAACCATACCCTAACACGTACGCTCACCCTAAACCGTTGTCGTACACTAACCTGTACCCTAAACCGTCCCCGTCCCCTAACACTAACCCTGACCCTAACCCTAACCCTAACCCGTACCCGAAGCCTTACCCTAACCCTTCCCGTAATCCTAACCCGTACGCTAACACTAACACGTTACCTAACACGTACGCTCACCCTAAACCGCTGTGGTCCCCTAACCTATACCTTAAACCATCCCCGTTCCTGTCCCCTAAACCTAACCCTAACCCTAAACCTAACCCTTACCCGATTCCTTACCCTAAACCGTCCCCTAATCCGAACCCGTACGCTAACACTAACCCGTACCCTAACACGTATGCTCACCCTAAACCGTTGTCGTACCCTAACCTGTGCCCTAAACCGTCCTCGTCCCCTAACCCTAACCCTAACCGTAAACCTAACACTAACCGTTATCCGCAGCCTTACACTAACCCGTCCCCTAATCCTAACCCGTACGCTAATACTAACCCGTACCCTAACACGTAGGCTCACCCTAAACCGTTGACGTACCCTAACCTGTACCCTAAACCATCCCCGTCCCCGTCCCCTAACCCTAACCCTAACCCTAACCCTACCCCTTAGCCGAAGCCTTACCCTAACCTGTCCCCTAAGCCTAACCCATACGCTAACACTAACCTGTACCCTAACACGTACGCTCACACTAAACTGTTGTCGTACACTAACCTGTACCCTATAACGTCCCAGTCCCCTAACCCTAACCCTAACCCTAACCCTAAACCTAACACTTACCCGAAGCCTTAACCTAACCATTCCCCTAAACCTAATCCGTATGCTAACAGTAACACCTACCCTAACACGTACGCTCACCCTAAACCATTGTCATACCCTAACATTTACCCTAAACCGTCCCCGTCCCCTAAACTTAACCCTAACCCTAAACCTAAACCTTACCCGAAGCCTTACCCTAACCCGTCCCCTAATCCTAACCCGTACACTAACTCTAACCCATACCCTAACACGTACTCTCACCCTAAACCGTTGTCTTACCCTAATCTGTACCCTAAACCGTCCCCGTCCCCGTCCCCTAACCCTAACCATAACCTTAACCTTAAACATTTCCCGAAGCCTTACCCTAACACGTCCCCTAATCCTAACCCGTACGCTAACACTAAACCGTACCCTAACACGTAGGCTCACCCTAAATAGTTGTCGTACCCTAACCTGTACCCTAAACCTTCCTCGTGCCCTAACCTTAACCCTAACCCTAACTGTATCCCTAATCCTTACCCGAAGCCTTACCCTAACCCGTCACCAATCCTAACCCGTACGCTATCACGTATGCTCACCGTAAACCTTTGTCGCACACTAACCTGTAACCTAAATCATCCCCGTCTCCTAACCCTAACCCTAACCCTAACCCTAACCCTATACCTAAACCTTACCTGAAGCCTTACCCTAACACGTCCCCTAATCCTAACGCGTATGCTAACACTAACCCGTACTCTAACACGTAAGCTCACCCTAAACTGCTGTTGTACACTAACCTGTACCTTGAACCGTCCCCTTTCCCGTCCCCGTCCCCTAACCCTAACCCTAACCCTAAACCTTACCCGAAGACTTACCCTAACCTGTCCCCTAATCCTAACCCGTAGGCTATCACTAACCGTACCCTAACATGTATGCTCAACCTAAACCTTTGTCGTACCCTAACCTGTACCCTAAACCATCCCCGTCCCCATCCCCTAACCCTAACTGTAACCCTAAACCTATCCCTTACCCGAAGCCTTACCCTAACCCGTCACCTAATCCTAATCCGTACGCTAACACTAACCCGTACCCTAACACGTACGCTCACCCTAAAACGTTGTCGTACCCTAAACTGTACCCTAAACTGTCCTCGTCCCCTAACCCTAATCCTAAGCCTAACCCTTACCCGGAGCCTTACCCTACCCCGTCCCCTAATCCTAACCCGTACGCTAACACTAACCCATACCCTAACACGTACGCTCACCCTAAACCATTGTTGTATGCTAACCTGTACCCTAAACCGTCCCCTTCCCCGTCCTCTAACCCTAACCCTAACCCTAACCCTAACCATAACCCTTACCCGAAGCCTTACCCTAAACCGTCCCCTAATCCTAACCCGTATGCTAACACTAACCCGTGCCCTAACACGTACGCTTACCCTAAACCGTTTTTGTACCCTAACCTGTAACCTAAACCATACCCATCCCCTAACCCTAACCCAAACCCTAACCCTAACCCTAACCCTCACCCGAAGCCTTACCTAAACCCGTCACCAATCCTAACCCTTACGCTATCACGTACACTCACCATAAACTGTTGTCGTACACTAACCTGTACCCTAAACCGTCCCCGTCCCCTAACCCTAACCCTAACCCTAACCCTATCCCTAAGCCTTACCCGAAGCCTTACACTAACCCGTCCCCTAACCCTAACCCGTACGCTAACACTAACCCATACCCTAACACGTACGCTCAACCTAAAGCGTTGTCGTACCCTAACATGTACCCTAAACCTTCCCCGTCCCCTAACCCTAACCCTAACACGAACCCTAAACCTAACCCTTACCCGAAGCCTCACCCTAACACGTCCCCTAATCCTAACCCGTACGCTTACACTAACCCGTACCCTAACACGTATGCTCACCCTAAACCGATGTCGTACCCTAACCTGTACCCTAGACCATCCCCGTCCCCGTCCCCTAACCCTAACCCTAACCGTTACCTTAAGCCTTACCCTAACCCGTCCCCTAATCCTAAATCGTACGCTAACACTAATCCATACCCTACACGCTCGCTCACCCTAAACCGATGTCGTACCCTAACCTGTACCCTAAACCGTCCTCGTCCCCTAACCCTAACCCTAACCGTAACCCTAACACTAACCATTACCCGAAGCCTTACACTAACCCGTCCCCTAATCCTAACCCGTACGCTAAAACTAACACGTACCCTAACACGTACGCTCACCCTAAACCGTTGACATACCCTAACCTGTACCCTAAACCGTCCCCGTCCCCGTCCCCTAACCCTAACCCTAACCCTACCCATAACCCGAAGCCTTACCCTAACCCGTCCCCTAATCCTCAACCCTACGCTAACACTAACCCATACCCTAACACGTACAGTCACCCTAAACCGTTGTCGTACCCTAACCTGTACCCTAAACCGTCCCCGTACCCTAACCCTAACCCTAACCGTAACACTAACCCTTACCCAAAGCCTTACCCTAACCGGTCCCCTAATCCTAAACCGTACGCTAACACTAACCCGTACCCTAACACATACCCTCAATCTAAACCGTTGTCGTACACTAACCTTTACCCTAAACGGTCCCTGTCCCCTAACTCTCTCCCTAACCCTAAACCTAACTCTTACCCGAAGCCTTACCCTAACGCGTCACCGAATCCTAACCCTTACGCTAACACTAACCCATACCCTAACACGTACGCTCACCCTAAACCGTTGTCGTACCCTAACCTGTAACCTAAACAGTCCCCGTCCCCTAACACTAACCCTAAGCCTAACCCTAACCCTTACCCAAAGCCTTATCCTAACCTGACACATAATCCTAACCCGTACACTAACACTAACGCCTACCCTAACACGTACGCTCACTCTAAACCGTTGTCGTACCCTAACTTGTACCCTAAACCGTCCCCGTCCCCTAAACCTAACCCTAACCCTAAGCATAACCCTAACCCTTACCCGAAGCCTTACCCTAACCCGTCCCCTAATGCTAACCCGTACGCTAACACTAAACCGTACCCTAACACTAACCCATACCCTAAAATGTACGCTCACCCTAAACGGTTTTCGTACCCTAACCTGTACCCTAAAGAGTCCCCGTCCCCAAACCCTAACCCTAAACCTAACTCTAACCCTTACCCGAAGCCTTACACTAACTCGTCCCCTAATCCTAACCCCTACGCTAACACTAAACCGTAACCTAACACTAACCCATACCCTAACACGTACGCTCACCCTAAACTGTTGTCGTACCTTAACCTGAACCCTAAACCGTCCCTGTCCCCGTCCCCTAACCCTAACCCTAACCCTGAACCTTACCAGAAGCCTTACACTCATCCAACCCATAATCCTAACCCGTATGCTAACACTAACCAATACACTAACACGTACGCTCACGCTAAACCGTTGTCGTACCCAAACCTGTACCCTAAACCGTCCCCGTCCCATAACCCTAACCCTAACCCTAACCCTAACCTTACCCAAAGTCTTAACCTAACCCGTCCCCTAATCCTAACCCGTAGGCTAACACTAACCCGTAATCTAACACGTACGCTCACCCTAAACCGTTGTCGTACCCTAACCTGTACCCTAAACCGTCCCCGTCCCCTAACCGAAACCCTAACCCTAACCCTAAACCTTTCCTGAAGCCTTACCCTAACCCTTACCCTAATCCTACCCGTACGCTAACACTAAACCGTACCCTAAAACGTAGGCACAACCTGAACCGTTGTCATACCCTAACCTTACCCTAAACAGTCCCCGTCCCCTAACCCTAACCCTAACCCTAAACCTAACCCTTACCCGAAGCCTTACCCTAACCCGTCCCCTAATCCTAACCCGTACGCTAACACTAACACGTACCCTAACACGTACACTCACCCTATAGCGTTGTCGTACCCAAACCTGTACCCTGCACAGTCCCCATCCCCTAACCCTAACCCTAAACCTAACCCTTACCCGAAGCCTTACCCTAACCTGTCCCCAATCCTAAACCGTACGCTAACACTAACCCGTACCCTAACACGTACGGTTACCCTAAACCGTTGTCATACCCTAACCTGTACCCTAAACCGTCCCCGTCCCCTAACCCTAACCCTAAGCGTTACCCGAATCCTTGCCCTAACTCTCCCCTAATCCTAACCTGTACGCTAACACTAACACGTACTGTAACACGTACGCTCACCCTAAACCGTTGTCGTATCCTAACCTGTATCCTAAACCTTCCCCATCCCCTTACTCTAACCCTAACCCTAACCCTAACCCTAACCCTTGCCCGAAGCCTTACAATAACCCGTCCCCTAATCCTAAACCGTACGCTAACACTAACCCGTGCCCTAACACGTACGCTCAATCTAAACCGTTGTCGTACCCTAAACCGTCCCCGTCCCCTAACCTTAACCCTAACCCTAACCCTAACCCTTACCCGAAGCCTTAGCCTATCCCGTCCCCTAATGCTAACCCGTACGCTAACACTAACCCGTGCCCTAACACGTACACTCACCCTAAAACATTGTCGTACCCTAACCTGTACCCTAAACCTTCCCCGTCCCCTAACCCTAACCCTAACCCTAACCCTAACCCTTACCCGAAGTCTGAACTTAACCCGTCACCTAATCCTAACCCGTACGGTAACACTAACCCGTGCCCTAACACGTACGCTCACCCCAAACGGTTGTCGTACCCTAACCTGTACCCTAAACCATCCTCGTCCCCTAACCCTAACCCTAACCCTAACCATAAACCTTACCCGAAGCCTTACGCTAACCCGTCTCCTAATGCTAACCTGTATGCCAACACTAATCCGTACCCTAACACGTACGCTCACCCTAAACCGTTGTTGTCCCCTAAACTGTACCCTAAACCAGCCCCGTCCCCGTCCCCGTCCCCTAACCCTAACCCTAACACTTACCCGAATCCTTACCCTAACCCGTCTCCTAATCCTAACCCGTACGCTAACACTAACCCGTACCCTAACACGTACGCTCACCCTAAACCATTGTCGTACCCTTACCTGTACCCTAAACCGTCCCTGTCCCCTAAACCTAACCGTAAGCCGTACCCGAAGCCTTGCCCTAACCGTCACCTAATCCTAATCCGTACGCTAACACTAACCCGTACCCTATCACGTACGCTCACCCTAAACCGTTGTCGTACCCTAACCTGTACCCTAAACGGTCCCCGTACCCTATCCCTAACCCTAACCCTTACCTGAAGCCTTACCCTTACCCGTCCCCTAATCCAAACCCGTATGCTAACACTAACCTGTTCCCTAATACGTACGCTCACCCTAAACCATTGTCGTATCCTAACCTGTACCCTAAACCGTCCTCATCCCCTAACCATAACCCTAACCCTAACCCTAAACCTAACCCTTACCCGAAGCCTTACCCTAACCCGTCCCCTAATCCTAACCCGTACGCTAACACTATCCCGTACCCTAATATGTACGCTCACCCTAAACCGTTGTTGTACTCTACGCTGTACCCTAAACCATCCCCGTCCCATAACCCTAACCCTAACAATAACCCTAAACCTAACCCTTACCCGAAACCTTACACTAACCCGTCCCCTAATCCTATCCCGTACGCTAACACTAAGCCGTACCCTAACACGTACGCTCACCCTAAACCGTTGTCGTACCCTAACCTATACCCTAAACCATCCCCGTCAACTAACCCTAACGCTAAACCTAACTGTAACGCTTACCCGAGGCCTTACACTAACCAGTCCCCTAATACTAACCCGTATGCTAACACTAAAACATACCCAAACATGTACGCTCACACTAAACTGTTGTCGTACCCTAACCTGTACCCTAAACCGTCCCCGTCCCCTAACCCTAACACTAACCCTAAACCTAACCCTTACCCGAAGCCTTACCCTCACCTGTCCCCTAATCCTAACCCGTACGCTAACAATAACCCGTACCCTAACACGTACGCTCACCCTAAACTGTTGACGTACCCTAATCTGTACCCTCAACCGTCCCCCTCCCCTAACCCTAACCCTAACCGTAACCCAAACCCTTACCCGAATGCTTACCCTAACATGTCACATAACCATAAACCGTACGCTAACACTAACCCGTACCCTAACACGTACGCTCACCCTAAACCGTTGTAGTACCCTAATCTGTACCCTAAACAGTCCCCGTGCCCTAACCCTAACCCTAACCCTAACCCTTACCCGAAGTCTTATCCTAACCCTTCCACTAATCCTAACCCGTACGCTAACACTAACCCGTACCCTAACTCGTACGCTCACCTTAAACTGTTGTCGTACACTGACCTGTACCCTACACCGTCCCCGTCCCCTATCCCTAACGCTAACCCTAACCCTAAACCTAACCCTTACCCGAAGCCTTACACTAACACGTCCACTAATCTTAACCCGTATGCTAACACTAACCCGTACCCTAACACGTACGCTCACACTAAACCGTTGTCGTACCCTAACCTGTACCCTAAACCGTCCCCGTTCCCTAACCCTAAGCCTAACACTTACCCGAAGCCTTACCCTAACCCGTCCCCTAATCCTAACCCGTACGCTCACCCTAACCTGTACCCTAACACGTACGCTCACCCTAAACCGTTCTCATACCCTAACCTGTACCCTAAACCGTCCCCGTCCCCTAACCCTAACCCTAACCCTAACCCTTACCCGAAGCCTTACAGTAATCCGTCCCCTAATCCTAACCGGTACACTAACACTAACACCTACCCTAACACGTATGCTCACCCTAAACTGTTGTCGTACCCTAACCTCGAACCTAAACCATTCCTGTCCCCTAAACCTAACCCTAACCCTAAACCTAACCCTAACCCTAACCCTTACCCGAAGCCTTAGCCTAACCCCTCCCCTAATCCTAACCCTTACGCTAACACTAACCCGTACTCTAACACGTACGCTCACCCTAAACCTTTGACGTACCCTAACCTGTACCCTAAACCGTCCCTGTCCCCTAAACCTAACCCTAACCCTAACCATAACCCTAACCCTTACCCGAAACTTACGCTAACCTGTCCCCTAATCCTAATCCGTACGCTAACACTATCCCATACCCTAACACGTACGCTCACCCTAAACTGTTGTTGTACACTAACCTGTACCCTAAACCATCCCCTTCCCCGTCCCCGTCCCCTAACTCTAACTTTAACCCTAACCCTTACCCGAAGCTTTATCCAAACTCGTCCCCTAATTCTAACCCGTAGGCTATCACTAACCCGTACCCTAACATGTACGCTCACCCTAAACCTTTGTCATACCCTAACCTATACCCTAAAGCATCCCTGTCCCGGTCCCCTAACCCTAACCCTAACCCTATCCCTTACCCGAAGTCTTACCCTAACCCGTCCCCTAATCCTAATCCATACGTTAACACTAACACATACCCTATCACGTACGCTCACCCTAAACCGTTATTGTACCATAACCTGTACCCTAAACTGTCCCCGTCCCCTAACCCTAACCCTAACCCTTATCCAAAACCTTACCCTAACCCGACTCCTAATCCTAACCCGTACGCTAACACTAACACGTACCCTAACATGTACTCTCACCCTAAACCATTGTCGTACCCTAACCTGTACCCTAAACCGTCCCCGTCCCCTAACCCTAACCCTAAACCTAACCCTAAACCTAACCCTTACCCGAAGCCTTAACCTAACCCGTCCCCTAATCCAACCCGTACGCTAACACTAACCGTTGCCCTAACATGTACGCTCATCCTAAACCGTTGTCGTAGCCTAACCTGTACCCTAAACTGTCCCCGTACCCTAAACCTAACCCTAACCCTAACCCTAAACCTTACCCGAAGCCTTACCCTAACCCGTCCCCTAATCCTAACCCGTAACCTAACACTAATACGTACCCTAACACGTACGCTCACCGTAAACCGTTGTCGTACTCTAACCTGTACCCTAGACCGTCCCCATCCCCTAACACTAACCCTAACCCTAACCCTAACCCTTACCCGAAGCCTTACCCTATCCCGTCTACTAATCCTAACCCGTACGCTAACACTAACCCGTACCCTAACATGTACGCTCACCCTAAACCATTGTCATAACATGTACCCTAAACCGTCCCCGTCCCCTATCCCTAACCCTAAACCTAACCCTAACCCTAACCCTTACCCGAAGCCTTACCCTATCACGTACCCTAATCCTAACCCGTACGCTAACACTAACCCGTACCCTAACACGTACGCTCACACTAAACCGTTGTCGTACCCTAACCTGTACCCTAAACCGTCCCCGTCCCCGTCCCCGTCCCCTAACCCTAACCCTTACCCAAAGCCTTACCCTAACCCGTCCCCTAATCCTAAACCGTACGCTAACACTAACCCGTGCCCTAACACGTACGCTCACCCTAAACCGTTGTCGTATACTAACCTGTATCCTAAACCGTCCCCGTCCCCGTCCCCTAACCCTAACCCTAAGCCTCACCCTTACTCGAAGCCTTATCCTAACCCGCCCCTAATCCTAACCCGTACGCTAACAGTAACCCGTACCCTAACCAGTACGCTCACCCTAAACCGTGGTCGTACCCGAACCTGTACCCTAAACCGTCTCCGTCCCCTGACCCTAACCCTAACCCTAACCATAACCCTAAACCTTACCCGAAGCCTTCCACTAACCCGTCCCCTAATCCTAACCGTATGCGAACTCTAACCCGTACCCTAACACGTACGCTGACCCTAAACCGTTCTCGTACACTAACCTGTACCCTAAACCATCCCCGTCCCCTTACCCTAAACCTAACCCTAACCCTTACCCGAAGACTTACCCTAACCCGTCCCCTTAGACTAAACCGTATGCTAACACTAACACGTACCCTAACACGTACGCTCACCCTAAACTGTTGTCGTACACTAACCTGTACCCTAAACCGTCCCCATCGCCTAACACTAACCCTAACCCTAACCCGAACCCTTACCCGAACCCTTACCCTAACACTTCCCCTAATCCTTACACATATACTAACACTAACCCGTACCCTA
Source organism: Delphinapterus leucas (assembly GCF_059928025.1). NCBI lineage: Eukaryota > Metazoa > Chordata > Mammalia > Artiodactyla > Monodontidae > Delphinapterus > Delphinapterus leucas. Next base: position 6,952,427 of record NW_028322233.1, read on the forward strand.
AAACGTACGCTCACCCTAAACCGTAGTCGTACACTAACCTGTACCCTAAACCGTCCCTGTTGCCGTCCCCGACCCCTAACCCTAACACTTACCCAAAGCCTTACCCTAAACCGTCCCCTAATCCTAACCCGTACGCTAACACTAAACAGTACCCTAACACGTACGCTCACCCTAAATCGTTGTCGTACTCTAACCTCTACCCTAAACCGTCTCCGTACGCTAACCCTAACCCTAACCCTAACACTTACCCTTACCTGAAGCCTTACTGTAACCCGTATCGTAATCCTAACCCGTACGCTAGCACTAAACCATACCCTAACACGTACGCTCACCCTAAACCGTTGTCGTACACTAACCTGTACCCTAAACCGTCCCCGTCCCCTAACACTAACCCTGACCCTAACCCTAACCCTAACCCGTACCCGAAGCCTTACCCTAACCCTTCCCGTAATCCTAACCCGTACGCTAACACTAACACGTTACCTAACACGTACGCTCACCCTAAACCGCTGTGGTCCCCTAACCTATACCTTAAACCATCCCCGTTCCTGTCCCCTAAACCTAACCCTAACCCTAAACCTAACCCTTACCCGATTCCTTACCCTAAACCGTCCCCTAATCCGAACCCGTACGCTAACACTAACCCGTACCCTAACACGTATGCTCACCCTAAACCGTTGTCGTACCCTAACCTGTGCCCTAAACCGTCCTCGTCCCCTAACCCTAACCCTAACCGTAAACCTAACACTAACCGTTATCCGCAGCCTTACACTAACCCGTCCCCTAATCCTAACCCGTACGCTAATACTAACCCGTACCCTAACACGTAGGCTCACCCTAAACCGTTGACGTACCCTAACCTGTACCCTAAACCATCCCCGTCCCCGTCCCCTAACCCTAACCCTAACCCTAACCCTACCCCTTAGCCGAAGCCTTACCCTAACCTGTCCCCTAAGCCTAACCCATACGCTAACACTAACCTGTACCCTAACACGTACGCTCACACTAAACTGTTGTCGTACACTAACCTGTACCCTATAACGTCCCAGTCCCCTAACCCTAACCCTAACCCTAACCCTAAACCTAACACTTACCCGAAGCCTTAACCTAACCATTCCCCTAAACCTAATCCGTATGCTAACAGTAACACCTACCCTAACACGTACGCTCACCCTAAACCATTGTCATACCCTAACATTTACCCTAAACCGTCCCCGTCCCCTAAACTTAACCCTAACCCTAAACCTAAACCTTACCCGAAGCCTTACCCTAACCCGTCCCCTAATCCTAACCCGTACACTAACTCTAACCCATACCCTAACACGTACTCTCACCCTAAACCGTTGTCTTACCCTAATCTGTACCCTAAACCGTCCCCGTCCCCGTCCCCTAACCCTAACCATAACCTTAACCTTAAACATTTCCCGAAGCCTTACCCTAACACGTCCCCTAATCCTAACCCGTACGCTAACACTAAACCGTACCCTAACACGTAGGCTCACCCTAAATAGTTGTCGTACCCTAACCTGTACCCTAAACCTTCCTCGTGCCCTAACCTTAACCCTAACCCTAACTGTATCCCTAATCCTTACCCGAAGCCTTACCCTAACCCGTCACCAATCCTAACCCGTACGCTATCACGTATGCTCACCGTAAACCTTTGTCGCACACTAACCTGTAACCTAAATCATCCCCGTCTCCTAACCCTAACCCTAACCCTAACCCTAACCCTATACCTAAACCTTACCTGAAGCCTTACCCTAACACGTCCCCTAATCCTAACGCGTATGCTAACACTAACCCGTACTCTAACACGTAAGCTCACCCTAAACTGCTGTTGTACACTAACCTGTACCTTGAACCGTCCCCTTTCCCGTCCCCGTCCCCTAACCCTAACCCTAACCCTAAACCTTACCCGAAGACTTACCCTAACCTGTCCCCTAATCCTAACCCGTAGGCTATCACTAACCGTACCCTAACATGTATGCTCAACCTAAACCTTTGTCGTACCCTAACCTGTACCCTAAACCATCCCCGTCCCCATCCCCTAACCCTAACTGTAACCCTAAACCTATCCCTTACCCGAAGCCTTACCCTAACCCGTCACCTAATCCTAATCCGTACGCTAACACTAACCCGTACCCTAACACGTACGCTCACCCTAAAACGTTGTCGTACCCTAAACTGTACCCTAAACTGTCCTCGTCCCCTAACCCTAATCCTAAGCCTAACCCTTACCCGGAGCCTTACCCTACCCCGTCCCCTAATCCTAACCCGTACGCTAACACTAACCCATACCCTAACACGTACGCTCACCCTAAACCATTGTTGTATGCTAACCTGTACCCTAAACCGTCCCCTTCCCCGTCCTCTAACCCTAACCCTAACCCTAACCCTAACCATAACCCTTACCCGAAGCCTTACCCTAAACCGTCCCCTAATCCTAACCCGTATGCTAACACTAACCCGTGCCCTAACACGTACGCTTACCCTAAACCGTTTTTGTACCCTAACCTGTAACCTAAACCATACCCATCCCCTAACCCTAACCCAAACCCTAACCCTAACCCTAACCCTCACCCGAAGCCTTACCTAAACCCGTCACCAATCCTAACCCTTACGCTATCACGTACACTCACCATAAACTGTTGTCGTACACTAACCTGTACCCTAAACCGTCCCCGTCCCCTAACCCTAACCCTAACCCTAACCCTATCCCTAAGCCTTACCCGAAGCCTTACACTAACCCGTCCCCTAACCCTAACCCGTACGCTAACACTAACCCATACCCTAACACGTACGCTCAACCTAAAGCGTTGTCGTACCCTAACATGTACCCTAAACCTTCCCCGTCCCCTAACCCTAACCCTAACACGAACCCTAAACCTAACCCTTACCCGAAGCCTCACCCTAACACGTCCCCTAATCCTAACCCGTACGCTTACACTAACCCGTACCCTAACACGTATGCTCACCCTAAACCGATGTCGTACCCTAACCTGTACCCTAGACCATCCCCGTCCCCGTCCCCTAACCCTAACCCTAACCGTTACCTTAAGCCTTACCCTAACCCGTCCCCTAATCCTAAATCGTACGCTAACACTAATCCGTACCCTACACGCTCGCTCACCCTAAACCGATGTCGTACCCTAACCTGTACCCTAAACCGTCCTCGTCCCCTAACCCTAACCCTAACCGTAACCCTAACACTAACCATTACCCGAAGCCTTACACTAACCCGTCCCCTAATCCTAACCCGTACGCTAAAACTAACACGTACCCTAACACGTACGCTCACCCTAAACCGTTGACATACCCTAACCTGTACCCTAAACCGTCCCCGTCCCCGTCCCCTAACCCTAACCCTAACCCTACCCATAACCCGAAGCCTTACCCTAACCCGTCCCCTAATCCTCAACCCTACGCTAACACTAACCCATACCCTAACACGTACACTCACCCTAAACCGTTGTCGTACCCTAACCTGTACCCTAAACCGTCCCCGTACCCTAACCCTAACCCTAACCGTAACACTAACCCTTACCCAAAGCCTTACCCTAACCGGTCCCCTAATCCTAAACCGTACGCTAACACTAACCCGTACCCTAACACATACCCTCAATCTAAACCGTTGTCGTACACTAACCTTTACCCTAAACGGTCCCTGTCCCCTAACTCTCTCCCTAACCCTAAACCTAACTCTTACCCGAAGCCTTACCCTAACGCGTCACCGAATCCTAACCCTTACGCTAACACTAACCCATACCCTAACACGTACGCTCACCCTAAACCGTTGTCGTACCCTAACCTGTAACCTAAACAGTCCCCGTCCCCTAACACTAACCCTAAGCCTAACCCTAACCCTTACCCAAAGCCTTATCCTAACCTGACACATAATCCTAACCCGTACACTAACACTAACGCCTACCCTAACACGTACGCTCACTCTAAACCGTTGTCGTACCCTAACTTGTACCCTAAACCGTCCCCGTCCCCTAAACCTAACCCTAACCCTAAGCATAACCCTAACCCTTACCCGAAGCCTTACCCTAACCCGTCCCCTAATGCTAACCCGTACGCTAACACTAAACCGTACCCTAACACTAACCCATACCCTAAAATGTACGCTCACCCTAAACGGTTTTCGTACCCTAACCTGTACCCTAAAGAGTCCCCGTCCCCAAACCCTAACCCTAAACCTAACTCTAACCCTTACCCGAAGCCTTACACTAACTCGTCCCCTAATCCTAACCCCTACGCTAACACTAAACCGTAACCTAACACTAACCCATACCCTAACACGTACGCTCACCCTAAACTGTTGTCGTACCTTAACCTGAACCCTAAACCGTCCCTGTCCCCGTCCCCTAACCCTAACCCTAACCCTGAACCTTACCAGAAGCCTTACACTCATCCAACCCATAATCCTAACCCGTATGCTAACACTAACCAATACACTAACACGTACGCTCACGCTAAACCGTTGTCGTACCCAAACCTGTACCCTAAACCGTCCCCGTCCCATAACCCTAACCCTAACCCTAACCCTAACCTTACCCAAAGTCTTAACCTAACCCGTCCCCTAATCCTAACCCGTAGGCTAACACTAACCCGTAATCTAACACGTACGCTCACCCTAAACCGTTGTCGTACCCTAACCTGTACCCTAAACCGTCCCCGTCCCCTAACCGAAACCCTAACCCTAACCCTAAACCTTTCCTGAAGCCTTACCCTAACCCTTACCCTAATCCTACCCGTACGCTAACACTAAACCGTACCCTAAAACGTAGGCACAACCTGAACCGTTGTCATACCCTAACCTTACCCTAAACAGTCCCCGTCCCCTAACCCTAACCCTAACCCTAAACCTAACCCTTACCCGAAGCCTTACCCTAACCCGTCCCCTAATCCTAACCCGTACGCTAACACTAACACGTACCCTAACACGTACACTCACCCTATAGCGTTGTCGTACCCAAACCTGTACCCTGCACAGTCCCCATCCCCTAACCCTAACCCTAAACCTAACCCTTACCCGAAGCCTTACCCTAACCTGTCCCCAATCCTAAACCGTACGCTAACACTAACCCGTACCCTAACACGTACGGTTACCCTAAACCGTTGTCATACCCTAACCTGTACCCTAAACCGTCCCCGTCCCCTAACCCTAACCCTAAGCGTTACCCGAATCCTTGCCCTAACTCTCCCCTAATCCTAACCTGTACGCTAACACTAACACGTACTGTAACACGTACGCTCACCCTAAACCGTTGTCGTATCCTAACCTGTATCCTAAACCTTCCCCATCCCCTTACTCTAACCCTAACCCTAACCCTAACCCTAACCCTTGCCCGAAGCCTTACAATAACCCGTCCCCTAATCCTAAACCGTACGCTAACACTAACCCGTGCCCTAACACGTACGCTCAATCTAAACCGTTGTCGTACCCTAAACCGTCCCCGTCCCCTAACCTTAACCCTAACCCTAACCCTAACCCTTACCCGAAGCCTTAGCCTATCCCGTCCCCTAATGCTAACCCGTACGCTAACACTAACCCGTGCCCTAACACGTACACTCACCCTAAAACATTGTCGTACCCTAACCTGTACCCTAAACCTTCCCCGTCCCCTAACCCTAACCCTAACCCTAACCCTAACCCTTACCCGAAGTCTGAACTTAACCCGTCACCTAATCCTAACCCGTACGGTAACACTAACCCGTGCCCTAACACGTACGCTCACCCCAAACGGTTGTCGTACCCTAACCTGTACCCTAAACCATCCTCGTCCCCTAACCCTAACCCTAACCCTAACCATAAACCTTACCCGAAGCCTTACGCTAACCCGTCTCCTAATGCTAACCTGTATGCCAACACTAATCCGTACCCTAACACGTACGCTCACCCTAAACCGTTGTTGTCCCCTAAACTGTACCCTAAACCAGCCCCGTCCCCGTCCCCGTCCCCTAACCCTAACCCTAACACTTACCCGAATCCTTACCCTAACCCGTCTCCTAATCCTAACCCGTACGCTAACACTAACCCATACCCTAACACGTACGCTCACCCTAAACCATTGTCGTACCCTTACCTGTACCCTAAACCGTCCCTGTCCCCTAAACCTAACCGTAAGCCGTACCCGAAGCCTTGCCCTAACCGTCACCTAATCCTAACCTGTACGCTAACACTAACCCTTACCCTAACACCTACTCTCAGCCTAAACCGTTGTCGTACCGTAACCTGTACCCTAAACCATCCCCGTCCCCTAACCCTAACCCTAACCCTAACCCTAACTCTAACACTTACCCGAAGCCTTACCCTAACCCGTCCCCTAATCCCAAACCGTACGTTAACACTAACCCGTGCCCTAACACGTACGCTCACCCTAAACCGTTGTCGTACCGTAACCTGTACCCTAAACCGTCCCCGTCCCCTAACCTTAACCCTAACCCTAACCCTAACCCTTACCCGAAGCCTTACCCTATCCCGTCCCCTATTCCTAACCCGTACGCTAACACTAACCCGTGCCCTAACACGTACGCTCACCCTAAACCGTTGTCGTACCCTAACCTGTACCCTAAACTGTTCCCGTCCCCGTCCGCTCACCCTAACCCTAACCCTTACCAGAAGCCTTACGCTAACCCGTCCCCTAACCCTAAACCGTACGCTAACACTAACCCATACCCTAACACGTACGATCACCCTAAATCGTTGTCGTACCCTAACGTGTACCCTAAACCGTCCCCATCCCCTAACCCTAACCATAACCCTGACCCTAACCCTTAACAGAAGCCTTATCGTAACCCGTCCCCTAATCCTAACCCGTACGCTAACACTAACCCGTACGCTCACCCTAAACCGTTGTCGTAGCCTAACCTGTACCCTAAACCGTCCCCGTCCCCTAACCCTAACCCTAACCCTAACCTTAACCCTAACCCTTACCCGAACCTTACCCTAACCCGTCCCCTAATACTAAACCGTACGTTAACACTAACCCGTACCCTAACACGTATGCTCACCCTAAACTGTTGTTGTACACTAACCTGTACTTTAAATCGTCCCCTTTCCCGTCCCCGTCCCCTAACCCTAACTCTAACCCTAACCCTTACCCGAAGCCTTACCCTAACCTGTCCCCTAATCCTAACCCGTAGGCTATCACTAACCCATACCCTAACATATACGCTCACCCTAAACGTTTGTCGTACCCTCAACTGTACCCTAAACCATCCCCGTCCCCGTCCCCTAACCCTAACCCTAAACCTATCCCTTACCCGTAGCCTTACCCTAACCCGTCCCCTAAGCCTAATCCGTACGCTAACACTAACCCATACCCCAACACGTACGCTCACCCTAAAACGTTGTCGTACCCTAAACTGTACCCTAAACTGTCCCCGTCTCTTAACCCTAACCCTAACACTAACCCTTACCCGAAGCCTTACCCTAACCCGTCCCCTTATCCTAACCCGTACCCTAACACTAACCCATACCCTAGCACGTACGCTTACCCTAAAACTTTGTCGTACCCTAACCTGTACCCTAAATCATCCCCATCACCTAACCCTAACCCTAAACCTAAACCTTACCCGAAGCCTTAAACTAACCCGTCCCCTAATCCTAACCCGTACGCTAACACTAACCCGTACCCTAACACGTATGCTCACCCTAAACCGTTGTCGTACCCTAACCGGTACACTAAACCGTCCCCGTCCCGTAACCCTAAACTTAACCCTAACCCTTAACCTAAACCTCACACTTACCCGAAGCCTTACCCTAACCCGTCCCCTAACCCTAAACCGTAAGCTAACACTAATCTGTGCCCTAACACGTACGCTCACCCTAAACCGTTGTCGTACCCTAAACTGTAGCCTAATCCGACCCGTCCCCTAACCCTAACACTAACCCTAAACCTAACACTAACCCTAACACTTACCCGAAGCCTTACCCTAACCAGTCCCCTAATCCTAATCCGTACGCTAACACTAACCCGTGCCCTAACACGTACGCTCACCCTAAACCGTTGTCGTACCCTAACCTGTACCCTACACCGTCCCCGTCCCCTTCCCCGTCCCCTAACCCTAACCCTAACCCTCACCCGAAGCCTTACCCTAACCCGTCACCAATCCTAACCCGTACGCTATCACGTACGCTCACCCTAAACTGTTGTCGTACACTAACCTGTACCCTAAAACCTCCCCATCCCCTAACCCAAACCCTAACCCTAACCCTATCCCTAACCCTTACCCGAAGCCTTACCCTAAACCGACCCGTAATCCTAAACCGTACGCTAACACTAACCTGTACCCTAACACGTACGCTCACCCTAAACTGTTGTCATACCGTAACCTGTACCCTAAACCGTCCCCATCCCCTAACTCTAACCCTAACCCTAACCATAAACGTAACCTTTATCCGAAGCCTTACCCTAAGCCGTCCACTAATCCTAACCCGTACGCTAACAATAACCCGTACTCTAACACGTACACTCACCCTAAAACGTTGATATACCCTAAACTGTACCCTAAACCGTCGCCATACCCTAACCCTAACCCTATCCCTAACCCTAAACCTTACTCAAAGACTTACCCTAACCCGTCCCCTAATCCTAACCCGTACGCTAACACTAACCCGTACCCTAACACGTACGCTCACCCTAAACCGATGTCGTATGCTAACCTGTACCCTAAACTGTCCCCGTCCCCGTCCCCGACCCCTAACCCTAACCCTAACCCTTACCCGAAGCCTTACACTAACACGTCCACTAATCTTAACCCGTACGCTAACACTAACCCGTACCCTAACACGTACGCTCACACTAAACCGTTGTCGTACCCTAACCTGTACCCTAAACCGTCCCCATACCCTAACCCTAACCCTAACACTTACCCGAAGCCTTACCCTAATCCGTCCCCTAATCCTAACCCGTACGCTCACACTAACCTGTACCCTAACACGTACGCTCACCCTAAACCGTTGTCGTACCCTAACCTGTACCCTAAACCGTCCCTGTCCCCTAACCTTAACCCTAACCCTAACCCTTACCCGAAGCCTTACAGTAATCCGTCCCCTAATCCTAACCGGTACGCTAACACTAACACCTACCCTAACACGTACGCTCACCCTAAACTGTTGTCGTACACTAACCTCTACCCTAAACCATTCCTGTCCTCTAACCCTAACCCTAACCCTAACCCTAACCCTTACCCGAAGCCTTACTTTAACCCGTTCCCTAATCCTAACCCTTACGCTAACACTAACCCTTACTCTAACACGTACGCTCACCATAAACCGTTGACGTACCCTAACCTGTACCCTAAACCGTCCCCGTCCCCTAACCCTATCCCTAACCCTAACCATAAACCTAACCCTTACTCGAACTTTACGCTAACCCGTCCCCTAATCCTAACCCGTACGCTAACACTATCCCATACCCTAACACGTACGCTCAACCTAAACTGTTGTTGTACACTAACCTGTACCCTAAACCGTCCCCTTCCCCGTCCCCGTCCCCTAACCCTAACCCTAACCCTAACCGTTACCTTAAGCCTTACCCTAACCCGTCCCCTAATCCTAAATCGTACGCTAACACTAATCCGTACCCTACACGCTCGCTCACCCTAAACCGATGTTGTACCCTAACCTGTACCCTAAACCGTCCTCGTCCCCTAACCCTAACCCTAACCGTAACCCTAACACTAACCATTACCCGAAGCCTTACACTAACCCGTCCCCTAATCCTAACCCGTACGCTAAAACTAACACGTACCCTAACACGTACGCTCACCCTAAACCGTTGACATACCCTAACCTGTACCCTAAACCGTCCCCGTCCCCGTCCCCTAACCCTAACCCTAACCCTACCCATAACCCGAAGCCTTACCCTAACCCGTCCCCTAATCCTCAACCCTACGCTAACACTAACCCATACCCTAACACGTACACTCACCCTAAACCGTTGTCGTACCCTAACCTGTACCCTAAACCGTCCCCGTACCCTAACCCTAACCCTAACCCTAACCGTAACACTAACCCTTACCCAAAGCCTTACCCTAACCGGTCCCCTAATCCTAAACCGTACGCTAACACTAACCCGTACCCTAACACATACCCTCAATCTAAACCGTTGTCGTACACTAACCTTTACCCTAAACGGTCCCTGTCCCCTAACTCTCTCCCTAACCCTAAACCTAACTCTTACCCGAAGCCTTACCCTAACGCGTCACCGAATCCTAACCCTTACGCTAACACTAACCCATACCCTAACACGTACGCTCACCCTAAACCGTTGTCGTACCCTAACCTGTAACCTAAACAGTCCCCGTCCCCTAACACTAACCCTAAGCCTAACCCTAACCCTTACCCAAAGCCTTATCCTAACCTGACACATAATCCTAACCCGTACACTAACACTAACGCCTACCCTAACACGTACGCTCACTCTAAACCGTTGTCGTACCCTAACTTGTACCCTAAACCGTCCCCGTCCCCTAAACCTAACCCTAACCCTAAGCATAACCCTAACCCTTACCCGAAGCCTTACCCTAACCCGTCCCCTAATGCTAACCCGTACGCTAACACTAAACCGTACCCTAACACTAACCCATACCCTAAAATGTACGCTCACCCTAAACGGTTTTCGTACCCTAACCTGTACCCTAAAGAGTCCCCGTCCCCAAACCCTAACCCTAAACCTAACTCTAACCCTTACCCGAAGCCTTACACTAACTCGTCCCCTAATCCTAACCCCTACGCTAACACTAAACCGTAACCTAACACTAACCCATACCCTAACACGTACGCTCACCCTAAACTGTTGTCGTACCTTAACCTGAACCCTAAACCGTCCCTGTCCCCGTCCCCTAACCCTAACCCTAACCCTGAACCTTACCAGAAGCCTTACACTCATCCAACCCATAATCCTAACCTGTATGCTAACACTAACCAATACACTAACACGTACGCTCACGCTAAACCGTTGGCGTACCCAAACCTGTACCCTAAACCGTCCCCGTCCCATAACCCTAACCCTAACCCTAACCCTAACCTTACCCAAAGTCTTAACCTAACCCGTCCCCTAATCCTAACCCGTAGGCTAACACTAACCCGTAATCTAACACGTACGCTCACCCTAAACCGTTGTCGTACCCTAACCTGTACCCTAAACCGTCCCCGTCCCCTAACCGAAACCCTAACCCTAACCCTAAACCTTTCCTGAAGCCTTACCCTAACCCTTACCCTAATCCTACCCGTACGCTAACACTAAACCGTACCCTAAAACGTAGGCTCAACCTGAACCGTTGTCATACCCTAACCTTACCCTAAACAGTCCCCGTCCCCTAACCCTAACCCTAACCCTAAACCTAACCCTTACCCGAAGCCTTACCCTAACCCGTCCCCTAATCCTAACCCGTACGCTAACACTAACACGTACCCTAACACGTACACTCACCCTATAGCGTTGTCGTACCCAAACCTGTACCCTGCACAGTCCCCATCCCCTAACCCTAACCCTAAACCTAACCCTTACCCGAAGCCTTACCCTAACCTGTCCCCAATCCTAAACCGTACGCTAACACTAACCCGTACCCTAACACGTACGGTTACCCTAAACCGTTGTCATACCCTAACCTGTACCCTAAACCGTCCCCGTCCCCTAACCCTAACCCTAAGCGTTACCCGAATCCTTGCCCTAACACTCCCCTAATCCTAACCTGTACGCTAACACTAACACGTACTGTAACACGTACGCTCACCCTAAACCGTTGTCGTATCCTAACCTGTATCCTAAACCTTCCCCATCCCCTTACTCTAACCCTAACCCTAACCCTAACCCTTGCCCGAAGCCTTACAATAACCCGTCCCCTAATCCTAAACCGTACGCTAACACTAACCCGTGCCCTAACACGTACGCTCAATCTAAACCGTTGTCGTACCCTAAACCGTCCCCGTCCCCTAACCTTAACCCTAACCCTAACCCTAACCCTTACCCGAAGCCTTAGCCTATCCCGTCCCCTAATGCTAACCCGTACGCTAACACTAACCCGTGCCCTAACACGTACACTCACCCTAAAACATTGTCGTACCCTAACCTGTACCCTAAACCTTCCCCGTCCCCTAACCCTAACCCTAACCCTAACCCTAACCCTTACCCGAAGTCTGAACTTAACCCGTCACCTAATCCTAACCCGTACGGTAACACTAACCCGTGCCCTAACACGTACGCTCACCCCAAACCGTTGTCGTACCCTAACCTGTACCCTAAACCATCCTTGTCCCCTAACCCTAACCCTAACCCTAACCGTAAACCTTACCCGAAGCCTTACGCTAACCCGTCTCCTAATGCTAACCTGTATGCCAACACTAATCCGTACCCTAACACGTACGCTCACCCTAAACCGTTGTTGTCCCCTAAACTGTACCCTAAACCAGCCCCGTCCCCGTCCCCGTCCCCTAACCCTAACCCTAACACTTACCCGAATCCTTACCCTAACCCGTCTCCTAATCCTAACCCGTACGCTAACACTAACCCGTACCCTAACACGTACGCTCACCCTAAACCATTGTCGTACCCTTACCTGTACCCTAAACCGTCCCTGTCCCCTAAACCTAACCGTAAGCCGTACCCGAAGCCTTGCCCTAACCGTCACCTAATCCTAACCTGTACGCTAACACTAACCCTTACCCTAACACCTACTCTCAGCCTAAACCGTTGTCGTACCGTAACCTGTACCCTAAACCATCCCCGTCCCCTAACCCTAACCCTAACCCTAACCCTAACTCTAACACTTACCCGAAGCCTTACCCTAACCCGTCCCCTAATCCCAACCCGTACGCTAACACTAACCCGTGCCCTAACACGTACGCTCACCCTAAACCGTTGTCGTACCCTAACCTGTACCCTAAACTGTTCCCGTCCCCGTCCACTCACCCTAACCCTAACCCTTACCAGAAGCCTTACGCTAACCCGTCCCCTAACCCTAAACCGTACGCTAACACTAACCCATACCCTAACACGTATGATCACCCTATATCGTTGTCGTACCCTAACGTGTACCCTAAACCGTCCCCATCCCCTAACCCTAACCATAACCCTAACCCTAACCCTTACCAGAAGCCTTATCGTAACCCGTCCCCTAATCCTAACCCGTACGCTAACACTAACCCGTACGCTAAAACGTACGCTCACCCTAAACCGTTGTCGTAGCCTAACCTGTACCCTAAACCGTCCCCGTCCCCTAACCCTAACCCTAACCCTAACCTTAACCCTAACCCTTACCCGAACCTTACCCTAACCCGTCCCCTAATACTAAACCGTACGTTAACACTAACCCGTACCCTAACACGTATGCTCACCCTAAACTGTTGTTGTACACTAACCTGTACTTTAAATCGTCCCCTTTCCCGTCCCCGTCCCCTAACCCTAACTCTAACCCTAACCCTTACCCGAAGCCTTACCCTAACCTGTCCCCTAATCCTAACCCGTAGGCTATCACTAACCCATACCCTAACATATACGCTCACCCTAAACGTTTGTCGTACCCTCAACTGTACCCTAAACCATCCCCGTCCCCGTCCCCTAACCCTAACCCTAAACCTATCCCTTACCCGTAGCCTTACCCTAACCCGTCCCCTAATCCTAAACCGTAAGCTAACACTAATCTGTGCCCTAACACGTACGCTCACCCTAAACCGTTGTCGTACCCTAAACTGTAGCCTAATCCGACCCGTCCCCTAACCCTAACACTAACCCTAAACCTAACACTAACCCTAACACTTACCCGAAGCCTTACCCTAACCAGTCCCCTAATCCTAATCCGTACGCTAACACTAACCCATGCCCTAACACGTACGCTCACCCTAAACCGTTGTCGTACCCTAACCTGTACCCTACACCGTCCCCGTCCCCGTCCCCGTCCCCTAATCCTAACCCTAACCCTCACCCGAAGCCTTACCCTAACCCGTCACCAATCCTAACCCGTACGCTATCACGTACGCTCACCCTAAACTGTTGTCGTACACTAACCTGTACCCTAAAACCTCCCCATCCCCTAACCCAAACCCTAACCCTAACCCTATCCCTAACCCTTACCCGAAGCCTTACCCTAAACCGTCCCGTAATCCTAAACCGTACGCTAACACTAACCTGTACCCTAACACGTACGCTCACCCTAAACTGTTGTCGTACACTAACCTCTACCCTAAACCATTCCTGTCCTCTAACCCTAACCCTAACCCTAACCCTAACCCTAACCCTAACCCTTACCCGAAGCCTTACTTTAACCCGTCCCCTAATCCTAACCCTTACGCTAACACTAACCCTTACTCTAACACGTACGCTCACCATAAACCGTTGACGTACCCTAACCTGTACCCTAAACCGTCCCCGTCCCCTAACCCTATCCCTAACCCTAACCATAAACCTAACCCTTACCCGAACTTTACGCTAACCCGTCCCCTAATCCTAACCCGTACGCTAACACTATCCCATACCCTAACACGTACGCTCAACCTAAACTGTTGTTGTACACTAACCTGTACCCTAAACCGTCCCCTTCCCCGTCCCCGTCCCCTAACTCTAATTTTAACCCTAAACCTTACCCGAAGCTTTATCCTAACTCGTCCCCTAATTCTAACCCGTAGGCTATCACTAACACGTACCCTAACATGTACGGTCTCCCTAAACCTTTGTCGTACCCTTACCTGTACCCTAAACCATCCCCGTCCCAGTCCCCTAACCCTAACCCTAACCCTAACCCTATCCCTTACCCGAAGTCTTACCCTAACCGTCCCCTAATCCTAATCCGTACGCTAACACTAACCCGTACCCTATCACGTACGCTCACCCTAAACCGTTATTGTACCCTAACCTGTACCCTAAACTGTCTCCGTCCCCTAACCCTAAACCTAACCCTTACCCGAAGCCTTACCCTAACCCGTCCCCTAATCCTAAATCGTACGCTAACACTAACCCGTAACGTAACACGTACGCTCACCCTAAACTGTTGTCGTACACTAAGCTGTACCCTAAACGGCCCCCGTCCCCTAACCCTAAACTTAACACGAACCCTAACCCTAACCCTAACACTTACCCGAAACCTTACCCTAACCCGTCCCCAATCCTAACCCGTACGCTAAAACTAATCCGTACCCTAACATGTACGCTCACCTGAAAACGTTGTCGTACCCTAACCTGTACCCTAAACCGTCCCCGTCCCCTAACCCTAACCCTAACCCAACCTTAACCCTAACCCTTACCCGAAGCCTTACCCTAACCCGTCCCCTAATCCTAACCTGTACGCTAACACTAACCCATACCCTAACAGGTACGCTAACCCTCAACAATTTTCGTACCCTAACCAGTACCCTAAACCGTCCCCGTACCCTAACCCTAACCCTAACCCTAACCGTAAACCTTACCCGAAGCCTTACCATAAACCGTCCCCTAATGTTAACACGTATGCTAACACTAACTTGTTCCCTAATGCGTATGCTCATCCTAAACCATTGTTGTGCACAAACCTGTACCCTAAATCATCCCCATCCCCTAACCTTAACCCTAACCCTAACCCTTAAACGAAGGCTTACCCTAACCCGTCCCCTAATCCTAACCAGTACGATAACACTAACCCATACCCTAACACGTACGCTCACCCTAAACTGTTGGCGTACCCTAATCTGTAGCCTAAACCATCCCCGTCCCCTAACCCTAACCCTAACCCTAACCCTAACCCTTAAACGAAGGCTTACCCTAATCCGTCCCCTAATCCTAACCCGTACACTAACCCTAACCCGTACCCTAACACGTACGCTCACCCTAAACAGTTGTCGTACCCTAACCTGTACCCTAAAACTTCCCCATCACCTAACCCAAACCCTAGTCCTAACCCTAACCCTAAACCTTACCCGAAGCCTTACCCTAAACCGTCCCCTAATAGTAACCCGTACGCTAACACTAACCTGTACCCTAACACGTACGCTCACCCTAAACCGTTTTCGTACCCTACCCTTTATGCTAAACCATCACCGTCCCCTAACCCTAACCCTAGCCCTAACCCTAACCCTTACCCGAAACCTTACATTAAACTGTCACATAATCCTAACCCGTACGCTAACACTAACACGTACCCTAACACGTACGTTCACCCTAAACCATTGTCGTACACTAAACTGTACCATAAACCATCCCCGTACCCTAACCCTAATCCTAACCCTAACCCTAACCCTTACCCTTATCCGAAGCCTTACCCACACCCGTCCCCTAATCCTGACCCGTAAGCTGACACTAACCCGTACCCTAACACATACGCTTACCCTAAACCTTTGTCGTACCCTAACCTGTACCCTTAACCGTCCCCTAACCCTAAACCTAACACTTACCCGAACCCTTAAACAAAACGGTCCCCTAATCCTGACCCGTACACTAACATGTACGCTCACGCTAAACCGTTGTCATACCCTAACCTGTCACCTAAACCGTCCCCGTACCCTAACCTTAACCCTAACCCTAAACCTAAACCTAAGCCTTAACCGAAGCCTTACCCTAACCCGTTCCTTAATCCTAACCCGTACGTTAACACTAACACATACCCTAAAACCTACGCTCACCCTAAACCGTTGTCGTACCCTAACCTGTACCCTAAACCGTCCCCTAACCCTAACCCTAACCCTAACCCTAACCCTTACTCGAAGCCTTACCCTAACCCGTCCCCTAATCCTAACCCGTACGCTAACAGTAACCTGTACCCTAATATGTACGCTCAGCCTAAACCATTTTCGTACACTAACCTGTACCCTAAACCAACCCCGTCCCCTAACCCTAACCCTAACCCTAACCCTAACACTTACCCGAAGCACTACCCTAACCCGTCCCCTAATCCTAACCCGTACGCTAACCCTAACCCGTATCCTAACACGTAAGCTCACCCTAAAACCTTGTCGTACACTAACATGTACCCTAAACCGTCTCCGTCCCTTAACCCTAACCCTAAACCTAACCCTTACCCGAAGCCTTACCCTAACCCGTCCCCTAATCCTAAATCGTACGCTAACACTAACCCGTAACGTAACACGTACGCTCACCCTAAACTGTTGTCGTATGCTAAGCTGTACCCTAAACGGTTCCCGTCCCCTAACCCTAAACTTAACACGAAACCTAACCCTAACCCTAACACTTACCCGAAACCTTACCCTAACCCGTCCCCAATCCTAACCCGTACGCTAAAACTAATCCGTACCCTAACATGTACACTCACCTGAAAACGTTGTCGTACCCTAACCTGTACCCTAAACCGTCCCCGTCCCCTAACCCTAACCCTAACCCCTTAACCCTAACCCTTACCCGAAGCCTTACCCTAACCCGTCCCCTAATCCTAACCTGTACGCTAACACTAACCCATACCCTAACAGGTACGCTAACCCTCAACAATTTTCGTACCCTAACCAGTACCCTAAACCGTCCCCGTACCCTAACCCTAACCCTAACCGTAAACCTTACCCGAAGCCTTACCATAAACCGTCCCCTAATGTTAACACGTATGCTAACACTAACTTGTACCCTAATGCGTACGCTCATCCTAAACCATTGTTGTGCACAAACCTGTACCCTAAATCATCCCCATCCCCTAACCTTAACCCTAACCCTAACCCTTAAACGAAGGCTTACCCTAACCCGTCCCCTAATCCTAACCAGTACGATAACACTAACCCATACCCTAACACGTACGCTCACCCTAAACTGTTGGCGTACCCTAATCTGTAGCCTAAACCATCCCCGTCCCCTAACCCTAACCCTAACCCTAACCCTAACCCTTAAACGAAGGTTTACCCTAATCCGTCCCCTAATCCTAACCTGTACACTAACCCTAACCCATACCCTAACACGTACGCTCACCCTAAACAGTTGTCGTACCCTAACCTGTACCCTAAACCTTCCCCATCACCTAACCCAAACCCTAGTCCTAACCCTAACCCTAAACCTTACCCGAAGCCTTACCCTAAACCGTCCCCTAATAGTAACCCGTACGCTAACACTAACCTGTACCCTAACACGTACGCTCACCCTAAACCGTTTTCGTACCCTACCCTTTATGCTAAACCATCACCGTCCCCTAACCCTAACCCTAGCCCTAACCCTAACCCTTACCCGAAACCTTACATTAATCTGTCACATAATCCTAACCCGTACGCTAACACTAACACCTACCCTAACACGTACGTTCACCCTAAACCATTGTCGTACACTAAACTGTACCATAAACCATCCCCGTACCCTAACCCTAATCCTAACCCTAACCCTAACCCTTACCCTTATCCGAAGCCTTACCCTAACCCGTCCCCTAATCCTGACCCGTAAGCTGACACTAACCCGTACCCTAACACATACGCTTACCCTAAACCTTTGTCGTACCCTAACCTGTACCCTTAACCGTCCCCTAACCCTAAGCCTAACACTTACCCGAACCCTTAACCAAAACGGTCCCCTAATCCTGACCCGTACGCTAACATGTACGCTCACGCTAAACCGTTGTCGTACCCTAACCTGTCACCTAAACCGTCCCCGTACCCTAACCTTAACCCTAACCCTAAACCTAAACCTAACCCTTAACCGAAGCCTTACCCTAACCCGTTCCTTAATCCTAACCCGTACGTTAACACTAACACATACCCTAAAACCTACGCTCACCCTAAACCGTTGTCGTACCCTAACCTGTACCCTAAACCGTCCCCTAACCCTAACCCTAACCCTAACCCTTACTCGAAGCCTTACCCTAACCCGTCCCCTAATCCTAACCCGTACGCTAACACTAACCCGTACCTTAATATGTACGCTCAGCCTAAACCACTTTCGTACACTAACCTGTACCTTAAACCAACCCCGTCCCCTAACCCTAACCCTAACCCTAACCCTAACCCTAAACCTTACCCGAATCCTTACCCTAACCCGTCCCCTAATCCTAACCCGTACGCTAAAAGTAACCCGTACCCTAATACGTACGCTCAGCCTACACCATTGTTGTACACTAACCTGTACCCTAAACCGTTCCCGTACCCTAACCCTAACACTAACCCTAACCCTAATCCTAACACTGAAATGAAAGCTTACCCTAACCCGTCCCCTAATCCTAACCCATACACTAACCCTAACCCGTACCCTAACACGTACGTTCACCCTAAACCGTTGTCGTACCCTAACCTGTACCCTAAACCGTCCCCGTCCCCTAACCCTAACTCTAACCCTAACCCTAACCGTAACACTTACCCGAAGCCTTAAACAAACCCATCCCCTAATCCTGACCCGTACGCTAACACTCAAATATACCCTAACATGTATGCTCACGCTAAATCGTTGTCGTACCCTAACCTGTAACCTAAACCATCCCTGTCCCCTAACCCTAACCCTAACCCTAACTCTAACCCTTATCCGAAGCCTTACCATGACCCGTCCCCTATTCCTAACCCATACGCTAACACTAACCCGTACCCTAACATGTACGCTCACCCTGAACCGTGGTCATATGCTAACCTGTATCCCAAACCGTCCCCCTCCCGTAACACTAACCATAACCCTAACCCTAAAACTAACCCTTACCCAAAGCCTTACCCTAACCCGTCCCATAATCCTGACCCGTACGCTAACACTAACACGTACCCTAACATGTACGCTCACCCTAAACCGTTGTTGTACCCTAACCTGTACCCTAATCCGTCCCCGCCCCCTAACCATAACCCTAATTCTTACCCGAAGCCTTACCCTAACACGTCCCCTAATCCTAAACCGTACGCTAACACTAACCACTACCCTAACACGTACGCTCACCCTAAACCGTTGTCGTACCCTAAACTGTACCCTATACCGTCTCCAACACCTAACCTTAACCCTAACCCTAACCCTAAAACTTACCCGAAGCCTTACCCTAACCTGTCCCCTAATCCTAACTCGTACGCTAACACTAACCCATACCCTAACATGTACACTCACACTAAACCGTTGTCATACCCTAACCTGTACCCTAAACCGTCCCCTAACCCTAACCCTAACACTAACCCTAACCCTAACCCTTACCCAAAGCCTTCCCCTAACCCGTCCCCTAATCTAACCCGTACGCTAACACTAACCCGTACCCTAACACGTACGCTCACCCTAAACCGTTGTCGTACCCTAACCTGTACCCTAAACCATCCCCATCCCCTAACCCTAACACTAACCCTAACCCTAACCCTAACCCTAAGCCTTACCCGAAGCCTTAGCCTAACACGAACCCTAATGCTGAACCGTACGGTAACACTAAACCTTACCCTAACACGTACGCTCACGCTAAACCGTTGTCGTACCTTAACCTGTAACCTAAACCATCCCCGTCCACTAACCCTAACCTTAAACCTAACCCTAACCCTTATTCGAAGCTTTACCCTAACCCGTCCCCTAATCCTAACCCGTAGGCTAACACTAACCCGTACCCTAACACGTACACTCACCCTAAACCATTGTCGTACCCTAACCTGTACCCTAAATGATCCCCGTCCCCTAACCGTCACCCTAACCCTAACGCTAACCCTTACCCGAAGCCTTATCCTAAACCGTCCCCTAATCCTAACTCGTACTCTAACACTAACCCATACCCTAACATGTACGCTCACCCTAAACCATTGTCGTACCCTAACCTGTAGCCCATACTGTCCCCGTCCCCTAACACTAAACCTATCTCTAATCCTAACACTAACACTTACCCGAAACCTTACCCTAATCCGTCCCCTAATCCTAACCCATACGCTAACACTAACACATACCTTAACATGTACGGTCACCCTAAATCGTTGTCGTACCCTAACCTGTACCCTAAACCGTCCACGTCCCCTAACCCTAACCCTAACTCGTACCCGAAGCATTACACTAATATGTCCCCTAATCCTAAACCGTACGCTAACACTAACCCGTACCCTACCACGTACACTCACCCTAAATCGTTGTCGTGCCCTAAACTGTACCCTATACCGTACCTGTCCCCTAACTCTAACCCTAACCCTAAACCTAACGCTTACCCGAAGCCTTACCCTAACCCGTCCCCTAATCCTAACCCAGACGCTAACACTAACACATACCCTAAAATGTACGCTCACACTAAACAGTTGTCGTACCCGAAACTGTACCCTAAATTGACCCCTAAACCTAACCCAAACCCTAACCCTAACCCTAACCCTAACCTGAAGCCTTTCCCTAACCCGTTCCCTAATCCTAACCCGTACGCTAACAGTAACCCATACCCTAACACGTATGCTCACCTTAAAACGTGGTCATACTCTAAACTGTACCCTAAACCGTCCCCGTCCCCTAACCCTAACCCTATCCCTTATCGGAAGCCTTACCCTAACCCGTCCCCTAATCCTAACCCATACGCTAACACTAACACGTACCCTAACACGTATGTTCACCCTAAACCGTGGTCGTACACTAAACTGTACCGTAAACCATCCCCGTACCCTAACCCTAATCCTAACCCTAACCCTAACCCTAAACCTTACCCGAAGCCTTAACCTAAGCCGTCCCCTAATCCTGACCCGTACGCTAATACTAAACCATACCCTAACACGTACGATCACGCTAAACCATTGACGTACCCTAACCTGTAACCTAAATCTTCCCCGTCTCCTAACCCTAACCCTAACCCTAACCCAAACCCTTATCCGAAGCCTTACCCTAAGCCGTCCCCTAATCCTAAACTGTACGCTAACACTAACCCATACCCTAACACGTACGCTCACCCTAAAACTTTGTCGTACCCTAACCTGTACCCTTAACCGTCCCCGTCCCCTAACCCTAACCCTAACCCTAACCCTTATCCGAAGCCTTACTCTAAACCTTCGCTTAATCCTAAACCGTACGCTAACACTAACCCATACCCTAAAACCTAAGCTCACCCTAAACCGTTGTCGTACCGTAAACTGTAACCTAAACCGTCCCCTAAAACTAACCCTAACCCTAACCCTAACCCTAACCCTAAGCCTTACCCAAAGCCTTACCCTAAACCATCCCCTAATCCTAACCCGTACCCTAACAATAACCCGTACCCTAACACGTACGCTCACCCT
Organism: Delphinapterus leucas; assembly: GCF_059928025.1. NCBI lineage: Eukaryota > Metazoa > Chordata > Mammalia > Artiodactyla > Monodontidae > Delphinapterus > Delphinapterus leucas. Next base: position 6,974,508 of record NW_028322233.1, read on the forward strand.
AAACCGTTGTCGTACCCTAAACTGTACCCTAAACCGTTCCCGTCCCCTAACCCTAACCCTAACCCTAACCGTAACCCGAACCCTTACCCGAAGCCTTACCCTAAACCGTCTCCTAATCCTAACCCGTACGCTAACACTAACCCATGCCCTAACACGTACCCTCAACCTAAACCGTTGTCGTACCCTAACCTGTACCCTAAACCGTCCCAGTCCCCGTCCCCTAACCCGAACCCTAAACCTATCCCTAACCCTAACCCTTAACCTAAGCCTTACCCTAACCCGTCCCCTAATCCTAACCCGTACGCTAACACTAACCCGTGCCCTAACACGTACGCTTACCCTAAACCGCTGTCGTACCCTAACCTGTACCCTAAACCGTAACCGTCCCCTAACCCTTACCCTAACCCTAACCCTAACCCTCAACCGAAGCCTTCCCCTAACCCGTAACCAATCCTAACTCATATGCTATCACGTACGCTCACCCTAAACTGTTGTCATACACTAACCTGTACACTAAACCGTCCCCATCCCCTAACGCTAAACCTAACCCTAACCCTAACCCTAACCCTTACCCGAAGCCTTACCCTAACCCGTCCCCTAATCCTAACGTGTACGCTAACACTAACACGTTCCCTAACATGTACGCTCACCCTAAACCGTTGTCGTACCCTAACCTGTACCCTAAACCGTCCCCGTCCCCTAACCCTTACACTAACCCTAACCCTAAACCTTACCCATAGCCTTACCCTAACCCATCCCCTAATCCTTACCCAACGCTGAAAGTAACCCATACCCTAACACGTACGCTCACCCTAAACCGTTTTCGTACCCTAACCTTTACACTATACCGTTCCCGTCCCCGTCCCCTAACCCTAACCCTAAACCTAAACCTTACCTGAAGCCTTACCCTAAACCGTCCCTTAATCCTAACCCGTACGCTAACTCTAACCCGTACCCTAACACGTACGTTCACCATAAACCATTGTCGTACCCTAACCTGTACCATAACCCGTCCCCATCCCCTAAACCTAACCCTAACCCCAACCCTTACCCGAAACCTTACCCTAACCTGACTCCAAAACCTAACCCGTGCGCTAACACTAACCCGTACCCTAACAGGTACGCTCACCCTAAACCGCTCTCCTACCCTAACATGTACTCTAAACTGTCCCCGTCTCCTAACCCTAACACTAAACCTAACCCTTACCCGAAGCCTTACCCTAACCCGTCCCCTGATCCTAAGCCGTATGCTAACACTAACGCATACACTAACAGGTACGCTCACCCTAAACCATTTTCGTACCCTTACCTGTACCCTAAACTGCCCCCTAACCCTAACGCTAACCCTAACCCTAAACCTTACCCGAAGCCTTCCCCTAACCCGTCCCCTAATTCTAACCCGTAGGCTAACACTAACCAATACCCTAACACATACGCTCACCCTAAACCATTGTCGTACCTTAACCTGTACCCTAAACCGTCCCCATCCCCGTCCCCTAACCCTAACCCTAAACCTAACCCTTACCCGAAGCCTTACCATAACCAGTACGCTAACACAAATCGGTACCCTAACACGTACGCTCAACCTAAACCGTTGTCGTACACTAACCTGTACCCTAAACCGTCCCCGTACTCTAAACCTAACCCTAACCATTACCCGAAGCCTTAACCTAACCCGTCCCCTAATCCTAACCCGTATGCTAACAACAACCGGTACCCTAACACGTACGCTCACCCTAAACCGTTGTCGTACCCTAACCTCTACCCTAAACCGTTACTGTCCCCTAACCCTAACCCTAACCATAACCCTAACCCTTACCCGAAGCCTTACCCTAACCCATCGCCTAATCGTAACCCGTATGCTAACACTAACCCGTACCCTAACATGTACGCTCACCCTAAACCGTTGTCATAACCTAACATGTACCCTAAACCGTCCCCGTCCCCTAACCCTAACCCTAACCCTAACCCTTACCCGAAGCCTTACTCTAACCTGTCCCATAATCCTAAACCGTACGCTAAACCTAACCATACCCTAACACGTACGCTCAACCTAAAACATTGTCGTACACTAACCTGTAACCTAAACTGTCCCCGTCTCCTAACCCTAACTCTAACCCTAAACCTAACCCTTAGCCGAAGCCTTACCCTAAACCATCCCCTAATCCTAACCCGTACGCTAACACTAACCCGTACCCTAACACGTACGCTCACCCTAAATCTTTGTGGTACCCTAACCTGTACCCTAAACCGTTCCTGTCCCCTAACACTAACCCTAACACTAACCCTAAACCTAACCCTTACCCGAAGCCTTACCCTAACCCGTCTCCTTATCCTAACCCATATGCTAACACTAACCCATACCCTAACACGTACGCTCACCCTAAACCGTTGTCGTACCCTAACCTGTACACTAAACCGTCCCCGTCCCCTAACCCTAACCGTAACCCTAACCCTAACCCTTACCCGAAGCCTTACCCTAACCGGTCCCCTAATCCTAACACGTACGCTAACACTAACCTGTACCCTAACACGTACGCTCACCCTAAACCGTTGTCGTACCGTATCCTGTACACGAAACCGTCCCCATCCACTAACTCTAACCCTAACCCTAACCCTAAACCTAACCCTTACCCGAAGCCTTACACTAACCCGTCCCCTACTCCTAACCCGTACGCTAACACTAAAACGTACCCTAAAACTTATGCCCACCCTAAACCGTTGTCGTACACTAACCTGTACCCTAAACCATCCCCTTCCCCTAACCCTAACCCCAACCCTAACCCTAACCCTTACCCGAAGCCTTACCGTGACCCCTACGCTAACACTAACACATAGCCTAACACGTACGCTAACACTAAAACGTTGTCGTACACTAACCTGTACCCTAAACCGTCCCCATACCCTAACCCTAACACTAACCCTTACCCGAAGCCTTACCCTAACCTCTCCCCTAATCCTAACCCGTACGCTAACACTAACCAGTACCCTAACACGTACGCTCACCCTAAACCATTGTCGTACCCTAACTTGTACTCTAAATCATCCCCGTCCCCGTCCCCTCACCCTAACCCTAACCCTTACCCGAAGCCTTACCCTAAACCGTCCCCTAATCCTAACCCGTACGCTAACACTAACATGTACCCTATCACGTTCGCTCACTCTAAACAGTTGTCGTACACTAACCTCTACCATAAATCGTCCCCGTCTCCTAACCCTAACCCTAAACCTAACCCTTACCCGAAGCCTTGCCTTACCCTAACTCGTCCCCTAATCCTAACCGGTACGCTAACACTAACCCATACACTAACACATAAGCTCACCCTGAACCGTTGTCGTACCCAAACCTCTACCCTAAACCGTACCCGTCCCCTAACCCTAACCCTAACCTTAACACTTACCCGAACACTTACCCTAACCCATCCCCTAATCCTAACCCCTACGCTAACGCTATCCCATACCCTAACACGTACGCTCACCCTAAACCGTTTTCGTACCCTAACCTGTACCCTAAACCGCTCCTGTCTCCTAACCCGAACCCTAAACCTAACCCTAACCCTTACCCGAAGCGTTAACCTAACCCGTCCCCTAATCGTAACCCGTACGCTAACACTAACCCATACCCTAACACGTACGCTCACCCTAAACGGTTGTTGTATGCTAACCTGTACCCTAAACCGTCCCCGTCCCCTAACCCTAACCCTAACACTTACCAAAAGCCTTACACTAACCCGTCCCATAATAGTAAACCGTACGCAAACACTAACCCATACCCTAACACGTACGCTCACCCTAAAATGTTGTCGTACCCTAACCTCTACCCTAAACCGTCCCCGTCCCCTAAACCTAACCCTAACCCTAACCCTAACCCTTACCCGAACCCTTACACTAACCCGTCCCCTAATCCTAACCCGTACGCTAACACTAACCCGTACCCAAAAACGTACCCTCACCCTTAACCGTTGTCGTACCCTAACCTGTACCCTAAACCGTCCCCGTCCTCATCCCCTAAACCTAACCCTAACACTTAGCCGAAGCCTTACTCTAACCTGTCCCCTAATCCTAACCGGTACACTAGCACTAATATGTACCCTAACAGGTACGCTCAAACTAAGCTGTTGTCGTACCCTGACCTGTACCCTAAACCATCCCCGTCCCCTAACCCTAACCCTAACCCTTACCCGAAGCCTTAACCTAACCAGTCCCCTAATCCTAATCCGAACGCTAACACTAACCCTTACCCTGACACGTACGCTCACCCTAAACCATTGTCGTACCTTAACCTGTACCCTAAACCGTCCCCGTCCCTAACTGTAACCCTAACCCTAACCCTAAACCTTACCCGAAGCCTTACCCTAACCCGTCCCCTAAACCTAACCCGTACGCTACCTCTAACCCGTTCCCGAACACGTACGATAACCCTAAACCGTTGTCGTACCCTAACCTGTACGCTAAAGCGCCCCAGTCCCCTAACCCTAACCCTAACACTTACCCGAAGCCTTACCCTAACCCGTCCAATAATCCTAATCCGTACGCTAACACTAACCCGTGCCCTAACACGTATGCTCACCCTAAACCGTTGTCGTACCTTAAACTGTACCATAAACCGTCCCCGTCCCCTAACACTAACCCTAAGCCTAACCCTAACACTGACCCTTACCCGAAGCCTTACCCTAACCCGTCCCCTAATCCTAACTCGTACACTAACACTAACCCGTGCCCTAACACGTACGCTCCCCCTAAACCATTGTTGTACCCTAACCTGTACCCTAAACCGTCCCCGTCACCGAACCCTAACCCTAACCCTAAACCGAACGCTAACTCTTACGCGAAGTCTTACCCTAACACTTCCCCTAATCCTAAACCGTACGCTAACACTAACTCGTACCCTAACACTTACGCACACCCTAAACCATTGTCGTACCCTAACCTGTACCCTAAACCATCCCCATTCCCTAACCCTAACCCTAAACTTAACGCTAACCCTTACCTGAAGCCTTAACCTAACCCGTCCCCTAATCCTAACCAGTACGCTAACAGTAACCCGTACCCTAACACGTACGCTCACTCTAAACCGTTGTTGTACCCTAACTTGTACCCTAAACCGTCCCCATCCCCTAACCCTAACCCTAACCCTAACCTTTACCTGAAGCCTTACACTAACCCGTCCTCTAATCCTAACCCGTACGTTAACACTAACCCATACTCTAACACGTACGCTCACCCTAAACCGTTGTCATACCCTAACCTGTACCCTAAACCGTCCCCATCCCCTAATCCTAAGCCTAACCCTACCCTAACCCTAACCCTTACCCGAAGACTTACCGTAACCCGTCCCATAATCCTAAACCGTACGCTGACACTAACCTATACCCTAACACGTACGCTCACCCTAAACCATTGTCGTACACTAACCTGTATCCTAAACCATCCCCGTACCGTAACCCTAACCCTAACCCATACCCGAAGCCTTACCCTAACCCGTCCCCTGATCCTAACCCATACGCTAACACTAACCCATACCCTAACACGTACGCTCACTCTAAAACCTTGTCGTACCCTAAACTGTACCCTAAACCGTCCCCGTCCCCTATCCCTAACCCTAACCCTAACCCTTACCCGAAGCCTTACCCTAACCCGTCCCCTAATCCTAACCCATACGCTAACACTTACCCGTACCCTAACACGTACGCTCACCCTAAATTCTTGTCGTACACTAACCTGTACCCTAAACCGCCCCGTCCCCTAACCCTAACCCTAACACTAAACCTTACCTGAAGCCTTACAGCAACCCGTCACCTAATCCTAACCCGTACGCTAAAACTAACCCATACCCTAACACGTTCGCTCACCCTAAACCGTTGTCGTACACTAACCTGTACCCTAAACCATCCCCGTCCCCTAACCCTAACCCAAAACGTAACCCTAACACTAACCGTTACCTGAAGCCTTACCCTAACCCGTCCCCTACTACTAACCCGTACGCTAACACTAACCCGTACCCTAACACGTATGCTCACCCTAAACCTTTGTGGTACCCTAAACTGTACCCTAAACCGTCCCTGTCCCCTAACCCTAACCCTAACCCTAACCTGTACCCTAAACCGTCCCGGTCCCCTAACCCTAACCCTAACCCTAACCCTTACCCGAAGCCTTACCCTAACTCGCCCCAATTCCTAAACCGTACGCTAACACTAACCCATACCCTAACTCATACGCTCACCCTAAACCGTTGTCATACCCTAACCTGTACCCTAAACGGTCCCTGTCCCCTAACCCTAACCTTATCCCTAAGCCTAACCCTAAACCTAAGCCTTACCCGAAGCCTTACCCAAAACCGTCCCCTAATCCTAACCCGTACGCTAACACTAACCCATTCCCTAATACGTACGCTCACCCTAAATCGTTGTTGTACTCTACCCTGTACCCTAAACCGTCCCCGTCCCATAACCCTAACCATAACAATAACCCTAAACCTAACCCTTACCCGAAACCTTACCCTAACCCGTCCCCTAATCCTATCCCGTACACTAACACTAACCCGTACCCTAACACGTATGCTCACCCTAATCCGTTGTCGTACCATAACCTATACCCTAAACCGTCCCCGTCCCCTAACCCTAACGCTTACCCGAGGCCTTACCCTAACCCGTCCCCTAATACTAACCCATACGCTAACACTAACACATACCCTAACACGTACGCTCACACTAAACAGTTGTCGTACCCTAACCTGTAACCTAAACCGTCCCCGTCACCTAACCGTAACCCTACCCCTAAACTTAACCCTTACCCTAACCCGTCACCTAATCCTAACCCGTACGCTAACACTAACCCATACCCTAACACGTACACTCACCCTAAACCTTTGTCATACCCTAAACTGTACCCTAAACAGTCCCCATCCCCTAACCCTAAACCTAACCCTAACCCTACCCTAACTCTTACCCGAAGCCTTACCGTAACCCGTTCCATAATCTTATCCTGAACGGTAACACTAACACGTACCCTAACACGTACGCTCACCCTAAACCGTTGACGTACACTAACCTGTACCCTAAACTGTCCCCATCCCCTAACCCTAACCCTAAACCTAACCCAAAACCTTACCCGAATCCTTACACTAACCTGTCACCTAATCCTAACACGTACGCTAATGCTAAACCGTACCCTAAAACGTACGCTCATACTAAACCTTTGTCGTACCCTAACCTGTACCCTAAACCGTCCCCGTACCCTAAACCTAACCCTTACCCAAAGCCTTACACTAATCCGTCCCCTAGTCCTAAGCGGTACGCTAACACTAACACCTACCCTAACACGTACGCTCACCCTAAACTATTGTCGTACCCTAACCTCTACCTTAAACCATTCCTGTCCCCTATCCTAACCCTAACACTAACCCTAACCCTAATCCTAACACTTACCCGAAGTCTTACCCTAACCCGTCCCCTAATCCTAACCCGTACGCTAACACTAACCCGTACCCTAACACGTTCGCTCACCCTAAACCGTTGTCGTACCCTAACGTGTACCCTAAACTGTCCCCGTCCCCATCCCCTAACCCTAACCCTAACCCTAACCATTACCCGAAGCCTTACCCTAACGCGTCCCCTAATCCTAACCCGTACGCTAACACTAACCCCTACCCTAACACGTACACTCACCCTAAACCGTTGTCGTACTCTAACCTGTACCCTGAACAGTCCCCATCCCCTAACCCTAACCCTAACCCTAACCGTAAGGCTAACCCTTACCCGAAGCCTTGTCCTAACCCGTCCCCGAATGCTAAACCGTACGCTAACTCTAAGCTATACCCTAACACTTACACTCACAATAAACCGTCGTCGTACCCTAACCTGTACCCTAAACCGTACCCGTCCCCGTCCCCTAACCCTAACACTAAACCTAACCCTTACCCAAAGCGTTACCCTATTCCGTCCCCTAATCCTAAACCATACACTAACACTAACCCATAACCTAACATGTACGCTCACCCTAAAAGGTTGTTGTACCCTAACTTGTACCCTAAATCGTCCCTGTCCCCTAACCCTTACCCTAACCCTAACCCTAACCCTAACCCTTACCCGAAGCCTTACACTAACCCGTCACATAATCCTAAACCGTATGCTAACACTAACCCGTACCCTAACACGTACGCTCACACTAAACCGTTGTCGTACCCTAACATGTACCCTAAACCGTCCCCTTCCCCTAATCCTAATCCTAACCCTATCCTTAACACTTACCCGAAGCCTTACCCTAACCCGTCCCCTAAACCTAACCCGTACGCTAACACTAACCCGTAAACTAACACGTACGCTCACCCTAAAACATTGTCGTACCCTAACCTGTACACTAAACCGTCCCCATCCCCTAAACCTAACCCTAACCCTAACCCTAACCCTTACCCTAACCCGTCCCCTAATCCTAACCCGTACGCTAACACTAACACGTACCCTAACACGTAAGCTCACCCTAAAATATTGTCGTACTCTAACCTGTACCCTAAACCGTCCCGTCCCCTAACCATAACCCTAACCCTAACCCTAACACTAACCCTTACGCAAAGCCTTACCCTAGCCCGTACCCTAATCCTAACCCCTACTCTAACACTAACCCGTACCCTGACACGTATGCTCACCCTAGACCGTTGTCGTACGCTAACCTGTACCCTAAACCGTCCCTTTCCCCTAACCCTAACCCTAACCCTAACCCTTACCCGAAGCCTTCCACTAACCCGTCCCCTAATCCTAATCCGTACGCTAACACTAACCCATACCCTAACACGTACGATCACCCTAAACCGATCTCGTACACCAACCTGTACCCTAAACCGTCCCCATCCCCTAACCCTAACCCTAACCCTAACCCTAACCCTTACCCGAAGCCTTACCTTAACCCGTCCCCTAATCCTAACCCGTACGCTAACACTGAGCCGTACCCTAACACGCACGCTCACCCTAAACAGTTGTCGTACCCTAACCTGTACCCTAAACCGTCCCTGTCACCATCCCCTAACCTTAACCCTAACCCTTACCCGAAGCCTTACCCTAACCCGTCCCCTAATCCTAAACCGTACGCTAACACTAACCCATACCCTAACACGTACGCTCACCCTAAGCCATTGTAGTACCTTAATCTGTACCCTAAACTTTCAACGTGCCCTAACCCTAACCCTAACCCTAACCCTAAACCTAACCCTTACCCGAAGCCTTACCATAACCCATATGCTAACACTAACCAGTACCCTAACATGTACGCTCAACCTAAACCGTTGTCGTACCCTAACCTGTACCCTAAACCATCCCCGTACCCTAACCCTAACTGTAACCCTTACCCGAAGCCTTACCGTAATCCATCCCCTACTCCTACCAGTACGCTAACACTAACACGTACCCTAACAGTTATGCTCACCCTACACCATTGTCGTACACTAACCTGTACCCTAAACCGTCCCCGTCCCCTAACCCTAACCCTATCCCTTACCCGAAGTCTTAGCATAACCCGTACGCTAACACTAACCGGAACCCTAACACATACGCTCAACCTAAACCGTTGTCGTACCCTAACCTATACCTTAAACCGTCGCTTTACCCTAAACCTAACCCTAACCCTTACCCGAAGCCTTACGCTAAACCGTCCCCTAAACCTAACATGTACGCTAACACTAAACCATACCCTAACACGTACGCTCACCCTAAAACGTTGTCATACCCTAACCTGTACCCTAAACCGTCACCGTACCCTAACCCTAACCCTAACCTTTACCCGAAGCCTTACCGTAACCCGTATGCTAACGCTAACCGGTACCCTAACACGTACGCTCAACTTAAACTGTTGTCGTACCCTAACCTGTACCCTAAACCGTCCCCATCCCCTAACCCTAACCCTAATATTTACCCGAAGCCTTACTCTAACCCGTCCCCTAATACTAACCCGTACACTAACACTAACTCGTACCATAACACATACGCTCACCCTGAACCGTTTTCGTACCCTAACCTGTATCCTAAACCGTCCCCGTCCCCTAACCCTAACCCTAACCCTAACACTTACCCGAAGCCTTACCCTAACCCGTCCCCTAATCCTAACCCATACGCTAACACTAACCCGTACACTATCACGTACACACACCCTAAACCGTTGTCATACCCTAACGTGTACCCTTAACCGTCCCCGGCCCCTAACCCTAAACCTAAACCTAACCCTAACCCTTACCCGAAGCCTTACACTAACCCGTCCAATAATCCTAAACCGTACGCTAACACTAACCCATACCCTACAACATACGCTCACGCTAAAACGTTGTCCTACCCTAACCTGTACATTAAACCGTTCCCGTCCCATAAACCTAACGCTAACCCTAAACCTAACCCTTACCCGAAGCCTTACCCTAACCCGTCCCCTAATCCTAACCCGTACGCTAACACTAACCCGTACCCGAACACGTACCCTCACCCTTAACCATTGTCGTACACTAACCTGTACCCTAAACCGTCCCCATCCCAGTCCCCTAACCCTAACCCTAACACTAACACTAAACCTTCCCGAAGCCTTACCCTAACCCGTCCCCTAATCCTAACCCATACTCTCACACTAACCTGTACCCTAACACGTACGCTCACCATAAACAGTTGTCATAACCTAAACTGTAGCCTAAACCGTCCCCGTCCCCGTTCCCTAACCCTAACCCTAACCCTTACCCAAAGCCTTCCCCTAACCCGTCCCCTAATCCTAACCGGTACGCTAACACTAACCCATGCCCTAACACGTATGCTCGCCCTAAACCGTTGACGTACCCTAACCTGTACACTAAACCGTCCCTGTCCCCTAACCCTAACCATAACCCTAACACTAACCCTTACCCGAAGTCTTACACTAACCCGTCCCCTAATCCTAACCTGCACGCTAACACTAACGCGTACCCTAACATGTTCGCTCACCCTAAATCGTTGCTGTACCCTAACGTGTACCCTAAACCGTCCCCGGCCCCATCCCCTCACCCTAACCCTAACCCTAACCGTTACCCGAAGCCTTACCCGAACCCGTCCCCTAATCCTAACCTGGACGCTAACACTAACACGTACCCTAACACGTACGCTCAGCCTAAAATGTTGTCGCACTCTAACCTGTACCATAAACAGTCCCCGTCCCCTAACCCTAACCCTAACCCTAACCCTTACCTGAAGCCTTACCCTAACCCTTCCACTAATCCTAACCCGTACGCAAACACTAACCCGTACCCAACACGTACACTCACCCTAAACCGTTGTCTTACCCTAACCTGTACCCTAAATCGTCCCCGTCTCCTAAACCTAACCGTAACCCTAACCCTAACCCTAATCCTTACCCGAAGCCTTACCCTTACCCGTCCCCTAATCCTAACCCGTACGCTAACACTAACCCGTACCGTAACACGTACGCTCAACCTAAACCGCTGTCGTACCCTAACCTGTACCCTAAACCGTCCCGGTCCCCTAACCCTAACCCTAACACTAAACCTTACCTGAAGCCTTACACTAACCCGTCACCTAATCCTAACCCGTACGCTAAAACTAACCCGTACCCTAACACGTTCGCTCACCCTAAACCGTTGTCGTACCCTAACCTGTACCCTAAACCATCCCAGTCCCCTTACCCTAAACCTAAACGTAACCCTAACCCTAACCGTTACCTGAATCCTTACCGTAATCCTAACCCATACGCTAACACTAACCCGTACCCTAACACGTACGCTCACCCTAAACCGTTGTCGTACCCTAACCTGTACCCTAAACCGTCCCTGTCCCCTAACCTTAACCCTAACCCTAACACTAACCCTAACCTGTACCCTAAACCGTCCCGGTCCCCTAACCCTAAGCCTAACCCTAACACTAACATTTACCCGAAGCCTTACCTTAACACGTCCCCTAATCGTAACTCGTACACTAACACTAACCCGTGCCCTAACACGTACGCTCACCCTAAACCGTTGTCGTACACTAATCTACCCTAAACCGTCCCCGTCTCATAACCCTAACCCTAACCCTAACCCTAACCCTAAACCTTAACCGAAGCCTTACCCTAACCCGTCCCCTAATCCTAACCCGTACGCTAACACTAACCCGTAGCATAAGATGTACGCTCACCCTAAACCGTTGTCGTACCCACCGTGTACCCTAAACCGTCCCCATCCCCTAACCCTAACCCTAACCCTAACCCTAACCCTTACCCGAAGCCTTACCCTAACCCGTCCCCAAATCCTAAACCGTACGCTAACACTAACCCGTACCCTAACACGTACGCTCACCCTAAACCGTTGTCGTACCCTAACCTGTAACCTAAACCGTCCCCGTCCCCTAACCCTAACCGTAACCCTAACCCTAAACCTTACCCGAAGCCTTAGCCTAAGCTGTCCCCTAATTCTAACCCCTACGCTAACATTAACACATACCTAACACGTACGGTCACACTAAACCGTTGTTGTACACTAACCTGTAACCTAAAACGTCCCCATCCCCTAACCCTAACTCTAACCCTAACCCTAAACCTTACCCGAAGCCTTACCCTAACATATTCCCTAATCCTAACCCGTACACTAAAACTAAACCTATCCTAACACGTACGCTCACCCTAAAACGTTGTCTTACCCTAACCTGTACCCTAAACCGTCCCTGTCCCCTAACCCTAACCCTAACCCTAACCCTTACCCGAAGCCTTACCCTAACGCGTCCCCAAATCCTAACCCGTACGCTAACACAAACACGTACCCTAACACGTACGCTCACCCTAAACCGTTGTCGTACCCTAACCTGTACCCTAAACGGTCCCCGTACCCTATCCCTAACCCTAACCCTTACCTGAAGCCTTACCCTTACCCGTCCCCTAATCCAAACCCGTATGCTAACACTAACCTGTTCCCTAATACGTACGCTCACCCTAAACCATTGTCGTACCCTAACCTGTACCCTAAACCGTCACCGTACCCTAACCCTAACCCTAACCTTTACCCGAAGCCTTACCGTAACCCGTATGCTAACGCTAACTGGTACCCTAACACGTACGCTCAACTTAAACTGTTGTCGTACCCTAACCTGTACCCTAAACCGTCCCCATGCCCTAACCCTAACCCTAATATTTACCCGAAGCCTTACTCTAACCCGTCCCCTAATACTAACCCGTACACTAACACTAACTCGTACCATAACACATACGCTCACCCTGAACCGTTTTCGTACCCTAACCTGTATCCTAAACCGTCCCCGTCCCCTAACCCTAACCCTAACCCTAACACTTACCCGAAGCCTTACCCTAACCCGTCCCCTAATCCTAACCCGTACGCTAACACTAACCCGTACACTATCACGTACACACACCCTAAACCGTTGTCATACCCTAACGTGTACCCTTAACCGTCCCCGGCCCCTAACCCTAAACCTAAACCTAACCCTAACCCTTACCCGAAGCCTTACACTAACCCGTCCAATAATCCTAAACCGTACGCTAACACTAACCCATACCCTACAACATACGCTCACGCTAAAACGTTGTCCTACCCTAACCTGTACATTAAACCGTTCCCGTCCCATAAACCTAACGCTAACCCTAAACCTAACCCTTACCCGAAGCCTTACCCTAACCCGTCCCCTAATCCTAACCCGTACGCTAACACTAACCCGTACCCGAACACGTACCCTCACCCTTAACCATTGTCGTACACTAACCTGTACCCTAAACCGTCCCCATCCCAGTCCCCTAACCCTAACCCTAACACTAACACTAAACCTTCCCGAAGCCTTACCCTAACCCGTCCCCTAATCCTAATCCATACTCTCACACTAACCTGTACCCTAACACGTACGCTCACCATAAACAGTTGTCATAACCTAAACTGTAGCCTAAACCGTCCCCGTCCCCGTTCCCTAACCCTAACCCTAACCCTTACCCAAAGCCTTCCCCTAACCCGTCCCCTAATCCTAACCGGTATGCTAACACTAACCCATGCCCTAACACGTATGCTCGCCCTAAACCGTTGACGTACCCTAACCTGTACACTAAACCGTCCCTGTCCCCTAACCCTAACCATAACCCTAACACTAACCCTTACCCGAAGTCTTACACTAACCCGTCCCCTAATCCTAACCTGCACGCTAACACTAACGCGTACCCTAACATGTTCGCTCACCCTAAATCGTTGCTGTACCCTAACGTGTACCCTAAACCGTCCCCGGCCCCATCCCCTCACCCTAACCCTAACCCTAACCGTTACCCGAAGCCTTACCCGAACCCGTCCCCTAATCCTAACCTGGACGCTAACACTAACACGTACCCTAACACGTACGCTCAGCCTAAAATGTTGTCGCACTCTAACCTGTACCATAAACAGTCCCCGTCCCCTAACCCTAACCCTAACCCTAACCCTTACCTGAAGCCTTACCCTAACCCTTCCACTAATCCTAACCCGTACGCAAACACTAACCCGTACCCAACACGTACACTCACCCTAAACCGTTGTCTTACCCTAACCTGTACCCTAAATCGTCCCCGTCTCCTAAACCTAACCGTAACCCTAACCCTAACCCTAATCCTTACCCGAAGCCTTACCCTTACCCGTCCCCTAATCCTAACCCGTACGCTAACACTAACCCGTACCGTAACACGTACGCTCAACCTAAACCGCTGTCGTACCCTAACCTGTACCCTAAACCGTCCCGGTCCCCTAACCCTAACCCTAACACTAAACCTTACCTGAAGCCTTACACTAACCCGTCACCTAATCCTAACCCGTACGCTAAAACTAACCCGTACCCTAACACGTTCGCTCACCCTAAACCGTTGTCGTACCCTAACCTGTACCCTAAACCATCCCAGTCCCCTTACCCTAAACCTAAACGTAACCCTAACCCTAACCGTTACCTGAATCCTTACCGTAATCCTAACCCATACGCTAACACTAACCCGTACCCTAACACGTACGCTCACCCTAAACCGTTGTCGTACCCTAACCTGTACCCTAAACCGTCCCTGTCCCCTAACCTTAACCCTAACCCTAACACTAACCCTAACCTGTACCCTAAACCGTCCCGGTCCCCTAACCCTAAGCCTAACCCTAACACTAACATTTACCCGAAGCCTTACCTTAACACGTCCCCTAATCGTAACTCGTACACTAACACTAACCCGTGCCCTAACACGTACGCTCACCCTAAACCGTTGTCGTACACTAATCTACCCTAAACCGTCCCCGTCTCATAACCCTAACCCTAACCCTAACCCTAAACCTTAACCGAAGCCTTACCCTAACCCGTCCCCTAATCCTAACCCGTACGCTAACACTAACCCGTACCATAAGATGTACGCTCACCCTAAACCGTTGTCGTACCCACCGTGTACCCTAAACCGTCCCCATCCCCTAACCCTAACCCTAACCCTAACCCTAACCCTTACCCGAAGCCTTACCCTAACCCGTCCCCAAATCCTAAACCGTACGCTAACACTAACCCGTACCCTAACACGTACGCTCACCCTAAACCGTTGTCGTACCCTAACCTGTAACCTAAACCGTCCCCGTCCCCTAACCCTAACCGTAACCCTAACCCTAAACCTTACCCGAAGCCTTAGCCTAAGCTGTCCCCTAATTCTAACCCCTACGCTAACATTAACACATACCTAACACGTACGGTCACACTAAACCGTTGTTGTACACTAACCTGTAACCTAAAACGTCCCCATCCCCTAACCCTAACTCTAACCCTAACCCTAAACCTTACCCGAAGCCTTACCCTAACATATTCCCTAATCCTAACCCGTACACTAAAACTAAACCTATCCTAACACGTACGCTCACCCTAAAACGTTGTCTTACCCTAACCTGTACCCTAAACCGTCCCTGTCCCCTAACCCTAACCCTAACCCTAACCCTTACCCGAAGCCTTACCCTAACGCGTCCCCAAATCCTAACCCGTACGCTAACACAAACACGTACCCTAACACGTACGCTCACCCTAAACCGTTGTCGTACCCTAACCTGTACCCTAAACGGTCCCCGTACCCTATCCCTAACCCTAACCCTTACCTGAAGCCTTACCCTTACCCGTCCCCTAATCCAAACCCGTATGCTAACACTAACCTGTTCCCTAATACGTACGCTCACCCTAAACCATTGTCGTATCCTAACCTGTACCCTAAACCGTCCTCATCCCCTAACCATAACCCTAACCCTAACCCTAAACCTAACCCTTACCCGAAGCCTTACCCTAACCCGTCCCCTAATCCTAACCCGTACGCTAACACTATCCCGTACCCTAATATGTACGCTCACCCTAAACCGTTGTTGTACTCTACGCTGTACCCTAAACCATCCCCGTCCCATAACCCTAACCCTAACAATAACCCTAAACCTAACCCTTACCCGAAACCTTACACTAACCCGTCCCCTAATCCTATCCCGTACGCTAACACTAAGCCGTACCCTAACACGTACGCTCACCCTAAACCGTTGTCGTACCCTAACCTATACCCTAAACCATCCCCGTCAACTAACCCTAACGCTAAACCTAACTGTAACGCTTACCCGAGGCCTTACACTAACCAGTCCCCTAATACTAACCCGTATGCTAACACTAAAACATACCCAAACACGTACGCTCACACTAAACTGTTGTCGTACCCTAACCTGTACCCTAAACCGTCCCCGTCCCCTAACCCTAACACTAACCCTAAACCTAACCCTTACCCGAAGCCTTACCCTCACCTGTCCCCTAATCCTAACCCGTACGCTAACAATAACCCGTACCCTAACACGTACGCTCACCCTAAACTGTTGACGTACCCTAATCTGTACCCTCAACCGTCCCCCTCCCCTAACCCTAACCCTAACCGTAACCCAAACCCTTACCCGAATGCTTACCCTAACATGTCACATAACCATAAACCGTACGCTAACACTAACCCGTACCCTAACACGTACGCTCACCCTAAACCGTTGTAGTACCCTAATCTGTACCCTAAACAGTCCCCGTGCCCTAACCCTAACCCTAACCCTAACCCTTACCCGAAGTCTTATCCTAACCCTTCCACTAATCCTAACCCGTACGCTAACACTAACCCGTACCCTAACTCGTACGCTCACCTTAAACTGTTGTCGTACACTGACCTGTACCCTACACCGTCCCCGTCCCCTATCCCTAACGCTAACCCTAACCCTAAACCTAACCCTTACCCGAAGCCTTACACTAACACGTCCACTAATCTTAACCCGTATGCTAACACTAACCCGTACCCTAACACGTACGCTCACACTAAACCGTTGTCGTACCCTAACCTGTACCCTAAACCGTCCCCGTTCCCTAACCCTAAGCCTAACACTTACCCGAAGCCTTACCCTAACCCGTCCCCTAATCCTAACCCGTACGCTCACCCTAACTTGTACCCTAACACGTACGCTCACCCTAAACCGTTCTCATACCCTAACCTGTACCCTAAACCGTCCCCGTCCCCTAACCCTAACCCTAACCCTAACCCTTACCCGAAGCCTTACAGTAATCCGTCCCCTAATCCTAACCGGTACACTAACACTAACACCTACCCTAACACGTATGCTCACCGTAAACTGTTGTCGTACCCTAACCTCGAACCTAAACCATTCCTGTCCCCTAAACCTAACCCTAACCCTAAACCTAACCCTAACCCTAACCCTTACCCGAAGCCTTAGCCTAACCCCTCCCCTAATCCTAACCCTTACGCTAACACTAACCCGTACTCTAACACGTACGCTCACCCTAAACCTTTGACGTACCCTAACCTGTACCCTAAACCGTCCCCGTCCCCTAAACCTAACCCTAACCCTAACCATAACCCTAACCCTTACCCGAAACTTACGCTAACCTGTCCCCTAATCCTAATCCGTACGCTAACACTATCCCATACCCTAACACGTACGCTCACCCTAAACTGTTGTTGTACACTAACCTGTACCCTAAACCATCCCCTTCCCCGTCCCCGTCCCCTAACTCTAACTTTAACCCTAACCCTTACCCGAAGCTTTATCCAAACTCGTCCCCTAATTCTAACCCGTAGGCTATCACTAACCCGTACCCTAACATGTACGCTCACCCTAAACCTTTGTCATACCCTAACCTATACCCTAAAGCATCCCTGTCCCGGTCCCCTAACCCTAACCCTAACCCTATCCCTTACCCGAAGTCTTACCCTAACCCGTCCCCTAATCCTAATCCATACGTTAACACTAACACATACCCTATCACGTACGCTCACCCTAAACCGTTATTGTACCATAACCTGTACCCTAAACTGTCCCCGTCCCCTAACCCTAACCCTAACCCTTATCCAAAACCTTACCCTAACCCGACTCCTAATCCTAACCCGTACGCTAACACTAACACGTACCCTAACATGTACTCTCACCCTAAACCATTGTCGTACCCTAACCTGTACCCTAAACCGTCCCCGTCCCCTAACCCTAACCCTAAACCTAACCCTAAACCTAACCCTTACCCGAAGCCTTAACCTAACCCGTCCCCTAATCCAACCCGTACGCTAACACTAACCGTTGCCCTAACATGTACGCTCATCCTAAACCGTTGTCGTAGCCTAACCTGTACCCTAAACTGTCCCCGTACCCTAAACCTAACCCTAACCCTAACCCTAAACCTTACCCGAAGCCTTACCCTAACCCGTCCCCTAATCCTAACCCGTAACCTAACACTAATACGTACCCTAACACGTACGCTCACCGTAAACCGTTGTCGTACTCTAACCTGTACCCTAGACCGTCCCCATCCCCTAACACTAACCCTAACCCTAACCCTAACCCTTACCCGAAGCCTTACCCTATCCCGTCTACTAATCCTAACCCGTACGCTAACACTAACCCGTACCCTAACATGTACGCTCACCCTAAACCATTGTCATAACATGTACCCTAAACCGTCCCCGTCCCCTATCCCTAACCCTAAACCTAACCCTAACCCTAACCCTTACCCGAAGCCTTACCCTATCACGTACCCTAATCCTAACCCGTACGCTAACACTAACCCGTACCCTAACACGTACGCTCACACTAAACCGTTGTCGTACCCTAACCTGTACCCTAAACCGTCCCCGTCCCCGTCCCCGTCCCCTAACCCTAACCCTTACCCAAAGCCTTACCCTAACCCGTCCCCTAATCCTAAACCGTACGCTAACACTAACCCGTGCCCTAACACGTACGCTCACCCTAAACCGTTGTCGTATACTAACCTGTATCCTAAACCGTCCCCGTCCCCGTCCCCTAACCCTAACCCTAAGCCTCACCCTTACTCGAAGCCTTATCCTAACCCGCCCCTAATCCTAACCCGTACGCTAACAGTAACCCGTACCCTAACCAGTACGCTCACCCTAAACCGTGGTCGTACCCGAACCTGTACCCTAAACCGTCTCCGTCCCCTGACCCTAACCCTAACCCTAACCATAACCCTAAACCTTACCCGAAGCCTTCCACTAACCCGTCCCCTAATCCTAACCGTATGCGAACTCTAACCCGTACCCTAACACGTACGCTGACCCTAAACCGTTCTCGTACACTAACCTGTACCCTAAACCATCCCCGTCCCCTTACCCTAAACCTAACCCTAACCCTTACCCGAAGACTTACCCTAACCCGTCCCCTTAGACTAAACCGTATGCTAACACTAACACGTACCCTAACACGTACGCTCACCCTAAACTGTTGTCGTACACTAACCTGTACCCTAAACCGTCCCCATCGCCTAACACTAACCCTAACCCTAACCCGAACCCTTACCCGAACCCTTACCCTAACACTTCCCCTAATCCTTACACATATACTAACACTAACCCGTACCCTAAAACGTACGCTCACCCTAAACCGTAGTCGTACACTAACCTGTACCCTAAACCGTCCCTGTTGCCGTCCCCGACCCCTAACCCTAACACTTACCCAAAGCCTTACCCTAAACCGTCCCCTAATCCTAACCCGTACGCTAACACTAAACAGTACCCTAACACGTACGCTCACCCTAAATCGTTGTCGTACTCTAACCTCTACCCTAAACCGTCTCCGTACGCTAACCCTAACCCTAACCCTAACACTTACCCTTACCTGAAGCCTTACTGTAACCCGTATCGTAATCCTAACCCGTACGCTAGCACTAAACCATACCCTAACACGTACGCTCACCCTAAACCGTTGTCGTACACTAACCTGTACCCTAAACCGTCCCCGTCCCCTAACACTAACCCTGACCCTAACCCTAACCCTAACCCGTACCCGAAGCCTTACCCTAACCCTTCCCGTAATCCTAACCCGTACGCTAACACTAACACGTTACCTAACACGTACGCTCACCCTAAACCGCTGTGGTCCCCTAACCTATACCTTAAACCATCCCCGTTCCTGTCCCCTAAACCTAACCCTAACCCTAAACCTAACCCTTACCCGATTCCTTACCCTAAACCGTCCCCTAATCCGAACCCGTACGCTAACACTAACCCGTACCCTAACACGTATGCTCACCCTAAACCGTTGTCGTACCCTAACCTGTGCCCTAAACCGTCCTCGTCCCCTAACCCTAACCCTAACCGTAAACCTAACACTAACCGTTATCCGCAGCCTTACACTAACCCGTCCCCTAATCCTAACCCGTACGCTAATACTAACCCGTACCCTAACACGTAGGCTCACCCTAAACCGTTGACGTACCCTAACCTGTACCCTAAACCATCCCCGTCCCCGTCCCCTAACCCTAACCCTAACCCTAACCCTACCCCTTAGCCGAAGCCTTACCCTAACCTGTCCCCTAAGCCTAACCCATACGCTAACACTAACCTGTACCCTAACACGTACGCTCACACTAAACTGTTGTCGTACACTAACCTGTACCCTATAACGTCCCAGTCCCCTAACCCTAACCCTAACCCTAACCCTAAACCTAACACTTACCCGAAGCCTTAACCTAACCATTCCCCTAAACCTAATCCGTATGCTAACAGTAACACCTACCCTAACACGTACGCTCACCCTAAACCATTGTCATACCCTAACATTTACCCTAAACCGTCCCCGTCCCCTAAACTTAACCCTAACCCTAAACCTAAACCTTACCCGAAGCCTTACCCTAACCCGTCCCCTAATCCTAACCCGTACACTAACTCTAACCCATACCCTAACACGTACTCTCACCCTAAACCGTTGTCTTACCCTAATCTGTACCCTAAACCGTCCCCGTCCCCGTCCCCTAACCCTAACCATAACCTTAACCTTAAACATTTCCCGAAGCCTTACCCTAACACGTCCCCTAATCCTAACCCGTACGCTAACACTAAACCGTACCCTAACACGTAGGCTCACCCTAAATAGTTGTCGTACCCTAACCTGTACCCTAAACCTTCCTCGTGCCCTAACCTTAACCCTAACCCTAACTGTATCCCTAATCCTTACCCGAAGCCTTACCCTAACCCGTCACCAATCCTAACCCGTACGCTATCACGTATGCTCACCGTAAACCTTTGTCGCACACTAACCTGTAACCTAAATCATCCCCGTCTCCTAACCCTAACCCTAACCCTAACCCTAACCCTATACCTAAACCTTACCTGAAGCCTTACCCTAACACGTCCCCTAATCCTAACGCGTATGCTAACACTAACCCGTACTCTAACACGTAAGCTCACCCTAAACTGCTGTTGTACACTAACCTGTACCTTGAACCGTCCCCTTTCCCGTCCCCGTCCCCTAACCCTAACCCTAACCCTAAACCTTACCCGAAGACTTACCCTAACCTGTCCCCTAATCCTAACCCGTAGGCTATCACTAACCGTACCCTAACATGTATGCTCAACCTAAACCTTTGTCGTACCCTAACCTGTACCCTAAACCATCCCCGTCCCCATCCCCTAACCCTAACTGTAACCCTAAACCTATCCCTTACCCGAAGCCTTACCCTAACCCGTCACCTAATCCTAATCCGTACGCTAACACTAACCCGTACCCTAACACGTACGCTCACCCTAAAACGTTGTCGTACCCTAAACTGTACCCTAAACTGTCCTCGTCCCCTAACCCTAATCCTAAGCCTAACCCTTACCCGGAGCCTTACCCTACCCCGTCCCCTAATCCTAACCCGTACGCTAACACTAACCCATACCCTAACACGTACGCTCACCCTAAACCATTGTTGTATGCTAACCTGTACCCTAAACCGTCCCCTTCCCCGTCCTCTAACCCTAACCCTAACCCTAACCCTAACCATAACCCTTACCCGAAGCCTTACCCTAAACCGTCCCCTAATCCTAACCCGTATGCTAACACTAACCCGTGCCCTAACACGTACGCTTACCCTAAACCGTTTTTGTACCCTAACCTGTAACCTAAACCATACCCATCCCCTAACCCTAACCCAAACCCTAACCCTAACCCTAACCCTCACCCGAAGCCTTACCTAAACCCGTCACCAATCCTAACCCTTACGCTATCACGTACACTCACCATAAACTGTTGTCGTACACTAACCTGTACCCTAAACCGTCCCCGTCCCCTAACCCTAACCCTAACCCTAACCCTATCCCTAAGCCTTACCCGAAGCCTTACACTAACCCGTCCCCTAACCCTAACCCGTACGCTAACACTAACCCATACCCTAACACGTACGCTCAACCTAAAGCGTTGTCGTACCCTAACATGTACCCTAAACCTTCCCCGTCCCCTAACCCTAACCCTAACACGAACCCTAAACCTAACCCTTACCCGAAGCCTCACCCTAACACGTCCCCTAATCCTAACCCGTACGCTTACACTAACCCGTACCCTAACACGTATGCTCACCCTAAACCGATGTCGTACCCTAACCTGTACCCTAGACCATCCCCGTCCCCGTCCCCTAACCCTAACCCTAACCGTTACCTTAAGCCTTACCCTAACCCGTCCCCTAATCCTAAATCGTACGCTAACACTAATCCATACCCTACACGCTCGCTCACCCTAAACCGATGTCGTACCCTAACCTGTACCCTAAACCGTCCTCGTCCCCTAACCCTAACCCTAACCGTAACCCTAACACTAACCATTACCCGAAGCCTTACACTAACCCGTCCCCTAATCCTAACCCGTACGCTAAAACTAACACGTACCCTAACACGTACGCTCACCCTAAACCGTTGACATACCCTAACCTGTACCCTAAACCGTCCCCGTCCCCGTCCCCTAACCCTAACCCTAACCCTACCCATAACCCGAAGCCTTACCCTAACCCGTCCCCTAATCCTCAACCCTACGCTAACACTAACCCATACCCTAACACGTACACTCACCCTAAACCGTTGTCGTACCCTAACCTGTACCCTAAACCGTCCCCGTACCCTAACCCTAACCCTAACCGTAACACTAACCCTTACCCAAAGCCTTACCCTAACCGGTCCCCTAATCCTAAACCGTACGCTAACACTAACCCGTACCCTAACACATACCCTCAATCTAAACCGTTGTCGTACACTAACCTTTACCCTAAACGGTCCCTGTCCCCTAACTCTCTCCCTAACCCTAAACCTAACTCTTACCCGAAGCCTTACCCTAACGCGTCACCGAATCCTAACCCTTACGCTAACACTAACCCATACCCTAACACGTACGCTCACCCTAAACCGTTGTCGTACCCTAACCTGTAACCTAAACAGTCCCCGTCCCCTAACACTAACCCTAAGCCTAACCCTAACCCTTACCCAAAGCCTTATCCTAACCTGACACATAATCCTAACCCGTACACTAACACTAACGCCTACCCTAACACGTACGCTCACTCTAAACCGTTGTCGTACCCTAACTTGTACCCTAAACCGTCCCCGTCCCCTAAACCTAACCCTAACCCTAAGCATAACCCTAACCCTTACCCGAAGCCTTACCCTAACCCGTCCCCTAATGCTAACCCGTACGCTAACACTAAACCGTACCCTAACACTAACCCATACCCTAAAATGTACGCTCACCCTAAACGGTTTTCGTACCCTAACCTGTACCCTAAAGAGTCCCCGTCCCCAAACCCTAACCCTAAACCTAACTCTAACCCTTACCCGAAGCCTTACACTAACTCGTCCCCTAATCCTAACCCCTACGCTAACACTAAACCGTAACCTAACACTAACCCATACCCTAACACGTACGCTCACCCTAAACTGTTGTCGTACCTTAACCTGAACCCTAAACCGTCCCTGTCCCCGTCCCCTAACCCTAACCCTAACCCTGAACCTTACCAGAAGCCTTACACTCATCCAACCCATAATCCTAACCCGTATGCTAACACTAACCAATACACTAACACGTACGCTCACGCTAAACCGTTGTCGTACCCAAACCTGTACCCTAAACCGTCCCCGTCCCATAACCCTAACCCTAACCCTAACCCTAACCTTACCCAAAGTCTTAACCTAACCCGTCCCCTAATCCTAACCCGTAGGCTAACACTAACCCGTAATCTAACACGTACGCTCACCCTAAACCGTTGTCGTACCCTAACCTGTACCCTAAACCGTCCCCGTCCCCTAACCGAAACCCTAACCCTAACCCTAAACCTTTCCTGAAGCCTTACCCTAACCCTTACCCTAATCCTACCCGTACGCTAACACTAAACCGTACCCTAAAACGTAGGCACAACCTGAACCGTTGTCATACCCTAACCTTACCCTAAACAGTCCCCGTCCCCTAACCCTAACCCTAACCCTAAACCTAACCCTTACCCGAAGCCTTACCCTAACCCGTCCCCTAATCCTAACCCGTACGCTAACACTAACACGTACCCTAACACGTACACTCACCCTATAGCGTTGTCGTACCCAAACCTGTACCCTGCACAGTCCCCATCCCCTAACCCTAACCCTAAACCTAACCCTTACCCGAAGCCTTACCCTAACCTGTCCCCAATCCTAAACCGTACGCTAACACTAACCCGTACCCTAACACGTACGGTTACCCTAAACCGTTGTCATACCCTAACCTGTACCCTAAACCGTCCCCGTCCCCTAACCCTAACCCTAAGCGTTACCCGAATCCTTGCCCTAACTCTCCCCTAATCCTAACCTGTACGCTAACACTAACACGTACTGTAACACGTACGCTCACCCTAAACCGTTGTCGTATCCTAACCTGTATCCTAAACCTTCCCCATCCCCTTACTCTAACCCTAACCCTAACCCTAACCCTAACCCTTGCCCGAAGCCTTACAATAACCCGTCCCCTAATCCTAAACCGTACGCTAACACTAACCCGTGCCCTAACACGTACGCTCAATCTAAACCGTTGTCGTACCCTAAACCGTCCCCGTCCCCTAACCTTAACCCTAACCCTAACCCTAACCCTTACCCGAAGCCTTAGCCTATCCCGTCCCCTAATGCTAACCCGTACGCTAACACTAACCCGTGCCCTAACACGTACACTCACCCTAAAACATTGTCGTACCCTAACCTGTACCCTAAACCTTCCCCGTCCCCTAACCCTAACCCTAACCCTAACCCTAACCCTTACCCGAAGTCTGAACTTAACCCGTCACCTAATCCTAACCCGTACGGTAACACTAACCCGTGCCCTAACACGTACGCTCACCCCAAACGGTTGTCGTACCCTAACCTGTACCCTAAACCATCCTCGTCCCCTAACCCTAACCCTAACCCTAACCATAAACCTTACCCGAAGCCTTACGCTAACCCGTCTCCTAATGCTAACCTGTATGCCAACACTAATCCGTACCCTAACACGTACGCTCACCCTAAACCGTTGTTGTCCCCTAAACTGTACCCTAAACCAGCCCCGTCCCCGTCCCCGTCCCCTAACCCTAACCCTAACACTTACCCGAATCCTTACCCTAACCCGTCTCCTAATCCTAACCCGTACGCTAACACTAACCCGTACCCTAACACGTACGCTCACCCTAAACCATTGTCGTACCCTTACCTGTACCCTAAACCGTCCCTGTCCCCTAAACCTAACCGTAAGCCGTACCCGAAGCCTTGCCCTAACCGTCACCTAATCCTAATCCGTACGCTAACACTAACCCGTACCCTATCACGTACGCTCACCCTAAACCGTTGTCGTACCCTAACCTGTACCCTAAACGGTCCCCGTACCCTATCCCTAACCCTAACCCTTACCTGAAGCCTTACCCTTACCCGTCCCCTAATCCAAACCCGTATGCTAACACTAACCTGTTCCCTAATACGTACGCTCACCCTAAACCATTGTCGTATCCTAACCTGTACCCTAAACCGTCCTCATCCCCTAACCATAACCCTAACCCTAACCCTAAACCTAACCCTTACCCGAAGCCTTACCCTAACCCGTCCCCTAATCCTAACCCGTACGCTAACACTATCCCGTACCCTAATATGTACGCTCACCCTAAACCGTTGTTGTACTCTACGCTGTACCCTAAACCATCCCCGTCCCATAACCCTAACCCTAACAATAACCCTAAACCTAACCCTTACCCGAAACCTTACACTAACCCGTCCCCTAATCCTATCCCGTACGCTAACACTAAGCCGTACCCTAACACGTACGCTCACCCTAAACCGTTGTCGTACCCTAACCTATACCCTAAACCATCCCCGTCAACTAACCCTAACGCTAAACCTAACTGTAACGCTTACCCGAGGCCTTACACTAACCAGTCCCCTAATACTAACCCGTATGCTAACACTAAAACATACCCAAACATGTACGCTCACACTAAACTGTTGTCGTACCCTAACCTGTACCCTAAACCGTCCCCGTCCCCTAACCCTAACACTAACCCTAAACCTAACCCTTACCCGAAGCCTTACCCTCACCTGTCCCCTAATCCTAACCCGTACGCTAACAATAACCCGTACCCTAACACGTACGCTCACCCTAAACTGTTGACGTACCCTAATCTGTACCCTCAACCGTCCCCCTCCCCTAACCCTAACCCTAACCGTAACCCAAACCCTTACCCGAATGCTTACCCTAACATGTCACATAACCATAAACCGTACGCTAACACTAACCCGTACCCTAACACGTACGCTCACCCTAAACCGTTGTAGTACCCTAATCTGTACCCTAAACAGTCCCCGTGCCCTAACCCTAACCCTAACCCTAACCCTTACCCGAAGTCTTATCCTAACCCTTCCACTAATCCTAACCCGTACGCTAACACTAACCCGTACCCTAACTCGTACGCTCACCTTAAACTGTTGTCGTACACTGACCTGTACCCTACACCGTCCCCGTCCCCTATCCCTAACGCTAACCCTAACCCTAAACCTAACCCTTACCCGAAGCCTTACACTAACACGTCCACTAATCTTAACCCGTATGCTAACACTAACCCGTACCCTAACACGTACGCTCACACTAAACCGTTGTCGTACCCTAACCTGTACCCTAAACCGTCCCCGTTCCCTAACCCTAAGCCTAACACTTACCCGAAGCCTTACCCTAACCCGTCCCCTAATCCTAACCCGTACGCTCACCCTAACCTGTACCCTAACACGTACGCTCACCCTAAACCGTTCTCATACCCTAACCTGTACCCTAAACCGTCCCCGTCCCCTAACCCTAACCCTAACCCTAACCCTTACCCGAAGCCTTACAGTAATCCGTCCCCTAATCCTAACCGGTACACTAACACTAACACCTACCCTAACACGTATGCTCACCCTAAACTGTTGTCGTACCCTAACCTCGAACCTAAACCATTCCTGTCCCCTAAACCTAACCCTAACCCTAAACCTAACCCTAACCCTAACCCTTACCCGAAGCCTTAGCCTAACCCCTCCCCTAATCCTAACCCTTACGCTAACACTAACCCGTACTCTAACACGTACGCTCACCCTAAACCTTTGACGTACCCTAACCTGTACCCTAAACCGTCCCTGTCCCCTAAACCTAACCCTAACCCTAACCATAACCCTAACCCTTACCCGAAACTTACGCTAACCTGTCCCCTAATCCTAATCCGTACGCTAACACTATCCCATACCCTAACACGTACGCTCACCCTAAACTGTTGTTGTACACTAACCTGTACCCTAAACCATCCCCTTCCCCGTCCCCGTCCCCTAACTCTAACTTTAACCCTAACCCTTACCCGAAGCTTTATCCAAACTCGTCCCCTAATTCTAACCCGTAGGCTATCACTAACCCGTACCCTAACATGTACGCTCACCCTAAACCTTTGTCATACCCTAACCTATACCCTAAAGCATCCCTGTCCCGGTCCCCTAACCCTAACCCTAACCCTATCCCTTACCCGAAGTCTTACCCTAACCCGTCCCCTAATCCTAATCCATACGTTAACACTAACACATACCCTATCACGTACGCTCACCCTAAACCGTTATTGTACCATAACCTGTACCCTAAACTGTCCCCGTCCCCTAACCCTAACCCTAACCCTTATCCAAAACCTTACCCTAACCCGACTCCTAATCCTAACCCGTACGCTAACACTAACACGTACCCTAACATGTACTCTCACCCTAAACCATTGTCGTACCCTAACCTGTACCCTAAACCGTCCCCGTCCCCTAACCCTAACCCTAAACCTAACCCTAAACCTAACCCTTACCCGAAGCCTTAACCTAACCCGTCCCCTAATCCAACCCGTACGCTAACACTAACCGTTGCCCTAACATGTACGCTCATCCTAAACCGTTGTCGTAGCCTAACCTGTACCCTAAACTGTCCCCGTACCCTAAACCTAACCCTAACCCTAACCCTAAACCTTACCCGAAGCCTTACCCTAACCCGTCCCCTAATCCTAACCCGTAACCTAACACTAATACGTACCCTAACACGTACGCTCACCGTAAACCGTTGTCGTACTCTAACCTGTACCCTAGACCGTCCCCATCCCCTAACACTAACCCTAACCCTAACCCTAACCCTTACCCGAAGCCTTACCCTATCCCGTCTACTAATCCTAACCCGTACGCTAACACTAACCCGTACCCTAACATGTACGCTCACCCTAAACCATTGTCATAACATGTACCCTAAACCGTCCCCGTCCCCTATCCCTAACCCTAAACCTAACCCTAACCCTAACCCTTACCCGAAGCCTTACCCTATCACGTACCCTAATCCTAACCCGTACGCTAACACTAACCCGTACCCTAACACGTACGCTCACACTAAACCGTTGTCGTACCCTAACCTGTACCCTAAACCGTCCCCGTCCCCGTCCCCGTCCCCTAACCCTAACCCTTACCCAAAGCCTTACCCTAACCCGTCCCCTAATCCTAAACCGTACGCTAACACTAACCCGTGCCCTAACACGTACGCTCACCCTAAACCGTTGTCGTATACTAACCTGTATCCTAAACCGTCCCCGTCCCCGTCCCCTAACCCTAACCCTAAGCCTCACCCTTACTCGAAGCCTTATCCTAACCCGCCCCTAATCCTAACCCGTACGCTAACAGTAACCCGTACCCTAACCAGTACGCTCACCCTAAACCGTGGTCGTACCCGAACCTGTACCCTAAACCGTCTCCGTCCCCTGACCCTAACCCTAACCCTAACCATAACCCTAAACCTTACCCGAAGCCTTCCACTAACCCGTCCCCTAATCCTAACCGTATGCGAACTCTAACCCGTACCCTAACACGTACGCTGACCCTAAACCGTTCTCGTACACTAACCTGTACCCTAAACCATCCCCGTCCCCTTACCCTAAACCTAACCCTAACCCTTACCCGAAGACTTACCCTAACCCGTCCCCTTAGACTAAACCGTATGCTAACACTAACACGTACCCTAACACGTACGCTCACCCTAAACTGTTGTCGTACACTAACCTGTACCCTAAACCGTCCCCATCGCCTAACACTAACCCTAACCCTAACCCGAACCCTTACCCGAACCCTTACCCTAACACTTCCCCTAATCCTTACACATATACTAACACTAACCCGTACCCTAAAACGTACGCTCACCCTAAACCGTAGTCGTACACTAACCTGTACCCTAAACCGTCCCTGTTGCCGTCCCCGACCCCTAACCCTAACACTTACCCAAAGCCTTACCCTAAACCGTCCCCTAATCCTAACCCGTACGCTAACACTAAACAGTACCCTAACACGTACGCTCACCCTAAATCGTTGTCGTACTCTAACCTCTACCCTAAACCGTCTCCGTACGCTAACCCTAACCCTAACCCTAACACTTACCCTTACCTGAAGCCTTACTGTAACCCGTATCGTAATCCTAACCCGTACGCTAGCACTAAACCATACCCTAACACGTACGCTCACCCTAAACCGTTGTCGTACACTAACCTGTACCCTAAACCGTCCCCGTCCCCTAACACTAACCCTGACCCTAACCCTAACCCTAACCCGTACCCGAAGCCTTACCCTAACCCTTCCCGTAATCCTAACCCGTACGCTAACACTAACACGTTACCTAACACGTACGCTCACCCTAAACCGCTGTGGTCCCCTAACCTATACCTTAAACCATCCCCGTTCCTGTCCCCTAAACCTAACCCTAACCCTAAACCTAACCCTTACCCGATTCCTTACCCTAAACCGTCCCCTAATCCGAACCCGTACGCTAACACTAACCCGTACCCTAACACGTATGCTCACCCTAAACCGTTGTCGTACCCTAACCTGTGCCCTAAACCGTCCTCGTCCCCTAACCCTAACCCTAACCGTAAACCTAACACTAACCGTTATCCGCAGCCTTACACTAACCCGTCCCCTAATCCTAACCCGTACGCTAATACTAACCCGTACCCTAACACGTAGGCTCACCCTAAACCGTTGACGTACCCTAACCTGTACCCTAAACCATCCCCGTCCCCGTCCCCTAACCCTAACCCTAACCCTAACCCTACCCCTTAGCCGAAGCCTTACCCTAACCTGTCCCCTAAGCCTAACCCATACGCTAACACTAACCTGTACCCTAACACGTACGCTCACACTAAACTGTTGTCGTACACTAACCTGTACCCTATAACGTCCCAGTCCCCTAACCCTAACCCTAACCCTAACCCTAAACCTAACACTTACCCGAAGCCTTAACCTAACCATTCCCCTAAACCTAATCCGTATGCTAACAGTAACACCTACCCTAACACGTACGCTCACCCTAAACCATTGTCATACCCTAACATTTACCCTAAACCGTCCCCGTCCCCTAAACTTAACCCTAACCCTAAACCTAAACCTTACCCGAAGCCTTACCCTAACCCGTCCCCTAATCCTAACCCGTACACTAACTCTAACCCATACCCTAACACGTACTCTCACCCTAAACCGTTGTCTTACCCTAATCTGTACCCTAAACCGTCCCCGTCCCCGTCCCCTAACCCTAACCATAACCTTAACCTTAAACATTTCCCGAAGCCTTACCCTAACACGTCCCCTAATCCTAACCCGTACGCTAACACTAAACCGTACCCTAACACGTAGGCTCACCCTAAATAGTTGTCGTACCCTAACCTGTACCCTAAACCTTCCTCGTGCCCTAACCTTAACCCTAACCCTAACTGTATCCCTAATCCTTACCCGAAGCCTTACCCTAACCCGTCACCAATCCTAACCCGTACGCTATCACGTATGCTCACCGTAAACCTTTGTCGCACACTAACCTGTAACCTAAATCATCCCCGTCTCCTAACCCTAACCCTAACCCTAACCCTAACCCTATACCTAAACCTTACCTGAAGCCTTACCCTAACACGTCCCCTAATCCTAACGCGTATGCTAACACTAACCCGTACTCTAACACGTAAGCTCACCCTAAACTGCTGTTGTACACTAACCTGTACCTTGAACCGTCCCCTTTCCCGTCCCCGTCCCCTAACCCTAACCCTAACCCTAAACCTTACCCGAAGACTTACCCTAACCTGTCCCCTAATCCTAACCCGTAGGCTATCACTAACCGTACCCTAACATGTATGCTCAACCTAAACCTTTGTCGTACCCTAACCTGTACCCTAAACCATCCCCGTCCCCATCCCCTAACCCTAACTGTAACCCTAAACCTATCCCTTACCCGAAGCCTTACCCTAACCCGTCACCTAATCCTAATCCGTACGCTAACACTAACCCGTACCCTAACACGTACGCTCACCCTAAAACGTTGTCGTACCCTAAACTGTACCCTAAACTGTCCTCGTCCCCTAACCCTAATCCTAAGCCTAACCCTTACCCGGAGCCTTACCCTACCCCGTCCCCTAATCCTAACCCGTACGCTAACACTAACCCATACCCTAACACGTACGCTCACCCTAAACCATTGTTGTATGCTAACCTGTACCCTAAACCGTCCCCTTCCCCGTCCTCTAACCCTAACCCTAACCCTAACCCTAACCATAACCCTTACCCGAAGCCTTACCCTAAACCGTCCCCTAATCCTAACCCGTATGCTAACACTAACCCGTGCCCTAACACGTACGCTTACCCTAAACCGTTTTTGTACCCTAACCTGTAACCTAAACCATACCCATCCCCTAACCCTAACCCAAACCCTAACCCTAACCCTAACCCTCACCCGAAGCCTTACCTAAACCCGTCACCAATCCTAACCCTTACGCTATCACGTACACTCACCATAAACTGTTGTCGTACACTAACCTGTACCCTAAACCGTCCCCGTCCCCTAACCCTAACCCTAACCCTAACCCTATCCCTAAGCCTTACCCGAAGCCTTACACTAACCCGTCCCCTAACCCTAACCCGTACGCTAACACTAACCCATACCCTAACACGTACGCTCAACCTAAAGCGTTGTCGTACCCTAACATGTACCCTAAACCTTCCCCGTCCCCTAACCCTAACCCTAACACGAACCCTAAACCTAACCCTTACCCGAAGCCTCACCCTAACACGTCCCCTAATCCTAACCCGTACGCTTACACTAACCCGTACCCTAACACGTATGCTCACCCTAAACCGATGTCGTACCCTAACCTGTACCCTAGACCATCCCCGTCCCCGTCCCCTAACCCTAACCCTAACCGTTACCTTAAGCCTTACCCTAACCCGTCCCCTAATCCTAAATCGTACGCTAACACTAATCCGTACCCTACACGCTCGCTCACCCTAAACCGATGTCGTACCCTAACCTGTACCCTAAACCGTCCTCGTCCCCTAACCCTAACCCTAACCGTAACCCTAACACTAACCATTACCCGAAGCCTTACACTAACCCGTCCCCTAATCCTAACCCGTACGCTAAAACTAACACGTACCCTAACACGTACGCTCACCCTAAACCGTTGACATACCCTAACCTGTACCCTAAACCGTCCCCGTCCCCGTCCCCTAACCCTAACCCTAACCCTACCCATAACCCGAAGCCTTACCCTAACCCGTCCCCTAATCCTCAACCCTACGCTAACACTAACCCATACCCTAACACGTACACTCACCCTAAACCGTTGTCGTACCCTAACCTGTACCCTAAACCGTCCCCGTACCCTAACCCTAACCCTAACCCTAACCGTAACACTAACCCTTACCCAAAGCCTTACCCTAACCGGTCCCCTAATCCTAAACCGTACGCTAACACTAACCCGTACCCTAACACATACCCTCAATCTAAACCGTTGTCGTACACTAACCTTTACCCTAAACGGTCCCTGTCCCCTAACTCTCTCCCTAACCCTAAACCTAACTCTTACCCGAAGCCTTACCCTAACGCGTCACCGAATCCTAACCCTTACGCTAACACTAACCCATACCCTAACACGTACGCTCACCCTAAACCGTTGTCGTACCCTAACCTGTAACCTAAACAGTCCCCGTCCCCTAACACTAACCCTAAGCCTAACCCTAACCCTTACCCAAAGCCTTATCCTAACCTGACACATAATCCTAACCCGTACACTAACACTAACGCCTACCCTAACACGTACGCTCACTCTAAACCGTTGTCGTACCCTAACTTGTACCCTAAACCGTCCCCGTCCCCTAAACCTAACCCTAACCCTAAGCATAACCCTAACCCTTACCCGAAGCCTTACCCTAACCCGTCCCCTAATGCTAACCCGTACGCTAACACTAAACCGTACCCTAACACTAACCCATACCCTAAAATGTACGCTCACCCTAAACGGTTTTCGTACCCTAACCTGTACCCTAAAGAGTCCCCGTCCCCAAACCCTAACCCTAAACCTAACTCTAACCCTTACCCGAAGCCTTACACTAACTCGTCCCCTAATCCTAACCCCTACGCTAACACTAAACCGTAACCTAACACTAACCCATACCCTAACACGTACGCTCACCCTAAACTGTTGTCGTACCTTAACCTGAACCCTAAACCGTCCCTGTCCCCGTCCCCTAACCCTAACCCTAACCCTGAACCTTACCAGAAGCCTTACACTCATCCAACCCATAATCCTAACCCGTATGCTAACACTAACCAATACACTAACACGTACGCTCACGCTAAACCGTTGGCGTACCCAAACCTGTACCCTAAACCGTCCCCGTCCCATAACCCTAACCCTAACCCTAACCCTAACCTTACCCAAAGTCTTAACCTAACCCGTCCCCTAATCCTAACCCGTAGGCTAACACTAACCCGTAATCTAACACGTACGCTCACCCTAAACCGTTGTCGTACCCTAACCTGTACCCTAAACCGTCCCCGTCCCCTAACCGAAACCCTAACCCTAACCCTAAACCTTTCCTGAAGCCTTACCCTAACCCTTACCCTAATCCTACCCGTACGCTAACACTAAACCGTACCCTAAAACGTAGGCACAACCTGAACCGTTGTCATACCCTAACCTTACCCTAAACAGTCCCCGTCCCCTAACCCTAACCCTAACCCTAAACCTAACCCTTACCCGAAGCCTTACCCTAACCCGTCCCCTAATCCTAACCCGTACGCTAACACTAACACGTACCCTAACACGTACACTCACCCTATAGCGTTGTCGTACCCAAACCTGTACCCTGCACAGTCCCCATCCCCTAACCCTAACCCTAAACCTAACCCTTACCCGAAGCCTTACCCTAACCTGTCCCCAATCCTAAACCGTACGCTAACACTAACCCGTACCCTAACACGTACGGTTACCCTAAACCGTTGTCATACCCTAACCTGTACCCTAAACCGTCCCCGTCCCCTAACCCTAACCCTAAGCGTTACCCGAATCCTTGCCCTAACTCTCCCCTAATCCTAACCTGTACGCTAACACTAACACGTACTGTAACACGTACGCTCACCCTAAACCGTTGTCGTATCCTAACCTGTATCCTAAACCTTCCCCATCCCCTTACTCTAACCCTAACCCTAACCCTAACCCTAACCCTTGCCCGAAGCCTTACAATAACCCGTCCCCTAATCCTAAACCGTACGCTAACACTAACCCGTGCCCTAACACGTACGCTCAATCTAAACCGTTGTCGTACCCTAAACCGTCCCCGTCCCCTAACCTTAACCCTAACCCTAACCCTAACCCTTACCCGAAGCCTTAGCCTATCCCGTCCCCTAATGCTAACCCGTACGCTAACACTAACCCGTGCCCTAACACGTACACTCACCCTAAAACATTGTCGTACCCTAACCTGTACCCTAAACCTTCCCCGTCCCCTAACCCTAACCCTAACCCTAACCCTAACCCTTACCCGAAGTCTGAACTTAACCCGTCACCTAATCCTAACCCGTACGGTAACACTAACCCGTGCCCTAACACGTACGCTCACCCCAAACGGTTGTCGTACCCTAACCTGTACCCTAAACAATCCTCGTCCCCTAACCCTAACCCTAACCCTAACCATAAACCTTACCCGAAGCCTTACGCTAACCCGTCTCCTAATGCTAACCTGTATGCCAACACTAATCCGTACCCTAACACGTACGCTCACCCTAAACCGTTGTTGTCCCCTAAACTGTACCCTAAACCAGCCCCGTCCCCGTCCCCGTCCCCTAACCCTAACCCTAACACTTACCCGAATCCTTACCCTAACCCGTCTCCTAATCCTAACCCGTACGCTAACACTAACCCATACCCTAACACGTACGCTCACCCTAAACCATTGTCGTACCCTTACCTGTACCCTAAACCGTCCCTGTCCCCTAAACCTAACCGTAAGCCGTACCCGAAGCCTTGCCCTAACCGTCACCTAATCCTAATCCGTACGCTAACACTAACCCTTACCCTAACACCTACTCTCAGCCTAAACCGTTGTCGTACCGTAACCTGTACCCTAAACCATCCCCGTCCCCTAACCCTAACCCTAACCCTAACCCTAACTCTAACACTTACCCGAAGCCTTACCCTAACCCGTCCCCTAATCCCAAACCGTACGTTAACACTAACCCGTGCCCTAACACGTACGCTCACCCTAAACCGTTGTCGTACCGTAACCTGTACCCTAAACCGTCCCCGTCCCCTAACCTTAACCCTAACCCTAACCCTAACCCTTACCCGAAGCCTTACCCTATCCCGTCCCCTATTCCTAACCCGTACGCTAACACTAACCCGTGCCCTAACACGTACGCTCACCCTAAACCGTTGTCGTACCCTAACCTGTACCCTAAACTGTTCCCGTCCCCGTCCGCTCACCCTAACCCTAACCCTTACCAGAAGCCTTACGCTAACCCGTCCCCTAACCCTAAACCGTACGCTAACACTAACCCATACCCTAACACGTACGATCACCCTAAATCGTTGTCGTACCCTAACGTGTACCCTAAACCGTCCCCATCCCCTAACCCTAACCATAACCCTGACCCTAACCCTTAACAGAAGCCTTATCGTAACCCGTCCCCTAATCCTAACCCGTACGCTAACACTAACCCGTACGCTCACCCTAAACCGTTGTCGTAGCCTAACCTGTACCCTAAACCGTCCCCGTCCCCTAACCCTAACCCTAACCCTAACCTTAACCCTAACCCTTACCCGAACCTTACCCTAACCCGTCCCCTAATACTAAACCGTACGTTAACACTAACCCGTACCCTAACACGTATGCTCACCCTAAACTGTTGTTGTACACTAACCTGTACTTTAAATCGTCCCCTTTCCCGTCCCCGTCCCCTAACCCTAACTCTAACCCTAACCCTTACCCGAAGCCTTACCCTAACCTGTCCCCTAATCCTAACCCGTAGGCTATCACTAACCCATACCCTAACATATACGCTCACCCTAAACGTTTGTCGTACCCTCAACTGTACCCTAAACCATCCCCGTCCCCGTCCCCTAACCCTAACCCTAAACCTATCCCTTACCCGTAGCCTTACCCTAACCCGTCCCCTAAGCCTAATCCGTACGCTAACACTAACCCATACCCCAACACGTACGCTCACCCTAAAACGTTGTCGTACCCTAAACTGTACCCTAAACTGTCCCCGTCTCTTAACCCTAACCCTAACACTAACCCTTACCCGAAGCCTTACCCTAACCCGTCCCCTTATCCTAACCCGTACCCTAACACTAACCCATACCCTAGCACGTACGCTTACCCTAAAACTTTGTCGTACCCTAACCTGTACCCTAAATCATCCCCATCACCTAACCCTAACCCTAAACCTAAACCTTACCCGAAGCCTTAAACTAACCCGTCCCCTAATCCTAACCCGTACGCTAACACTAACCCGTACCCTAACACGTATGCTCACCCTAAACCGTTGTCGTACCCTAACCGGTACACTAAACCGTCCCCGTCCCGTAACCCTAAACTTAACCCTAACCCTTAACCTAAACCTCACACTTACCCGAAGCCTTACCCTAACCCGTCCCCTAACCCTAAACCGTAAGCTAACACTAATCTGTGCCCTAACACGTACGCTCACCCTAAACCGTTGTCGTACCCTAAACTGTAGCCTAATCCGACCCGTCCCCTAACCCTAACACTAACCCTAAACCTAACACTAACCCTAACACTTACCCGAAGCCTTACCCTAACCAGTCCCCTAATCCTAATCCGTACGCTAACACTAACCCGTGCCCTAACACGTACGCTCACCCTAAACCGTTGTCGTACCCTAACCTGTACCCTACACCGTCCCCGTCCCCTTCCCCGTCCCCTAACCCTAACCCTAACCCTCACCCGA
The DNA here is from genome assembly GCF_059928025.1 of Delphinapterus leucas. Taxonomy (NCBI): domain Eukaryota; kingdom Metazoa; phylum Chordata; class Mammalia; order Artiodactyla; family Monodontidae; genus Delphinapterus; species Delphinapterus leucas. Next base: position 7,012,537 of record NW_028322233.1, read on the forward strand.
AGCCTTACCCTAACCCGTCACCAATCCTAACCCGTACGCTATCACGTACGCTCACCCTAAACTGTTGTCGTACACTAACCTGTACCCTAAAACCTCCCCATCCCCTAACCCAAACCCTAACCCTAACCCTATCCCTAACCCTTACCCGAAGCCTTACCCTAAACCGACCCGTAATCCTAAACCGTACGCTAACACTAACCTGTACCCTAACACGTACGCTCACCCTAAACTGTTGTCATACCGTAACCTGTACCCTAAACCGTCCCCATCCCCTAACTCTAACCCTAACCCTAACCATAAACGTAACCTTTATCCGAAGCCTTACCCTAAGCCGTCCACTAATCCTAACCCGTACGCTAACAATAACCCGTACTCTAACACGTACACTCACCCTAAAACGTTGTTATACCCTAAACTGTACCCTAAACCGTCGCCATACCCTAACCCTAACCCTATCCCTAACCCTAAACCTTACTCAAAGACTTACCCTAACCCGTCCCCTAATCCTAACCCGTACGCTAACACTAACCCGTACCCTAACACGTACGCTCACCCTAAACCGATGTCGTATGCTAACCTGTACCCTAAACTGTCCCCGTCCCCGTCCCCGACCCCTAACCCTAACCCTAACCCTTACCCGAAGCCTTACACTAACACGTCCACTAATCTTAACCCGTACGCTAACACTAACCCGTACCCTAACACGTACGCTCACACTAAACCGTTGTCGTACCCTAACCTGTACCCTAAACCGTCCCCATACCCTAACCCTAACCCTAACACTTACCCGAAGCCTTACCCTAATCCGTCCCCTAATCCTAACCCGTACGCTCACACTAACCTGTACCCTAACACGTACGCTCACCCTAAACCGTTGTCGTACCCTAACCTGTACCCTAAACCGTCCCTGTCCCCTAACCTTAACCCTAACCCTAACCCTTACCCGAAGCCTTACAGTAATCCGTCCCCTAATCCTAACCGGTACGCTAACACTAACACCTACCCTAACACGTACGCTCACCCTAAACTGTTGTCGTACACTAACCTCTACCCTAAACCATTCCTGTCCTCTAACCCTAACCCTAACCCTAACCCTAACCCTTACCCGAAGCCTTACTTTAACCCGTTCCCTAATCCTAACCCTTACGCTAACACTAACCCTTACTCTAACACGTACGCTCACCATAAACCGTTGACGTACCCTAACCTGTACCCTAAACCGTCCCCGTCCCCTAACCCTATCCCTAACCCTAACCATAAACCTAACCCTTACTCGAACTTTACGCTAACCCGTCCCCTAATCCTAACCCGTACGCTAACACTATCCCATACCCTAACACGTACGCTCAACCTAAACTGTTGTTGTACACTAACCTGTACCCTAAACCGTCCCCTTCCCCGTCCCCGTCCCCTAACCCTAACCCTAACCCTAACCGTTACCTTAAGCCTTACCCTAACCCGTCCCCTAATCCTAAATCGTACGCTAACACTAATCCGTACCCTACACGCTCGCTCACCCTAAACCGATGTCGTACCCTAACCTGTACCCTAAACCGTCCTCGTCCCCTAACCCTAACCCTAACCGTAACCCTAACACTAACCATTACCCGAAGCCTTACACTAACCCGTCCCCTAATCCTAACCCGTACGCTAAAACTAACACGTACCCTAACACGTACGCTCACCCTAAACCGTTGACATACCCTAACCTGTACCCTAAACCGTCCCCGTCCCCGTCCCCTAACCCTAACCCTAACCCTACCCATAACCCGAAGCCTTACCCTAACCCGTCCCCTAATCCTCAACCCTACGCTAACACTAACCCATACCCTAACACGTACACTCACCCTAAACCGTTGTCGTACCCTAACCTGTACCCTAAACCGTCCCCGTACCCTAACCCTAACCCTAACCCTAACCGTAACACTAACCCTTACCCAAAGCCTTACCCTAACCGGTCCCCTAATCCTAAACCGTACGCTAACACTAACCCGTACCCTAACACATACCCTCAATCTAAACCGTTGTCGTACACTAACCTTTACCCTAAACGGTCCCTGTCCCCTAACTCTCTCCCTAACCCTAAACCTAACTCTTACCCGAAGCCTTACCCTAACGCGTCACCGAATCCTAACCCTTACGCTAACACTAACCCATACCCTAACACGTACGCTCACCCTAAACCGTTGTCGTACCCTAACCTGTAACCTAAACAGTCCCCGTCCCCTAACACTAACCCTAAGCCTAACCCTAACCCTTACCCAAAGCCTTATCCTAACCTGACACATAATCCTAACCCGTACACTAACACTAACGCCTACCCTAACACGTACGCTCACTCTAAACCGTTGTCGTACCCTAACTTGTACCCTAAACCGTCCCCGTCCCCTAAACCTAACCCTAACCCTAAGCATAACCCTAACCCTTACCCGAAGCCTTACCCTAACCCGTCCCCTAATGCTAACCCGTACGCTAACACTAAACCGTACCCTAACACTAACCCATACCCTAAAATGTACGCTCACCCTAAACGGTTTTCGTACCCTAACCTGTACCCTAAAGAGTCCCCGTCCCCAAACCCTAACCCTAAACCTAACTCTAACCCTTACCCGAAGCCTTACACTAACTCGTCCCCTAATCCTAACCCCTACGCTAACACTAAACCGTAACCTAACACTAACCCATACCCTAACACGTACGCTCACCCTAAACTGTTGTCGTACCTTAACCTGAACCCTAAACCGTCCCTGTCCCCGTCCCCTAACCCTAACCCTAACCCTGAACCTTACCAGAAGCCTTACACTCATCCAACCCATAATCCTAACCCGTATGCTAACACTAACCAATACACTAACACGTACGCTCACGCTAAACCGTTGGCGTACCCAAACCTGTACCCTAAACCGTCCCCGTCCCATAACCCTAACCCTAACCCTAACCCTAACCTTACCCAAAGTCTTAACCTAACCCGTCCCCTAATCCTAACCCGTAGGCTAACACTAACCCGTAATCTAACACGTACGCTCACCCTAAACCGTTGTCGTACCCTAACCTGTACCCTAAACCGTCCCCGTCCCCTAACCGAAACCCTAACCCTAACCCTAAACCTTTCCTGAAGCCTTACCCTAACCCTTACCCTAATCCTACCCGTACGCTAACACTAAACCGTACCCTAAAACGTAGGCTCAACCTGAACCGTTGTCATACCCTAACCTTACCCTAAACAGTCCCCGTCCCCTAACCCTAACCCTAACCCTAAACCTAACCCTTACCCGAAGCCTTACCCTAACCCGTCCCCTAATCCTAACCCGTACGCTAACACTAACACGTACCCTAACACGTACACTCACCCTATAGCGTTGTCGTACCCAAACCTGTACCCTGCACAGTCCCCATCCCCTAACCCTAACCCTAAACCTAACCCTTATCCGAAGCCTTACCCTAACCTGTCCCCAATCCTAAACCGTACGCTAACACTAACCCGTACCCTAACACGTACGGTTACCCTAAACCGTTGTCATACCCTAACCTGTACCCTAAACCGTCCCCGTCCCCTAACCCTAACCCTAAGCGTTACCCGAATCCTTGCCCTAACACTCCCCTAATCCTAACCTGTACGCTAACACTAACACGTACTGTAACACGTACGCTCACCCTAAACCGTTGTCGTATCCTAACCTGTATCCTAAACCTTCCCCATCCCCTTACTCTAACCCTAACCCTAACCCTAACCCTTGCCCGAAGCCTTACAATAACCCGTCCCCTAATCCTAAACCGTACGCTAACACTAACCCGTGCCCTAACACGTACGCTCAATCTAAACCGTTGTCGTACCCTAAACCGTCCCCGTCCCCTAACCTTAACCCTAACCCTAACCCTAACCCTTACCCGAAGCCTTAGCCTATCCCGTCCCCTAATGCTAACCCGTACGCTAACACTAACCCGTGCCCTAACACGTACACTCACCCTAAAACATTGTCGTACCCTAACCTGTACCCTAAACCTTCCCCGTCCCCTAACCCTAACCCTAACCCTAACCCTAACCCTTACCCGAAGTCTGAACTTAACCCGTCACCTAATCCTAACCCGTACGGTAACACTAACCCGTGCCCTAACACGTACGCTCACCCCAAACCGTTGTCGTACCCTAACCTGTACCCTAAACCATCCTTGTCCCCTAACCCTAACCCTAACCCTAACCGTAAACCTTACCCGAAGCCTTACGCTAACCCGTCTCCTAATGCTAACCTGTATGCCAACACTAATCCGTACCCTAACACGTACGCTCACCCTAAACCGTTGTTGTCCCCTAAACTGTACCCTAAACCAGCCCCGTCCCCGTCCCCGTCCCCTAACCCTAACCCTAACACTTACCCGAATCCTTACCCTAACCCGTCTCCTAATCCTAACCCGTACGCTAACACTAACCCGTACCCTAACACGTACGCTCACCCTAAACCATTGTCGTACCCTTACCTGTACCCTAAACCGTCCCTGTCCCCTAAACCTAACCGTAAGCCGTACCCGAAGCCTTGCCCTAACCGTCACCTAATCCTAACCTGTACGCTAACACTAACCCTTACCCTAACACCTACTCTCAGCCTAAACCGTTGTCGTACCGTAACCTGTACCCTAAACCATCCCCGTCCCCTAACCCTAACCCTAACCCTAACCCTAACTCTAACACTTACCCGAAGCCTTACCCTAACCCGTCCCCTAATCCCAACCCGTACGCTAACACTAACCCGTGCCCTAACACGTACGCTCACCCTAAACCGTTGTCGTACCCTAACCTGTACCCTAAACTGTTCCCGTCCCCGTCCACTCACCCTAACCCTAACCCTTACCAGAAGCCTTACGCTAACCCGTCCCCTAACCCTAAACCGTACGCTAACACTAACCCATACCCTAACACGTATGATCACCCTATATCGTTGTCGTACCCTAACGTGTACCCTAAACCGTCCCCATCCCCTAACCCTAACCATAACCCTAACCCTAACCCTTACCAGAAGCCTTATCGTAACCCGTCCCCTAATCCTAACCCGTACGCTAACACTAACCCGTACGCTAAAACGTACGCTCACCCTAAACCGTTGTCGTAGCCTAACCTGTACCCTAAACCGTCCCCGTCCCCTAACCCTAACCCTAACCCTAACCTTAACCCTAACCCTTACCCGAACCTTACCCTAACCCGTCCCCTAATACTAAACCGTACGTTAACACTAACCCGTACCCTAACACGTATGCTCACCCTAAACTGTTGTTGTACACTAACCTGTACTTTAAATCGTCCCCTTTCCCGTCCCCGTCCCCTAACCCTAACTCTAACCCTAACCCTTACCCGAAGCCTTACCCTAACCTGTCCCCTAATCCTAACCCGTAGGCTATCACTAACCCATACCCTAACATATACGCTCACCCTAAACGTTTGTCGTACCCTCAACTGTACCCTAAACCATCCCCGTCCCCGTCCCCTAACCCTAACCCTAAACCTATCCCTTACCCGTAGCCTTACCCTAACCCGTCCCCTAATCCTAAACCGTAAGCTAACACTAATCTGTGCCCTAACACGTACGCTCACCCTAAACCGTTGTCGTACCCTAAACTGTAGCCTAATCCGACCCGTCCCCTAACCCTAACACTAACCCTAAACCTAACACTAACCCTAACACTTACCCGAAGCCTTACCCTAACCAGTCCCCTAATCCTAATCCGTACGCTAACACTAACCCATGCCCTAACACGTACGCTCACCCTAAACCGTTGTCGTACCCTAACCTGTACCCTACACCGTCCCCGTCCCCGTCCCCGTCCCCTAATCCTAACCCTAACCCTCACCCGAAGCCTTACCCTAACCCGTCACCAATCCTAACCCGTACGCTATCACGTACGCTCACCCTAAACTGTTGTCGTACACTAACCTGTACCCTAAAACCTCCCCATCCCCTAACCCAAACCCTAACCCTAACCCTATCCCTAACCCTTACCCGAAGCCTTACCCTAAACCGTCCCGTAATCCTAAACCGTACGCTAACACTAACCTGTACCCTAACACATACGCTCACCCTAAACTGTTGTCGTACACTAACCTCTACCCTAAACCATTCCTGTCCTCTAACCCTAACCCTAACCCTAACCCTAACCCTAACCCTAACCCTTACCCGAAGCCTTACTTTAACCCGTCCCCTAATCCTAACCCTTACGCTAACACTAACCCTTACTCTAACACGTACGCTCACCATAAACCGTTGACGTACCCTAACCTGTACCCTAAACCGTCCCCGTCCCCTAACCCTATCCCTAACCCTAACCATAAACCTAACCCTTACCCGAACTTTACGCTAACCCGTCCCCTAATCCTAACCCGTACGCTAACACTATCCCATACCCTAACACGTACGCTCAACCTAAACTGTTGTTGTACACTAACCTGTACCCTAAACCGTCCCCTTCCCCGTCCCCGTCCCCTAACTCTAATTTTAACCCTAAACCTTACCCGAAGCTTTATCCTAACTCGTCCCCTAATTCTAACCCGTAGGCTATCACTAACACGTACCCTAACATGTACGGTCTCCCTAAACCTTTGTCGTACCCTTACCTGTACCCTAAACCATCCCCGTCCCAGTCCCCTAACCCTAACCCTAACCCTAACCCTATCCCTTACCCGAAGTCTTACCCTAACCGTCCCCTAATCCTAATCCGTACGCTAACACTAACCCGTACCCTATCACGTACGCTCACCCTAAACCGTTATTGTACCCTAACCTGTACCCTAAACTGTCTCCGTCCCCTAACCCTAACCCTAACCCTTACCCGAAGCCTTACCCTAACCCGACTCCTAATCCTAACCCGTACGCTAACACTAACCCGTACCCTAAAATGTACGCTCACCCTAAACCATTGTCGTACCCTAACCTGTACCCTAAACCGTCCCCGTCCCCTAACCCAAACCCTAAACCTAACCCTAAACCTAACCCTTACCCGAAGCCTTAACCTAACCTGTCCCCTAATCCTAACCCGTACACTAACACTAACCCTTGCCTTAACACGTAAGCTCACCCTAAACCGTTGTCGTAGCCTAACCTGTACCCTTAACCATCCCCGTACCCTAACCCTAACCCTAACCCTAAGCCTTACCCGAAGCCTTACCCTAACCCGTCCCCTAAACCTAACCCGTACCCTAACACTAATACGTACCCTAACATGTACGCTCACCCTAAACCGTTGTCATGCCCTAACCTGTACCCTAGACCGTCCCCGTCCCCTAACCCTAACCCTAACCCTAACCCTTACCCGAATCTTACGCTAACCCGTACCCAATCCTAACCCGTACGCTAACACTATCCCGTACCCTAACACGTACCCTCAGCCTAAACTGTTGTTGTACACTAACCTGTACCCTAAAGCATCCCCTTCCCCGTCCCCTAACCCTAACTATGACCCTAACCCTTACCCGAAGCCTTATCCTAACCCGTCCCCTAATCCTAACCCATAGGCTATCACTAACCCGTACCCTAACATGTACGCTCACCCTAAACCTTTGTCGTAACCTAACCTGTACCCTAAACCATCCCCATCCCGGTCCTCTAACCCTAACCCTAACGCTAACCCTATCCCTTAACCGAAGTCTTTCCCTAACCCGTCCCCTAATCCTAATCCGTACGCTAACACTAACCCGTACCCTAACATGTACGCTCAATCTAAACCGTTATTGTACCCTAACCTGTTACCTAAAATGTCCCCGTCCCCTAACCCTAACCCTAAACCTTACCCGAAGCCTTACACTAACCAGTCTCCTAATCCTAACCCGTACGCTAACACTAACCCGTACCCTATCATGTACGCTCACCCTAAACCATTGTAATACCCTAACATGTACCCTAAACCGTCCCCATCCCCTAACCCTAACCCTAAACCTAACCCTTACCCGAAGCCTTACCCTAACCCGTCCCCTAATCCTAACCCATACGCTAACAATAACCCTTGCCCTAACACGTACGCTCACACTAAACCGTTCTCGTACACTAACCTGTACCTTAAACCATCCCAGTACCCTAACCCTTACCCTAACTTTAACCCTAACCCTTACCCGAAGCCTTACTCTAACCCGTCCCATAATCCTAACCCGTACGCTTACACTAACCCATACCCTAACACGTACGCTCAACCTAAACTGTTGACGTACTCTAACCTGTACCTTAAACCGTCCCCGTCCCCTAACCCTAACCCTAACCCTAACCATAACCCTTACCCGAAGCCATACCGTATCACATCCCCTAATCCTAACCCGTACGCTAACACTAACCCGTACCCTAACACGTACACTCACCCTAAACCGTTGTCTTACCCTAATCTGTACCCTAAACCGTCCCCGACCCCGTCCCCTAACCCTAACCGTAACCTTAACCCTAAACCTTCACCGAAGCCTTAAACTAACACGTCCCCTAAACCTAACCCGTACGCTAACACTAAACCGTACCCTAACACGTAGGCTCACCCTAAATCGTTGTCGTACACTAACCTGTACCCTAAACCGTCCTCATCCCCTAACTCTAACCCTAACCCTAACTGTAACCCTAATCCTTACCCGAAGCCTTACCCTAACCCGTCACCAATCCTAACCCGTACGCTATCACGTACGCTCACACTAAACCGTTGTCGCACACTAACCTGTACCCTAAACTGTCCCCGTCTCCTAACCCTAACCCTAACCTTAAACCTAACCCTAACCCTTACCCGAAGCCTTACCCTAAACCGCCCCCTAATCCTAACCTGTACACTAACACTAAACCGTACCCTAACACGTACACTCACCCTAAAACGTTGTCATACCCTAAACTGTACCATAAACCGTCCGCGTCCCCTAACCGTAACCCTAACCCTAACCCTAACGCTTACCCAAAGCCTTACCCTAACTCGTCCCCTAATCCTAACCCGTACGCTAACACTAACCGTACCCTAACACATACGCTCACCCTAAACCGTTGTCGTACCCTAACCTGTACCCTAAACCGTCCCCGTCCCCAACCCTAAACATAACCCTAACCCTATCCCTAACCCTAACCCTTACCCGAAGCCTTACCCTAACCCGTCCACTAATCCTAATCCGTACGCTAACACTAATCCCTGCCCTAACACGTACGCTCACCCTAAAACGTTGTTGTACGCTAACCTGTACCCTAAACCTTCCCCGTCCCATAACCCTAACCCTAAACCTTACCCTAACCCTCACCCGAAGCCTTACCCTAACCCGTCACCAATCCTAACCCGTACGCTATCACGTACGCTCACCCTAAACTGTTGTTGTACACTAACCTGTACCCTAAACCCTCCCCGTCCCCTAACCCTAACCCTAACCCTAACCCTATCCCTAACCCTTACCCGAAGCCTTACCCTAACCCGTCCACTAATAATAACAAGTACGCTAAAACTAACCCGTACCCTAACACGTACACTCACCCTAAAACATTGTCATACCCTATACTGTACCCTAAACCGTCCCCGTCCCCTAACCATACCCTAACCCTAACCCTAACACTAACCCAAAGCCTTACCCTAACCCATACGCTAACACTAACCCGTACCCTAACACGTATGCTCACACTAAACCGTTGTCGTACCCTCACCTGTACCCTAAACCATCCCCGTCCCCTAATCCTAACCCTAACCCTAACCCTAACCCTTACCCGAAGCCTTATCCTAACCCGTCCCCTAATCCTAACCCGTACGCTAACACTAAACGTTACCCTAACACGTATTCTCATCCTAAACCGGTGTCGTACCCTAACCTGTACACTAAACCGTCCCCTAACCCTAAACCTAACCCTAACCCTAACCCTTACCTGAAGCCTTAACCTAACCCGTCCCCAATCCTAACCCGTACGATAACACAAACCCGTGCCCTAACACGTACGCTCACCCTAAACCGTTGTCGTACCCTAACCTGTACCCTAAACCATCCCCGTCCCCTAACCCTAAACCTAACCCTAAACCTAACCCTATCTCTAACCCTTACCCAAAGCCTTACCTAACCCGTCCACTAATCCGAAAACGTACGCTAACACTAACCCGTACCCTAACACGTACACTCACCCTAAACCATTGTCGTACCCTAAACTGTACCCTAAACCGTCCCCGTCCCTGCCCCCTAACCCTAACCCTAACCCTTACCCAAAGCCTTACCCTAACTCGTCCCCTAATCCTAACACGTACGCTAACACTAACCCGTACCCTAACACGTACGCTCACCCTAAACCGTTGTCATACCCTACAATGTACCCTAAACCGTCCCCGTCCCCTAACCCTAACCCTAACCCTAACCCTAACCCTAACCCATACCCGAAGCGTTACACTAACCCGTCCACTAAACCTAATCCGTACGCTAACACTACTCCCTGCCCTAACACGTACGCTCACCCTAAACCGTTGTTGTACGCTAACCTGTACACTAAACCTTCCCCGTCCCCTAACCCTAACCCTAACCCTAAGCCTTACCCGAAGCCTTACCCTAACCCATCCCCTAATCCTAATCCGTACGCTAACACTACTCCCTGCCCTAACACGTACGCTCACCCTAAACCGTTGTTGTGCCCTAACCTGTACCCTAAACCGTCCCCGTCCCCTAACCCTAACCGTAACACTAACCCTTACCCGAAGCCTTACCCTAACCCGTCCCCTAATCCTAACCCGTACGCTAACACTAACCAGTGCCTTAAATCGTACGCTCACCCTAAACCGTTGTCGTACCCTCACCTGTACCCTAAACCGTCCCCGTCCCCGTCCCCGTCCCCTAACCATAACCCTAACCCTAAACCTTACCCGAAGCCTTACCCTAACCCGTCCCCTAATCCTAATCCGTACGCTAACACTAACCCGTGCCCTAACACGTACGCTCACCCTAAAACGTTGTCGTGCACTAACCTGTACCGTAAACCGTCCACATCCCCTAACCCTAACCCTAACCCTAACCCTAACACTCACCCGAAGCCTTAAGCTAAGCCGTCACGAATCCTAACCCGTACGCTATCACATACGCTCACCCTAAACTGTTGTCGTACACTAACCTGTACCCTAAGCCGTCCCCGTCCCCTAACCCTAACCCGAACCCTAACCCTATCCCTAACACTTACCCGAAGCCTTACACTGACCCGTCCACTAATCCTAACCCGTACGCTAACACTAACCCATACCCTAACACGTACACTCACCCTAAAACGTTGTCATACCCTAAACTGTACCCTAAACCGTCCCCGTCCCCGTCCCCGTCCCCTAACCCTTACCCAAAGCCTTACCCTAACCCGTCCCCTAATCCTAATCCGTACGCTAACACAAACCCGTACCCTAACACGTACGCTCACCCTAAAACGTTGTCGTACCCTAAACTGTACCCTAAAGTGTCCCCGTCCCCTAACCCTAATCCTAAGCCTAACCCTTACCTGGAGCCTTACCCTAACCCGTCCCCTAATCCTAACCTGTACGCTAACACTAACGCGTAACCTAACACGTACGCTCACCCTAAACCATTGTCGTACGCTAACCTGTACCCTAAACCATCGCCGTCCCCTAACCCTAACCCTAAACCTAACCCTAGAACTAAACCTTACCCAAAGCCTTACCCTAACCCGTCCCCTAATCCTAACCCGTACGCTAACACTAACCCGTACCCTAACACGTATGCACACACTAAACCGTTGTTGTACACTGAACTGTACACTAAATCGTCCCCGTCCCCTAACCCTAACCCTAACCCTAACCCTTACCCTAATCCGTCCCCTAATCCTAACCCGTACCCTAACACTAACCCGTGCCCTAACACGTACGCTTACCCTAAACCGTTTTCTACCCTCACCTGTAACCTAAACCATCCCCGTCCCCTAACCGTAACCCAAACCCTAACCCTAACCCTAACCCTCACCCGAAGCCTTACCCTAACCCATCACCAATCCTAACCCGTACGCTATCTCGTACGCTCACCCTAAACTGTTGTCGTACACTAACCTGTACCCTAAACCGTCCCCGTCCCCTAACCCTAACCCTAACCCTAAACCTATCCCTAACCCTTACCCGAAGCCTTACCCTAAACCGTCCCCTAATCCTAACCCGTACGCTAACACTAACCTGTACCCTAACACGTACGCTCACCCTAAACAGTTTTCGTGCCCTAACCTGTACTCTAAACCTTCGCCTTCCCCTAACTCTAACCCTAACCCTAACCCTAAACCTAACCCTTTACCCGAAGCCTTACCCTAACCCGTCCACTAATCCTAACCCGTACGCTAACACTAACCGGTACCCTAACATGTACACTCACCCTAAAACGTTGTCATACCATAAACTGTACCCTAAACCGTTCCCGTCCCCTAATCCTAACCCTAAACCTAAGACTTACCCAAAGCCTTACCCTAACCGGTCCCCTAATCCTAACCCGTACCCTAACACTAAATCGTACTCTAACATGTACGCTCACCCTAAACCGTTGTCGTACCATACCCTGTACTCTAAACCGTCCCCGTCCCCGTCCCCTCACCCTAACCCTAAACCTAACCCTAACCCTTACCTGAAGAATTACCCTAACCCATCCCCTAATCCTAACCCATACACTAACCCGTGCCCTAACACGTACGCTCACCCTAAAACGTTGTCGTACCCTAACCTGTACCCTAAACTGTCCCCATCCCCTAACCCTAACCCTAACCTTAACCCTATCCCTTACCCGAACCTTACCCTAACTCGTCCCCTAATCCTAACCCGTATGCTAACACTAACCCGTACCCTAACACGTATGCTCACCCTAAACTGTTGTTGTACACTAAACTGTACTTTAAATCGTCCCCTTTCCCGTCCCCATCACCTAACCCTACCCCTATCCCTAACCCTTACACGAAGCCTTACCATAACCTGTCCCCTAATCCTAACCCGTAGGCTATCACTAACCCGTACCCTAACATGTACGCTCACCCTAAACTTTTGTCATACCCTAACCTGTACCCTAAACCATCCCCGTCCCCGTCCCCTAACCCTAACCCTAAACCTAAACTTATCCCTTACCGGAAGCCTTACCCTAACACGTCCCCTAATCCTAATCCGTACGCTAACACTAACCCATACTCTAACACGTACGCTCACCATAAACCTTTTTCGTACCCTAACCGGTACACTAAACCATCTCCGTCCCCTAACCCTAACCCTAACCCAACCCTAACCGTAACCCTAAGCCTTACCCGAAGCCTTACCCTAACCCATGTCCTAATCCTAACCCGTAAGCTAACACTAATCCATGCCCTAACACGTACGCTCACCCTAAACCGTTGTCGTACCCTAACCTGTAGCCTAAACCGTCCCCGTCCCCTAACCCTAACCCTAACCCTAAACCTAACCCTAACCCTTACCCGAAGCCTTACCCTAACCAGTCCCCTAATCCTAACCCGTACGCTAACACTAACCCATGCCCTAACACGTACGCTCACCCTAAACCGTTGTCATACCCTAACCTGTACCCTACACCGTCCCCGTCCCCGTCCCCTAACCCTAACCCTAACCCAAACCCTAACCCTCACCCGAAGCCTTACCCTAACACATCACCAATCCTAACCCGTACGCTATCACGTACGCTCACCCTAAACTGTTGTCGTACACTAACCTGTATCCTAAAACGTCCCCGTCACCTAACCCAAACCCTAACCATAACCCTATCCCTAACCCTTACCCGAAGCCTTACCCTAAACCGTCCCCTAATCCTAACCCGTACGCTAACACTAACCTGTACCCTAACATGTACGCTCACTCTAAACCGTTGTCGTACCCTAACCTGTACCCTAAACCGTCCCCGTCCCCTAACTCTAACCCTAAACCTAACCATAAACCTAACCTTTACCCGAAGCCTTACCCTAAGCCGTCCACTAACCCTTACCCGTACGCTAACAATAACCCGTACCCTAACACGTACACTCACCCTAAAATGTTGTCATACCCTAAACTGTACCCTAAACCGTCCCCGTCCCCTAACCCTAACCCTAACCTTTACCCGAAGCTTTACCCTAACCCATCCCCTAATCCTAACCCGTACGCTAACACTAATCCGTACCCTAACACGTTCGCTCACCCTAAACCGTTGTCGTATGCTAACCTGTACCCTAAAACATTCCCGTCCCCTAACCCTAACCCTAACCCTAACCCCAAGCCTTACCCAAAGCCTTACCCTAACCCGTTCCCTAATCCTAACCCGTACCCCAACACTAACCCGTACCCTAACACGTACGCTCACCGTAAACCGGTGTCATACCCTAACCTGTACCCTAAACCATCCCCGTCCCCTAACCCTATCCGTAACCCTAAACCTAACTCTAACCCTTACCCGAAGCCTTACCCTAACCCGTCCCCTAATCCTAACCCGTACGCTAACACTAACCCATACCCTAACACGTACGCTAACCCTAACCTTAAACCTTACCCAAAGCCTTATCCTAAACCGTCCCCTAATCCTAAACCGTACCCTAACACTAACCCGTACCCTAACACGCTCACCCTAAACCGTTCTCGTACACTAAATTGTACCCTAAACCGTCCCTGTCCACGTCACCTAACCCTAACCCTAACCCTAACCCTTACCCGAAGCCTTACCCTAAGCCGTCCCGTAATCCTAACCTGTACGCTAACACTAACCGTACCCGAACATGTACGCTCACCCTAAACCTTTGTCGTACCCTAACCTGTACACTATACCATCCCCGTCCCTGTCCCCTAACCCTAACCCTAACCCTAAACCTATCCCTTACCTGAAGCCTTACCCTAACCCGTCCCCTAATCCTAATCTGTACGCTAACACTAACCCGTACCCTAACACGTACGCTCATCCTAAACCATTGTCGTACCCTAACCTGTACCCTAAGCCATCCCCATCCCCTAACCCTAACCCAAAACCTAACCCTAAACCTAACCCTTACCCGAAGCCTTACCCTCATCCGTCCCCTAATCCTAACCCGTACGCTAACACTAACCCGTACCCTAACACGTATGCTCACCATAAATCGTTGTCATACACTAAAACGTCCCCGTCCCCATCCCCTAACCCTAACCCTAACCCTAACCCTTACACGAAGCCTTACCCTAAACCGTCCCCTAATCCTAACCCGTACGCTAACACTAACCCGTGCCCTAACACGTACGCTCACCCTAAACCGCTATCGTACCCTAACCTGTTCCCTAAACCGTCCCCGTCCCCTAACCCTAACCCAAACCCTAACTCTAACCCTAACCCTCACCGGCAACCTTACCCTAACCCGTCAACAATCCTAACCCGTACGCGATCACGTACGCTCACCCTAAACTGTTGTCGTACACTAACCTGTACCCTAAACCGTCCCCGTCACCTAACCCTAACCCTAACCCTAACCCTATCCCTAACCCTTACCCGAAGCCTTACCCTAAACCGTCCCCTAATCCTAAACCGTACGCTAACACTAACCCATACCCTAACACGTACGCTCACCCTAAACCGTTGTCG
Source organism: Delphinapterus leucas (assembly GCF_059928025.1). Classification (NCBI taxonomy): domain Eukaryota; kingdom Metazoa; phylum Chordata; class Mammalia; order Artiodactyla; family Monodontidae; genus Delphinapterus; species Delphinapterus leucas. Next base: position 7,028,042 of record NW_028322233.1, read on the forward strand.
TGCCCTAACCTGTACCCTAAAGCGTCCCCGTCCCCTAACTCTAATCCTAACCCTAACCCTAAACCTAACCTTTACCCGAAGCCTTACCCTAACCCGTCCACTAATCCTAAACCTTACGCTAACACTAACCCGTACCCTAACACGTACACTCACCCTAAAACGTTGTCATACTCTAAACTGTACCCTAAACCGTCCCCGTCCCCTAACCTTAACCCTAACCCTAACCCTAACCCTTACCCGAAGCCTTACACTAATCCGTCGCCTAATCCTAACCCGTACGCTATCACTAACCGTTACCCTAACACGTACGCTCACCCTAAACCGTTGTCGTACCTTCACCTGTACCCTAAACCATCCCCGTCCCCTAGCATTAACCCTAAACCTAACCCTAACCCTAACCCTTACCCGAAGCCTTACACTAACCCGTCTCCTAATCCTAACCCGTACGCTAACACTAAACCATACCCTAACACGTATGCTCACCCTAAACCATTGTCGTACACTAACCTGTACACTAAACCGTCCCTGTCCCCTAACACTAACCCTAACCCTAACCCTAACCCTTACCCGAAGCCTTACCCTAACCAGTCCCATAATCCTAATCCATACGCTAACACTAAACCGTGCCCTAACACGTACGCTCACCCTAAACAGTTGTCGTACACTAACCTGTACCCTAAACCATCCCTGTCCCCGTCCCCTAACCCTAACCCTATCCCTAACCCTTACCCGAAGCCTTACCTAACCCGTCCCCTAATCCGAACCCATACGCTAACACTAACCCATACCCTAACACGTATGCTCACCCTAAACCGTTGTCGTACACTAAACTGTACCCTAAACCGTACCCGTCCCCTAACACTAACCCTAAACTTAACCGTAACCCTAACCCTTACCCGAAACCTTACCCTAACCCGTTCCCTAATCCTAACCCGTACGCTAACACTAACCCGTACCCTAACACTTACGCTCACCCTAAACCGTTGTCGTACCCTAAACTCTACCCTAAACCGTCCCAGTCCCCTAACCCTAACCCTTACCTGAATCCTTACCCTAACCCGTCCCCTAATCCTAATCCGTATGCTAACACTAACCCGTACCCTAACATGTACACTCAACCTAAACCACTGTCGTACCCTAACCTGCACCCTAAACCGTCCCCATCCCCTAACCCTAACCCTAACACAAACCCTAACTCTAAACCTTACCCGAAGCCTTACCCTAAACCGTCCCCTATTCCTAACCCGTACGCTAACACTAACCCATACACTAACACGTACGCTCACCCTAAACCGTTGTCGTACCCTAATCTGTACCCTAAACCGTCCCAGTCCCCGTCCCCTACTCCCTAAACCTGACCCTAACCCTAACCCATTCCCGAAGCCTTACCCTAACACGTCCCCTAATCATAACCCGTACGCTAACACTAAACCGTACCCTAACACGTACGCTGAACCTAAACCGTTGTCGTACCCTAATCTGTACCCAAAACCGTTACCGTCCGCTAACCCTAACCCTAACCTTAACCCTAACCCTTACCCGAAGCCTTACCCTAACCCGTCACCAATCCTAACCCGTACGCTATCACGTACGCTCACCCTAAATTGTTGTCGTACACTAACCTGTACCCTAAACCGCCCCGTCCCCTAACCATAACCCTAACCCTTACCCTATCCTTAACCCTTACCCGAAGCCTTACCCTAAACCGTCCCCTAATCCTAACCCGTACGCTAACCCTAACCTGTACCCTAACACGTACGCTCAACCTAAACCGTTGTCGTACCCTAACCTGTACCCTAAAACGTCCCGGTCCCCTAACTGTAACCCTATCCCTAACCCTAAACCTAACCTTTACCCGAAGCCTTACCCTAACCCGTCCCCTAATCCTTACCCGTACGCTAACACTAACCCGTGCCCTAACACGTACGTTCACCCTAAAACGTTGTCGTACCCTAACATGTACGCTAAACCGTCCCCTTCCCCGTCCCCGTCCCCTAACCCTAACCCTAACCTGTACCCTAAACCATCCCCGTCCCCGTCCCCTAACCCTAACCCTAACCCTAAACCTATCCCTTACCTGAAGCCTTACACTAAATCGTCCCCTAATCCTAATCCGTACGCTTACACTAACCCGTACCCTAACACGTACGCTCACCCTACACCATTATCGTACCCTAACCTGTACCCTTAACTGTCCCCATCCCCTAACCCTAACCCTAACCCTAAAACTTACCCGAAACCTTACACTAACCCGTCCCCTAATCCTAACCCGTATGCTAACACTAACCCGTACCCCAAAACGTACGCTCACCCTAAACCGTTGTCATACCCTAACCTGTACCCTAAACCGTCCCCGTCCCCTAACCCTAACCCTAACCCTAAACCTTACCCTAAGTCTTAACCTAACCCGTTCCCTAATCCTAACACGTAGGTTAACACTAACCCATACCCTAACACGTAGTCTCACCCTGAACCGTTGTCATACCCTAACCTTACCCTAAACCATCCCCTTCCCCGTCCCCTAACCCTAACCCTAACCCTAAACCTTACCCGAAGCCTTACCCTAACCCGTCCCCTAATCCTAACCCGTACACTAACACTAACACGTACCCTAACACATACACTCACCCTATACCGTTGTCGTACCCAAACCTGTACCCTACTCGGTCCCCGTCCCCTAACCCTAACCCTAACCCTAACCCTTACCCGAAGCCTTACCCTAACCTTTCCCCAATCCTAACCCGTACGCTAACACAAACCCGTACCCTAACACGTACGGTTACCCTAAACCGTTGTCATACCCTAACCTGTACCCTAAACCTTCCCCGTCCCCTAAGCCTAACCCTAACCCTAACCCTTACCCTAACCCTAACCCTTACCAGAAGCATTATCGTAACCCGTCCCCTAATCCTGTACCGTACGCTAACACTAACCCGTACCCTAACACGTACGCTCACACTAAACCGTTGTCATACCCTAACCTGTACCCTAAACCGTCCCCATCCCCTAACCCTAATGCTAACCTTAACCCTAACCCTTACCAGAAGCCTTACCCTAACCCGTCCCCTAATCTTAACCCGTACGCTAACACTAATCCGTACCCTAACACGTACTCTCACCCTAAAACCTTGTCGTACCCTAACCTGTACCCAAAACCATCCCCATCCCCTAACCCTAACCGTAACCCTAACCAAAACCCTAACCCTTACCCGAAGTCTAAACCTAACCCGTCCCCTAATCCTAACCTGTACGGTAACACTAACCCGTGCCCTAACACCTACGCTCACCCTAAATCGTTGTCGTGCCCTAACCTGTACCCTAAACCGTCCCCGTCCCCTAACCCTAACCCTAACCCTAACACTTAACCAAAGCCTTACCCTAACCCGTCTCCTAATCCTAAACCGTACGCTAACACTAACCCGTACCCTAACACGTATTCTCACCCTAAACCACTGTCGTACACTAACCTGTACCCTAAACCGTACCCGTCCCCTAACCCTAACCCTAAGCCGTACCCGAAGCCTTGCCCTAACCGTCCCCTAATCCTAACCTGTACGCTAACACTAACCCGTACCCTAACACGTACGCTCACCCTAAACTTTTGTCGTACCCTAACCTGTACCCTAAACCGTACCCGTCCCCATCCCCGTCCCCTAACCCTAAACCTAAACCTAACCCTAACCCGAAGCCTTACCCTAACCCGTACCATAATCCTAACCCGTACGCTAACACTAACCCATACCCTAACACGTACACTCACCCTAAAACGTTGTCGTACCCTAACCTGTACCCTAAACCGTCCCCGTCCCCTAACCGTAACCGTAACCCTAACCCTTACCCAAAGCCTTACCCTAAACCGTTCCCTCATCCTAACCCGTACGCTAACACTAACCCGTACCCTAACACGTACGCTCACCCTAAACCTTTGTCGTACCCTAACCTCTACTCTAAACCGTCCATGTCCCCTAACCCTAACCCTAACCGTAACCCTAACCCTAACCGTAACCCTAACCCTAAATCTTACCGGAAGCGTTACCCTAACCCGTCCCCTAATCCTAATCTCTACGCAAACACTGACCCATACCCTTACACGTACGCTCACCCTAAACTGTTGTCGTACCCTAACCTGTACCCTAAACCATCCCCGTCCGCTAACCCTAACCCTAACCCTACCCTAACCCTTACCCGAAGCCTTACCCTAACCCGTCCCCTAATCCTAACCCGTACGTTAACACTAAACCGTACCCTAAAACGTATGCTCACCCTAAACCGTTGTCGTAACCTAAGCTGTACCCTAAACCGTCCCCGTCTCCTAACGCTAACCCTAACCCAATCCCTAACCCTAAACCTTACCCGAAGCCTTACGCTAACCCGTCCCCTAATCCTAACCCGTACGCTAACACTAATCCGTACCCTAACACATACGCTCACCCTAAACCGTAGTCGTACCCTAATCTGTACCCTAAACCATCCCCGTCCCCGTCCCCTACTCCCTAAAACTAACCCTAACCCTAACCCTTTCCCAAAGCCTTACCCTAACACGTCCCCTAATCCTAACCCGTAGGCTAACACTAACACATACCCTAACACGTACGATTACCCTAAACCGTTTTCGTACCCTAATCTGTACCCTAAACCGTCCCCGTCCTCTAACCCTAACCCTAACCCTAAACCTAACCCTTATCCGAAGCCTTACCCTAACCCGTCACGAATCCTAACCCGTACGCTATCATGTACGCTCACCCTAAACTGTTGTCGTACACTAACCTGTACCGTAAACTGTCCCCGTCCCTTTACCCTAAGCCTTACCGGAAGCCTTACTCTAACCCGTCCCCTAATCCTAAACCGTACCCTAACACTAATCCGTACCCTAACACGTACGCTCACCCTAAACCGTTGCCGTACCCTAATATGTACCCTAAACCATACCCATCCCCTAACCCTAACACTAATCCAAACCCTAACCCTAACCCTAACCCTTACCCGAAGCCTTACCCTAACCCGTCCCCTAATCCTAACCCGTACGCTAACACTAACCCGTGCCCTAACACGTACGCTCACCCTAAAATGTTGTCGTACCCTAAACTGTACCCTAAACCGTCCCCTAACCCTAACCCTAACTCTAACCCTAACCCTTACCCGAAGCCTTACCATAAACCGTCTCCTAATCCTAAGCCTTACGCTAACACGAAACCGTACTCTAAAATGTCCGCTCACCCTAAACCGTTTTCGTACCCTAACCTGTACCCTAAACCGTCCCCTTCCCCGTCCCCGTCCCCTAACCCTAACCCTAACCCTAACCCTTACCCGAAGCCTTACTCTAACCTGTCCCATAATCCTAACCCGTACGCTAACTCTAACCCGTACCCTAACAAGTACGCTCACCCTAAACCATTGTCGTACTCTAACCTGTACCCTAAACCATCCCCGTCCCCTAACCCTAACCCTAACCCTAAGCCTAACAGTAACCCTTACCTGAAGCCTTACCCTATCACGTCTCCTAATCCTAACCCGTACCCTAACACTAACCCGTACCCTAACACGTACGCTCACCCTAAACCGTTGTCTTACCCTAAGCTGTACCTTAAATCATCCCCGTCCCCTAACCCTAGCCCTAACCCTCACCCTAGCCCTTACACACAGCCTTACCTTAACCCGTCCAATAATCCTAAACCGTACGCTAAAATTAATACGTACCCTAACACGTACGCTCACCCTAAACCGTTGTCGTACCCTAACCTGTACCCTAAACCGTCCCCGTCCCCGTCCCCGTCCCCGTCCCCTAACCCTAACCCTAACCCTTACCCGAAGCCTTACACTAACCCGTTCCCTAATCCTTAAGCGTACGCTATCACTAACCCGTACCCTAACACGTACGCTCACCCTAAACCGTTGTCGTACCCTAACCTGTACCCTAAACCATCCCCGACCCCTAACCCTAACCCTCACCCTAACCATAACTCTAAACCTTACCCGAAGCCTTACCCTAAACCGTCCTCTAATCCTAACCCGTACGCTAACACTAACCCGTACCATAACACGTACGCTCACCATAAACAGTTGTCCTACACTAACCTGTACCCTAAACCGTCCCCGTCCCCTAACCCTAAGCCTAACCCTAACCCTAACACTTACCGGAAGCCTTACCCTAACCCGTCCCCTAATCCTAACCCGTACGCTAACACTAACGCGTACCCTAACACGTACGCTCACCCTAAACCGTTGTCGTACCGTAAACTGTACCCTAAACCATCCCCATTCCAATCCCCTAACCCTAACCCTAACCCTAACCCTAAACCTTACCCAAAGCCTTACCCTAACCCGTCCCCTAATCCTAACCCGTACGCTAACACTAACCCGTACCCTAACACGTACGCTCACCCTAAACCGTTGTCGTACCCTAACCTGTACCCTAAACCATCCCTCTCCCCGTGCCCGTCCGCTAACCCTAACCCTAAACCTTACCCTAACCCGTCCCCTAATCCTAACCCGTACGCTAACTCAATCCTGTACCCTAACACGTACGCTCACCCTAAACCATTGTCGTACACTAACCTGTACCCTAAACCGTCCCCGTCCCCTAACCCTGACCCTAAACCTAACACTAACCCGTACCCGAAGCCTTACCCTAACCCGTCCCCTAATCCTAATCCATACGCTAACACTAACCCGTGCCCTAACACGTACACTCAACCTAAACTGTTGTCGTACCCTAACCTGTACCCTAAACTGCCCCCGTACCCGTCCCCTATCCCTAACCCTAACCCTAAGCCTAAACCTTACCCAAAGCCTTACACTAACACGTCCCCTAATCCTAACCCGTATGCTAACACTAAACCGTGCCCTAACACGTACACTCACCCTAAACCGTTGTTTTACCCTAACCTGTACATTAAAAGCGTCCCCGTCCCCATCCCTGTCCCCTAACACTAACCCTAACCCTAACCCTTACCCGTAGCCTTACCCTAACCCGTCCCATAATCCTAAACCGTACGCTAACAATAAACCGTATCCTAACACATACGCTCACCTTAAATCGTTGTCATACCCTAACATGTACCCTAAACCATCCCCGTCCCCTAACCCTAACCCTAACCCTAAACCTAACCCTTAACCGAAGCCTTAACCTAACCCGTCCCCTAATCGTAAACCGTAGGTTAACACTAACCCGTACACTAACACGTGTGCTCACCCTAAACCGTTGTCGTACCCTAACGTGTACCCTAAACCATCCCCGTCCCCTAACCCTAACCCTAACACTAACCCTTACCCGAAGCCTTACTCTAACCCGTTCCCTAATCCTAACCCGTACGCTAACACTAACCCGTACCCTAACACGTACGCTCACCCTAAACCGTGGTCGTACCCGAACCTGTAACTTAAACCGTCTCCGTCCCCTAACCCTAACCCTAACACTAACCCTTACCCGAAGCCTTCCCCTAACCCGTCTCATAATCCTAAACGGTACGCTAACCCTAACCCATACCCTAACACGTACGCTCACCCTAAACCGTTGTCGTACCCTAACCTGTACCCTAAACCGTCACCGTCCCCTAAACCTAATCCTTAACCTAACACTTACCCGAAGCCTTACCCTAACCCGCCCGCTAATCCTAACCCGTACTCTAACACTAACACATACCCTAAAACGTACGCTCACCCTAAAACGTTTTCGTACCCTAACCTGTACCCTAAACGGTCCCCGTCCCCTAACCCTAACCCTAACCCTAACCCTAAGCCTAACCCTTACCCGAAACCTTACCCTAACCCGTCACCAAATCCTAACCCGTACCCTAACACTAAGCCATACCCTAACACGTACGCTCACCCTAATCTGTTGTCGTACACTAACCTGTACCGTAAACCTTCCCCGTTCCCTAACCCTTACCCTAACATTTACCCGAAGCCTTACCCTAAACCGTCCCCTAATCCTAACCCGTACGCTAACACTAACTCGTACCCTAACACATACGCTCATCCTAAACCGTTGTTGTACCCTAACCTGTACCCTAAAGCGTCCCCATCCCCTAACCCTAACACTAACCCAAACCCTAACCCTTACACGAAGCTTTACCCTAACACGTCCCATAATCCTAACCCGTACGCTAACACTAACCCGTACCCTAACACTTACGCTCAACCTAAACCGTTGTCGTACCCTAACCTGTACCCTAAACTGCCCCCGTACCCGTCCCCTATCCCTAACCCTAACCCTAAGCCTAAACCTTACCCAAAGCCTTACACTAACACGTCCCCTAACCCTAACCCGTATGCTAACACTAAACCGTGCCCTAACACGTACGCTCACCCTAAACCGTTGTTGTACCCTAACCTGTACATTAAACCGTCCCCGTCCCCGTCCCTGTCCCCTAACACTAACCCTAACCCTAACCCTTACCCGTAGCCTTACCCTAACCCGTCCCATAATCCTAACCTGTACGCTAACAATAAACCATACCCTAACACATACGCTCACCTTAAATCGTTGTCATACCCTAACATGTACCCTAAACCATCCCCGTCCACTAACCCTAACCCTAACCCTAAACCTAACCCTTAACCGAAGCCTTAACCTAACCCGTCCCCTAATCCTAAACCGTAGGCTAACACTAACCCGTACACTAACACGTGCGCTCAACCTAAAACGTTGTCGTACCCTAACCTGTACCCTAAACCATCCCCGTCCCCTAACCCTAACCCTAACCCTAACCCTAGCCCTTACACACAGCCTTACCTTAACCCGTCCACTAATCCTAAACCGTACGCTAAAATTAATACGTACCCTAACACGTACGCTCACCCTAAACCGTTGTCGTACCCTAACCTGTACCCTAAACCGTCCCCGTCCCCGTCCCCGTCCCCTAACCCTAACCATAACCCTTACCCGAAGCCTTACCCTAACCCGTTCCCTAATCCTTAAGCGTACGCTATCACTAACCCGTACCCTAACACGTACGCTCACCCTAAACCGTTGTCGTACCCTAACCTGTACCCTAAACCATCCCCGTCCCCTAACCCTAACCCTCACCCTAACCATAACTCTAAACCTTACCCGAAGCCTTACCCTAAACCGTCCCCTAATCCTAACCCGTACGCTAACACTAATCCGTACCATAACACGTACGCTCACCATAAACCGTTGTCCTACCCTAACCTATACCCTAAACCGTCCCCGTCCCCTAACCCTAAGCCTAACCCTAACCCTAACACTTACCCGAAGCCTTACCCTAACCCGTCCCCTAATCCTAACCCGTACGCTAACACTAACGCGTACCCTAACACGTACGCTCACCCTAAACTGTTGTCGTACCGTAAACTGTACCCTAAATCATCCCCATTCCAATCCCCTAACCCTAACCCTAAACCTTATCCAAAGCCTTACCCTAACCCGTCCCCTAATCCTAACCCGTACGCTAACACTAACCCGTACCCTAACACGTATGCTCACCCTAAACCGTTGTCGTACCCTAACTTGTACCCTAAACCGTCCCTGTCCCCGTCCCCTAACCCTAACCCTAATCCTAAACCTAACCCTTACCCGAAGCCTTACCCTAACACGTCCCCTAATCCTAACCCGTACGCTAATACTAATCCATACCCTAACACGTGCGCTCAACCTATACCATTGTCGTACCCTAACCTGTACCGTAAACTGCCCCCGTCCCCGTCCCCTAATCCTAAACCTGACCCTAACCCTGAACCTTACCCAAAGCCTTACACTAACCCGTCCCCTAAATCTAACCTGTATACTAACACTAAACCGTGCCCTAAAGTCTACGCTCACCCTAATCCGTTGTCGTACCCTAACCTGTACCCTAAACCGTCCCCGTCCCCGTCCCCGTCCCCTAACCCTAACCCTAACCCTTTCCCGAAGCCTTACCCTAAACCGTTCCCTAATCCTAAACCATACGCTAACACTAACCATACGCTAACACGTACGCTCACCATAAACCGTGGTCATACCTTAACCTGTACCCTAAACCGTCCCCGTCCCCTAACCCTAACATTAACCCTAACCCTTACCCGAAGCCTTACCCTAACACATCCCCTAATCCTAACCCGTACTCTAAAACTACCCCGTACCCTAACACGTACGCTCACCCTAAACCGTTGTCGTAACCTAACCTGTACCCTAAACCGTCCACGTCCCCTAACCCTAACCCTAAACCTAACCCTAACCCTAACCCTTACCCGAAGCCTTACCCTAACCCGTCCCCTAATCCTAATCCGTACGCTAACACTAACCCGTGCCCTAACACGTACACTCACCCTAAACAGTTGTCGTACACTAACCTGTATCCTAAACCGTCCCCAGACCCTAACCCTAACCCTAACCCTAACACTAAGCCTAACACTTACCCGAACCCTTACCCTAATCCGTCCCCTAATCCTAACCAGTACGCTAACACTAACCCAAACCCTAACACATACGCTCACCCTAAACCGTGGTCGTACCCGAACCTGTAACTTAAACCATCTCCGTCCCCTAACCCTAACCCTAACCCTAACCCTAACCCTTACCCGAAGCCTTCCCCTAACCCGTCTCATAATCCTAAACGGTACGCTAACCCTAACCCATACCCTAACACGTACGCTCACCCTAAACCGTTGTCATACCCTAACCTGTACTCTAAACTGTCCCTGTCCGCGGCCACTAACCCTAACCCTAACCCTAACCCTAACCCTTACCCGAAGCCTTACCCTAACCCGTCACCTAATCCTAACCTGTACGCTAACACTAACACGTACCCTAACACGTACGCTCACCCTAAACAGTTGTCATACCCTAACCTGTACCCTAAACCGTCCCCGTCCCCTAACCGTAACCCTAACCCTAACCCTAACGCTACCCCTTACCCGAAGCCTTACACTAAACCGTCCCCTAATCCTAACCCATATGCAAACACTAACCCGTAATCTAACACCTGCGCTCACCCTAAACCGTTGTCGTACCCTAAGCTGTACCCTAAACCGTCACCGTCCCCTAACCCTAATCCTTAACCTAACACTTACTTGAAGCCTTACCATAAACCGCCCCCTAATCCTCACCCATACTCTAACACTAACACATACCCTAAAACGTACGCTCACCCTAAACCGTTTTCGTACCCTAACCTGTACCCTAAACGGTCCACGTCCCCTAACCCTAAACCTAACCCTAACCCTAAGCCTATCCCTTACCCGAAACCTTACCCTAACCCGTCCCCAAATCCTAACCCGTACCCTAACACTAAGCCATACCCTAACACGTACGCTCACCCTAATCTGTTGTCGTACACTAACCTGTACCGTAAACTGTCCCCGTCCCCTAACCCTTACCCTAACACTTACCCGAAGCCTTACCCTAAACCGTCCCCTAATCCTAACCCGTACGCTAACACTAACTCGTACCCTAACACGTACGCTCAACCTAAACCGTTGTTGTACCATAACCTGTACCCTAAACCGTCCCCATCCCCTAACCCTAACCCTAAACCAAACCCTAACCCTTACACGAAGCCTTACCCTAACACGTCCCCTAATCCTAACCCCTATGCTAACACTAACCCGTACCCTAACATGTACGCTCAACCTAAACTGTTGTCGTACCCTAACCTGTACCCTAAACTGCCCCTGTACCCGTCCCCTATCCCTAACCCTAACCCTAAGCCTAAACCTTACCCAAAGCCTTACACTAACACGTCCCCTAATCCTAACCCGTATGCTAACACTAAACCGTGCCCTAACACGTACACTCACCCTAAACCGTTGTTTTACCCTAACCTGTACATTAAACCGTCCCCGTCCCCGTCCCTGTCCCCTAACACTAACCGTAACCCTAACCCTTACCCGTAGCCTTACCCTAACCCGTCCCATAATCCTAACCCGTACGCTAACAATAAACCGTACCCTAACACATACGCTCACCTTAAATCGTTGTCATACCCTAACATGTACCCTAAACCATCCCCGTCCCCTAACCCTAACCCTAACCCTAAACCTAACCCTTAACCGAAGCCTTACCTTAACCCGTAACCTAATCCTAAACTGTACGCTAAAACTAATACATACCCTAACACGTACACTCACCCTAAACCGTTGTCGTACCCTAATCTGTACCCTAAACCGTCCCCATCCCCTAACCCTAACCCTAACCCTAACTCTAAACCTAACCCTTACCCGAAGCCTTACCCTAATACGTTTCCTAATCCTAATCCGTACGCTAACACTAACCCGTACCCTAACACGTACGCTCACCATAAACCGTTGTCCTACCCTAACCTGTACCCTAAACCGTCCCCGTCCCGTAACACTAACCCTAACCCAAACCCTAACCCTTACGGAAGCCTTACCCTAACCCGTCCCCTAATCCTATCACGTACGCTAACACTAACCCGTACCCTAACACATACTCTCACGCTAAACCGTTGTCGTACCCTAACCTGTACCCTAAACCGTCCCCGTCCCCGTCCCCTAACCCTAACCCTAAACCTAAACCTAACCCTTACCCGAAGCCTTACACTAACACGTCCCTTAATCCTAAACCGTACGCTAACTCTTACCCATACCCTAACACGTACACTCATCCTAAACCGTTGTCGTACCCTAACCTGTACCCTAAACCGTTCCCGTCCCCATCCCCGTCCCCTAACCCTAACCCTTACCCGAAGCCTTACCCTAAACCGTTCCCTAATCCTTAAGCGTACGCTATCACTAACCCGTACCCTAACACGTATGCTCACCCTAAACCGTTGTCGTACCCTAACCTGTACCCTAAACCATCCCCATCCCCTAACCCTAACCCACACCCTAACCATAACTCTAAACCTTACCCGAAGCCTTACCCTAAACCGTCCCCTAATCCTAACCCGTACGCTAACACTAACCCGTACCCTAACACGTACGCTCAGCATAAACCGTTGTCCTACCCTAACTTGTACCCTAAACCGTCCCCATCCCCTAACCCTAAGCCTAACCCTAACCCTAACACTTACCCGAAGCCTTACCCTAACCCGTCCCCTAATCCTAACCCGTACGCTAACACTAACCCGTACCCTAACACGTACGCTCACCCTAAACTGTTGTCGTACCGTAAACTGTACCCTAAACCATCCCCATTCCCATCCCCTAACCCTAACCCTAACCCTAATCCTAAACCTTACCCAAAGCCTTACCCTAACCCGTCCCCTAATCCTAACCCGTACGCTAACACTAACCCGTACCCTAACACGTACGCTCACCCTAAACCGTTGTCGTACCCTAACTTGTACCCTAAACCGTCCCCGTCCCCGTCCCCTAACCCTAACCCTAACCCTAAACCTAACCCTTACCCGAAGCCTTACCCTAACTCGTCCCCTAATCCTAACCCGTACGCTAACACTAACCCATACCCTAACACGTGCGCTCAACCTAAACCATTGTCGTACCCTAACCTGTACCCTAAACTGCCCCCATCCCCGTCCCCTAATCCTAACCCTGACCCTAACCCTAAACCTTACCCAAAGCCTTACACTAACCCGTCCCGTAATCCTAAACCGTACACTAACACTGACACCTACCCTAAAATGTACGCTCACCCTAAACCGTTGTCGTACCCTAACCTGTACCCTAAACCGTCCCCGTCCCCGTCCCCGTCCCCTAACCCTAACCCTAACCCTTTCCCGAAGCCTTACCCTAACCCGTTCCCTAATCCTAAACCATACGCTAACACTAACCCATACGCTAACATGTACGCTCACCATAAACCGTGGTCATACCTTAACCTGTACCCTAAACCATCCCCGTCCGCTAACCCTAACATTAACCCTAACCCTTACCCGAAGCCTTACCCTAACACATCCCCTAATCCTAACCCGTACTCTAAAACTACCCCGTACCCTAACACGTACGCTCACCCTAAACCGTTGTCGTAACCTAACCTGTACCCTAAACCGTCCACGTCCCCTAACCCTAACCCTAAACCTAACTCTTACCCGAAGCCTTACACTAACCCGTCCCCTAATCCTATACCGTACGCTAACACTAAGCCGTACCCTAAGATGTACGCTCACCCTAAACCATTGTCGTACACTATCCTGTTCCCTAAACCGTCCCCGCCCCCTAACCCTCACCCGAACCCTAACACTAACCCTCATCCTTACTCGAAGCCTTACCCTAACCCGTCCCCTAATCTGAAACTGTACGCTAACAATAACCCATGCCCTAACTCGTACGCTCACACTAAACCGTTGTCGTACCCTAACTGGTACACTAAACCGTCCCCGTCCCCTAACCCTAACCCTATCACAAACCCTAACCCTTACCCGAAGCATTACCCTAACCCGTCGCATAATCCGCACACGTCCGCTAACACTAACCCGTACCCTAACACTTACACTCACCCTAAACCGTTGTCGTACCTTAACCTGTACCCTAAACCGTCCCCATCCCGTAACACTAACCCTAACCCTAACCCTAGCCCTAACCCTTACCCGAAGCCTTACCCTAACCCGTCCCCTAAATCTAACACGTACACTAACACTAACGCGTGCCCTAACACGTACGCTCACCCTACACCGTTGTCGTACACTAACATGTACCCTAAACCGTCCCCGTCCCCTAACCCTAAACCTAACACTAACCCTTACCCGAAGCCTTACCCTAACCCGTTCCCTAATCCTAACCCGTACGCTAACACGTACGCTCACCATAAACCGTTGTCGTACCCTAACCTGTACCCTAAACCGTCCCCGTCCCTTTCCCCTAACCCTAACCCTAACACTTACCCGAAGCCTTACACTAACCCGTCCCCTAATCCTAACCCGTACGCTAACACTAACCCGTACTCTAACATGTACGCTCACCATAAACCCTTTTCGTACCCTAACCTGTACCCTAAACCGTCCCCATCTCCTAACCCTAACCCTAACCCTTACCCGAAGTCTTACCCTAACCCGTCCCCTAATCGTAACTCGTACGCTAACACTAAGCTGTACCCTAATACGTACGCTCACCCTAAACCTTTGTCGTACCCTAACCTGTACACTAAACCGTCCCCGTACCCGTCCCCATCCACTAACACTAACCCTAACCCTAAACCTTACCCGAATCCTTACTCTAACCCGTCCCCTAATCCTAACCCGTACGCTAACAATAAACCGTACGCTAACACGTACGCTCACACTACACCGTTGTCATACCGTAAGCTGTACCCTAACCCGTCCCCGTCCCCTAACCCTAACCCTAACCCTAACTCTAAACCTAACCCTTACCCGAAGCCGTACCCTAATCCGTTCCCGAATCCTAACCCGTACGCTAACACTAACCCGTAACCTAACACGTACGCTCACCATAAACTGTTTTCGTACCCTAACCTGTATCCTAAACCGTCCCCGTCCCCTAACCCTAACCCTAACCCTAACCCTTACCCGAAACCTTACCCTAAACCGTGCCCTAATCCTAACCCGTACGCTAACACTAACCCGTACCCTAACACTTACGCTCACCCTAAACAGTTGTCGTACCTTAACCTCTACCCTAAACCGTCCCTGTCCCCGTCCCCGTCCCCTAACCCTAACCCTAACCCTTACCCAAAGCCTTACCCTAACCCATCCCTTAATCCTAACCCGTACGCTAACACTAAACCGTACCCTAAGTGTACGCTCACTCTAAACCGTTGTCGTACCATTACCTGTACCCTAAACCGTCGCCGTACCCTAACCCTAACCCTAACACTAACCCTAACCCTAAATCTAAACCTAACCCTTACCCGAAGCCTTACCCTAACCCATTCCCTAATCCTAACCCGTACGCTAACACTAACCCGTACCCTAACACGTATGCTCACCCTAAAGAGTTGTCGTACCCTAACCTGTACCCTAAACCGTCCCCTTCCCCTAACCCTAACCCTAACACTAACCTTAACCCTAACACTTCCCCGAAGCCTTACCCTAACCCGTACCCTAATCCTAACCCGTACGCTAACAGTAACCTCTACCCTAACACGTACCCTCACCCTAAACCGTTGTCGTACCCTAACCTGTACCCTAAACCGTCCCCGTCCACTAAGCCTAACCCTAACCCTAACCCTAACACTTACCCGAAGCCTTAACCTAACCCGTCCCCTAATCCTAACCCGTACGCTAACTCTAACCCATGACATAACATGTACGTTCACCCTAAACCGTTGTCCTACCGTAACCTGTACCCTAAACCGTCCCCGTCCCCAAAACCTAACCCTAAGCCATACCTAACCCTAACCTTAACCCTAACCCTAAACCTAACCCTTACCCAAAACCTTACCCTAACCCGTACCCTAATCGTAACCCGTAAGCTAACGCTAAAACGCACCCTAACACGTAGGCTCACCCTAAACTGTTGTCCTACCTTAACCTGTACCCTAAACCTTCCGCTCCCCTAACCCTAAACCTAACCCTAACCCTAACCCTTACCCGAAGCCTTAACCTAACCCGTCCCATAATCCAAACCTGTACGCTAACACTAACTTGTACCCTAACATGTACGCTCACCCTAAACCGTTGTTGTACCCTAACCTGTACCCTTAACCATCCCCGTCCCTGCCCTCTAACCCTAACCCTAACCCTAACCCTTACCCAAAGCCTTACACTAACCCGTCCCTTAATCCTAACCGGTACGCTGACACTAACCCGTCCCCTAACACGTACGTTCAACCTAAACCATTGTCGTACCCTAACCTGTACACTAAACCGTACCCATGCCCTAACCCTAACATTAACCCTAACCCTAAGCCTTACCCAAAGCCTTACACTAAACCGTTCCCTAATCCTAACCCGTACGCTAACACTAACACTTACCTAACACGTACGCTCACCCTAAACTGTTGTCGTACCCTAACCTGTACCCTAAACCGTCCCCGTCCCCTAACCTTAAACCTAACCCTAACCCTAAACCTTACCCAAAGCCTTCCCCTAACCCGTCCCCTAATCCTAACCCGTACGCTAACACTAACCCGTACCCTAACACGTATGCTCACCCTAAAACATTGTCGTACACTAACCTGTACCCTAAACCGTCCCCGTCACCTAACCCTAAACCTAAACCTAACCCTAACCCTAACCCTTACCCGAAGTCTTACACTAACCCGTCCCCCAATCCTAACCCGTACGCTAACACTAAACCATGCCGTAACACGTACGCTCAGCATAAACCGTGGTCGTACCCTAACCTGTACCCTAAACCGTCCCCGTCCCCTAACCCTAACCCTAACCCTAACCCTAAGCCTTACCCGAAGCCTTAACCTAACCCGTGCCCTAATCCTAACCCGTAGGCTAACAGTAACCCATACCCTAACTCGTATGCTCACCCTAAACCGTTCTCGTACCATAACCTGTACCCTAAACCGTCCCCATCCCCTAACCCTAACCCTAACCCTATCCCTAACCCTTACCTGAAGTCTTACCCTACCCCGTCCCCTAATCCTAACTCGTACGCTAACACTAACTTGTACCCTAACACGTACGCTCACCATAAAACTGTTTTCGTACCCTAACCTGTACCCTAAACCGTCCCCATGCCCTAACCCTAACCCTAAACCTAACCCTTACCCGAAGCCTTACTCTAACCTGTCCCCTGATCCTAACTCGTACGCTAACACGAACCAGTACCCTAACACGTACGCTCACCCTAAACCGTTGTCGTACCCTAACCTGTACCCTAAACCGTCGCCGTCAGCTAACCCTATCCCTAACACTAACCCTAACCCGAACCCTTACCCGAAACCTTTCCCTAACCCGTCCCTTAATCCTAACCCATACGCTAACACTAACACGTACCCTAACACGTACGCTCATCCTAAACCATTGTCATACCCTAACCTGTACCCTAAACTGTCCCCGTCCCTGTCCCCTAACCCTAACCCTAACCCTAACACTTACCCGAAGCCTTACCATAACCCGTCCCCTAATCCTAAACCGAACGCTAACACTAACCCGTACCCTAACACGTACGCTCACCCTAAACCGTTGTCGTACACTAACCTGTACCCTAAACCGTCCCCGTCCCCTAACCCTAACCCTAACACTAACACTAACCCTTACCCGAAGCCTTACCCTAAACCGTCCCCAATCCTAACCCGTACGCTAACACTAACATGTACCCTAACACGTACGCTCAGCCTAAACCGTCGTCGTACCCTAAACTCTACCCTAAACCGTCCCCGTCCCCTAACCCTAACCCTAAACCTAACCCTAACACTAGCAATTACCCGAAGCCTTACCCTAACACGTCCCCTAATCCTAACCCGTACGCTAACACTAACCCGTACCCTAACACGTATGCTCACCCTAAAGAGTTGCCGTACCCTAACCTGTACCCTAAACCGTCCCTTTCCCCTAACCCTAACCCTAAACTTAAACCTAACGCTAACCCTTACCCGAAGCTTTACCCTAAAACGTCCCCTAATCCTAAACCGTACGCTAACACTAACACGTACCCTAACACATAAGCTCACCCTAAACCATTGTCGTACACTAACCTGTACCCTAAACTGTCCCCGTCCCCGTCCCCTAACCCTAAGCCTAACCCTAACCCTAACCCTTACCCGAAGCCTTACCCAAAACGTCCCCTAATCCTAACCCGTATGCTAACACTAACCCGTACCCTTACACGTACGCTCACCCTAAACCGTTGTCGTACCCTAACCTGTATCCTAAACCGTCCCCGTCCCCGTCCCCGTCCGCATCCCCTAACCATAACCCTAACCCTAACCCTTACCTGAAGCCTTACCCTAACCCGTTCCTTAATCCTAACCCGGACGCTAACACTAACACGTACCCTAACACGTACGCTCACCCTCAATCATTGTCGTACACTAACCTGTACCCTAAACCGTCCCCGTCCCAATCCCCTAACCCTAACCCTAACCCTTACCCGAAGCCTTACCCTAACCCGCCCCCTAAACCTAACCCGTACGCTAACACTAACCTGTACCGTAACACGTACCCTCACTCTAAACCGTTGTCGTACACTAACCTGTACCCTAAACCGTCCCCGTCCCAATCCTCTAACCCTAACTCTAACCCTTACCCGAAGCCTTACACTAACCCTTCCCTTAATCCTAACCCATACGCTACAAGTAACACGTACCCTAACACGTACACTCATCCTAAACCGTTGTCGTACCCTAACCTGTACCCTAAACTGTCCCCGTCCCCGTCCCCGTCCCCTAACCCTAACCCTAACCCTTACCCGAAGCCTTACCCTAACCCGTCCCCTAATCCTAACACGTATGCTAACCCTAGCCTGTACCCTAACACGTACGCTCCCCCTAAACCTTTGTCGTACACTAACCTGTACCCTAAACCGTCCCCGTCCCCTAACCCTAACCCTAAACCTAACCCTAACCATAGCCCTTAACCGAAGCCTTACCCTAAACCGTCCGCTAATCCTAACCCGTACGCTAACACTAACCCGTACCCTAATATATACGCTAAACCTAAACTGTTGACATAGCCTAACCTGTACCCTAAACCGTCCTCATCCTCCAACCCTAACCCTAACCCTAACCCTAACACTTACCCGAAGCCTTACCCTAACCCGTCCCCTAATCCTAACCCGTTCGCTATCACTAACCCGTACCCTAACACGTACGCTCTCCCTAAACCGTTATCGTACCCTAACCTGTATCCTAAACCATCCCCGCCCCTAACCCTAACACTAACCCTAAACCTAACCCTTACCCGAAGCCTTACCCTAACCCGTCCCCTAATCCTAACCCGTACGCTAACACTAACCTGTACCCTAATACGTACGCTCACCCTAAACTGTTGTCGTACACTAACCTGTACCCTAAACCGTCCCCGTCCCCTAACCCTGACCCTAACCCTAACCCTAACACTTACCCTAAGCCTTACACTAACCCGTCACTTAATCCTAACATGTACGCTAACACTAACACGTATCCTAACACGTACGCTCACCCTAAACCGATTTCGTACCCTAAACTGTACCCTAAACCGTCCCCATCCCCTAACCTTAACCCCAACCCTAACCCTTACCCAAAGCCTTACACTAACCCATCCCCTAATCCTAACCCGTACGCTAACACTAACACGTACCCTAACACGTACGCTCACCCTAAACCGTTGTCGTAATCTAAACTGTACCCTAAACCGTCCCCGTCCCCATCCCCTAACCCTAACCCTAACCCTTACCCGAAGCCTTACCCTAGCCCCTCCCCTAATCCTAACCCGTACGCTAACACTAAACTATACAATAACTCGTAGGCTCACCCTAAACCATTGTCGTACACTATCCTGTACCCTAAACCGTCCCCTACCCCGTCCCCTAACCCTAATCCTAACCCTAACCCTAAAGCTTACCCAAAGCCTTACCCTAACCCGTCCCGTAATCCTAAACCGTACACTAACACTGACACGTACCCTAACATGTACGCTCACCCTAAACCGTTGTAGTACCCTAACCTGTACCGTAAACCGTCCCCGTCCCCGTCCCCTAACCCTAACCCTAAACCTAACCCTAAACCTTACCCGAAGCCTTACCCTAACCCGTCCCCTAATCCTAAACCGTACACTAACACGAACCCGTACCCTAACACATATGCTCAACCTAAACCATTGTAGTACCCTAACCTGTACCTTAAATTGTTCCCGTCCCTGTCCCCTAACCCTAACTCTAACCCTAACTCTAACACTTACCCGAAGCCTTACCCTAACCCGATCCATAATCCTAAACTGTACGCTAACACTAACCCGTACCCTAACACGTATGCTCACCCTAAACCGTTGTCGTACCCTAACCTGTACCCTAAACTGTCCCCGTCACCGTCCCCTAACCCTAACCCTAACCCTTACCCGAAGCCTTACCCTAACCAGTCCCCTAATTCTAACCCGTACGCTAACACTAACCCGTACCCTAACACGTACGCTCACCCTAAACCGTAGTCATAGCCTAACCTGTAAACTAAACCGTCCCCGTCCACTAACCCTAACCCTAACCCTAACACTAACCCTTACCCGAAGCCTTACCGTAACCCATCCCCTAATCCTAACCCGTACGCTAACACTAACCCGTACCCTAACACTTACGCTCACCCTAAACCGTTGTCGTACCCTACCCTGTACCCTAAACCGTCCCCGTCCCTGTCCCCGTCCGCATCCCCTAACCCTAACCCTAACCCTAACACTTACCTGAAGCCTTACCCTAACCCGTTCCCTAATCCTAACACGTACGCTAACACTAACCCGTATCCTAACACGTATGCTCCCCCTAAACCGCTGTCGTACCCTAACCTGTACCCTAAACCGTCGCCGTCACCTAACCCTAACCCTAACACTAACCCTAACCCTAACCCTTACCCGAAGCCTTACCTAACCCGTCCCCAATCCTAACACATACGCTAACACTAAACTGTACGCTAACACGTATGCTCGCCCTAAACCGTTGTCGTACACTAACCTGTACCCTAAACCGTCCCCGTCCCCTAACCCTCACACTAACCCTAACCCTAACCCTTACCCGAAGCCTTACACTAACCCGTCCCTTAATCCTAACCCGGACGCTAACACTAACACGAACCCTAAAACGTACGCTCACCCTAAACCGTTGTCGTACACTAAAATGTACCCTAAACCGTTCCCGTCCCCGTCCCCTAACCCTAACCCTAACGCTAATCCTTACCCGAAGCCTTACCCTAACCCGTCCCCGAAACCTAACCCGTACGCTGACACTAACATGTACCCTAACACGTACCCTCACCCTAAACCGTTGTTGTACACTAACCTGTACCCTAAACTGTCCCCGTCCCCTAACCCTAACCCTAACCCTAACCCTACCACTAACACTTACCCGAAGCCTTACCCTAACCCGTCCCCTAATCCTAACCCGTACACTAACACTAACACGTACCCTAACACGTACGCTCACTCTAAACCGTTGTCGTACCCTACCCTGTACCCTAAACCGTCCCCGTCACCTAACCCTAACCATAACACTAAACCTAACACTAAACCTTACCTGAAGCCTTACCCTAAACCGTCCCCTAATCCTAAACCGTACCCAAACACTAACCTGTAACCTAACACGTACGCTCACCCTAAACCGTTGTCGTACACTAACCTGTACACTAAACCGTCCCCGTCCCCTTAACCTAACCCTAACCCTAACCCTAACCCTTACCCGAAGCCTTACCCTAACCCGTCCCCTAATCCTAACCCGTACGGTAACACTAACCTGTACCCTAACACGTACGCTCCCCCTAAAACGTTGCCATACACGAACCTGTACCCTAAACAGTCCCCGTCCCCTAACCCTAACCCTAACCTTTTCCCTAACCCTAACACTTACCCGAAGCCTTACCCTAACCCGTCCCCTCATTCTAACCCGTACGCTAACACTAACCTGTACCCTAACATGTACGCTCACCCGAAACTGTTGTCGTACACTAACCTGTACCCTAAACAATCCCCGTCCCCTAACCCTAACCCTAAACCTAACCCTAACCCTTACCCGAAGCCTTACCCTAACCCGTCCCCTAATCCTAACCCGTACGCTAACACTAACCCGTATCCTAACACGTATGCTCTCCCTAAAACGTTGTCGTACCCTAACCTGTACCCTAAACCATCGCCGTAACCTAACCCTAACCCTAACACTAACCCTAACCCTAACCCTTACCCGAAGCCTTACCATAACCCGTCCCCTAATCCTAACCCATACGCTAACACTAACCAGTACCCTAACATGTACGATCCCCCTAAACCATTGTCGTACACTAACCTGTACCCTAAACCGTCCCCGTCCCCGTCCCCTAACCCTAACCCTAATCCTTACCCGAAGACTTACACTAACCCGTCCCTTAATCCTAACCCGGACGCTAACACTAACACATACCCTAACACGTACGCTCACACTAAACTGTTGTCGTACCCTAACCTGTACCCTAAACCGTGCCCGTCCCCGTCCCCTAAACCTAACCCTAATGCTAACCCTTACCCGAAGCCTTACCCTAACCCGTCCCATAAACCTAACCCGTACGCTAACACTAACCCATACCCTAACACGTACCCTCACCCTAAACCGTTGTTGTACACTAACCTGTACCCTAAACTCTCCCCGTCCCCTAACCCTAACCCTAACCTAACCCTACCACTAACCCTTACCCGAAGCCTTACCCTATCCCGTCCCCTAATCCTAACACGTATGCTAACACTAACCCATACCCTAACACGTACGCTCACCCTAAACCGTTGTCGTATCCTAACCTGTACCCTAAACCGTCCCCATCCCCGTCCCCTAACCCTAACCCTAACCCTTAGCCGAAGCCTTACCCTAATCCGTCCCCTAATCCTAAACCGTACGCTAACACTTACCCGCACCCTAACATATACGCTAATCCTAAACTGTTGACATAGCCTAACCTGTACCCTAAACCGTCCTCATCCTCCAACCCTAACCCTAACCCTAACCCTAACACTTACCCGAAGCCTTACCCTAACCCGTCCCCTAATCCTAACCCGTACACTAACTCTAACCTGTACCCTAACACGTACGCTCACCCTAAACCGTTGTCATACACTCACCTGTACCCTAAACCGTCCCCATCCCCGTCCCAGTCCCCTAACCCTAACCCTAAACCTAACTCTTACCCGAAGCCTTACCCTAACCCGTCCCCTAATCCTAACCCATACGCTAACAGTAACCCATACCCTAACACGTATGCTCTCCCTAAACCATTGTCGTACCCTAACCTGTACCCTAAACCGTCGTCAACTAACCCTAACACTAACCCTATCCCTAAACCTTACCCGAAGCCTTACCCTAAACCGTCCCCTAATTCTAAGCCGTACGCTAAAACTAACCCGTACCCTAACACGTACGCTCACCCTAAACCGTTGTTGTACCCTAACCTGTAACCTAAACCGTCCCTGTCCCTGTGCCCGTCCCCTAACCCAACCCTAACCCTAAACCTAACCCTTACCCGAAGCCTTACCCTAACCCGTCCCCTATTCCTAACACTTACGCTAACACTAACACTTACCCTAACACGTACGCTCACCCTAAACCATTGTCGAAACCTAACCTGTACCTTAAACCGTCCCCGTCCCATAACCCTAACCCTAACCTTAAACCTAACCCTAAATTTTACCCGAAGCCTTACCCTAACACGTCCCCTACTCCTAACCCGTACGCTAACACTTACCCGTACCCTAACATGTACGCTCAACCTAAACCGTTGTCATAGCCTAACCTGTACCCTAAACCGTCCTCATCCTCTAAACCTAACCCTAACCCTAACCTTAACCCTTACCCGAAGCCTTACCATAACCCGTCCCTTAATCCTAACACGTACGCTAACACTAACACGTACCCTAACACGTACGCTGTCCCTAAATCGTTGTCGTACCCTAACCTGTACCCTAAACCGTCCCCGTCCCCGCCCCCTTCCCCTAACCCTAACCCTAACCCTAACCCTTAGCAGAAGCCTTACCCTAACACATCCCCTAATCCTATCCCGTTCGCTAACACTAACCCGTACCGTAACACGTACGCTCTCCCTAAACTGTTGTCGTACACTAACCTGTACCCTAAACCATCCCTGTCCCCTAACCCTAACCCTAACACTAACCCTAACCCTAACCCTTACCCAAAGCCTTACCCTAACCCATCCCCTAATCCTAACCCGTACGCTAACACTAAACTGTACCCTAATATGTACGCTCACCCTAAACCGTTGTCGTACCCTAACCTGTACCCTAAACCGTCCCCGGCCCCTAACCCTAACCTTAACCCTAACCCTAACCATTACCCGAAACCTTACCCTAACCCATCCCCTAATCCTAAACCGTACCCTAACACTAACCCATACCCAAACACGTACGCTCACCCTAAACCGTTGTCATATCCTAACCTGTACCCTAAACCGTCCTCGTCCTCTAACCCTAACCCTAAACCTAACCCTAACCCTAACCCTTACCCGAGGCCTTACCCTAACCGGTCCCCTATTCCTCACCCGTACGCTAACACTAACCCGTACCCTAACACGTACGCTCTCCCTAAAACTTTGTCGTACCGTAACCTGTAACCTAAACCGTCTCCGTCCCCTAACCCTAACCCTAACACTAAACCTAACCCAAATCCTTACCCGAAGCCTTACCCTAACCCGTCCCCTAATCCTAACCCGTACGTTAACACTAAACTGTACCCTAACTCGTACGCTCACCCTAAACCGTTATCGTACACTATCCTGTACCCTAAACCATCCCCGACCCTGTCCCCTAACCCTAAAGCTTACCCAAAGCCTTACCCTAGCCCGTCCCCTAATCCTAACCCGTACGCTAACACTGACAGGTACCCTAACATGTACGCTCACCCTAAATCTTTTCATACACTAACCTGTACCCTAAACCGTCCCGGTCCCCGTCCCCTAACCCTAAACCTAAACCTAAGCCTAAACCTTACCCGAAGCCTTACACTAACCCGTCCCCTAATCCTAAACCGTACGCTAACACGAACCAGTACCCTAACACATATGCTCACCCTAAACCATTGTCGTACCCTAACCTGTACCTTAAAATGTCCCCGTCCCTGTTCCCTAACCTTATCCCTAACCCTAACACTAAAACTTACCCGAAGCCTTACCCTAACCCGATCTCTAATCCTAAACCGTACGCTAACACTAACCCATACGCTAACACGTATGCTCACCCTAAACCATTGTCGTACCCTAACCTGTACCCTAAACTGTCCCCGTCCCCATCCCGTAACCCTAACCCTAACCCTTACCCGAAGCCTTACCCTAACCCGTTCCCTAATCCTAACCCGTACGCTAACACTAACCCGTATCCTAACACGTACGCTCACCTTAAACATTGTCATAGCCTAAATTGTACCCTAAACCGTGCCCATCCTCTAACCCTAACCGTAACACTAACCCTGACCCTAACACTTACCCGAAGCGTTACCCTAAGCCGTCCCCTAACCCTAACCCGTACGCTAACACTAACCCGTACCCTAACACGTACGCTCTCCTTAAACTGTTGTCGTAACCTAACCTGTACCCTAAACCGTCCCCTTCCCCAAACCCTAACCCTAACAGTAACCCTAACCCTAAACCTTACCTGAAGCCTTACCCTAAACCGTCCCCTAATCCTAACCCATACCCTAACACTAACCTGTACCCTAACACGTACGCTCACCCTCAACCATTGTCGTACACTAACCTGTACACTAAACCGTCCCCGTCCCCTTAACCTAACCGTAAACCTAACCCTAACCCTTACCCGAAGCCTTACCCTAACCCGTCCCCTAATCCTAACACGTATGCTAACACTAAACCGTACCGTAACACGTATGCTCACCCTAAACAGTTGTCGTACCCTAACCTGTACCCTAAACTGACCCCGTCCCCCTGCCAGTCCCCTAACCCTAAACCTAACCCTTACCCGAAGCCTTTCACTAACCCGTCCCTTAATCCTAACCCGTACGTTAACACTAACACGTACCCTAAAACGTACACTCACCCTAAACCGTTGTCATAGCCTAACCTGTACCCCAAACCATCCCCGTCCTCTAACCATAACCCTAACCCTAACCCTAACCCTAACCCTTACCCGAAGCCTTACCCTAACCCGTCCCCTAATCCTAACCCGAACGCTAACAGTAACCCTTACCCTAACACGTACGCTCTCCCTAAACCGTTGTCGTACCATAACCTGTACCCTAAACCGTCGCCGTCAACTAACCCTAACCCTAACCCTAACCCTAACCTTAACCCTAACCCTTATCCGAAGCCTTACCCTAATCCGTCCCCTAATCCTAACCCGTACGCTAACACTAACCTGTACCCTAACACATACGCTCACCCTAAAACGTTGTCGTACACTAATCTGTACCCTAAACCGTCCCCGTCCCCTAACCCTAACCCTAACCCTAACCCTTACCCGAAGCCTTACACTAACCCGTCCCTTAATCCTAACCCGTACGCTAACACTAACACGTACGCTCACCCTAAACCGTTGTCGTACCCTAACGTGTACCCTAAACCATCCCCATCCCCTAACCCTAACCCTAACCCTAACCGTTACACGAAGCCTTACACTAATCCATCCTATAATCCTAACACGTATGCTACCACTAACCCATACCCGAACACGTATGCTCACCCTAAACCGTTGTCGTACACTAACCTGTACACTAAACCGACCCCGTCCCGTTAACGTAACCCTAACCTTAACCCTAACCCTTACCCGAAGCCTTACCCTAACCCGTCCCCTAATCCTAACCCGTACGCTAACACTAACACGTACTCTATCACGTACGCTCACCCTAAACGGTTGTCGAACACTAACCTGTACCCTAAACCGTCCCCGTCCCCTAACCCTAACCCTAACCCTAACCCCTACCCGAAGCCTTACCCTAAACCGTCCCCTAATCCTAAACCGAACGCTAACACGAATCCGTACTCTAACACGTACCCTCACCCTAAACCGTTGTCGTACCCTAACCTGTACCCTCAAATGTCCCCGTATCCGTCCCCTAACCCTAACCCTAACCCTAAACCTAACTCTTACCCGAAGCCTTACACTATCCCGTCCCCTAATCCTAACCCGTACGCTAACAGTAACCCATACCCTAACACGTATGCTCTCCCTAAACCGTTGTCGTACCCTAACCTGTACCCTAAACCGTCGACGTCAACTAACCCTAACACTAACCCTATCCCTAACCCTTACCCGAAGCCTTACCCTAAACCGTCCCCTAATTCTAAGCCGTACGCTAAAACTAACCCGTACCCTAACACGTACGCTCACCCTAAACCGTTGTTGTACCCTAACCTGTAACCTAAACCGTCCCTGTCCCCGTGCCCATCCCCTAACCCAACCCTAACCCTAAACCTAACTCTTACCCGAAGCCTTACACTATCCCGTCCCCTAATCCTAACCCGTACGCTAACAGTAACCCATACCCTAATACGTATGCTCACCCTAAACCGTTGTCGTACACTAACCTGTACCCTAAACAGTCCCAGTCCCCTAACCCTAACCCTAACCCTTACACTTACCCTAAGCCTTACATTAACCCGTCACTTAATCCTAACACGTACGCTAACACTAACACGTACCCTAACACGTACGCTCACCCTAAACCGTTGTCGTACACTAACCTGTACCCTAAACCGTCCCCGTACCCTAACCCTAACCCTAACCCTAACCATTACCCGAAGCCTTACCCTAACCCGTCCCCTAATCCTAACCCGTACGCTAACACTAACCCGTACCCTAACACGTACGCTCACCCTAAACCGTTGTCATAGCCTATCCTGTACCCTAAACCCTCCCCGTCCTCTAACCCTAACCCTAACCCTAACCCTTACCCGAAGCCTTACCCTAACCCTTCCCCTAATCCTAACCCGTACGCTAACACTAACACATACCCTAAAACGTACGCTCACCCTAAACCGTTGTCGTACCCTAACCTGTACCTTAAACCGTCCCCGTCCCCTAACCCTAACCCTAACCCTAAACCTAACCCTAACCCTTACCCGAAGCCTTACCCTAACACGTCCCCTAATCCTAAACCGTACGCTAACACTAACACGTACCCTAACACATATGCTCACCCTAAACCGTTGTTGTACCATAACCTGTACCCTAAACTGTCCCCGTCCCCGTCCCCTAACCCTAAGCCTAACCCTAACTCTTACCCGAAGCCTTACCCTAACCTGTCCCCTAATCCTAACACGTATGCTAACACTAACACGTACCCTAACACGTACGCTCACCCTAAACCGTTGTCATAGCCTAAACTATACCCCAAACCGTCCCCGTCCTCTAACCCTAACCCTAAACCTAACCCTAACACTTCTCCGAAGCCTTACCCTAACCCGTCCACTAATCCTAACCCGTACGCTAACTCTAGCCCGTACCCTAACACGTACGCTCTCCCTAAACCGTTCCCGTCCCCTAACCCTAAACCTAAACCTAACCTTAAACCTTACCCGAAGCCTTACACTAACCCGTCCCCTAATCCTAAACCGTACGCTAACACAAACCCGTACCCTAACACATATGCTCACCCTAAACAATTGTCGTACCCTAACCTGTACCTTAAACTGTCCCCGTCCCCGTTCCCTAACCGTAACCCTAACCCTAACCCTAACACTTATCCGAAGCCTTACCCTAACCCGATCTCTAATCCTAAACCGTACGCTAACACTAACCTGTACGCTAACACGTATGCTCACCCTAAACCGTTGTCGTACCCTAACCTGTACCCTAAACTGTCCCCGTCCCCATCCCCTAACCCTAACCCTTACCCAAAGCCTTACCCTACCCCTAATCCTAAACCGTACGCTAACACTAACCCGTACCCTAACACGTACGCTCACCCTAAACCGTTGTCATAGCCTAACCTGTACCCTAAACCCTCCCCGTCCTCTAACCCTAACCCTAACCCTAACACTAACCCTTACCCGAAGTCTTACCATAACCCGTCCCCTATTCCTAACACGTACGCTAACACTAATCTGTACCCTAACACTTACGCTGTACCTAAATCGTTGTCGTACCCTAACCTGTACCCTAAAACGTCCCCGTCCCCTAACCCTAACTCTAACACTAACCCTAACCCTAACCCTTACCCGAAGTCTTACCCTAACCTGTCTCCTAATCCTAACTCGTACGCTAACACTAACACGTACTCTAACACGTACGCTCACCCTAAACGGTTGTCGTACACTAACCTGTACCCTAAACTGTCCCCGTCCCCTAAGCCTAACCCTAACCCTAACCCTTACCCGAAGGCTTACCCAACCCGTCCCCTAATCCTAAACCGAACGCTAACACGAATCCGTACTCTAACACGTACGCTCACCCTAAACTGTTGTCGTACCCTAACCTGTACCCTCAAATGTCCCCGTATCCATCCCCTAACCCTAACCCTAACCCTAAACCTTACGCGAAGCCTTACAATAACCCGTCCCCTAATCCTAACCCGTACGCTAACACTAACACGTACCCTAAAACGTACGCTCATCCTAAACAGTTGTCGTACCCTAACCTGAACCTTAAACCGTCCCCGTCCCCTAACCCTAACCCTAAACCTAAACGTAACCCTAACCCTTACCCGAAGCCTTACACTAACACGTCCCCTAATCCTAAACCGTACGCTAACACTAACACGTACCCTAACACATATGCTCACCCTAAACCGTTGTCGTACCCTAACCTGTACCCTAAACTGTCCCCGTCCACGTCCCCTAACTCTAAGCCTAACCCTAACCCTTACCCGCAGCCTTACCCTAACCCGTCCCCTAATCCTAACACGTATGATAACACTAACACGTACCCTAACACGTATGCTCACCCTAAACAGTTGTCGTACCTTAACCTGAACCCTAAAGTGTCCCTGTCCCCGTGCCCGTCCCCTAACCCTAACACTTACCTGAAGCCTTTCACTAACCCGTCCCTTAATCCTAACCCATACGCTAACACTAACACGTACCCTAAAACGTACGCTCACCCTAAACTGTTGTCATAGCCTAACCTGTACGCCAAACCGTCCCCGTCCTCTAACCCTAACCCTAACGCTAAACCTAACACTTATCCGAAGCCTTACCCTAACCCGTCCACTAATCCTAAACCGTTCGCTAACTCTAACCCGTACCCTAACACGTACGCTCTCCCTAAACCATTGTCGTACCCTAACCTGTACCCTAAACCATCCCCGTCCCCTAACCCTAACCCTAACACTAACCCTAACCCTAACACTTACCCGAAGCCTTACCCTAACACGTCCCCTAATCCTAACCCGTACGCTAACACTAACATATACCCTAACACGTACGCTCACCCTAAACTGTTGTTGTACACTAACCTGTACCTTAAACCGTCCCCGTCCCCTAACCCTAACCCTAACCCTAACCCTATCCCTAACCCTTACCCGAAGCCTTACCCTAACCAGTCCCCTAGTCCTAACCCGTACGCTAACACTAACCCGTACCCTAACACGTACGCTCACCCTAAACCGTTGTCGTACCCTAACCTGTACCCTAAACCGTCCCTCTCCCCGTGCCCGTCCGCTAAACCTAACCCTAACCCTTACCCTAACCCGTCCCCTAATCCTAACCCGTACACTAACTCAATCCTGTACCCTAACACGTACGCTCACCCTAAACCATTGTCGTACACTAACCTGTACCCTAAACCGTCCCCGTCCCCGTCCCAGTCCCCTAAACTTAACCCTTACCCGAAGCCTTACCCTAACCCGTCCCCTAATCCTAACCCGTACGCTAACACTAACCGTACCCTAACACGTACGCTCTCCCTAAACCGTTGTCATACCCTAACCTGTACCCTAAACCGTCGCCGTCAACTAACCCTAACACTAACCTTATCCCTAACCCTTACCCGAAGCCTTACCCTAAACCGTCCCCTAATCCTAAGCCGTACGCTAAAACTAACCTGTACCCTAACACGTACGCTCACCCTAAACCGTTGTCGTACCCTAACCTGTACCCTAAACCGTCCCTGTGCCCGTGCCCGTCCCCTAACCCAACACTACCCCTAACCCTAACCCTTACACGAAGCCTTACCCTAACCCATCCCCTAATCCAAACCCGTACGCTATCACTAACCCGTACCCTAACATGTACGCTCACCCTAAACCGTTTTTATAGCCTAACCTGTACCCTAAACCGTCCCCGTTCTCTAACCCTAACCCTAACCCTAACCCTAACTCTTACCCGAAGCCTTACCCTAACCCATCCCCTAATCCTAACCCGTACGCTAACACTAACACGTACCCTAACACGTATGCTCTCCCTAAACCGTTGTTGTACTTTAACCTGTACCCTAAACCGTCCCCATCCCCCAACCCTAACCCTAACCCTAACCCTTACGCGAAGCCTTACAATAACCCGTTCCCTAATCCTAACCCGTACGCTAACACTAACACATACCCTAAAACGTACGCTCACCCTAAACCGTTGTCGTACCCTAACCTGTACCTTAAACCGTCCCCGTCCCCTAACCCTAACCCTAACCCTAAACCTAACCCTAACCCTTACCCGAAGCCTTACCCTAACACGTCCCCTAATCCTAAACCGTACGCTAACACTAACACGTACCCTAACACATATGCTCACCCTAAACCGTTGTCGTACCCTAACCTGTACCCTAAACTGTCCCCGTCCCCGTCCCCTAACCCTAAGCCTAACCCTAACTCTTACCCGAAACCTTACCCTAACCCGTCCCCTAATCCTAACACGTATGCTAACACTAACACGTACCCTAACACGTATGCTCTCCCTAAACCGTTGTCGTACTTTAACCTGTACCCTAAACCGTCCCCATCCCCTAACCCTAACCCTAACCCTAACCCTAACCCTTACGCGAAGCCTTACAATAACCTGTTCCCTAATCCTAACCCGTACGCTAACACTAACACATACCCTAAAACGTACACTCACCCTAAACCGTTGTCGTACCCTAACCTGTACCTTAAACCGTCCCCGTCCCCTAACCCTAACCCTAACCCTAAACCTAACCCTAACCCTTACCCGAAGCCTTACCCTAACACGTCCCCTAATCCTAAACCGTACGCTAACACTAACACGTACCCTAACACATATGCTCACCCTAAACCGTTGTCGTACCATAACCTGTACCCTAAACTGTCCCCGTCCCCGTCCCCTAACCCTAAGCCTAACCCTAACTCTTACCCGAAGCCTTACCCTAACCCGTCCCCTAATCCTAACACGTATGCTAACACTAACACGTACCCTAACACGTACGCTCACCCTAAACCGTTGTCATAGCCTAACCTGTACCCCAAACCGTCCCCGTCCTCTAACCCTAACCCTAACCCTAACCCTAACACTTATCCGAAGCCTTACCCTAACCCGTCCCCTAATCCTAACCCGTACGCTAACACTAACATATACCCTAAAACGTACGCTCACCCTAAACTGTTGTTGTACACTAACCTGTACCTTAAACCGTCCCCGTCCCCTAACCCTAACCCTAACCCTATCCCTAACCATTACCTGAAGCCTTACCCTAACCCGCCCCCTAATCCTAACCCGTACGCTAACACTAACCCATACCCTAACACATACGCTCACCCTAAACCGTTGTCGTACCCTAACCTGTACCCTAAACCGTCCCTCTCCCCGTGCCCGTCCGCTAACCCTAACCCTAACCCTTACCCTAACCCGTCCCCTAATCCTAACCCGTACACTAACTCAATCCTGTACCCTAACACGTACGCTCACCCTAAACCATTGTCGTACACTAACCTGTACCCTAAACCGTCCCCGTCCCCTAACCCTGACCCTAAACCTAACACTAACCCGTACCCGAAGCCTTACCCTAACCCGTCCCCTAATCCTAATCCATACGCTAACACTAACCCGTGCCCTAACACGTACACTCAACCTAAACTGTTGTCGTACCCTAACCTGTACCCTAAACTGCCCCCGTACCCGTCCCCTATCCCTAACCCTAACCCTAAGCCTAAACCTTACCTAAAGCCTTACACTAAAACGTCCCCTAATCCTAACCCGTATGCTAACACTAAACCGTGCCCTAACACGTACACTCACCCTAAACCGTTGTTTTACCCTAACCTGTACATTAAACCGTCCCCGTCCCCGTCCCTGTCCCCTAACACTAACCCTAACCCTAACCCTTACCCGTAGCCTTACCCTAACCCGTCCCATAATCCTAAACCGTACGCTAACAATAAACCGTATCCTAACACATACGCTCACCTTAAATCGTTGTCATACCCTAACATGTACCCTAAACCATCCCCGTCCCCTAACCCTAACCCTAACCCTAAACCTAACCCTTAACCGAAGCCTTAACCTAACCCGTCCCCTAATCGTAAACCGTAGGCTAACACTAACCCGTACACTAACACGTGTGGTCACCCTAAACCGTTGTCGTACCCTAACCTGTACCCTAAACCATCCCCGTCCCCTAACCCTAACCCTAACACTAACTCTAAACCTAACCCTTACCCGAAGCCTTACCCTAATACGTTTCCTAATCCTAATCCGTACACTAACACTAACCCGTACCCTAACACGTACGCTCACCATAAACCGTTGTCCTACCCTAACCTGTACCCTAAACCGTCCCCGTCCCGTAACACTAACCCTAACCCAAACCCTAACCCTTACGGAAGCCTTACCCTAACCCGTCCCCTAATCCTATCACGTACGCTAACACTAAACCGTACCCTAACACATACTCTCACGCTAAACCGTTGTCGTACCCTAACCTGTACCCTAAACCGTCCCCGTCCCCGTCCCCTAACCCTAACCCTAAACCTAAACCTAACCCTTACCCGAAGCCTTACACTAACACGTCCCTTAATCCTAACCCGTACGCTAACTCTTACCCATACCCTAACACGTACACTCATCCTAAACCGTTGTCATACCCTAACCTGTACCCTAAACCGTCCCCGTCCCCATCCCCGTCCCCTAACCCTAACCCTTACCCGAAGCCTTACCCTAAACCGTTCCCTAATCCTTAAGCGTACGCTATCACTAAACCGTACCCTAACACGTACGCTCACCCTAAACCGTTGTCGTACCCTAACCTGTACCCTAAACCATCCCCGTCCCATAACCCTAACCCACACCCTAACCATAACTCTAAACCTTACCCGAAGCCTTACCCTAAACCGTCCCCTAATCCTAACCCGTACGCTAACACTAACCCGTACCCTAACACGTACGCTCAGCATAAACCGTTGTCCTACCCTAACCTGTACCCTAAACCGTCCCCATCCCCTAACCCTAAGCCTAACCCTAACCCTAACACTTACCCGAAGCCTTACACTAACCCGTCCCCTAATCCTAACCCGTACGCTAACACTAACCCGTACTCTAACATGTACGCTCACCATAAACCCTTTTCGTACCCTAACATGTACCCTAAACCGTCCCCATCTCCTAACCCTAACCCTAACCCTTACCCGAAGTCTTACCCTAACCCGTCCCCTAATCCTAACTCGTACGCTAACACTAAGCTGTACCCTAATACGTACGCTCACCCTAAACCTTTGTCGTACCCTAACGTGTACACTAAACCGTCCCCGTACCCGTCCCCATCCACTAACACTAACCCTAACCCTAAACCTTACCCGAATCCTTACCCTAACCCGTCCCCTAATCCTAACCCGTACGCTAACAATAAACCGTACGCTAACACGTACGCTCACCCTACACCGTTGTCATACCCTAAGCTGTACCCTAACCCGTCCCCGTCCCCTAACCTTAACCCTAACCCTAACTCTAAACCTAACCCTTACCCGAAGCCGTACCCTAATCCGTTCCCGAATCCTAACCCGTACGCTAACACTAACCCGTAACCTAACACGTACGCTCACCATAAACTGTTTTCGTACCCTAACCTGTATCCTAAACCGTCCCCGTCCCCTAACCCTAACCCTAACCCTAACCCTTACCCGAAACCTTACCCTAAACCGTGCCCTAATCCTAACCCGTACGCTAACACTAACCCGTACACTAACACGTACGCTCACCCTAAACTGTTGTCGTACCTTAACCTGTACCCTAAACTGTACCCGTCCCCTAACCCTAACCCTAACACTTACCCGAAGCGTTAGCCTAACCCGTCCCCTAATCCTAACCCGTACGCTAACACTAACCCGTACCCTAACACTTACGCTCACCCTAAACAGTTGTCGTACCTTAACCTCTACCCTAAACCGTCCCTGTCCCCGTCCCCGTCCCCTAACCCTAACCCTTACCCAAAGCCTTACCCTAACCCGTCCCTTAATCCTAACCCGTACGCTAAAACTAAACCGTACCCTAAGTGTACGCTCACTCTAAACCGTTGTCGTACCATTACCTGTACCCTAAACCGTCGCCGTACCCTAACCCTAACCCTAACACTAACCCTAACCCTAAATCTAAACCTAACCCTTACCCGAAGCCTTACCCTAAACCATTCCCTAATCCTAACCCGTACGCTAACACTAACCCGTACCCTAACACGTACGCTCACCAAAAACCGTTGTCGTACCCTAACCTGTACCCTAAACCGTCCCCGTTCCCTATCCCTAATCCTAACCCTAACCCTAACCTTTACCCGAAGCCTTACCCTAAACCGTCCCCAATGCTAAACCGTACGCTAACACTAACCCGTACCCTAACATGTATGCTCACCCTAAACTGTTGTCGTACCCTAACCTGTACCCTAAACCGTTCCTGGCCCCGTCTCCGTCCCCTAACCCAAACCCTAAACCTAACCCTTACCCGGAGCCTTACCCTAACACGTCCCCTATTCCTAACCCGTACTCTAACACTAACCCGTACCCTAACACGTACGCTCACCCTAAACCGTTGCCGTACCATAACCTGTAATCTAAACCATCCCTGTCCCCTAACCCTAACCCTAACCCTAACACCAACACTTACCCGAAGCCTTACACTAACCGGTCCCCTAATGATAACCCGTACGCTAACACTAACCCGTACCCTAACACGTACACTCACCCTAAACTGTTGACGTACCCTAACCTGTACCCTAAACCGTCCCCTTCCCCGTCCCCTAACCCTAACACTAACCCTAAACCTAACCCTTACCCGGAGCCTTACCCTAACACGTCCCCTACTCCTAACCCGTACTCTAACTCTAACCCATACCCTAACACGTATGCTCACCCTAAACCGTTGCTGTACCCTAACCTGAAGCTAAACCATCCCTGTCCCCTAACCCTAACCCTAACTCTAACACTAACCCTTACCCGAAGCCTTACACTAACCGGTCCCCTAATGATAACCCGTACGCTAACACTAACCCGTACCCTAACACGTACACTCACCCTAAACTGTTGTCGTACCCTAACCTGTACCCTAAACCTTCCCCTTCCCCGTCCCCTAACCCTAACCCTAACTCTAATCCTTACCCGAAGCCTTACCCTAACCCGTCCTCTACTCCTAACCCGTACGCTAACACTAACACGTACCCTAACACGTATGCTCACCCTAAACCGTTGTCGTACACTAACCTGTATCCTATACCGTTCCCGGCCCCTAACCCTAACCCTAACCCTAACCCTTACCTGAAGCCTTACCCTAACCCGTCCCCTAATCCTAACCCGTAAGCTAACACTAACCCGTACCCTAACACATACACTCACCCTAAAACTTTGTCGTACCCTAACCTGTACCCTAAACCGTCCCCTAACCCTAACCCTAACCCTAAGCCTAACCCTTACCCGAAGCCTTAAACTAACCCGTCCCCTAATCCTGACCTGTACGCTAACACTAAACCGTACCCTAACATGTACGCTCACACTAAACCGTTGTCATACCCTAACCTGTACCCTAAACCGTCCCCTAACCCTAACCCTAACACTAACCCTAACCCTAACCCTTAGCTCACGCTAAACCGTTGTCGTACTCTAACCTGTAACCTAAACCGTCCCCGTCCCCTAACCCTAAACCTAACCCTAAACCTAATCCTAACCCTTACCTGAAGCCTTAGCCTAACCCGTCCCTTAATCCTAACCCGTACGCTAACACTATCCCATACCCTAACACGTACGCTCACCCTAAAACTTTGTCGTACCCTAACCTGTACCCTTAACCGTCCCCGTCCCCTAACCCTAACCCTAACCCTAACCCTTATCCGAAGCCTTACTCTAACCCTTCGCTTAACCCTAAACCGTACGCTAACACTAACCCATACGCTAAAACCTAAGCTCACCCTAAACCGTTGTCGTACCGTAAACTGTAACCTAAACCGTCCCCTAAACCTAACCCTAACCCTAACCCTAACCCTAAGCCTTACCCAAAGCCTTACCCTAAACCAGCCCCTAATCCTAACCCGTACCCTAACACTAACCCGTACCCTAACACGTACGCTCACCCTAAATCATTGTCGTACCCTAACCTGTACCCTAAACCGTCCCCGTCCCCTAACCCTAACCCTAACCCTAACCGTAACCCAAACCCTTACCCGAAGCCTTACCCTAAACCGTCTCCTAATCCTAACCCGTACGCTAACACTAACCCATGCCCTAACACGTACCCTAACTCTAAACCGTTGTCGTACCCTAACCTGTACCCTAAACCGTCCCAGTCCCCGTCCCCTAACCCGAACCCTAACCCTAACCCTAACCCTAACCCTTAACCGAAGCCTTACCCTAACCCGTCCCCTAATCCTAACCCGTACGCTAACACTAACCCATGCCCTAACACGTACGCTTACCCTAAACCGTTGTCGTACCCTAACCTGTACCCTAAACCGTAACCGTCCCCTAACCCTTACCCTAACCCTAACCCTAACCCTCACCCGAAGCCTTCCCCTAACCTGTCACCAATCCTAACTCATATGCTATCACGTACGCTCACCCTAAACTGTTGTCATACACTAACCTGTACCCTAAACCATCCCCGTCCCCTAACCCTAACCCAAAACGTAACCCTAACACTAACCGTTACCTGAAGCCTTACCCTAACCCGTCCCCTACTACTAACCCGTACGCTAACACTAACCCGTACCCTAACATGTACGCTCACCCTAAACCTTTGTGGTACCCTAAACTGTACCCTAAACCGTCCCTGTCCCCTAACCCTAACCCTAACCCTAACCCTAACCCTAACCCTAACCCTAACCTGTACCCTAAACCGTCCCGGTCCCCTAACCCTAACCCTAACCCTAACCCTTACCCGAAGCCTTACCCTAACTCCCCCCAATTCCTAAACCGTACGCTAACACTAACCCATACCCTAACTCATACGCTCACCCTAAACCGTTGTCGTACCCTAACCTGTACCCTAAACGGTCCCCGTCCCCTAACCCTAACCTTATCCCTAACCCTAACCCTAAACCTAAGCCTTACCCGAAGCCTTACCCAAAACCGTCCCCTAATCCTAACCCGTACGCTAACACTAACCCGTTCCCTAATACGTACGCTCACCCTAAATCGTTGTTTTACTCTACCCTGTACCCTAAACCGTCCCCGTCCCATAACCCTAACCATAACAATAACCCT
The DNA here is from genome assembly GCF_059928025.1 of Delphinapterus leucas. Taxonomy (NCBI): domain Eukaryota; kingdom Metazoa; phylum Chordata; class Mammalia; order Artiodactyla; family Monodontidae; genus Delphinapterus; species Delphinapterus leucas. The sequence goes on from NW_028322233.1 coordinate 7,067,039, forward strand.
AAACCTAACCCTTACCCGAAACCTTACCCTAACCCGTCCCCTAATCCTATCCCGTACACTAACACTAACCCGTACCCTAACACGTATGCTCACCCTAATCCGTTGTCGTACCATAACCTATACCCTAAACCGTCCCCGTCCCCTAACCCTAACGCTTACCCGAGGCCTTACCCTAACCCGTCCCCTAATACTAACCCATACGCTAACACTAACACATACCCTAAGACGTACGCTCACACTAAACAGTTGCCGTACCCTAACCTGTAACCTAAACCGTCCCCGTCACCTAACCGTAACCCTACCCCTAAACCTAACCCTTACCCTAACCCATCACCTAATCCTAACCCGTACGCTAACACTAACCCGTACCCTAACACGTACACTCACCCTAAACCTTTGTCATACCCTAAACTGTACCCTAAACAGTCCCCGTCCCCTAACCCTAACCCTAACCCTAACCCTACCCTAACTCTTACCCGAAGCCTTACCCTAACCCGTCCCATAATCTTATCCTGAACGGTAACACTAACACGTACCCTAACACGTACGCTCACCCTAAACCGTTGACGTACACTAACCTGTACCCTAAACCGTCCCCATCCCCTAACCCTAACCCTAAACCTAACCCAAACCCTTACCCGAATCCTTACACTAACCTGTCACCTAATCCTAACACGTACGCTAACGCTAAACCGTACCCTAAAACATACGCTCATACTAAACCTTTGTCGTACCCTAACCTGTACCCTAAACCGTCCCCATCCCCGTCCCCTAACCCTAATCCTAACCCTAACCCTAACCCTTACCCGAAGCCTTACCCTAACCCGTCCCCTAACCCTAACCCGTACGTTAACACTAACCCATACCTTAACACGTACGCTCACCCTAAACCGTTGTCGTACCCTAACCTGTACCCTAAACCGTCCCCGTCACCGTCCCCTAACCCTAACCCTAACCTTAACCCTAACCCTTACCTGAAGCCTTACGCTAACCCGTCCCCTAATCCTAAACCGTACGCTAACACTAACCCGTACCCTAACACGTACGCTCACCCTAAATGGTTGTAGTACCCTAATCTGTACCCTAAACCGTGGCCATGCCCTAACCCTAACCCTAACCCTAACCCTAACCCTTACCCGAAGTCTTACCCTAACCTGTCCCCTAAACCTAACCCGTACGCTAACACTAACCCGTACCCTAACTCGTACGTTCACCCTAAACCGTTGTCGTACCCTAACCTGTACCCTACACCGTCCCCGTCCCCTATCCCTAACCCTAACCCTAACCCTAAACCTAACCATTACCTGAAGCCTTACACTAACACATCCACTAATCCTAACCCGTACGCTAACACTAACCCGTACCCTAACATGTACGTTCACACTAAACCGTTGTCGTACCCTAACCTGTACCCTAAACCGTCCCCGTACCCTAACCCTAACCCTTACCCAAAGCCTTACACTAATCCGTCGCCTAATCCTAAGCGGTACGCTAACACTAACACCTACCCGAACACGTACGCTCACCCTAAACTATTGTCGTACCCTACCCTCTACCCTAAACCATTCCTGTCCCCTATCCTAACCCTAACACTAACCCTAACCCTAATCCTAACACTTACCCGAAGTCTTACCCTAACCTGTCCCCTAATCCTAACCCGTACGCTAACACTAACCCATACCCTAACACGTTCGCTCACCCTAAACCGTTGTCGTACCCTAACGTGTACCCTAAACCGTCCCCGTCCCCATCCCCTAACCCTAACCCTAACCCTAACCATTACCAGAAGCCTTACCCTAACGCGTCCCCTAATCCTAACCCGTACGCTAACACTAACCCCTACCCTAACACGTACGCTCACCCTAAACCGTTGTCGTACTCTAACCTGTACCCTGAACAGTCCCCATCCCCTAACCCTAACCCTAACCCTAACCGTAAGGCTAACCCTTACCCGAAGCCTTACCCTAACCCGTCCCCTAATGCTAACCCGTACGCTAACTCTAAGCTATACCCTAACACTTACGCTCACACTAAACTGTCGTCGTACCCTAACCTGTACCCTAAACCGTCCCCATCCCCGTCCCCTAACCCTAACACTAAACCTAACCCTTACCCAAAGCGTTACCCTAACCCGTCCCCTAATCCTAAACCATACACTAACACTAATCCATAACCTAACACGTACGCTCACCCTAAAAGGTTGTCGTACCCTAACTGGTACCCTAAATCGTCCCTGTCCCCTAACCCTTACCCTAAACCTAACCCTAACCCTAACCCTAACCCTTACCCGAAGCCTTACACTAACCCGTAACATAATCCTAAACCGTACGCTAACACTAACCCGTACCTTAACACGTACGCTCACACTAAACCGTTGTCGTACCCTAACCTGTACCCTAAACTGTCCCCTTCCCCTAATCCTAATCCTAACCCTATCCTTAACACTTACCAGAAGCCTTACCCTAACCCGTCCCCTAAACCTAACCCGTACGCTAACACTAACCCGTAAACTAACACGTACGCTCACCCTAAAACATTGTCGTACCCTAACCTGTACACTAAACCGTCCCCATCCCCTAAACCTAACCCTAACCCTAACCCTAACCCTTACCCGAAGCCTTACCCTAACCCGTGTCCTAATCCTAACCCGTACGCTAACACTAACATGTACCCTAACACGTAAGCTCACCCTAAAATACTGTCGTACTCTAACCTGTACCCTAAACCGTCCCGTCCCCTAACCATAACCCTAACCCTAACCCTAACACTAACCCTTACGCAAAGCCTTACCCTAGCCCGTACCCTAATCCTAACCCCTACTCTAACACTAACCCGTACTCTGACACGTACGCTCACCCTAGACCGTTGTCGTACGCTAACCTGTACCCTAAACCGTCCCTTTCCCCTAACCCTAAGCCTAACCCTAACCCTTACCCGAAGCCTTACACTAACCCGTCCCCTAATCCTAATCTGTACGCTAACACTAACCCATACCCTAACACGTACGATCACCCTAAACCGATCTCGTACACCAACCTGTACCCTAAACCGTCCCCGTCCCCTAACCCTAACCCTAACCCTTACCCGAAGCCTTACCTTAACCCGTCCCCTAATCCTAACCCGTACGCTAACACTGAGCCGTACCCTAACACGCACGCTCACCCTAAACAGTTGTCGTACCCTAACCTGTACCCTAAACAGTCCCTGTCACCGTCCCCTAACCTTAACCCTAACCCTTACCCAAAGCCTTACCCTAACCCGTCCCCTAATCCTAAACCGTACGCTAACACTAACCCATACCCTAACACGTACGCTCACCCTAAGCCGTTGTAGTACCGTAATCTGTACCCTAAACTTTCAACGTGCCCTAACCCTAACCCTAACCCTAACCCTAAACCTAACCCTTACCCGAAGCCTTACCATAACCCATATGCTAACACTAACCGGTACCCTAACACGTACGCTCAACCTAAACCGTTGTCGTACCCTAACCTGTACCCTAAACCGTCCCCGTACCCTAACCCTAACTGTAACCCTTACCCGAAGCCTTACCGTAATCCATCCCCTACTCCTACCAGTACGCTAACACTAACACGTACCCTAACAGTTATGCTCACCCTACACCATTGTCGTACACTAACCTGTACCCTAAACCGTCCCCGTCCCCTAACCCTAACCCTATCCCTTACCCGAAGTCTTAGCATAACCCGTACGCTAACACTAAGTGGAACCCTAACACATACGCTCAACCTAAACCGTTGTCGTACCCTAACCTGTACCTTAAACCGTCGCTTTACCCTAAACCTAACCCTAAACCTTACCCGAAGCCTTACGCTAAACCGTCCCCTAAACCTAACACGTTCGCTAACACTAAACCATACCCTAACACGTACGCTCACCCTAAAACGTTGTCGTACCCTAACCTGTACCCTAAACCGTCACCGTACCCTAACCCTAACCCTAACCTTTACCCGAAGCCTTACCGTAACCCGTATGCTAACGCTAACCGGTACCCTAACACGTACGCTCAACTTAAACTGTTGTCGTACCCTAACCTGTACCCTAAACCGTCCCCATCCCCTAACCCTAACCCTAACATTTACCCGAAGCCTTACTCTAACCCGTCCCCTAATACTAACCCGTACACTAACACTAACTCGTACCATAACACGTACGCTCACCCTGAACCGTTTTGGTACCCTAACCTGTATCCTAAACGGTCCCCGTCCCCTAACCCTAACCCTAACCCTAACACTTACCCGAAGCCTTACCCTAACCCGTCCCCTAATCCTAACCCGTACGCTAACACTAACCCGTACACTATCACGTACGCACACCCTAAACCGTTGTCATACCCTAACGTGTACCCTTAACCGTCCCCGTCCCCTAACCCTAAACCTAAACCTAACCCTAACCCTTACCCGAAGCCTTACACTAACCCGTCCAATAATCCTAAACCGTACGCTAACACTAACCCATACCCTACAACATACGCTCACGCTAAAACGTTGTCCTACCCTAACCTGTACACTAAACCGTTCCCGTCCCGTAAACCTAACGCTAACCCTAAACCTAACCCTTACCCGAAGCCTTACCCTAACCCGTCCCCTAATCCTAACCCGTACGCTAACACTAACCCGTACCCGAACACGTACCCTCACCCTTAACCATTGTCGTACACTAACCTGTACCCTAAACCATCTCCATCCCAGTCCCCTAACCCTAACCCTAACACTAACACTAAACCTTCCCCGAAGCCTTACCCTAACCCGTCCCCTAATCCTAACCCGTACGCTCACACTAACCCATACCCTAACACATACGCTGACACTAAAACGTTGTTATACCCTAACCTGTACCCTAAACCGTCCCCGTCCCTTAACTGTAATCCTAACCCTTACCCGAAGCTTTACCATAACCCGTCCCCTAATCCTAACCCGTACCCTAACACTAACCCGTACCCTAACATGTAGGCTCACCCTAATCCATTGTCGTACCGTAAACTTTACCCTAAACCATCCCTGTCCCAGTCCCCTAACCCTAACCCTAACCCTAAACCTAACCCTTACCCGAAGCCTTACCCTAACCCGTCCAGTAATCCTAACACTTACGCTAACACTAACCAGTACCTAACAGGTACGCTCACCCTAAACCGTTGTCGTACCCTAAACTCTACCCTAAACCATCCCGGTCCCCTAACAATAACCCTAACCCTAACCCCAACCCTTACCCGAAGCCTTACCCTAACCTGACCCATAATCCTAACCCGTACGCTAACACTAACCCGTACCCTAACACGTACGTTCACCCTAAACCGTTGTCGTACCCTAACCTGTACCCTAAACCGTCCCCGTCCCCTAACCCTAACCGTAACCCTTACCCTAACCCTTACCAGAAGCCTTACCCTAGCCCGTCCCCTAATCCTAACCCGTACGCTAACACTAACCTGTACACTAACATGTACTCTCACCCTAAACCGTGGTCGTACCCTAACCTGTACCCTAAACTGTCCCCATCCCGTAACCCTAACCCTAACCCTAACCCTAACGCTAACCCTTACCCGAAACCTTACCCTAACCCGTCCCTTAATCCTAACCCGTACGTTAACACTAACCCATACCCTAACACGTACGCTCAACCTAAACCGTTGTTGTACCCTAACCTGTACCCTAAAACATCCGTGTCCCAGTCCCCTAACCCTAACACTAACCCTAATCCTTACCCGAAGCCTTGCTCTATCCCATTCCTTAACCCTAACCCGTACTCTAACTTTAACCCATACCCTAAAACGTACGTTCACACTAAACCGTTGTCGTACCCTAACCTGTACCCTAAACCGTCCCCGTCCCCTAACCCTAACCCTAACCCTAACCCTAACCCTAACACTTACCCGAAGCACTACCCTAACCCGTCCCCTAATCCTAACCCGTACGCTAACCCTAACCCGTATCCTAACACGTAAGCTCACCCTAAAACCTTGTCGTACACTAACCTGTACCCTAAACCGTCTCCGTCCCCTAACCCTAACCCTAAACCTAACCCTTACCCGAAGCCTTACACTAACCCGTCCCCTAATCCTAAATCGTACGCTAACACTAACCCGTAACGTAACACGTACGCTCACCCTAAACTGTTGTCGTACGCTAAGCTGTACCCTAAACGGTCCCCGTCCCCTAACCCTAAACTTAACACGAACCCTAACCCTAACCCTAACACTTACCCGAAACCTTACCCTAACCCGTCCCCAATCCTAACCCGTACGCTAAAACTAATCCGTACCCTAACATGTACACTCACCTGAAAACGTTGTCGTACCCTAACCTGTACCCTAAACCATCCCCGTCCCCTAACCCTAACCCTAACCCAACCTTAACCCTAACCCTTACCCGAAGCCTTACCCTAACCCGTCCCCTAATCCTAACCTGTACGCTAACACTAACCCATACCCTAACAGGTACGCTAACCCTCAACAATTTTCGTACCCTAACCAGTACCCTAAACCGTCCCCGTACCCTAACCCTAACCCTAACCCTAACCGTAAACCTTACCCGAAGCCTTACCATAAACCGTCCCCTAATGTTAACACGTATGCTAACACTAACTTGTACCCTAATGCGTACGCTCATCCTAAACCATTGTTGTGCACAGACCTGTACCCTAAATCATCCCCATCCCCTAACCTTAACCCTAACCCTAACCCTTAAACGAAGGCTTACCCTAACCCGTCCCCTAATCCTAACCAGTACGATAACACTAACCCATACCCTAACACGTACGCTCACCCTAAACTGTTGGCGTACCCTAATCTGTAGCCTAAACCATCCCCGTCCCCTAACCCTAACCCTAACCCTAACCCTAACCCTTAAACGAAGGCTTACCCTAATCCGTCCCCTAATCCTAACCCGTACACTAACCCTAACCCGTACCCTAACACGTACGCTCACCCTAAACAGTTGTCGTACCCTAACCTGTACCCTAAACCTTCCCCATCACCTAACCCAAACCCTAGTCCTAACCCTAACCCTAAACCTTACCCGAAGCCTTACCCTAAACCGTCCCCTAATAGTAACCCGTACGCTAACACTAACCTGTACCCTAACACGTACGCTCACCCTAAACCGTTTTCGTACCCTACCCTTTATGCTAAACCATCACCGTCCCCTAACCCTAACCCTAGCCCTAACCCTAACCCTTACCCGAAACCTTACATTAATCTGTCACATAATCCTAACCCGTACGCTAACACTAACACCTACCCTAACACGTACGTTCACCCTAAACCATTGTCATACACTAAACTGTACCATAAACCATCCCCGTACCCTAACCCTAATCCTAACCCTAACCCTAACCCTTACCCTTATCCGAAGCCTTACCCTAACCCGTCCCCTAATCCTGACCCGTAAGCTGACAATAACCCGTACCCTAACACATACGCTTACCCTAAACCTTTGTCGTACCCTAACCTGTACCCTTAACCGTCCCCTAACCCTAAGCCTAACACTTACCCGAACCCTTAACCAAAACGGTCCCCTAATCCTGACCCGTACGCTAACATGTACGCTCACGCTAAACCGTTGTCGTACCCTAACCTGTCACCTAAACCGTCCCCGTACCCTAACCTTAACCTTAACCCTAAACCTAAACTTAACCCTTAACTGAAGCCTTACCCTAACCCGTTCCTTAATCCTAACCCGTACGTTAACACTAACACATACCCTAAAACCTACGCTCACCATAAACCGTTGTCGTACCCTAAACTGTACCCTAAACCGTCCCCTAACCCTAACCCTAACCCTAACCCTAACCCTTACTCGAAGCCTTACCCTAACCCATCCCCTAATCCTAACCCGTACGCTAACACTAACCCGTACCCTAATATGTACGCTCAGCCTAAACCATTTTCGTACACTAACCTGTACCCTAAACCAACCCCGTCCCCTAACCCTAACCCTAACCCTAACCCTAACCCTAAACCTTACCCGAATCCTTACCCTAACCCGTCCCCTAATCCTAACCCGTACGCTAAAAGTAACCCGTACCCTAATATGTACGCTCAGCCTAAACCATTGTTGTACACTAACCTGTACCCTAAACCATTCCCGTACCCTAACCCTAACACTAACCCTAACCCTAACCCTAATACTAACACTGAAATGAAGGCTTACCCTAACCCGTCCCCTAATCCTAACCCATACACTAACCCTAACCCGTACCCTAACACGTACGTTCACCCTAAACCGTTGTCGTACCCTAACCTGTACCCTAAACCGTCCCCGTCCCCTAACCCTAACTCTAACCCTAACCCTAACCGTAACACTTACCTGAAGCCTTAAACAAACCCGTCCCCTAATCCTGACCCGTACGCTAACACTCAAATATACCCTAACATGTATGCTCACGCTAAACCGTTGTCGTACCCTAACCTGTAACCTAAACAGTCCCTGTCCCCTAACCCTAACCCTAACCCTAACCCTAACCCTAACCCTAACCCTTATCCGAAGCCTTACCATGACCCGTCCCCTATTCCTAACCCATACGCTAACACTAACCCATACCCTAACATGTACGCTCACCCTGAACCGTGGTCGTACGCTAACCTGTATCCCAAACCGTCCCCCTCCCGTAACACTAACCATAACCCTAACCCTAAAACTAACCCTTACCCAAAGCCTTACCCTAACCCGTCCCATAATCCTGACCCGTACGCTAACACTAACACGTACCCTAACATGTACGCTCACCCTAAACCGTTGTCGTACCCTAACCTGTACCCTAATCCGTCCCCGTCCCCTAACCATAACCCTAATTCTTACCCGAAGCCTTACCCTAACACGTCCCCTAATCCTAAACCGTACGTTAACACTAACCCCTACCCTAACACGTACGCTCACCCTAAACCGTTGTCGTACCCTAAACTGTACCCTATACCGTCTCCAACCCCTAACCTTAACCCTAACCCTAACCCTAACCCTTACCCGAAGCCTTACCCTAACCTGTCCCCTAATCCTAACTCGTACGCTAACACTAACCCATGCCCTAACATGTACGATCACACTAAACCGTTGTCATACCCTAACCTGTACCCTAAACCGTCCCCTAACCCTAACCCTAACACTAACCCTAACCCTAACCCTTACCCGAAGCCTTCCCCTAACCCGTCCCCTAATCTAACCCGTACGCTAACACTAACCCGTACCCTAACACGTACGCTCACCCTAAACAGTTGTCGTACCCTAACCTGTACCCTAAACCTTCCCCATCACCTAACCCAAACTCTAGTCCTAACCCTAACCCTAAACCTTACCCGAAGCCTTACCCTAAACCGTCCCCTAATAGTAACCCGTACGCTAACACTAACCTGTACCCTAACACGTACGCTCACCCTAAACCGTTTTCGTACCCTACCCTTTATGCTAAACCATCACCGTCCCCTAACCCTAACCCTAGCCCTAACCCTAACCCTTACCCGAAACCTTACATTAATCTGTCACATAATCCTAACCCGTACGCTAACACTAACACCTACCCTAACACGTACGTTCACCCTAAACCATTGTCATACACTAAACTGTACCATAAACCATCCCCGTACCCTAACCCTAATCCTAACCCTAACCCTAACCCTTACCCTTATCCGAAGCCTTACCCTAACCCGTCCCCTAATCCTGACCCGTAAGCTGACAATAACCCGTACCCTAACACATACGCTTACCCTAAACCTTTGTCGTACCCTAACCTGTACCCTTAACCGTCCCCTAACCCTAAGCCTAACACTTACCCGAACCCTTAACCAAAACGGTCCCCTAATCCTGACCCGTACGCTAACATGTACGCTCACGCTAAACCGTTGTCGTACCCTAACCTGTCACCTAAACCGTCCCCGTACCCTAACCTTAACCTTAACCCTAAACCTAAACTTAACCCTTAACCGAAGCCTTACCCTAACCCGTTCCTTAATCCTAACCCGTACGTTAACACTAACACATACCCTAAAACCTACGCTCACCATAAACCGTTGTCGTACCCTAAACTGTACCCTAAACCGTCCCCTAACCCTAACCCTAACCCTAACCCTAACCCTTACTCGAAGCCTTACCCTAACCCATCCCCTAATCCTAACCCGTACGCTAACACTAACCCGTACCCTAATATGTACGCTCAGCCTAAACCATTTTCGTACACTAACCTGTACCCTAAACCAACCCCGTCCCCTAACCCTAACCCTAACCCTAACCCTAACCCTAAACCTTACCCGAATCCTTACCCTAACCCGTCCCCTAATCCTAACCCGTACGCTAAAAGTAACCCGTACCCTAATATGTACGCTCAGCCTAAACCATTGTTGTACACTAACCTGTACCCTAAACCATTCCCGTACCCTAACCCTAACACTAACCCTAACCCTAACCCTAATACTAACACTGAAATGAAGGCTTACCCTAACCCGTCCCCTAATCCTAACCCATACACTAACCCTAACCCGTACCCTAACACGTACGTTCACCCTAAACCGTTGTCGTACCCTAACCTGTACCCTAAACCGTCCCCGTCCCCTAACCCTAACTCTAACCCTAACCCTAACCGTAACACTTACCTGAAGCCTTAAACAAACCCGTCCCCTAATCCTGACCCGTACGCTAACACTCAAATATACCCTAACATGTATGCTCACGCTAAACCGTTGTCGTACCCTAACCTGTAACCTAAACAGTCCCTGTCCCCTAACCCTAACCCTAACCCTAACCCTAACCCTAACCCTAACCCTAACCCTTATCCGAAGCCTTACCATGACCCGTCCCCTATTCCTAACCCATACGCTAACACTAACCCATACCCTAACATGTACGCTCACCCTGAACCGTGGTCGTACGCTAACCTGTATCCCAAACCGTCCCCCTCCCGTAACACTAACCATAACCCTAACCCTAAAACTAACCCTTACCCAAAGCCTTACCCTAACCCGTCCCATAATCCTGACCCGTACGCTAACACTAACACGTACCCTAACATGTACGCTCACCCTAAACCGTTGTCGTACCCTAACCTGTACCCTAATCCGTCCCCGTCCCCTAACCATAACCCTAATTCTTACCCGAAGCCTTACCCTAACACGTCCCCTAATCCTAAACCGTACGCTAACACTAACCCCTACCCTAACACGTACGCTCACCCTAAACCGTTGTCGTACCCTAAACTGTACCCTATACCGTCTCCAACCCCTAACCTTAACCCTAACCCTAACCCTAACCCTTACCCGAAGCCTTACCCTAACCTGTCCCCTAATCCTAACTCGTACGCTAACACTAACCCATGCCCTAACATGTACGCTCACACTAAACCGTTGTCATACCCTAACCTGTACCCTAAACCGTCCCCTAACCCTAACCCTAACACTAACCCTAACCCTAACCCTTACCCGAAGCCTTCCCCTAACCCGTCCCCTAATCTAACCCGTACGCTAACACTAACCCGTACCCTAACACGTACGCTCACACTAAACCGTTGTCGTACCCTAACCTGTACCCTAAACCATCCCCATCCCCTAACCCTAACCCTAAACCTAACCCTAACCCTAACCCTAACGCTAACTCTTACCCGAAGCCTTATCCTAAACCGTCCCTTAATCCTAACCCGTACTCTAACACTAACCCATACCCTAACATGTACGCTCACCCTAAACCATTGTCGTACCCTAACCTGTAGCCCAAACTGTCCCCGTCCCCTAACACTAAACCTATCCCTAATCCTAACACTAACACTTACCCGAAACCTTACCCTAATCCGTCCCCTAATCCTAACCCATACGCTAACACTAACACATACCTTAACATGTACGGTCACGCTAAATCGTTGTTGTACCCTAACCTGTACCCTAAACCGTCCCCGTCCCCTAACCCTAAACCTAACTCGTACCCGAAGCCTTACACTAATATGTCCCCTAATCCTAAACCGTACGCTAACACTAACCCGTACCCTACCACGTACACTCACCCTAAACCGTTGTCGTGCCCTAAACTGTACCCTATACCGTACCTGTCCCCTAACTCTAACCCTAACCCTAAACCTAACGCTTACCCGAAGCCTTACCCTAACCCGTCCCCTAATCCTAACCCAGACGCTAACACTAACACATACCCTAAAATGTACGCTCACACTAAACAGTTGTCGTACCCTAAACTGTACCCTAAATTGACCCCTAAACCTAACCCAAACCCTAACCCTAACCCTAACCTGAAGCCTTTCCCTAACCCGTTCCCTAATCCTAACCCGTACGCTAACAGTAACCCATACCCTAACACGTACGCTCACCCTAAAACGTGGTCATACTCTAAACTGTACCCTAAACCGTCCCCGTCCCCTAACCCTAACCCTATCCCTTATCGGAAGCCTTACCCTAACCCGTCCCCTAATCCTAACCCGTACGCTAACACTAACACGTACCCTAACACGTACGTTCAGCCTAAACCGTGGTCATACACTAAACTGTACCGTAAACCATCCCTGTACCCTAACCCTAATCCTAACCCTAACCCTAACACTAAACCTTACCCGAAGCCTTAACCTAAGCCGTCCCCTAATCCTGACCCGTACGCTAATACTAAACCATACCCTAACACGTACGATCACGCTAAACCATTGACGTACCCTAACCTGTAACCTAAATCTTCCCCGGCTCCTAACCCTAACCCTAACCCTAACCCAAACCCTTATCCGAAGCCTTACCCTAAGCCGTCCCCTAATCCTAAACTGTACGCTAACACTAACCCATACCCTAACACGTACGCTCACCCTAAACCGTTGTCGTACACTAACCTGTATCCTATACCGTTCCCGGCCCCTAACCCTAACCCTAACCCTAACCCTTACCTGAAGCCTTACCCTAACCCGTCCCCTAATCCTAACCCGTAAGCTAACACTAACCCGTACCCTAACACATACACTCACCCTAAAACTTTGTCGTACCCTAACCTGTACCCTAAACCGTCCCCTAACCCTAACCCTAACCCTAAGCCTAACCCTTACCCGAAGCCTTAAACTAACCCGTCCCCTAATCCTGACCTGTACGCTAACACTAAACCGTACCCTAACATGTACGCTCACACTAAACCGTTGTCATACCCTAACCTGTACCCTAAACCGTCCCCTAACCCTAACCCTAACACTAACCCTAACCCTAACCCTTAGCTCACGCTAAACCGTTGTCGTACTCTAACCTGTAACCTAAACCGTCCCCGTCCCCTAACCCTAAACCTAACCCTAAACCTAATCCTAACCCTTACCTGAAGCCTTAGCCTAACCCGTCCCTTAATCCTAACCCGTACGCTAACACTATCCCATACCCTAACACGTACGCTCACCCTAAAACTTTGTCGTACCCTAACCTGTACCCTTAACCGTCCCCGTCCCCTAACCCTAACCCTAACCCTAACCCTTATCCGAAGCCTTACTCTAACCCTTCGCTTAACCCTAAACCGTACGCTAACACTAACCCATACGCTAAAACCTAAGCTCACCCTAAACCGTTGTCGTACCGTAAACTGTAACCTAAACCGTCCCCTAAACCTAACCCTAACCCTAACCCTAACCCTAAGCCTTACCCAAAGCCTTACCCTAAACCAGCCCCTAATCCTAACCCGTACCCTAACACTAACCCGTACCCTAACACGTACGCTCACCCTAAATCATTGTCGTACCCTAACCTGTACCCTAAACCGTCCCCGTCCCCTAACCCTAACCCTAACCCTAACCGTAACCCAAACCCTTACCCGAAGCCTTACCCTAAACCGTCTCCTAATCCTAACCCGTACGCTAACACTAACCCATGCCCTAACACGTACCCTAACTCTAAACCGTTGTCGTACCCTAACCTGTACCCTAAACCGTCCCAGTCCCCGTCCCCTAACCCGAACCCTAACCCTAACCCTAACCCTAACCCTTAACCGAAGCCTTACCCTAACCCGTCCCCTAATCCTAACCCGTACGCTAACACTAACCCATGCCCTAACACGTACGCTTACCCTAAACCGTTGTCGTACCCTAACCTGTACCCTAAACCGTAACCGTCCCCTAACCCTTACCCTAACCCTAACCCTAACCCTCACCCGAAGCCTTCCCCTAACCCGTCACCAATCCTAACTCATATGCTATCACGTACGCTCACCCTAAACTGTTGTCATACACTAACCTGTACCCTAAACCATCCCCGTCCCCTAACCCTAACCCAAAACGTAACCCTAACACTAACCGTTACCTGAAGCCTTACCCTAACCCGTCCCCTACTACTAACCCGTACGCTAACACTAACCCGTACCCTAACATGTACGCTCACCCTAAACCTTTGTGGTACCCTAAACTGTACCCTAAACCGTCCCTGTCCCCTAACCCTAACCCTAACCCTAACCCTAACCCTAACCCTAACCCTAACCTGTACCCTAAACCGTCCCGGTCCCCTAACCCTAACCCTAACCCTAACCCTTACCCGAAGCCTTACCCTAACTCCCCCCAATTCCTAAACCGTACGCTAACACTAACCCATACCCTAACTCATACGCTCACCCTAAACCGTTGTCGTACCCTAACCTGTACCCTAAACGGTCCCCGTCCCCTAACCCTAACCTTATCCCTAACCCTAACCCTAAACCTAAGCCTTACCCGAAGCCTTACCCAAAACCGTCCCCTAATCCTAACCCGTACGCTAACACTAACCCGTTCCCTAATACGTACGCTCACCCTAAATCGTTGTTTTACTCTACCCTGTACCCTAAACCGTCCCCGTCCCATAACCCTAACCATAACAATAACCCTAAACCTAACCCTTACCCGAAACCTTACCCTAACCCGTCCCCTAATCCTATCCCGTACACTAACACTAACCCGTACCCTAACACGTATGCTCACCCTAATCCGTTGTCGTACCATAACCTATACCCTAAACCGTCCCCGTCCCCTAACCCTAACGCTTACCCGAGGCCTTACCCTAACCCGTCCCCTAATACTAACCCATACACTAACACTAACACATACCCTAAGACGTACGCTCACACTAAACAGTTGCCGTACCCTAACCTGTAACCTAAACCGTCCCCGTCACCTAACCGTAACCCTACCCCTAAACCTAACCCTTACCCTAACCCATCACCTAATCCTAACCCGTACGCTAACACTAACCCGTACCCTAACACGTACACTCACCCTAAACCTTTGTCATACCCTAAACTGTACCCTAAACAGTCCCCATCCCCTAACCCTAACCCTAACCCTAACCCTACCCTAACTCTTACCCGAAGCCTTACCCTAACCCGTCCCATAATCTTATCCTGAACGGTAACACTAACACGTACCCTAACACGTACGCTCACCCTAAACCGTTGACGTACACTAACCTGTACCCTAAACCGTCCCCATCCCCTAACCCTAACCCTAAACCTAACCCAAACCCTTACCCGAATCCTTACACTAACCTGTCACCTAATCCTAACACGTACGCTAACGCTAAACCGTACCCTAAAACGTACGCTCATACTAAACCTTTGTCGTACCCTAACCTGTACCCTAAACCGTCCCCATCCCCGTCCCCTAACCCTAATCCTAACCCTAACCCTAACCCTTACCCGAAGCCTTACCCTAACCCGTCCCCTAACCCTAACCCGTACGCTAACACTAACCCATACCTTAACACGTACGCTCACCCTAAACCGTTGTCGTACCCTAACCTGTACCCTAAACCGTCCCCGTCACCGTCCCCTAACCCTAACCCTAACCTTAACCCTAACCCTTACCTGAAGCCTTACGCTAACCCGTCCCCTAATCCTAAACCGTACGCTAACACTAACCCGTACCCTAACACGTACGCTCACCCTAAATGGTTGTAGTACCCTAATCTGTACCCTAAACCGTGGCCATGCCCTAACCCTAACCCTAACCCTAACCCTAACCCTTACCCGAAGTCTTACCCTAACCTGTCCCCTAAACCTAACCCGTACGCTAACACTAACCCGTACCCTAACTCGTACGTTCACCCTAAACCGTTGTCGTACCCTAACCTGTACCCTACACCGTCCCCGTCCCCTATCCCTAACCCTAACCCTAACCCTAAACCTAACCATTACCTGAAGCCTTACACTAACACATCCACTAATCCTAACCCGTACGCTAACACTAACCCGTACCCTAACATGTACGTTCACACTAAACCGTTGTCGTACCCTAACCTGTACCCTAAACCGTCCCCGTACCCTAACCCTAACCCTTACCCAAAGCCTTACACTAATCCGTCGCCTAATCCTAAGCGGTACGCTAACACTAACACCTACCCGAACACGTACGCTCACCCTAAACTATTGTCGTACCCTACCCTCTACCCTAAACCATTCCTGTCCCCTATCCTAACCCTAACACTAACCCTAACCCTAATCCTAACACTTACCCGAAGTCTTACCCTAACCTGTCCCCTAATCCTAACCCGTACGCTAACACTAACCCATACCCTAACACGTTCGCTCACCCTAAACCGTTGTCGTACCCTAACGTGTACCCTAAACCGTCCCCGTCCCCATCCCCTAACCCTAACCCTAACCCTAACCATTACCAGAAGCCTTACCCTAACGCGTCCCCTAATCCTAACCCGTACGCTAACACTAACCCCTACCCTAACACGTACGCTCACCCTAAACCGTTGTCGTACTCTAACCTGTACCCTGAACAGTCCCCATCCCCTAACCCTAACCCTAACCCTAACCGTAAGGCTAACCCTTACCCGAAGCCTTACCCTAACCCGTCCCCTAATGCTAACCCGTACGCTAACTCTAAGCTATACCCTAACACTTACGCTCACACTAAACTGTCGTCGTACCCTAACCTGTACCCTAAACCGTCCCCATCCCCGTCCCCTAACCCTAACACTAAACCTAACCCTTACCCAAAGCGTTACCCTAACCCGTCCCCTAATCCTAAACCATACACTAACACTAATCCATAACCTAACACGTACGCTCACCCTAAAAGGTTGTCGTACCCTAACTGGTACCCTAAATCGTCCCTGTCCCCTAACCCTTACCCTAAACCTAACCCTAACCCTAACCCTAACCCTTACCCGAAGCCTTACACTAACCCGTAACATAATCCTAAACCGTACGCTAACACTAACCCGTACCTTAACACGTACGCTCACACTAAACCGTTGTCGTACCCTAACCTGTACCCTAAACTGTCCCCTTCCCCTAATCCTAATCCTAACCCTATCCTTAACACTTACCAGAAGCCTTACCCTAACCCGTCCCCTAAACCTAACCCGTACGCTAACACTAACCCGTAAACTAACACGTACGCTCACCCTAAAACATTGTCCTACCCTAACCTGTACACTAAACCGTCCCCATCCCCTAAACCTAACCCTAACCCTAACCCTAACCCTTACCCGAAGCCTTACCCTAACCCGTGTCCTAATCCTAACCCGTACGCTAACACTAACATGTACCCTAACACGTAAGCTCACCCTAAAATACTGTCGTACTCTAACCTGTACCCTAAACCGTCCCGTCCCCTAACCATAACCCTAACCCTAACCCTAACACTAACCCTTACGCAAAGCCTTACCCTAGCCCGTACCCTAATCCTAACCCCTACCCTAACACTAACCCGTACTCTGACACGTACGCTCACCCTAGACCGTTGTCGTACGCTAACCTGTACCCTAAACCGTCCCTTTCCCCTAACCCTAAGCCTAACCCTAACCCTTACCCGAAGCCTTACACTAACCCGTCCCCTAATCCTAATCCGTACGCTAACACTAACCCATACCCTAACACGTACGATCACCCTAAACCGATCTCGTACACCAACCTGTACCCTAAACCGTCCCCGTCCCCTAACCCTAACCCTAACCCTTACCCGAAGCCTTACCTTAACCCGTCCCCTAATCCTAACCCGTACGCTAACACTGAGCCGTACCCTAACACGCACGCTCACCCTAAACAGTTGTCGTACCCTAACCTGTACCCTAAACAGTCCCTGTCACCGTCCCCTAACCTTAACCCTAACCCTTACCCAAAGCCTTACCCTAACCCGTCCCCTAATCCTAAACCGTACGCTAACACTAACCCATACCCTAACACGTACGCTCACCCTAAGCCGTTGTAGTACCGTAATCTGTACCCTAAACTTTCAACGTGCCCTAACCCTAACCCTAACCCTAACCCTAAACCTAACCCTTACCCGAAGCCTTACCATAACCCATATGCTAACACTAACCGGTACCCTAACACGTACGCTCAACCTAAACCGTTGTCGTACCCTAACCTGTACCCTAAACCGTCCCCGTACCCTAACCCTAACTGTAACCCTTACCCGAAGCCTTACCGTAATCCATCCCCTACTCCTACCAGTACGCTAACACTAACACGTACCCTAACAGTTATGCTCACCCTACACCATTGTCGTACACTAACCTGTACCCTAAACCGTCCCCGTCCCCTAACCCTAACCCTATCCCTTACCCGAAGTCTTAGCATAACCCGTACGCTAACACTAAGCGGAACCCTAACACATACGCTCAACCTAAACCGTTGTCGTACCCTAACCTGTACCTTAAACCGTCGCTTTACCCTAAACCTAACCCTAAACCTTACCCGAAGCCTTACGCTAAACCGTCCCCTAAACCTAACACGTTCGCTAACACTAAACCATACCCTAACACGTACGCTCACCCTAAAACGTTGTCGTACCCTAACCTGTACCCTAAACCGTCACCGTACCCTAACCCTAACCCTAACCTTTACCCGAAGCCTTACCGTAACCCGTATGCTAACGCTAACCGGTACCCTAACACGTACGCTCAACTTAAACTGTTGTCGTACCCTAACCTGTACCCTAAACCGTCCCCATCCCCTAACCCTAACCCTAACATTTACCCGAAGCCTTACTCTAACCCGTCCCCTAATACTAACCCGTACACTAACACTAACTCGTACCATAACACGTACGCTCACCCTGAACCGTTTTGGTACCCTAACCTGTATCCTAAACGGTCCCCGTCCCCTAACCCTAACCCTAACCCTAACACTTACCCGAAGCCTTACCCTAACCCGTCCCCTAATCCTAACCCGTACGCTAACACTAACCCGTACACTATCACGTACGCACACCCTAAACCGTTGTCATACCCTAACGTGTACCCTTAACCGTCCCCGTCCCCTAACCCTAAACCTAAACCTAACCCTAACCCTTACCCGAAGCCTTACACTAACCCGTCCAATAATCCTAAACCGTACGCTAACACTAACCCATACCCTACAACATACGCTCACGCTAAAACGTTGTCCTACCCTAACCTGTACACTAAACCGTTCCCGTCCCGTAAACCTAACGCTAACCCTAAACCTAACCCTTACCCGAAGCCTTACCCTAACCCGTCCCCTAATCCTAACCCGTACGCTAACACTAACCCGTACCCGAACACGTACCCTCACCCTTAACCATTGTCGTACACTAACCTGTACCCTAAACCATCTCCATCCCAGTCCCCTAACCCTAACCCTAACACTAACACTAAACCTTCCCCGAAGCCTTACCCTAACCCGTCCCCTAATCCTAACCCGTACGCTCACACTAACCCATACCCTAACACATACGCTGACACTAAAACGTTGTTATACCCTAACCTGTACCCTAAACCGTCCCCGTCCCTTAACTGTAATCCTAACCCTTACCCGAAGCTTTACCATAACCCGTCCCCTAATCCTAACCCGTACCCTAACACTAACCCGTACCCTAACACGTAGGCTCACCCTAATCCATTGTCGTACCGTAAACTTTACCCTAAACCATCCCTGTCCCAGTCCCCTAACCCTAACCCTAACCCTAAACCTAACCCTTACCCGAAGCCTTACCCTAACCCGTCCAGTAATCCTAACACTTACGCTAACACTAACCAGTACCTAACAGGTACGCTCACCCTAAACCGTTGTCGTACCCTAAACTCTACCCTAAACCATCCCGGTCCCCTAACAATAACCCTAACCCTAACCCCAACCCTTACCCGAAGCCTTACCCTAACCTGACCCATAATCCTAACCCGTACGCTAACACTAACCCGTACCCTAACACGTACATTCACCCTAAACCGTTGTCGTACCCTAACCTGTACCCTAAACCGTCCCCGTCCCCTAACCCTAACCGTAACCCTTACCCTAACCCTTACCAGAAGCCTTACCCTAGCCCGTCCCCTAATCCTAACCCGTACGCTAACACTAACCTGTACACTAACATGTACTCTCACCCTAAACCGTGGTCGTACCCTAACCTGTACCCTAAACTGTCCCCATCCCGTAACCCTAACCCTAACCCTAACCCTAACGCTAACCCTTACCTGAAACCTTACCCTAACCCGTCCCTTAATCCTAACCCGTACGTTAACACTAACCCGTACCCTAACACGTACGCTCAACCTAAACCGTTGTTGTACCCTAACCTGTACCCTAAAACATCCGTGTCCCAGTCCCCTAACCCTAACACTAACCCTAATCCTTACCCGAAGCCTTGCTCTATCCCATTCCTTAACCCTAACCCGTACTCTAACTTTAACCCATACCCTAAAACGTACGTTCACACTAAACCGTTGTCGTACCCTAACCTGTACCCTAAACCGTCCCCGTCCCCTAACCCTAACCCTAACCCTAACCCTAACCCTAACACTTACCCGAAGCACTACCCTAACCCGTCCCCTAATCCTAACCCGTACGCTAACCCTAACCCGTATCCTAACACGTAAGCTCACCCTAAAACCTTGTCGTACACTAACCTGTACCCTAAACCGTCTCCGTCCCCTAACCCTAACCCTAAACCTAACCCTTACCCGAAGCCTTACCCTAACCCGTCCCCTAATCCTAAATCGTATGCTAACACTAACCCGTAACGTAACACGTACGCTCACCCTAAACTGTTGTCGTACGCTAAGCTGTACCCTAAACGGTCCCCGTCCCCTAACCCTAAACTTAACACGAACCCTAACCCTAACCCTAACACTTACCCGAAACCTTACCCTAACCCGTCCCCAATCCTAACCCGTACGCTAAAACTAATCCGTACCCTAACATGTACGCTCACCTGAAAACGTTGTCGTACCCTAACCTGTACCCTAAACCAGCCCCGTCCCCTAACCCTAACCCTAACCCAACCTTAACCCTAACCCTTACCCGAAGCCTTACCCTAACCCGTCCCCTAATCCTAACCTGTACCCTAACACTAACCCATACCCTAACAGGTACGCTAACCCTCAACAATTTTCGTACCCTAACCAGTACCCTAAACCGTCCCCGTACCCTAACCCTAACCCTAACCCTAACCGTAAACCTTACCCGAAGCCTTACCATAAACCGTCCCCTAATGTTAACACGTATGCTAACACTAACTTGTACCCTAATGCGTACGCTCATCCTAAACCATTGTTGTGCACAGACCTGTACCCTAAATCATCCCCATCCCCTAACCTTAACCCTAACCCTAACCCTTAAACGAAGGCTTACCCTAACCCGTCCCCTAATCCTAACCAGTACGATAACACTAACCCATACCCTAACACGTACGCTCACCCTAAACTGTTGGCGTACCCTAATCTGTAGCCTAAACCATCCCCGTCCCCTAACCCTAACCCTAACCCTAACCCTAACCCTTAAACGAAGGCTTACCCTAATCCGTCCCCTAATCCTAACCCGTACACTAACCCTAACCCGTACCCTAACACGTACGCTCACCCTAAACAGTTGTCGTACCCTAACCTGTACCCTAAACCTTCCCCATCACCTAACCCAAACCCTAGTCCTAACCCTAACCCTAAACCTTACCCGAAGCCTTACCCTAAACCGTCCCCTAATAGTAACCCGTACGCTAACACTAACCTGTACCCTAACACGTACGCTCACCCTAAACCGTTTTCGTACCCTACCCTTTATGCTAAACCATCACCGTCCCCTAACCCTAACCCTAGCCCTAACCCTAACCCTTACCCGAAACCTTACATTAATCTGTCACATAATCCTAACCCGTACGCTAACACTAACACCTACCCTAACACGTACGTTCACCCTAAACCATTGTCATACACTAAACTGTACCATAAACCATCCCCGTACCCTAACCCTAATCCTAACCCTAACCCTAACCCTTACCCTTATCCGAAGCCTTACCCTAACCCGTCCCCTAATCCTGACCCGTAAGCTGACAATAACCCGTACCCTAACACATACGCTTACCCTAAACCTTTGTCGTACCCTAACCTGTACCCTTAACCGTCCCCTAACCCTAAGCCTAACACTTACCCGAACCCTTAACCAAAACGGTCCCCTAATCCTGACCCGTACGCTAACATGTACGCTCACGCTAAACCGTTGTCGTACCCTAACCTGTCACCTAAACCGTCCCCGTACCCTAACCTTAACCTTAACCCTAAACCTAAACTTAACCCTTAACCGAAGCCTTACCCTAACCCGTTCCTTAATCCTAACCCGTACGTTAACACTAACACATACCCTAAAACCTACGCTCACCATAAACCGTTGTCGTACCCTAAACTGTACCCTAAACCGTCCCCTAACCCTAACCCTAACCCTAACCCTTACTCGAAGCCTTACCCTAACCCGTCCCCTAATCCTAACCCGTACGCTAACACTAACCCGTACCCTAATATGTACGCTCAGCCTAAACCATTTTCGTACACTAACCTGTACCCTAAACCAACCCCGTCCCCTAACCCTAACCCTAACCCTAACCCTAACCCTAAACCTTACCCGAATCCTTACCCTAACCCGTCCCCTAATCCTAACCCGTACGCTAAAAGTAACCCGTACCCTAATATGTACGCTCAGCCTAAACCATTGTTGTACACTAACCTGTACCCTAAACCATTCCCGTACCCTAACCCTAACACTAACCCTAACCCTAACCCTAATACTAACACTGAAATGAAGGCTTACCCTAACCCGTCCCCTAATCCTAACCCATACACTAACCCTAACCCGTACCCTAACACGTACGTTCACCCTAAACTGTTGTCGTACCCTAACCTGTACCCTAAACCGTCCCTGTCCCCTAACCCTAACTCTAACCCTAACCCTAACCGTAACACTTACCTGAAGCCTTAAACAAACCCGTCCCCTAATCCTGACCCGTACGCTAACACTCAAATATACCCTAACATGTATGCTCACGCTAAACCGTTGTCGTACCCTAACCTGTAACCTAAACAGTCCCTGTCCCCTAACCCTAACCCTAACCCTAACCCTAACCCTTATCCGAAGCCTTACCATGACCCGTCCCCTATTCCTAACCCATATGCTAACACTAACCCGTACCCTAACATGTACGCTCACCCTGAACCGTGGTCGTACGCTAACCTGTATCCCAAACCGTCCCCCTCCCGTAACACTAACCATAACCCTAACCCTAAAACTAACCCTTACCCAAAGCCTTACCCTAACCCGTCCCATAATCCTGACCCGTACGCTAACACTAACACGTACCCTAACATGTACGCTCACCCTAAACCGTTGTCGTACCCTAACCTGTACCCTAATCCGTCCCCGTCCCCTAACCATAACCCTAATTCTTACCCGAAGCCTTACCCTAACACGTCCCCTAATCCTAAACCGTACGCTAACACTAACCCCTACCCTAACACGTACGCTCACCCTAAACCGTTGTCGTACCCTAAACTGTACCCTATACCGTCTCCAACCCCTAACCTTAACCCTAACCCTAACCCTAACCCTTACCCGAAGCCTTACCCTAACCTGTCCCCTAATCCTAACTCGTACGCTAACACTAACGCATGCCCTAACATGTACGCTCACACTAAACCGTTGTCATACCCTAACCTGTACCCTAAACCGTCCCCTAACCCTAACCCTAACACTAACCCTAACCCTAACCCTTACCCGAAGCCTTCCCCTAACCCGTCCCCTAATCTAACCCGTACGCTAACACTAACCCGTACCCTAACACGTACGCTCACACTAAACCGTTGTCGTACCCTAACCTGTACCCTAAACCATCCCCATCCCCTAACCCTAAACCTAACCCTAACCCTAACCCTAACGCTAACTCTTACCCGAAGCCTTATCCTAAACCGTCCCTTAATCCTAACCCGTACTCTAACACTAACCCATACCCTAACATGTACGCTCACCCTAAACCATTGTCGTACCCTAACCTGTAGCCCAAACTGTCCCCGTCCCCTAACACTAAACCTATCCCTAATCCTAACACTAACACTTACCCGAAACCTTACCCTAATCCGTCCCCTAATCCTAACCCATACGCTAACACTAACACATACCTTAACATGTACGGTCACGCTAAATCGTTGTCGTACCCTAACCTGTACCCTAAACCGTCCCCTAACCCTAACCCTAAACCTAACTCGTACCCGAAGCCTTACACTAATATGTCCCCTAATCCTAAACCGTACGCTAACACTAACCCGTACCCTACCACGTACACTCACCCTAAACCGTTGTCGTGCCCTAAACTGTACCCTATACCGTACCTGTCCCCTAACTCTAACCCTAACCCTAAACCTAACGCTTACCCGAAGCCTTACCCTAACCCGTCCCCTAATCCTAACCCAGACGCTAACACTAACACATACCCTAAAATGTACGCTCACACTAAACAGTTGTCGTACCCTAAACTGTACCCTAAATTGACCCCTAAACCTAACCCAAACCCTAACCCTAACCCTAACCCTAACCTGAAGCCTTTCCCTAACCCGTTCCCTAATCCTAACCCGTACGCTAACAGTAACCCATACCCTAACACGTACGCTCACCCTAAAACGTGGTCATACTCTAAACTGTACCCTAAACCGTCCCCATCCCCTAACCCTAACCCTATCCCTTATCGGAAGCCTTACCCTAACCCGTCCCCTAATCCTAACCCAGACGCTAACACTAACACATACCCTAAAATGTACGCTCACACTAAACAGTTGTCGTACCCTAAACTGTACCCTAAATTGACCCCTAAACCTAACCCAAACCCTAACCCTAACCCTAACCTGAAGCCTTTCCCTAACCCGTTCCCTAATCCTAACCCGTACGCTAACAGTAACCCATACCCTAACACGTACGCTCACCCTAAAACGTGGTCATACTCTAAACTGTACCCTAAACCGTCCCCGTCCCCTAACCCTAACCCTATCCCTTATCGGAAGCCTTACCCTAACCCGTCCCCTAATCCTAACCCGTACGCTAACACTAACACGTACCCTAACACGTACGTTCAGCCTAAACCGTGGTCATACACTAAACTGTACCGTAAACCATCCCTGTACCCTAACCCTAATCCTAACCCTAACCCTAACACTAAACCTTACCCGAAGCCTTAACCTAAGCCGTCCCCTAATCCTGACCCGTACGCTAATACTAAACCATACCCTAACACGTACGATCACGCTAAACCATTGACGTACCCTAACCTGTAACCTAAATCTTCCCCGGCTCCTAACCCTAACCCTAACCCTAACCCAAACCCTTATCCGAAGCCTTACCCTAAGCCGTCCCCTAATCCTAAACTGTACGCTAACACTAACCCATACCCTAACACGTACGCTCACCCTAAACCGTTGTCGTACACTAACCTGTATCCTATACCGTTCCCGGCCCCTAACCCTAACCCTAACCCTAACCCTTACCTGAAGCCTTACCCTAACCCGTCCCCTAATCCTAACCCGTAAGCTAACACTAACCCGTACCCTAACACATACACTCACCCTAAAACTTTGTCGTACCCTAACCTGTACCCTAAACCGTCCCCTAACCCTAACCCTAACCCTAAGCCTAACCCTTACCCGAAGCCTTAAACTAACCCGTCCCCTAATCCTGACCTGTACGCTAACACTAAACCGTACCCTAACATGTACGCTCACACTAAACCGTTGTCATACCCTAACCTGTACCCTAAACCGTCCCCTAACCCTAACCCTAACACTAACCCTAACCCTAACCCTTAGCTCACGCTAAACCGTTGTCGTACTCTAACCTGTAACCTAAACCGTCCCCGTCCCCTAACCCTAAACCTAACCCTAAACCTAATCCTAACCCTTACCTGAAGCCTTAGCCTAACCCGTCCCTTAATCCTAACCCGTACGCTAACACTATCCCATACCCTAACACGTACGCTCACCCTAAAACTTTGTCGTACCCTAACCTGTACCCTTAACCGTCCCCGTCCCCTAACCCTAACCCTAACCCTAACCCTTATCCGAAGCCTTACTCTAACCCTTCGCTTAACCCTAAACCGTACGCTAACACTAACCCATACGCTAAAACCTAAGCTCACCCTAAACCGTTGTCGTACCGTAAACTGTAACCTAAACCGTCCCCTAAACCTAACCCTAACCCTAACCCTAACCCTAAGCCTTACCCAAAGCCTTACCCTAAACCAGCCCCTAATCCTAACCCGTACCCTAACACTAACCCGTACCCTAACACGTACGCTCACCCTAAATCATTGTCGTACCCTAACCTGTACCCTAAACCGTCCCCGTCCCCTAACCCTAACCCTAACCCTAACCGTAACCCAAACCCTTACCCGAAGCCTTACCCTAAACCGTCTCCTAATCCTAACCCGTACGCTAACACTAACCCATGCCCTAACACGTACCCTAACTCTAAACCGTTGTCGTACCCTAACCTGTACCCTAAACCGTCCCAGTCCCCGTCCCCTAACCCGAACCCTAACCCTAACCCTAACCCTAACCCTTAACCGAAGCCTTACCCTAACCCGTCCCCTAATCCTAACCCGTACGCTAACACTAACCCATGCCCTAACACGTACGCTTACCCTAAACCGTTGTCGTACCCTAACCTGTACCCTAAACCGTAACCGTCCCCTAACCCTTACCCTAACCCTAACCCTAACCCTCACCCGAAGCCTTCCCCTAACCCGTCACCAATCCTAACTCATATGCTATCACGTACGCTCACCCTAAACTGTTGTCATACACTAACCTGTACCCTAAACCATCCCCGTCCCCTAACCCTAACCCAAAACGTAACCCTAACACTAACCGTTACCTGAAGCCTTACCCTAACCCGTCCCCTACTACTAACCCGTACGCTAACACTAACCCGTACCCTAACATGTACGCTCACCCTAAACCTTTGTGGTACCCTAAACTGTACCCTAAACCGTCCCTGTCCCCTAACCCTAACCCTAACCCTAACCCTAACCCTAACCCTAACCCTAACCTGTACCCTAAACCGTCCCGGTCCCCTAACCCTAACCCTAACCCTAACCCTTACCCGAAGCCTTACCCTAACTCCCCCCAATTCCTAAACCGTACGCTAACACTAACCCATACCCTAACTCATACGCTCACCCTAAACCGTTGTCGTACCCTAACCTGTACCCTAAACGGTCCCCGTCCCCTAACCCTAACCTTATCCCTAACCCTAACCCTAAACCTAAGCCTTACCCGAAGCCTTACCCAAAACCGTCCCCTAATCCTAACCCGTACGCTAACACTAACCCGTTCCCTAATACGTACGCTCACCCTAAATCGTTGTTTTACTCTACCCTGTACCCTAAACCGTCCCCGTCCCATAACCCTAACCATAACAATAACCCTAAACCTAACCCTTACCCGAAACCTTACCCTAACCCGTCCCCTAATCCTATCCCGTACACTAACACTAACCCGTACCCTAACACGTATGCTCACCCTAATCCGTTGTCGTACCATAACCTATACCCTAAACCGTCCCCGTCCCCTAACCCTAACGCTTACCCGAGGCCTTACCCTAACCCGTCCCCTAATACTAACCCATACGCTAACACTAACACATACCCTAAGACGTACGCTCACACTAAACAGTTGCCGTACCCTAACCTGTAACCTAAACCGTCCCCGTCACCTAACCGTAACCCTACCCCTAAACCTAACCCTTACCCTAACCCATCACCTAATCCTAACCCGTACGCTAACACTAACCCGTACCCTAACACGTACACTCACCCTAAACCTTTGTCATACCCTAAACTGTACCCTAAACAGTCCCCGTCCCCTAACCCTAACCCTAACCCTAACCCTACCCTAACTCTTACCCGAAGCCTTACCCTAACCCGTCCCATAATCTTATCCTGAACGGTAACACTAACACGTACCCTAACACGTACGCTCACCCTAAACCGTTGACGTACACTAACCTGTACCCTAAACCGTCCCCATCCCCTAACCCTAACCCTAAACCTAACCCAAACCCTTACCCGAATCCTTACACTAACCTGTCACCTAATCCTAACACGTACGCTAACGCTAAACCGTACCCTAAAACATACGCTCATACTAAACCTTTGTCGTACCCTAACCTGTACCCTAAACCGTCCCCATCCCCGTCCCCTAACCCTAATCCTAACCCTAACCCTAACCCTTACCCGAAGCCTTACCCTAACCCGTCCCCTAACCCTAACCCGTACGCTAACACTAACCCATACCTTAACACGTACGCTCACCCTAAACCGTTGTCGTACCCTAACCTGTACCCTAAACCGTCCCCGTCACCGTCCCCTAACCCTAACCTTAACCCTAACCCTTACCTGAAGCCTTACGCTAACCCGTCCCCTAATCCTAAACCGTACGCTAACACTAACCCGTACCCTAACACGTACGCTCACCCTAAATGGTTGTAGTACCCTAATCTGTACCCTAAACCGTGGCCATGCCCTAACCCTAACCCTAACCCTAACCCTAACCCTTACCCGAAGTCTTACCCTAACCTGTCCCCTAAACCTAACCCGTACGCTAACACTAACCCGTACCCTAACTCGTACGTTCACCCTAAACCGTTGTCGTACCCTAACCTGTACCCTACACCGTCCCCGTCCCCTATCCCTAACCCTAACCCTAACCCTAAACCTAACCATTACCTGAAGCCTTACACTAACACATCCACTAATCCTAACCCGTACGCTAACACTAACCCGTACCCTAACATGTACGTTCACACTAAACCGTTGTCGTACCCTAACCTGTACCCTAAACCGTCCCCGTACCCTAACCCTAACCCTTACCCAAAGCCTTACACTAATCCGTCGCCTAATCCTAAGCGGTACGCTAACACTAACACCTACCCGAACACGTACGCTCACCCTAAACTATTGTCGTACCCTACCCTCTACCCTAAACCATTCCTGTCCCCTATCCTAACCCTAACACTAACCCTAACCCTAATCCTAACACTTACCCGAAGTCTTACCCTAACCTGTCCCCTAATCCTAACCCGTACGCTAACACTAACCCATACCCTAACACGTTCGCTCACCCTAAACCGTTGTCGTACCCTAACGTGTACCCTAAACCGTCCCCGTCCCCATCCCCTAACCCTAACCCTAACCCTAACCATTACCAGAAGCCTTACCCTAACGCGTCCCCTAATCCTAACCCGTACGCTAACACTAACCCCTACCCTAACACGTACGCTCACCCTAAACCGTTGTCGTACTCTAACCTGTACCCTGAACAGTCCCCATCCCCTAACCCTAACCCTAACCCTAACCGTAAGGCTAACCCTTACCCGAAGCCTTACCCTAACCCGTCCCCTAATGCTAACCCGTACGCTAACTCTAAGCTATACCCTAACACTTACGCTCACACTAAACTGTCGTCGTACCCTAACCTGTACCCTAAACCGTCCCCATCCCCGTCCCCTAACCCTAACACTAAACCTAACCCTTACCCAAAGCGTTACCCTAACCCGTCCCCTAATCCTAAACCATACACTAACACTAATCCATAACCTAACACGTACGCTCACCCTAAAAGGTTGTCGTACCCTAACTGGTACCCTAAATCGTCCCTGTCCCCTAACCCTTACCCTAAACCTAACCCTAACCCTAACCCTAACCCTTACCCGAAGCCTTACACTAACCCGTAACATAATCCTAAACCGTACGCTAACACTAACCCGTACCTTAACACGTACGCTCACACTAAACCGTTGTCGTACCCTAACCTGTACCCTAAACTGTCCCCTTCCCCTAATCCTAATCCTAACCCTATCCTTAACACTTACCAGAAGCCTTACCCTAACCCGTCCCCTAAACCTAACCCGTACGCTAACACTAACCCGTAAACTAACACGTACGCTCACCCTAAAACATTGTCGTACCCTAACCTGTACACTAAACCGTCCCCATCCCCTAAACCTAACCCTAACCCTAACCCTAACCCTTACCCGAAGCCTTACCCTAACCCGTGTCCTAATCCTAACCCGTACGCTAACACTAACATGTACCCTAACACGTAAGCTCACCCTAAAATACTGTCGTACTCTAACCTGTACCCTAAACCGTCCCGTCCCCTAACCATAACCCTAACCCTAACCCTAACACTAACCCTTACGCAAAGCCTTACCCTAGCCCGTACCCTAATCCTAACCCCTACTCTAACACTAACCCGTACTCTGACACGTACGCTCACCCTAGACCGTTGTCGTACGCTAACCTGTACCCTAAACCGTCCCTTTCCCCTAACCCTAAGCCTAACCCTAACCCTTACCCGAAGCCTTACACTAACCCGTCCCCTAATCCTAATCCGTACGCTAACACTAACCCATACCCTAACACGTACGATCACCCTAAACCGATCTCGTACACCAACCTGTACCCTAAACCGTCCCCGTCCCCTAACCCTAACCCTAACCCTTACCCGAAGCCTTACCTTAACCCGTCCCCTAATCCTAACCCGTACGCTAACACTGAGCCGTACCCTAACACGCACGCTCACCCTAAACAGTTGTCGTACCCTAACCTGTACCCTAAACAGTCCCTGTCACCGTCCCCTAACCTTAACCCTAACCCTTACCCAAAGCCTTACCCTAACCCGTCCCCTAATCCTAAACCGTACGCTAACACTAACCCATACCCTAACACGTACGCTCACCCTAAGCCGTTGTAGTACCGTAATCTGTACCCTAAACTTTCAACGTGCCCTAACCCTAACCCTAACCCTAACCCTAAACCTAACCCTTACCCGAAGCCTTACCATAACCCATATGCTAACACTAACCGGTACCCTAACACGTACGCTCAACCTAAACCGTTGTCGTACCCTAACCTGTACCCTAAACCGTCCCCGTACCCTAACCCTAACTGTAACCCTTACCCGAAGCCTTACCGTAATCCATCCCCTACTCCTACCAGTACGCTAACACTAACACGTACCCTAACAGTTATGCTCACCCTACACCATTGTCGTACACTAACCTGTACCCTAAACCGTCCCTGTCCCCTAACCCTAACCCTATCCCTTACCCGAAGTCTTAGCATAACCCGTACGCTAACACTAAGTGGAACCCTAACACATACGCTCAACCTAAACCGTTGTCGTACCCTAACCTGTACCTTAAACCGTCGCTTTACCCTAAACCTAACCCTAAACCTTACCCGAAGCCTTACGCTAAACCGTCCCCTAAACCTAACACGTTCGCTAACACTAAACCATACCCTAACACGTACGCTCACCCTAAAACGTTGTCGTACCCTAACCTGTACCCTAAACCGTCACCGTACCCTAACCCTAACCCTAACCTTTACCCGAAGCCTTACCGTAACCCGTATGCTAACGCTAACCGGTACCCTAACACGTACGCTCAACTTAAACTGTTGTCGTACCCTAACCTGTACCCTAAACCGTCCCCATCCCCTAACCCTAACCCTAACATTTACCCGAAGCCTTACTCTAACCCGTCCCCTAATACTAACCCGTACACTAACACTAACTCGTACCATAACACGTACGCTCACCCTGAACCGTTTTGGTACCCTAACCTGTATCCTAAACGGTCCCCGTCCCCTAACCCTAACCCTAACCCTAACACTTACCCGAAGCCTTACCCTAACCCGTCCCCTAATCCTAACCCGTACGCTAACACTAACCCGTACACTATCACGTACGCACACCCTAAACCGTTGTCATACCCTAACGTGTACCCTTAACCGTCCCCGTCCCCTAACCCTAAACCTAAACCTAACCCTAACCCTTACCCGAAGCCTTACACTAACCCGTCCAATAATCCTAAACCGTACGCTAACACTAACCCATACCCTACAACATACGCTCACGCTAAAACGTTGTCCTACCCTAACCTGTACACTAAACCGTTCCCGTCCCGTAAACCTAACGCTAACCCTAAACCTAACCCTTACCCGAAGCCTTACCCTAACCCGTCCCCTAATCCTAACCCGTACGCTAACACTAACCCGTACCCGAACACGTACCCTCACCCTTAACCATTGTCGTACACTAACCTGTACCCTAAACCATCTCCATCCCAGTCCCCTAACCCTAACCCTAACACTAACACTAAACCTTCCCCGAAGCCTTACCCTAACCCGTCCCCTAATCCTAACCCGTACGCTCACACTAACCCATACCCTAACACATACGCTGACACTAAAACGTTGTTATACCCTAACCTGTACCCTAAACCGTCCCCGTCCCTTAACTGTAATCCTAACCCTTACCCGAAGCTTTACCATAACCCGTCCCCTAATCCTAACCCGTACCCTAACACTAACCCGTACCCTAACACGTAGGCTCACCCTAATCCATTGTCGTACCGTAAACTTTACCCTAAACCATCCCTGTCCCAGTCCCCTAACCCTAACCCTAACCCTAAACCTAACCCTTACCCGAAGCCTTACCCTAACCCGTCCAGTAATCCTAACACTTACGCTAACACTAACCAGTACCTAACAGGTACGCTCACCCTAAACCGTTGTCGTACCCTAAACTCTACCCTAAACCATCCCGGTCCCCTAACAATAACCCTAACCCTAACCCCAACCCTTACCCGAAGCCTTACCCTAACCTGACCCATAATCCTAACCCGTACGCTAACACTAACCCGTACCCTAACACGTACGTTCACCCTAAACCGTTGTCGTACCCTAACCTGTACCCTAAACCGTCCCCGTCCCCTAACCCTAACCGTAACCCTTACCCTAACCCTTACCAGAAGCCTTACCCTAGCCCGTCCCCTAATCCTAACCCGTACGCTAACACTAACCTGTACACTAACATGTACTCTCACCCTAAACCGTGGTCGTACCCTAACCTGTACCCTAAACTGTCCCCATCCCGTAACCCTAACCCTAACCCTAACCCTAACGCTAACCCTTACCCGAAACCTTACCCTAACCCGTCCCTTAATCCTAACCCGTACGTTAACACTAACCCATACCCTAACACGTACGCTCAACCTAAACCGTTGTTGTACCCTAACCTGTACCCTAAAACATCCGTGTCCCAGTCCCCTAACCCTAACACTAACCCTAATCCTTACCCGAAGCCTTGCTCTATCCCATTCCTTAACCCTAACCCGTACTCTAACTTTAACCCATACCCTAAAACGTACGTTCACACTAAACCGTTGTCGTACCCTAACCTGTACCCTAAACCGTCCCCGTCCCCTAACCCTAACCCTAACCCTAACCCTAACCCTAACACTTACCCGAAGCACTACCCTAACCCGTCCCCTAATCCTAACCCGTACGCTAACCCTAACCCGTATCCTAACACGTAAGCTCACCCTAAAACCTTGTCGTACACTAACCTGTACCCTAAACCGTCTCCGTCCCCTAACCCTAACCCTAAACCTAACCCTTACCCGAAGCCTTACACTAACCCGTCCCCTAATCCTAAATCGTACGCTAACACTAACCCGTAACGTAACACGTACGCTCACCCTAAACTGTTGTCGTACGCTAAGCTGTACCCTAAACGGTCCCCGTCCCCTAACCCTAAACTTAACACGAACCCTAACCCTAACCCTAACACTTACCCGAAACCTTACCCTAACCCGTCCCCAATCCTAACCCGTACGCTAAAACTAATCCGTACCCTAACATGTACACTCACCTGAAAACGTTGTCGTACCCTAACCTGTACCCTAAACCATCCCCGTCCCCTAACCCTAACCCTAACCCAACCTTAACCCTAACCCTTACCCGAAGCCTTACCCTAACCCGTCCCCTAATCCTAACCTGTACGCTAACACTAACCCATACCCTAACAGGTACGCTAACCCTCAACAATTTTCGTACCCTAACCAGTACCCTAAACCGTCCCCGTACCCTAACCCTAACCCTAACCCTAACCGTAAACCTTACCCGAAGCCTTACCATAAACCGTCCCCTAATGTTAACACGTATGCTAACACTAACTTGTACCCTAATGCGTACGCTCATCCTAAACCATTGTTGTGCACAGACCTGTACCCTAAATCATCCCCATCCCCTAACCTTAACCCTAACCCTAACCCTTAAACGAAGGCTTACCCTAACCCGTCCCCTAATCCTAACCAGTACGATAACACTAACCCATACCCTAACACGTACGCTCACCCTAAACTGTTGGCGTACCCTAATCTGTAGCCTAAACCATCCCCGTCCCCTAACCCTAACCCTAACCCTAACCCTAACCCTTAAACGAAGGCTTACCCTAATCCGTCCCCTAATCCTAACCCGTACACTAACCCTAACCCGTACCCTAACACGTACGCTCACCCTAAACAGTTGTCGTACCCTAACCTGTACCCTAAACCTTCCCCATCACCTAACCCAAACCCTAGTCCTAACCCTAACCCTAAACCTTACCCGAAGCCTTACCCTAAACCGTCCCCTAATAGTAACCCGTACGCTAACACTAACCTGTACCCTAACACGTACGCTCACCCTAAACCGTTTTCGTACCCTACCCTTTATGCTAAACCATCACCGTCCCCTAACCCTAACCCTAGCCCTAACCCTAACCCTTACCCGAAACCTTACATTAATCTGTCACATAATCCTAACCCGTACGCTAACACTAACACCTACCCTAACACGTACGTTCACCCTAAACCATTGTCATACACTAAACTGTACCATAAACCATCCCCGTACCCTAACCCTAATCCTAACCCTAACCCTAACCCTTACCCTTATCCGAAGCCTTACCCTAACCCGTCCCCTAATCCTGACCCGTAAGCTGACAATAACCCGTACCCTAACACATACGCTTACCCTAAACCTTTGTCGTACCCTAACCTGTACCCTTAACCGTCCCCTAACCCTAAGCCTAACACTTACCCGAACCCTTAACCAAAACGGTCCCCTAATCCTGACCCGTACGCTAACATGTACGCTCACGCTAAACCGTTGTCGTACCCTAACCTGTCACCTAAACCGTCCCCGTACCCTAACCTTAACCTTAACCCTAAACCTAAA
Source organism: Delphinapterus leucas (assembly GCF_059928025.1). Lineage (NCBI taxonomy): Eukaryota > Metazoa > Chordata > Mammalia > Artiodactyla > Monodontidae > Delphinapterus > Delphinapterus leucas. The sequence goes on from NW_028322233.1 coordinate 7,102,304, forward strand.
CTTAACCCTTAACTGAAGCCTTACCCTAACCCGTTCCTTAATCCTAACCCGTACGTTAACACTAACACATACCCTAAAACCTACGCTCACCATAAACCGTTGTCGTACCCTAAACTGTACCCTAAACCGTCCCCTAACCCTAACCCTAACCCTAACCCTAACCCTTACTCGAAGCCTTACCCTAACCCATCCCCTAATCCTAACCCGTACGCTAACACTAACCCGTACCCTAATATGTACGCTCAGCCTAAACCATTTTCGTACACTAACCTGTACCCTAAACCAACCCCGTCCCCTAACCCTAACCCTAACCCTAACCCTAACCCTAAACCTTACCCGAATCCTTACCCTAACCCGTCCCCTAATCCTAACCCGTACGCTAAAAGTAACCCGTACCCTAATATGTACGCTCAGCCTAAACCATTGTTGTACACTAACCTGTACCCTAAACCATTCCCGTACCCTAACCCTAACACTAACCCTAACCCTAACCCTAATACTAACACTGAAATGAAGGCTTACCCTAACCCGTCCCCTAATCCTAACCCATACACTAACCCTAACCCGTACCCTAACACGTACGTTCACCCTAAACCGTTGTCGTACCCTAACCTGTACCCTAAACCGTCCCCGTCCCCTAACCCTAACTCTAACCCTAACCCTAACCGTAACACTTACCTGAAGCCTTAAACAAACCCGTCCCCTAATCCTGACCCGTACGCTAACACTCAAATATACCCTAACATGTATGCTCACGCTAAACCGTTGTCGTACCCTAACCTGTAACCTAAACAGTCCCTGTCCCCTAACCCTAACCCTAACCCTAACCCTAACCCTAACCCTAACCCTTATCCGAAGCCTTACCATGACCCGTCCCCTATTCCTAACCCATACGCTAACACTAACCCATACCCTAACATGTACGCTCACCCTGAACCGTGGTCGTACGCTAACCTGTATCCCAAACCGTCCCCCTCCCGTAACACTAACCATAACCCTAACCCTAAAACTAACCCTTACCCAAAGCCTTACCCTAACCCGTCCCATAATCCTGACCCGTACGCTAACACTAACACGTACCCTAACATGTACGCTCACCCTAAACCGTTGTCGTACCCTAACCTGTACCCTAATCCGTCCCCGTCCCCTAACCATAACCCTAATTCTTACCCGAAGCCTTACCCTAACACGTCCCCTAATCCTAAACCGTACGCTAACACTAACCCCTACCCTAACACGTACGCTCACCCTAAACCGTTGTCGTACCCTAAACTGTACCCTATACCGTCTCCAACCCCTAACCTTAACCCTAACCCTAACCCTAACCCTTACCCGAAGCCTTACCCTAACCTGTCCCCTAATCCTAACTCGTACGCTAACACTAACCCATGCCCTAACATGTACGATCACACTAAACCGTTGTCATACCCTAACCTGTACCCTAAACCGTCCCCTAACCCTAACCCTAACACTAACCCTAACCCTAACCCTTACCCGAAGCCTTCCCCTAACCCGTCCCCTAATCTAACCCGTACGCTAACACTAACCCGTACCCTAACACGTACGCTCACCCTAAACAGTTGTCGTACCCTAACCTGTACCCTAAACCTTCCCCATCACCTAACCCAAACTCTAGTCCTAACCCTAACCCTAAACCTTACCCGAAGCCTTACCCTAAACCGTCCCCTAATAGTAACCCGTACGCTAACACTAACCTGTACCCTAACACGTACGCTCACCCTAAACCGTTTTCGTACCCTACCCTTTATGCTAAACCATCACCGTCCCCTAACCCTAACCCTAGCCCTAACCCTAACCCTTACCCGAAACCTTACATTAATCTGTCACATAATCCTAACCCGTACGCTAACACTAACACCTACCCTAACACGTACGTTCACCCTAAACCACTGTCATACACTAAACTGTACCATAAACCATCCCCGTACCCTAACCCTAATCCTAACCCTAACCCTAACCCTTACCCTTATCCGAAGCCTTACCCTAACCCGTCCCCTAATCCTGACCCGTAAGCTGACAATAACCCGTACCCTAACACATACGCTTACCCTAAACCTTTGTCGTACCCTAACCTGTACCCTTAACCGTCCCCTAACCCTAAGCCTAACACTTACCCGAACCCTTAACCAAAACGGTCCCCTAATCCTGACCCGTACGCTAACATGTACGCTCACGCTAAACCGTTGTCGTACCCTAACCTGTCACCTAAACCGTCCCCGTACCCTAACCTTAACCTTAACCCTAAACCTAAACTTAACCCTTAACCGAAGCCTTACCCTAACCCGTTCCTTAATCCTAACCCGTACGTTAACACTAACACATACCCTAAAACCTACGCTCACCATAAACCGTTGTCGTACCCTAAACTGTACCCTAAACCGTCCCCTAACCCTAACCCTAACCCTAACCCTAACCCTTAATCGAAGCCTTACCCTAACCCATCCCCTAATCCTAACCCGTACGCTAACACTAACCCGTACCCTAATATGTACGCTCAGCCTAAACCATTTTCGTACACTAACCTGTACCCTAAACCAACCCCGTCCCCTAACCCTAACCCTAACCCTAACCCTAACCCTAAACCTTACCCGAATCCTTACCCTAACCCGTCCCCTAATCCTAACCCGTACGCTAAAAGTAACCCGTACCCTAATATGTACGCTCAGCCTAAACCATTGTTGTACACTAACCTGTACCCTAAACCATTCCCGTACCCTAACCCTAACACTAACCCTAACCCTAACCCTAATACTAACACTGAAATGAAGGCTTACCCTAACCCGTCCCCTAATCCTAACCCATACACTAACCCTAACCCGTACCCTAACACGTACGTTCACCCTAAACCGTTGTCGTACCCTAACCTGTACCCTAAACCGTCCCCGTCCCCTAACCCTAACTCTAACCCTAACCCTAACCGTAACACTTACCTGAAGCCTTAAACAAACCCGTCCCCTAATCCTGACCCGTACGCTAACACTCAAATATACCCTAACATGTATGCTCACGCTAAACCGTTGTCGTACCCTAACCTGTAACCTAAACAGTCCCTGTCCCCTAACCCTAACCCTAACCCTAACCCTAACCCTAACCCTAACCCTAACCCTTATCCGAAGCCTTACCATGACCCGTCCCCTATTCCTAACCCATACGCTAACACTAACCCATACCCTAACATGTACGCTCACCCTGAACCGTGGTCGTACGCTAACCTGTATCCCAAACCGTCCCCCTCCCGTAACACTAACCATAACCCTAACCCTAAAACTAACCCTTACCCAAAGCCTTACCCTAACCCGTCCCATAATCCTGACCCGTACGCTAACACTAACACGTACCCTAACATGTACGCTCACCCTAAACCGTTGTCGTACCCTAACCTGTACCCTAATCCGTCCCCGTCCCCTAACCATAACCCTAATTCTTACCCGAAGCCTTACCCTAACACGTCCCCTAATCCTAAACCGTACGTTAACACTAACCCCTACCCTAACACGTACGCTCACCCTAAACCGTTGTCGTACCCTAAACTGTACCCTATACCGTCTCCAACCCCTAACCTTAACCCTAACCCTAACCCTAACCCTTACCCGAAGCCTTACCCTAACCTGTCCCCTAATCCTAACTCGTACGCTAACACTAACCCATGCCCTAACATGTACGCTCACACTAAACCGTTGTCATACCCTAACCTGTACCCTAAACCGTCCCCTAACCCTAACCCTAACACTAACCCTAACCCTAACCCTTACCCGAAGCCTTCCCCTAACCCGTCCCCTAATCTAACCCGTACGCTAACACTAACCCGTACCCTAACACGTACGCTCACACTAAACCGTTGTCGTACCCTAACCTGTACCCTAAACCATCCCCATCCCCTAACCCTAACCCTAAACCTAACCCTAACCCTAACCCTAACGCTAACTCTTACCCGAAGCCTTATCCTAAACCGTCCCTTAATCCTAACCCGTACTCTAACACTAACCCATACCCTAACATGTACGCTCACCCTAAACCATTGTCGTACCCTAACCTGTAGCCCAAACTGTCCCCGTCCCCTAACACTAAACCTATCCCTAATCCTAACACTAACACTTACCCGAAACCTTACCCTAATCCGTCCCCTAATCCTAACCCATACGCTAACACTAACACATACCTTAACATGTACGGTCACGCTAAATCGTTGTTGTACCCTAACCTGTACCCTAAACCGTCCCCGTCCCCTAACCCTAAACCTAACTCGTACCCGAAGCCTTACACTAATATGTCCCCTAATCCTAAACCGTACGCTAACACTAACCCGTACCCTACCACGTACACTCACCCTAAACCGTTGTCGTGCCCTAAACTGTACCCTATACCGTACCTGTCCCCTAACTCTAACCCTAACCCTAAACCTAACGCTTACCCGAAGCCTTACCCTAACCCGTCCCCTAATCCTAACCCAGACGCTAACACTAACACATACCCTAAAATGTACGCTCACACTAAACAGTTGTCGTACCCTAAACTGTACCCTAAATTGACCCCTAAACCTAACCCAAACCCTAACCCTAACCCTAACCTGAAGCCTTTCCCTAACCCGTTCCCTAATCCTAACCCGTACGCTAACAGTAACCCATACCCTAACACGTACGCTCACCCTAAAACGTGGTCATACTCTAAACTGTACCCTAAACCGTCCCCGTCCCCTAACCCTAACCCTATCCCTTATCGGAAGCCTTACCCTAACCCGTCCCCTAATCCTAACCCGTACGCTAACACTAACACGTACCCTAACACGTACGTTCAGCCTAAACCGTGGTCATACACTAAACTGTACCGTAAACCATCCCTGTACCCTAACCCTAATCCTAACCCTAACCCTAACACTAAACCTTACCCGAAGCCTTAACCTAAGCCGTCCCCTAATCCTGACCCGTACGCTAATACTAAACCATACCCTAACACGTACGATCACGCTAAACCATTGACGTACCCTAACCTGTAACCTAAATCTTCCCCGGCTCCTAACCCTAACCCTAACCCTAACCCAAACCCTTATCCGAAGCCTTACCCTAAGCCGTCCCCTAATCCTAAACTGTACGCTAACACTAACCCGTACCCTAACACGTACGCTCACCCTAAACCGTTGTCGTACACTAACCTGTATCCTATACCGTTCCCGGCCCCTAACCCTAACCCTAACCCTAACCCTTACCTGAAGCCTTACCCTAACCCGTCCCCTAATCCTAACCCGTAAGCTAACACTAACCCGTACCCTAACACATACACTCACCCTAAAACTTTGTCGTACCCTAACCTGTACCCTAAACCGTCCCCTAACCCTAACCCTAACCCTAAGCCTAACCCTTACCCGAAGCCTTAAACTAACCCGTCCCCTAATCCTGACCTGTACGCTAACACTAAACCGTACCCTAACATGTACGCTCACACTAAACCGTTGTCATACCCTAACCTGTACCCTAAACCGTCCCCTAACCCTAACCCTAACACTAACCCTAACCCTAACCCTTAGCTCACGCTAAACCGTTGTCGTACTCTAACCTGTAACCTAAACCGTCCCCGTCCCCTAACCCTAAACCTAACCCTAAACCTAATCCTAACCCTTACCTGAAGCCTTAGCCTAACCCGTCCCTTAATCCTAACCCGTACGCTAACACTATCCCATACCCTAACACGTACGCTCACCCTAAAACTTTGTCGTACCCTAACCTGTACCCTTAACCGTCCCCGTCCCCTAACCCTAACCCTAACCCTAACCCTTATCCGAAGCCTTACTCTAACCCTTCGCTTAACCCTAAACCGTACGCTAACACTAACCCATACGCTAAAACCTAAGCTCACCCTAAACCGTTGTCGTACCGTAAACTGTAACCTAAACCGTCCCCTAAACCTAACCCTAACCCTAACCCTAACCCTAAGCCTTACCCAAAGCCTTACCCTAAACCAGCCCCTAATCCTAACCCGTACCCTAACACTAACCCGTACCCTAACACGTACGCTCACCCTAAATCATTGTCGTACCCTAACCTGTACCCTAAACCGTCCCCGTCCCCTAACCCTAACCCTAACCCTAACCGTAACCCAAACCCTTACCCGAAGCCTTACCCTAAACCGTCTCCTAATCCTAACCCGTACGCTAACACTAACCCATGCCCTAACACGTACCCTAACTCTAAACCGTTGTCGTACCCTAACCTGTACCCTAAACCGTCCCAGTCCCCGTCCCCTAACCCGAACCCTAACCCTAACCCTAACCCTAACCCTTAACCGAAGCCTTACCCTAACCCGTCCCCTAATCCTAACCCGTACGCTAACACTAACCCATGCCCTAACACGTACGCTTACCCTAAACCGTTGTCGTACCCTAACCTGTACCCTAAACCGTAACCGTCCCCTAACCCTTACCCTAACCCTAACCCTAACCCTCACCCGAAGCCTTCCCCTAACCCGTCACCAATCCTAACTCATATGCTATCACGTACGCTCACCCTAAACTGTTGTCATACACTAACCTGTACCCTAAACCATCCCCGTCCCCTAACCCTAACCCAAAACGTAACCCTAACACTAACCGTTACCTGAAGCCTTACCCTAACCCGTCCCCTACTACTAACCCGTACGCTAACACTAACCCGTACCCTAACATGTACGCTCACCCTAAACCTTTGTGGTACCCTAAACTGTACCCTAAACCGTCCCTGTCCCCTAACCCTAACCCTAACCCTAACCCTAACCCTAACCCTAACCTGTACCCTAAACCGTCCCGGTCCCCTAACCCTAACCCTAACCCTAACCCTTACCCGAAGCCTTACCCTAACTCCCCCCAATTCCTAAACCGTACGCTAACACTAACCCATACCCTAACTCATACGCTCACCCTAAACCGTTGTCGTACCCTAACCTGTACCCTAAACGGTCCCCGTCCCCTAACCCTAACCTTATCCCTAACCCTAACCCTAAACCTAAGCCTTACCCGAAGCCTTACCCAAAACCGTCCCCTAATCCTAACCCGTACGCTAACACTAACCCGTTCCCTAATACGTACGTTCACCCTAAATCGTTGTTTTACTCTACCCTGTACCCTAAACCGTCCCCGTCCCATAACCCTAACCATAACAATAACCCTAAACCTAACCCTTACCCGAAACCTTACCCTAACCCGTCCCCTAATCCTATCCCGTACACTAACACTAACCCGTACCCTAACACGTATGCTCACCCTAATCCGTTGTCGTACCATAACCTATACCCTAAACCGTCCCCGTCCCCTAACCCTAACGCTTACCCGAGGCCTTACCCTAACCCGTCCCCTAATACTAACCCATACGCTAACACTAACACATACCCTAAGACGTACGCTCACACTAAACAGTTGCCGTACCCTAACCTGTAACCTAAACCGTCCCCGTCACCTAACCGTAACCCTACCCCTAAACCTAACCCTTACCCTAACCCATCACCTAATCCTAACCCGTACGCTAACACTAACCCGTACCCTAACACGTACACTCACCCTAAACCTTTGTCATACCCTAAACTGTACCCTAAACAGTCCCCATCCCCTAACCCTAACCCTAACCCTAACCCTACCCTAACTCTTACCCGAAGCCTTACCCTAACCCGTCCCATAATCTTATCCTGAACGGTAACACTAACACGTACCCTAACACGTACGCTCACCCTAAACCGTTGACGTACACTAACCTGTACCCTAAACCGTCCCCATCCCCTAACCCTAACCCTAAACCTAACCCAAACCCTTACCCGAATCCTTACACTAACCTCTCACCTAATCCTAACACGTACGCTAACGCTAAACCGTACCCTAAAACGTACGCTCATACTAAACCTTTGTCGTACCCTAACCTGTACCCTAAACCGTCCCCATCCCCGTCCCCTAACCCTAATCCTAACCCTAACCCTAACCCTTACCCGAAGCCTTACCCTAACCCGTCCCCTAACCCTAACCCGTACGCTAACACTAACCCATACCTTAACACGTACGCTCACCCTAAACCGTTGTCGTACCCTAACCTGTACCCTAAACCGTCCCCGTCACCGTCCCCTAACCCTAACCCTAACCTTAACCCTAACCCTTACCTGAAGCCTTACGCTAACCCGTCCCCTAATCCTAAACCGTACGCTAACACTAACCCGTACCCTAACACGTACGCTCACCCTAAATGGTTGTAGTACCCTAATCTGTACCCTAAACCGTGGCCATGCCCTAACCCTAACCCTAACCCTAACCCTAACCCTTACCCGAAGTCTTACCCTAACCTGTCCCCTAAACCTAACCCGTACGCTAACACTAACCCGTACCCTAACTCGTACGTTCACCCTAAACCGTTGTCGTACCCTAACCTGTACCCTACACCGTCCCCGTCCCCTATCCCTAACCCTAACCCTAACCCTAAACCTAACCATTACCTGAAGCCTTACACTAACACATCCACTAATCCTAACCCGTACGCTAACACTAACCCGTACCCTAACATGTACGTTCACACTAAACCGTTGTCGTACCCTAACCTGTACCCTAAACCGTCCCCGTACCCTAACCCTAACCCTTACCCAAAGCCTTACACTAATCCGTCGCCTAATCCTAAGCGGTACGCTAACACTAACACCTACCCGAACACGTACGCTCACCCTAAACTATTGTCGTACCCTACCCTCTACCCTAAACCATTCCTGTCCCCTATCCTAACCCTAACACTAACCCTAACCCTAATCCTAACACCTACCCGAAGTCTTACCCTAACCTGTCCCCTAATCCTAACCCGTACGCTAACACTAACCCATACCCTAACACGTTCGCTCACCCTAAACCGTTGTCGTACCCTAACGTGTACCCTAAACCGTCCCCGTCCCCATCCCCTAACCCTAACCCTAACCCTAACCATTACCAGAAGCCTTACCCTAACGCGTCCCCTAATCCTAACCCGTACGCTAACACTAACCCCTACCCTAACACGTACGCTCACCCTAAACCGTTGTCGTACTCTAACCTGTACCCTGAACAGTCCCCATCCCCTAACCCTAACCCTAACCCTAACCGTAAGGCTAACCCTTACCCGAAGCCTTACCCTAACCCGTCCCCTAATGCTAACCCGTACGCTAACTCTAAGCTATACCCTAACACTTACGCTCACACTAAACTGTCGTCGTACCCTAACCTGTACCCTAAACCGTCCCCATCCCCGTCCCCTAACCCTAACACTAAACCTAACCCTTACCCAAAGCGTTACCCTAACCCGTCCCCTAATCCTAAACCATACACTAACACTAATCCATAACCTAACACGTACGCTCACCCTAAAAGGTTGTCGTACCCTAACTGGTACCCTAAATCGTCCCTGTCCCCTAACCCTTACCCTAAACCTAACCCTAACCCTAACCCTAACCCTTACCCGAAGCCTTACACTAACCCGTAACATAATCCTAAACCGTATGCTAACACTAACCCGTACCTTAACACGTACGCTCACACTAAACCGTTGTCGTACCCTAACCTGTACCCTAAACTGTCCCCTTCCCCTAATCCTAATCCTAACCCTATCCTTAACACTTACCAGAAGCCTTACCCTAACCCGTCCCCTAAACCTAACCCGTACGCTAACACTAACCCGTAAACTAACACATACACTCACCCTAAAACATTGTCGTACCCTAACCTGTACACTAAACCGTCCCCATCCCCTAAACCTAACCCTAACCCTAACCCTAACCCTTACCCGAAGCCTTACCCTAACCCGTGTCCTAATCCTAACCCGTACGCTAACACTAACATGTACCCTAACACGTAAGCTCACCCTAAAATACTGTCGTACTCTAACCTGTACCCTAAACCGTCCCGTCCCCTAACCATAACCCTAACCCTAACCCTAACACTAACCCTTACGCAAAGCCTTACCCTAGCCCGTACCCTAATCCTAACCCCTACTCTAACACTAACCCGTACTCTGACACGTACGCTCACCCTAGACCGTTGTCGTACGCTAACCTGTACCCTAAACCGTCCCTTTCCCCTAACCCTAAGCCTAACCCTAACCCTTACCCGAAGCCTTACACTAACCCGTCCCCTAATCCTAATCCGTACGCTAACACTAACCCATACCCTAACACGTACGATCACCCTAAACCGATCTCGTACACCAACCTGTACCCTAAACCGTCCCCGTCCCCTAACCCTAACCCTAACCCTTACCCGAAGCCTTACCTTAACCCGTCCCCTAATCCTAACCCGTACGCTAACACTGAGCCGTACCCTAACACGCACGCTCACCCTAAACAGTTGTCGTACCCTAACCTGTACCCTAAACAGTCCCTGTCACCGTCCCCTAACCTTAACCCTAACCCTTACCCAAAGCCTTACCCTAACCCGTCCCCTAATCCTAAACCGTACGCTAACACTAACCCATACCCTAACACGTACGCTCACCCTAAGCCGTTGTAGTACCGTAATCTGTACCCTAAACTTTCAACGTGCCCTAACCCTAACCCTAACCCTAACCCTAAACCTAACCCTTACCCGAAGCCTTACCATAACCCATATGCTAACACTAACCGGTACCCTAACACGTACGCTCAACCTAAACCGTTGTCGTACCCTAACCTGTACCCTAAACCGTCCCCGTACCCTAACCCTAACTGTAACCCTTACCCGAAGCCTTACCGTAATCCATCCCCTACTCCTACCAGTACGCTAACACTAACACGTACCCTAACAGTTATGCTCACCCTACACCATTGTCGTACACTAACCTGTACCCTAAACCGTCCCCGTCCCCTAACCCTAACCCTATCCCTTACCCGAAGTCTTAGCATAACCCGTACGCTAACACTAAGCGGAACCCTAACACATACGCTCAACCTAAACCGTTGTCGTACCCTAACCTGTACCTTAAACCGTCGCTTTACCCTAAACCTAACCCTAAACCTTACCCGAAGCCTTACGCTAAACCGTCCCCTAAACCTAACACGTTCGCTAACACTAAACCATACCCTAACACGTACGCTCACCCTAAAACGTTGTCGTACCCTAACCTGTACCCTAAACCGTCACCGTACCCTAACCCTAACCCTAACCTTTACCCGAAGCCTTACCGTAACCCGTATGCTAACGCTAACCGGTACCCTAACACGTACGCTCAACTTAAACTGTTGTCGTACCCTAACCTGTACCCTAAACCGTCCCCATCCCCTAACCCTAACCCTAACATTTACCCGAAGCCTTACTCTAACCCGTCCCCTAATACTAACCCGTACACTAACACTAACTCGTACCATAACACGTACGCTCACCCTGAACCGTTTTGGTACCCTAACCTGTATCCTAAACGGTCCCCGTCCCCTAACCCTAACCCTAACCCTAACACTTACCCGAAGCCTTACCCTAACCCGTCCCCTAATCCTAACCCGTACGCTAACACTAACCCGTACACTATCACGTACGCACACCCTAAACCGTTGTCATACCCTAACGTGTACCCTTAACCGTCCCCGTCCCCTAACCCTAAACCTAAACCTAACCCTAACCCTTACCCGAAGCCTTACACTAACCCGTCCAATAATCCTAAACCGTACGCTAACACTAACCCATACCCTACAACATACGCTCACGCTAAAACGTTGTCCTACCCTAACCTGTACACTAAACCGTTCCCGTCCCGTAAACCTAACGCTAACCCTAAACCTAACCCTTACCCGAAGCCTTACCCTAACCCGTCCCCTAATCCTAACCCGTACGCTAACACTAACCCGTACCCGAACACGTACCCTCACCCTTAACCATTGTCGTACACTAACCTGTACCCTAAACCATCTCCATCCCAGTCCCCTAACCCTAACCCTAACACTAACACTAAACCTTCCCCGAAGCCTTACCCTAACCCGTCCCCTAATCCTAACCCGTACGCTCACACTAACCCATACCCTAACACATACGCTGACACTAAAACGTTGTTATACCCTAACCTGTACCCTAAACCGTCCCCGTCCCTTAACTGTAATCCTAAACCTTACCCGAAGCTTTACCATAACCCGTCCCCTAATCCTAACCCGTACCCTAACACTAACCCGTACCCTAACACGTAGGCTCACCCTAATCCATTGTCGTACCGTAAACTTTACCCTAAACCATCCCTGTCCCAGTCCCCTAACCCTAACCCTAACCCTAAACCTAACCCTTACCCGAAGCCTTACCCTAACCCGTCCAGTAATCCTAACACTTACGCTAACACTAACCAGTACCTAACAGGTACGCTCACCCTAAACCGTTGTCGTACCCTAAACTCTACCCTAAACCATCCCGGTCCCCTAACAATAACCCTAACCCTAACCCCAACCCTTACCCGAAGCCTTACCCTAACCTGACCCATAATCCTAACCCGTACGCTAACACTAACCCGTACCCTAACACGTACGTTCACCCTAAACCGTTGTCGTACCCTAACCTGTACCCTAAACCGTCCCCGTCCCCTAACCCTAACCGTAACCCTTACCCTAACCCTTACCAGAAGCCTTACCCTAGCCCGTCCCCTAATCCTAACCCGTACGCTAACACTAACCTGTACACTAACATGTACTCTCACCCTAAACCGTGGTCGTACCCTAACCTGTACCCTAAACTGTCCCCATCCCGTAACCCTAACCCTAACCCTAACCCTAACGCTAACCCTTACCCGAAACCTTACCCTAACCCGTCCCTTAATCCTAACCCGTACGTTAACACTAACCCGTACCCTAACACGTACGCTCAACCTAAACCGTTGTTGTACCCTAACCTGTACCCTAAAACATCCGTGTCCCAGTCCCCTAACCCTAACACTAACCCTAATCCTTACCCGAAGCCTTGCTCTATCCCATTCCTTAACCCTAACCCGTACTCTAACTTTAACCCATACCCTAAAACGTACGTTCACACTAAACCGTTGTCGTACCCTAACCTGTACCCTAAACCGTCCCCGTCCCCTAACCCTAACCCTAACCCTAACCCTAACCCTAACACTTACCCGAAGCACTACCCTAACCCGTCCCCTAATCCTAACCCGTACGCTAACCCTAACCCGTATCCTAACACGTAAGCTCACCCTAAAACCTTGTCGTACACTAACCTGTACCCTAAACCGTCTCCGTCCCCTAACCCTAACCCTAAACCTAACCCTTACCCGAAGCCTTACACTAACCCGTCCCCTAATCCTAAATCGTACGCTAACACTAACCCGTAACGTAACACGTACGCTCACCCTAAACTGTTGTCGTACGCTAAGCTGTACCCTAAACGGTCCCCGTCCCCTAACCCTAAACTTAACACGAACCCTAACCCTAACCCTAACACTTACCCGAAACCTTACCCTAACCCGTCCGCAATCCTAACCCGTACGCTAAAACTAATCCGTACCCTAACATGTACGCTCACCTGAAAACGTTGTCGTACCCTAACTTGTACCCTAAACCATCCCCGTCCCCTAACCCTAACCCTAACCCAACCTTAACCCTAACCCTTACCCGAAGCCTTACCCTAACCCGTCCCCTAATCCTAACCTGTACGCTAACACTAACCCATACCCTAACAGGTACGCTAACCCTCAACAATTTTCGTACCCTAACCAGTACCCTAAACCGTCCCCGTACCCTAACCCTAACCCTAACCCTAACCGTAAACCTTACCCGAAGCCTTACCATAAACCGTCCCCTAATGTTAACACGTATGCTAACACTAACTTGTACCCTAATGCGTACGCTCATCCTAAACCATTGTTGTGCACAGACCTGTACCCTAAATCATCCCCATCCCCTAACCTTAACCCTAACCCTAACCCTTAAACGAAGGCTTACCCTAACCCGTCCCCTAATCCTAACCAGTACGATAACACTAACCCATACCCTAACACGTACGCTCACCCTAAACTGTTGGCGTACCCTAATCTGTAGCCTAAACCATCCCCGTCCCCTAACCCTAACCCTAACCCTAACCCTAACCCTTAAACGAAGGCTTACCCTAATCCGTCCCCTAATCCTAACCCGTACACTAACCCTAACCCGTACCCTAACACGTACGCTCACCCTAAACAGTTGTCGTACCCTAACCTGTACCCTAAACCTTCCCCATCACCTAACCCAAACCCTAGTCCTAACCCTAACCCTAAACCTTACCCGAAGCCTTACCCTAAACCGTCCCCTAATAGTAACCCGTACGCTAACACTAACCTGTACCCTAACACGTACGCTCACCCTAAACCGTTTTCGTACCCTACCCTTTATGCTAAACCATCACCGTCCCCTAACCCTAACCCTAGCCCTAACCCTAACCCTTACCCGAAACCTTACATTAATCTGTCACATAATCCTAACCCGTACGCTAACACTAACACCTACCCTAACACGTACGTTCACCCTAAACCATTGTCATACACTAAACTGTACCATAAACCATCCCCGTACCCTAACCCTAATCCTAACCCTAACCCTAACCCTTACCCTTATCCGAAGCCTTACCCTAACCCGTCCCCTAATCCTGACCCGTAAGCTGACAATAACCCGTACCCTAACACATACGCTTACCCTAAACCTTTGTCGTACCCTAACCTGTACCCTTAACCGTCCCCTAACCCTAAGCCTAACACTTACCCGAACCCTTAACCAAAACGGTCCCCTAATCCTGACCCGTACGCTAACATGTACGCTCACGCTAAACCGTTGTCGTACCCTAACCTGTCACCTAAACCGTCCCCGTACCCTAACCTTAACCTTAACCCTAAACCTAAACTTAACCCTTAACCGAAGCCTTACCCTAACCCGTTCCTTAATCCTAACCCGTACGTTAACACTAACACATACCCTAAAACCTACGCTCACCATAAACCGTTGTCGTACCCTAAACTGTACCCTAAACCGTCCCCTAACCCTAACCCTAACCCTAACCCTAACCCTTACTCGAAGCCTTACCCTAACCCATCCCCTAATCCTAACCCGTACGCTAACACTAACCCGTACCCTAATATGTACGCTCAGCCTAAACCATTTTCGTACACTAACCTGTACCCTAAACCAACCCCGTCCCCTAACCCTAACCCTAACCCTAACCCTAACCCTAAACCTTACCCGAATCCTTACCCTAACCCGTCCCCTAATCCTAACCCGTACGCTAAAAGTAACCCGTACCCTAATATGTACGCTCAGCCTAAACCATTGTTGTACACTAACCTGTACCCTAAACCATTCCCGTACCCTAACCCTAACACTAACCCTAACCCTAACCCTAATACTAACACTGAAATGAAGGCTTACCCTAACCCGTCCCCTAATCCTAACCCATACACTAACCCTAACCCGTACCCTAACACGTACGTTCACCCTAAACCGTTGTCGTACCCTAACCTGTACCCTAAACCGTCCCCGTCCCCTAACCCTAACTCTAACCCTAACCCTAACCGTAACACTTACCTGAAGCCTTAAACAAACCCGTCCCCTAATCCTGACCCGTACGCTAACACTCAAATATACCCTAACATGTATGCTCACGCTAAACCGTTGTCGTACCCTAACCTGTAACCTAAACAGTCCCTGTCCCCTAACCCTAACCCTAACCCTAACCCTAACCCTAACCCTAACCCTTATCCGAAGCCTTACCATGACCCGTCCCCTATTCCTAACCCATACGCTAACACTAACCCATACCCTAACATGTACGCTCACCCTGAACCGTGGTCGTACGCTAACCTGTATCCCAAACCGTCCCCCTCCCGTAACACTAACCATAACCCTAACCCTAAAACTAACCCTTACCCAAAGCCTTACCCTAACCCGTCCCATAATCCTGACCCGTACGCTAACACTAACACGTACCCTAACATGTACGCTCACCCTAAACCGTTGTCGTACCCTAACCTGTACCCTAATCCGTCCCCGTCCCCTAACCATAACCCTAATTCTTACCCGAAGCCTTACCCTAACACGTCCCCTAATCCTAAACCGTACGTTAACACTAACCCCTACCCTAACACGTACGCTCACCCTAAACCGTTGTCGTACCCTAAACTGTACCCTATACCGTCTCCAACCCCTAACCTTAACCCTAACCCTAACCCTAACCCTTACCCGAAGCCTTACCCTAACCTGTCCCCTAATCCTAACTCGTACGCTAACACTAACCCATGCCCTAACATGTACGATCACACTAAACCGTTGTCATACCCTAACCTGTACCCTAAACCGTCCCCTAACCCTAACCCTAACACTAACCCTAACCCTAACCCTTACCCGAAGCCTTCCCCTAACCCGTCCCCTAATCTAACCCGTACGCTAACACTAACCCGTACCCTAACACGTACGCTCACCCTAAACAGTTGTCGTACCCTAACCTGTACCCTAAACCTTCCCCATCACCTAACCCAAACTCTAGTCCTAACCCTAACCCTAAACCTTACCCGAAGCCTTACCCTAAACCGTCCCCTAATAGTAACCCGTACGCTAACACTAACCTGTACCCTAACACGTACGCTCACCCTAAACCGTTTTCGTACCCTACCCTTTATGCTAAACCATCACTGTCCCCTAACCCTAACCCTAGCCCTAACCCTAACCCTTACCCGAAACCTTACATTAATCTGTCACATAATCCTAACCCGTACGCTAACACTAACACCTACCCTAACACGTACGTTCACCCTAAACCATTGTCATACACTAAACTGTACCATAAACCATCCCCGTACCCTAACCCTAATCCTAACCCTAACCCTAACCCTTACCCTTATCCGAAGCCTTACCCTAACCCGTCCCCTAATCCTGACCCGTAAGCTGACAATAACCCGTACCCTAACACATACGCTTACCCTAAACCTTTGTCGTACCCTAACCTGTACCCTTAACCGTCCCCTAACCCTAAGCCTAACACTTACCCGAACCCTTAACCAAAACGGTCCCCTAATCCTGACCCGTACGCTAACATGTACGCTCACGCTAAACCGTTGTCGTACCCTAACCTGTCACCTAAACCGTCCCCGTACCCTAACCTTAACCTTAACCCTAAACCTAAACTTAACCCTTAACCGAAGCCTTACCCTAACCCGTTCCTTAATCCTAACCCGTACGTTAACACTAACACATACCCTAAAACCTACGCTCACCATAAACCGTTGTCGTACCCTAAACTGTACCCTAAACCGTCCCCTAACCCTAACCCTAACCCTAACCCTAACCCTTACTCGAAGCCTTACCCTAACCCATCCCCTAATCCTAACCCGTACGCTAACACTAACCCGTACCCTAATATGTACGCTCAGCCTAAACCATTTTCGTACACTAACCTGTACCCTAAACCAACCCCGTCCCCTAACCCTAACCCTAACCCTAACCCTAACCCTAAACCTTACCCGAATCCTTACCCTAACCCGTCCCCTAATCCTAACCCGTACGCTAAAAGTAACCCGTACCCTAATATGTACGCTCAGCCTAAACCATTGTTGTACACTAACCTGTACCCTAAACCATTCCCGTACCCTAACCCTAACACTAACCCTAACCCTAACCCTAATACTAACACTGAAATGAAGGCTTACCCTAACCCGTCCCCTAATCCTAACCCATACACTAACCCTAACCCGTACCCTAACACGTACGTTCACCCTAAACCGTTGTCGTACCCTAACCTGTACCCTAAACCGTCCCCGTCCCCTAACCCTAACTCTAACCCTAACCCTAACCGTAACACTTACCTGAAGCCTTAAACAAACCCGTCCCCTAATCCTGACCCGTACGCTAACACTCAAATATACCCTAACATGTATGCTCACGCTAAACCGTTGTCGTACCCTAACCTGTAACCTAAACAGTCCCTGTCCCCTAACCCTAACCCTAACCCTAACCCTAACCCTAACCCTAACCCTAACCCTTATCCGAAGCCTTACCATGACCCGTCCCCTATTCCTAACCCATACGCTAACACTAACCCATACCCTAACATGTACGCTCACCCTGAACCGTGGTCGTACGCTAACCTGTATCCCAAACCGTCCCCCTCCCGTAACACTAACCATAACCCTAACCCTAAAACTAACCCTTACCCAAAGCCTTACCCTAACCCGTCCCATAATCCTGACCCGTACGCTAACACTAACACGTACCCTAACATGTACGCTCACCCTAAACCGTTGTCGTACCCTAACCTGTACCCTAATCCGTCCCCGTCCCCTAACCATAACCCTAATTCTTACCCGAAGCCTTACCCTAACACGTCCCCTAATCCTAAACCGTACGTTAACACTAACCCCTACCCTAACACGTATGCTCACCCTAAACCGTTGTCGTACCCTAAACTGTACCCTATACCGTCTCCAACCCCTAACCTTAACCCTAACCCTAACCCTAACCCTTACCCGAAGCCTTACCCTAACCTGTCCCCTAATCCTAACTCGTACGCTAACACTAACCCATGCCCTAACATGTACGATCACACTAAACCGTTGTCATACCCTAACCTGTACCCTAAACCGTCCCCTAACCCTAACCCTAACACTAACCCTAACCCTAACCCTTACCCGAAGCCTTCCCCTAACCCGTCCCCTAATCTAACCCGTACGCTAACACTAACCCGTACCCTAACACGTACGCTCACCCTAAACAGTTGTCGTACCCTAACCTGTACCCTAAACCTTCCCCATCACCTAACCCAAACTCTAGTCCTAACCCTAACCCTAAACCTTACCCGAAGCCTTACCCTAAACCGTCCCCTAATAGTAACCCGTACGCTAACACTAACCTGTACCCTAACACGTACGCTCACCCTAAACCGTTTTCGTACCCTACCCTTTATGCTAAACCATCACCGTCCCCTAACCCTAACCCTAGCCCTAACCCTAACCCTTACCCGAAACCTTACATTAATCTGTCACATAATCCTAACCCGTACGCTAACACTAACACCTACCCTAACACGTACGTTCACCCTAAACCATTGTCATACACTAAACTGTACCATAAACCATCCCCGTACCCTAACCCTAATCCTAACCCTAACCCTAACCCTTACCCTTATCCGAAGCCTTACCCTAACCCGTCCCCTAATCCTGACCCGTAAGCTGACAATAACCCGTACCCTAACACATACGCTTACCCTAAACCTTTGTCGTACCCTAACCTGTACCCTTAACCGTCCCCTAACCCTAAGCCTAACACTTACCCGAACCCTTAACCAAAACGGTCCCCTAATCCTGACCCGTACGCTAACATGTACGCTCACGCTAAACCGTTGTCGTACCCTAACCTGTCACCTAAACCGTCCCCGTACCCTAACCTTAACCTTAACCCTAAACCTAAACTTAACCCTTAACCGAAGCCTTACCCTAACCCGTTCCTTAATCCTAACCCGTACGTTAACACTAACACATACCCTAAAACCTACGCTCACCATAAACCGTTGTCGTACCCTAAACTGTACCCTAAACCGTCCCCTAACCCTAACCCTAACCCTAACCCTAACCCTTACTCGAAGCCTTACCCTAACCCATCCCCTAATCCTAACCCGTACGCTAACACTAACCCGTACCCTAATATGTACGCTCAGCCTAAACCATTTTCGTACACTAACCTGTACCCTAAACCAACCCCGTCCCCTAACCCTAACCCTAACCCTAACCCTAACCCTAATACTAACACTGAAATGAAGGCTTAACCTAACCCGTCCCCTAATCCTAACCCATACACTAACCCTAACCCGTACCCTAACACGTACGTTCACCCTAAACCGTTGTCGTACCCTAACCTGTACCCTAAACCGTCCCCGTCCCCTAACCCTAACTCTAACCCTAACCCTAACCGTAACACTTACCTGAAGCCTTAAACAAACCCGTCCCCTAATCCTGACCCGTACGCTAACACTCAAATATACCCTAACATGTATGCTCACGCTAAACCGTTGTCGTACCCTAACCTGTAACCTAAACAGTCCCTGTCCCCTAACCCTAACCCTAACCCTAACCCTAACCCTAACCCTAACCCTAACCCTTATCCGAAGCCTTACCATGACCCGTCCCCTATTCCTAACCCATACGCTAACACTAACCCATACCCTAACATGTACGCTCACCCTGAACCGTGGTCGTACGCTAACCTGTATCCCAAACCGTCCCCCTCCCGTAACACTAACCATAACCCTAACCCTAAAACTAACCCTTACCCAAAGCCTTACCCTAATCCGTCCCATAATCCTGACCCGTACGCTAACACTAACACGTACCCTAACATGTACGCTCACCCTAAACCGTTGTCGTACCCTAACCTGTACCCTAATCCGTCCCCGTCCCCTAACCATAACCCTAATTCTTACCCGAAGCCTTACCCTAACACGTCCCCTAATCCTAAACCGTACGCTAACACTAACCCCTACCCTAACACGTACGCTCACCCTAAACCGTTGTCGTACCCTAAACTGTACCCTATACCGTCTCCAACCCCTAACCTTAACCCTAACCCTAACCCTAACCCTTACCCGAAGCCTTACCCTAACCTGTCCCCTAATCCTAACTCGTACGCTAACACTAACCCATGCCCTAACATGTACGCTCACACTAAACCGTTGTCATACCCTAACCTGTACCCTAAACCGTCCCCTAACCCTAACCCTAACACTAACCCTAACCCTAACCCTTACCCGAAGCCTTCCCCTAACCCGTCCCCTAATCTAACCCGTACGCTAACACTAACCCGTACCCTAACACGTACGCTCACACTAAACCGTTGTCGTACCCTAACCTGTACCCTAAACCATCCCCATCCCCTAACCCTAACCCTAAACCTAACCCTAACGCTAACTCTTACCCGAAGCCTTATCCTAAACCGTCCCTTAATCCTAACCCGTACTCTAACACTAACCCATACCCTAACATGTACGCTCACCCTAAACCATTGTCGTACCCTAACCTGTAGCCCAAACTGTCCCCGTCCCCTAACACTAAACCTATCCCTAATCCTAACACTAACACTTACCCGAAACCTTACCCTAATCCGTCCCCTAATCCTAACCCATACGCTAACACTAACACATACCTTAACATGTACGGTCACCCTAAATCGTTGTCGTACCCTAACCTGTACCCTAAACCGTCCCCGTCCCCTAACCCTAAACCTAACTCGTACCCGAAGCCTTACACTGATATGTCCCCTAATCCTAAACCGTACGCTAACACTAACCCGTACCCTACCACGTACACTCACCCTAAACCGTTGTCGTGCCCTAAACTGTACCCTATACCGTACCTGTCCCCTAACTCTAACCCTAACCCTAAACCTAACGCTTACCCGAAGCCTTACCCTAACCCGTCCCCTAATCCTAACCCAGACGCTAACACTAACACATACCCTAAAATGTACGCTCACACTAAACAGTTGTCGTACCCTAAACTGTACCCTAAATTGACCCCTAAACCTAACCCAAACCCTAACCCTAACCCTAACCCTAACCTGAAGCCTTTCCCTAACCCGTTCCCTAATCCTAACCCGTACGCTAACAGTAACCCATACCCTAACACGTACGCTCACCCTAAAACGTGGTCATACTCTAAACTGTACCCTAAACCGTCCCCGTCCCCTAACCCTAACCCTATCCCTTATCGGAAGCCTTACCCTAACCCGTCCCCTAATCCTAACCCGTACGCTAACACTAACACGTACCCTAACACGTACGTTCAGCCTAAACCGTGGTCGTACACTAAACTGTACCGTAAACCATCCCTGTACCCTAACCCTAATCCTAACCCTAACCCTAACACTAAACCTTACCCGAAGCCTTAACCTAAGCCGTCCCCTAATCCTGACCCGTACGCTAATACTAAACCATACCCTAACACGTACGATCACGCTAAACCATTGACGTACCCTAACCTGTAACCTAAATCTTCCCCGGCTCCTAACCCTAACCCTAACCCTAACCCAAACCCTTATCCGAAGCCTTACCCTAAGCCGTCCCCTAATCCTAAACTGTACGCTAACACTAACCCGTACCCTAACACGTACGCTCACCCTAAACCGTTGTCGTACACTAACCTGTATCCTATACCGTTCCCGGCCCCTAACCCTAACCCTAACCCTAACCCTTATCCGAAGCCTTACTCTAACCCTTCGCTTAATCCTAAACCGTACGCTAACACTAACCCATACGCTAAAACCTAAGCTCACCCTAAACCGTTGTCGTACCGTAAACTGTAACCTAAACCGTCCCCTAAACCTAACCCTAACCCTAACCCTAACCCTAAGCCTTACCCAAAGCCTTACCCTAAACCAGCCCCTAATCCTAACCCGTACCCTAACACTAACCCGTACCCTAACACGTACGCTCACCCTAAATTATTGTCGTACCCTAACCTGTACCCTAAACCGTCCCCGTCCCCTAACCCTAACCCTAACCCTAACCGTAACCCGAACCCTTACCCGAAGCCTTACCCTAAACCGTCTCCTAATCCTAACCCGTACGCTAACACTAACCCATGACCTAACACGTACCCTAACTCTAAACCGTTGTCGTACCCTAACCTGTACCCTAAACCGTCCCAGTCCCCGTCCCCTAACCCGAACCCTAACCCTAACCCTAACCCTAACCCTTAACCGAAGCCTTACCCTAACCCGTCCCCTAATCCTAACCCGTACGCTAACACTAACCCATGCCCTAACACGTACGCTTACCCTAAACCGTTGTCGTACCCTAACCTGTACCCTAAACCGTAACCGTCCCCTAACCCTTACCCTAACCCTAACCCTAACCCTCACCCGAAGCCTTCCCCTAACCCGTCACCAATCCTAACTCATATGCTATCACGTACGCTCACCCTAAACTGTTGTCATACACTAACCTGTACCCTAAACCATCCCCGTCCCCTAACCCTAACCCAAAACGTAACCCTAACACTAACCGTTACCTGAAGCCTTACCCTAACCCGTCCCCTACTACTAACCCGTACGCTAACACTAACCCGTACCCTAACATGTACGCTCACCCTAAACCTTTGTGGTACCCTAAACTGTACCCTAAACCGTCCCTGTCCCCTAACCCTAACCCTAACCCTAACCCTAACCCTAACCTGTACCCTAAACCGTCCCGGTCCCCTAACCCTAACCCTAACCCTAACCCTTACCCGAAGCCTTACCCTAACTCCCCCCAATTCCTAAACCGTACGCTAACACTAACCCATACCCTAACTCATACGCTCACCCTAAACCGTTGTCGTACCCTAACCTGTACCCTAAACGGTCCCCGTCCCCTAACCCTAACCTTATCCCTAACCCTAACCCTAACCCTAACCCTTACCCGAAGCCTTACCGTAATCCATCCCCTACTCCTACCAGTACGCTAACACTAACACGTACCCTAACAGTTATGCTCACCCTACACCATTGTCGTACACTAACCTGTACCCTAAACCGTCCCCGTCCCCTAACCCTAAACTTATCCCTTACCCGAAGTCTTAGCATAACCCGTACGCTAACACTAAGCGGAACCCTAACACATACGCTCAACCTAAACCGTTGTCGTACCCTAACCTGTACCTTAAACCGTCGCTTTACCCTAAACCTAACCCTAACCCTTACCCGAAGTCTTACGCTAAACCGTCCCCTAAACCTAACACGTTCGCTAACACTAAACCATACCCTAACACGTACGCTCACCCTAAAACGTTGTCGTACCCTAACCTGTACCCTAAACCGTCACCGTACCCTAACCCTAACCCTAACCTTTACCCGAAGCCTTACCGTAACCCGTATGCTAACGCTAACCGGTACCCTAACACGTACGCTCAACTTAAACTGTTGTCGTACCCTAACCTGTACCCTAAACCGTCCCCATCCCCTAACCCTAACCCTAACATTTACCCGAAGCCTTACTCTAACCCGTCCCCTAATACTAACCCGTACACTAACACTAACTCGTACCATAACACGTACGCTCACCCTGAACCGTTTTGGTACCCTAACCTGTATCCTAAACGGTCCCCGTCCCCTAACCCTAACCCTAACCCTAACACTTACCCGAAACCTTACACTAACCCGTCCAATAATCCTAAACCGTACGCTAACACTAACCCATACCCTACAACATACGCACACGCTAAAACGTTGTCCTACCCTAACCTGTACACTAAACCGTTCCCGTCCCGTAAACCTAACGCTAACCCTAAACCTAACCCTTACCCGAAGCCTTACCCTAACCCGTCCCCTAATCCTAACCCGTACGCTAACACTAACCTGTACCCGAACACGTACCCTCACCCTTAACCATTGTCGTACACTAACCTGTACCCTAAACCATCCCCATCCCAGTCCCCTAACCCTAACCCTAACACTAACACTAAACCTTCCCCGAAGCCTTACCCTAACCCGTCCCCTAATCCTAACCCGTACGCTCACACTAACCTGTACCCTAACACGTACGCTCAACCTAAACCGCTGTCGTTACCCTAACCTGTACCCTAAACCGTCCCGGTCCCCTAACCCTAACCCTAACACTAAACCTTACCTGAAGCCTTACACTAAACCGTCACCTAATCCTAACCCGTACGCTAAAACTAACCCGTACCCTAACACGTTCGCTCACCCTAAACCGTTGTCGTACCCTAACCTGTACCCTAAACCATCCCAGTCCCCTTACCCTAAACCTAAACGTAACCCTAACCCTAACCGTTACCTGAATCCTTACCCTAACCCGTCACGTAATCCTAACTCATACGCTAACACTAACACATACCCTAACACGTACGCTCACCCTAAACCGTTGTCGTACCCTAACCTGTACCCTAAACCGTCCCTGTCCCCTAACCTTAACCCTAACCCTAACACTAACCCTAACCTGTACCCTAAACCGTCCCGGTCCCCTAACCCTAAGCCTAACCCTAACACTAACATTTACCCGAAGCCTTACCTTAACACGTCCCCTAATCGTAACTCGTACACTAACACTAACCCGTGCCCTAACACGTACGCTCACCCTAAACCGTTGTCGTACCCTAACCTGTACCCTAAACCGTCCCCGTTCCCTAACCCTAAGCCTAACACTTACCCGAAGCCTTACCCTAACCCGTCCCCTAATCCTAACCCGTACGCTCACACTAACTTGTACCCTAACACGTACGCTCACCCTAAACCGTTCTTATACCCTAACCTGTACCCTAAACCGTCCCCGTCCCCTAACCCTAACCCTAACCCTTACCCGAAGCCTTACAGTAATCCGTCCCCTAATCCTAAACGGTACACTAACAATAACACCTACCCTAACACGTACGCTCACCCTAAACTGTTGTCGTACCCTAACCTCGAACCTGAACCATTCCTGTCCCCTAAACCTAACCCTAACCCTAAACCTAACCCTAACCCTAAACCTAACCCTAACCCTAACCCTTACCCGAAGCCTTAGTCTAACCCCTCCCCTAATCCTAACCCTTACGCTAACACTAACCCGTACTCTAACACGTACGCTCACCCTAAACCTTTGACGTACCCTAACCTGTACCCTAAACCGTCCCCGTCCCCTAAACCTAACCCTAACCCTAACCATAACCCTAACCCTTACCCGAAACTTACGCTAACCTGTCCCCTAATCCTAATCCGTACGCTAACACTATCCCATACCCTAACACATACGCTCACCCTAAACTGTTGTTGTACACTAACATGTACCCTAAACCGTCCCCTTCCCCGTCCCCGTCCCCTAACTCTAACTTTAACCCTAACCCTTACCCGAAGCTTTATCCAAACTCGTCCCCTAATTCTAACCCGTAGGCTATCACTAACCCGTACCCTAACATGTACGCTCACCCTAAAACTTTGTCGTACCATAACCTGTACCCTAAAGCATACCCGTCCCGGTCCCCTAACCCTAACCCTAACCTTATCCCTTACCCGAAGTCTTACCCTAACCCGTCCCCTAATCCTAATCCGTACGCTAACACTAACACATACCCTATCACGTACGCTCACCCTAAACCGTTATTGTACCCTAACCTGTACCCTAAACTGTCCCCGTCCCCTAACCCTCACCCTAAACCTTATCCGAAACCTTACCCTAACCCGACTCTTAATCCTAACCCGTACGCTAACACTAACCCGTACCCTAACGTGTACGCTCACCCTAAACCATTGTCATAACTTAACATGTACCCTAAACCGTCCCCGTCCCCTAACCCTAACCCTAAACGTAACCCTAAACCTAACCCTTACCCGAAGCCTTACCCTAACCCGTCCCCTAATCCTAACCCATACGCTAAAAATAACACTTGCCCTAACACGTACGCTCAAACTAAACCGTTCTCGTACATTAACCTGTACCTTAAACCATCCCCATACCCTAACCCTTACCCTAACCCTAAACCTAACCCTTACCCGAAGCCTTACTCTAACCCGTCACATAATCCTATCCGGTACGCTTACACTAACCCATACCCTAACACGTACGCTCACCCTAAACCGTTGAAGTACTCTAACCTGTACCTTAAACTGTCCCCGTCCCCTAACCCTAACCCTAACCCTAACCCTAACACTTACCCGAAGCCTTACCCTATCACGTACCCTAATCCTAACCCGTACGCTAACACTAACCCGTACCCTAACACGTACGCTCACACTAAACCGTTGTCGTACCCTAACCTGTACCCTAAACCGTCCCCGTCCCCTATCCCTAACCCTATCCCTAACCCTAACCCTTACCCAAAGCGTTACCCTAACCCGTCTCCTAATCCTAAACCGTACGCTAACACTAACCCATGCCCTAACACGTATGCTCACCCTAAACCGTTGTCGTACACTAACCTGTATCCTAAACCGTCCCCGTCCCCGTCCCCTAACCCTAACCCTAACCCTAAGCCTCACCCTTACTCGAAGCCTTATCCTAACCCGCCCCTCATCCTAACCCGTACGCTAACAGTAACCCGTACCCTAACCAGTACGCTCACCCTAAACCGTGGTCGTACCCGAACCTGTACCCTAAACCGTCCCCATCCCCTGACCCTAACCCTAACCCTAACCATAACCCTAACCCTTACCCGAAGACTTACCCTAACCCGTCCCCTTATACTAAACCGTATGCTAACACTAACACGTACCCTAACACGTACGCTCACCCTAAACTGTTGTCGTACACTAACCTGTACCCTAAACCGTCCCCGTCGCCTAACACTAACCCTAACCCTAACCCGAACCCTTACCCGAACCCTTACCCTAACACTTCCCCTAATCCTTACACGTATGCTAACACTAACCCTTACCCTAACACGTACGCTCACCCTAAACCGTAGTCGTACACTAACCTGTACCCTAAACCGTCCCTGTCGCCGTCCCGGACCCCTAACCCTAACACTTACCCGAAGCCTTACCCTAAACCGTCCCCTAATCCTAACCCGTACGCTAACACTAAACTGTACCCTAACACGTACGCTCACCCTAAATCGTTGTCGTACTCTAACCTCTACCCTAAACCCTCTCCTTACGCTAACCCTAACCCTAACCCTAACACTTACCCTTACCTGAAGCCTTACCGTAACCCGTCCCGTAATCCTAACCTGTACGCTAGCACTAAACAGTACCCTAACACGTACGCTCACCCTAAACCGTTGTCGTACACTAACCTGTACCCTAAACCGTCCCCGTCCCCTAACACTAACCCTGACCCTAACCCTAACCCTAACCCGCACCCGAAGCCTTACCCTAACCCTTCCCGTAATCCTAACCCGTACGCTAACACTAACACGTTACCTAACACGTACGCTCACCCTAAACCGCTGTCGTCCCCTAACCTATACCTTAAACCATCCCCGTTCCTGTCCCCTAAACCTAACCCTAACCCTTAACCTAACCCTTACCCGATTCCTTACCCTAAACCGTCCCCTAATCCGAACCCATACGCTAATACTAACACGTACCCTAACACGTATGCTCACCCTAAACCGTTGTCGTACCCTAACCTGTGCCCTAAACCGTCCTCGTCCCCTAACCCTAACCCTAACCGTAACCCTAACACTAACCGTTACCCACAGCCTTACACTAACCCGTCCCCTAAACCTAACCCGTACGCTAATACTAACCCGTACCCTAACACGTAGGCTCACCCTAAACCGTTGACGTACCCTAACCTGTACCCTAAACCATCCCCGTCCCCGTCCCCTAACCCTAACCCTAACCCTAACCCTACCCCTTACCTGAAGCCTTACCCTAACCTGTCCCCTAAGCCTAACCCGTACGCTAACACTAACCTGTACCCTAACACGTACGCTCACACTAAACTGTTGTCGTACACTAACCTGTACCCTATACTGTCCCAGTCCCCTAACCCTAACCCTAACCCTAACCCTAAACCTAACCCTTACCCGAAGCCTTAACCTAACCATTCCCCTAAACCTAATCCGTATGCTAACAGTAACACCTACCCTAACACGTACGCTCACCCTAAACCATTGTCATACCCTAACATTTACCCTAAACCGTCCCCGTCCCCTAAACTTAACCCTAACCCTAACCCTAAACCTAAACCTTACCCGAAGCCTTACCCTAACCCGTCCCCTAATCCTAACCCGTACACTAACTCTAACCCGTACCCTAACACGTACTCTCACCCTAAACCGTTGTCTTACCCTAATCTGTACCCTAAACCGTCCCCGTCCCCATCCCCTAACCCTAACCATAACCTTAACCTTAAACATTTCCCGAAGCCTTACCCTAACACGTCCCCTAATCCTAACCCGTACGCTAACACTAAACCGTACCCTAACACGTAGGCTCACCCTAAATAGTGGCCGTACCCTAACCTGTACCTTAAACCTTCCTCGTGCCCTAACCTTAACCCTAACCCTAACTGTATCCCTAATCCTTACCCGAAGCCTTACCCTAACCCGTCACCAATCCTAACCCGTACGCTATCACGTACGCTCACCGTAAACCTTTGTCGCACACTAACCTGTAACCTAAATCATCCCCGTCTCCTAACCCTAACCCTAACCCTAAACCTAACCCTAACCCTTACCCGAAGCCTTACCATAAACCGTCCCCTAATCCTAACCCGTATGCTAACACTAAACCGTACCGTAACACGTACACTCACCCTAAAACGTTGTCATAACCTAAACTGTATCGTAAACCGTCCCCGTCCGCTAACCCTAACCCTAACCCTAACCCTAGCCCTAACTGTAACCCTTACCCGAAGCCTTAACCTAACCCGTCCCCAATCCTAACCCGTACGCTAACACTAACCCGTGCCCTAACACGTACGCTCACCCTAAAATGTTGTCGTACCCTAAATTGTACCCTAAACCGTCCCCGCCCCCTAACCCTAACCCTAACCCTAACCCTAACCCTAACCCTAACTCTAACCCTTACCCGACGCCTTACCCTAACCCGTCCCCTAATCCTAATCCGTATGCTAACACTAACCCGTACCCTAACACGTACGCTCAGCCTAAACCGTTGTCGTACCCTAACCTGTACCCTAAACCGTCCCCGTCCCTAAACCTAACCCTAACCCTAACCCTAACCATAAACCTTACCCGAAGCCTTACCCTAACACATCCCATAATCCTAGCCCGTACGCTAACTCTAATCCATACCCTGACACGTACGCTCACACTAAACCGTTGTCTTACCCTAATCTGTACCCTAAACCGTCCTCGTCCCCTGACGCTAACCCTAACCCTAACCGTAACCCTAAACCTTACCCGAAGCCTTACCCTAATCCTAAACCGTACGCTAACACTAAACCGTACCCTAACACGTACACTAACACTAAAACGTTGTCATACCATAAACTGTACCCTAAACCGTCCCCGTCCCCGTCCCCTAACCCTAACACTAACCCTAACCCTAACCCTTACCCAAAGCCTTACCCTAACTCGTCCCCTAATCCTGACCCGTACGCTAACACTAACGCGTACCCTAACACGTACGCTCACCCTAAACCGTTGTCGTACCCTAACCTGTACCCTAAACCGTCCCCGCCCCCTAACCCTAACCGTAACCCTAACGTAACCCTAACCCATACCCGAAGCCTTACACTAAACCGTCCACTAAACCTAATCCGTATGCTAACACTAATCCGTGCCCTAACACGTACGCTCACCCTAAACCGTTGTCGTACGCTAACCTGTACACTAAACCGTCCCCGTCCCCTAACCCTAACCCTAACCCTAAACCTAAGCCTTACCCGAAGCCTTACCCTAACCCATCCCCTAATCCTAACCCGTACCCTAATACTAATCCGTACCCTAACACATAAGCTCACCCTAAACCGTTTCCGTACCCTAACTTGTACCCTAAACCGTCCCCGTCCCCTAACCCTAACCCTAAACTTAACCCTAACCCTAACCCTTACCCGAAGCCTTACCCTAACCTGTCCCCTAATCCTAATCTGTACGCTAACACTATCCCATACACTAACACGTACAGTCACCCTAAAACGTTGTCATACCCTAAACTGTACCCTAAACCGTCCCCGGCCCCTAACCCTAACCCTAACCCTAACCCTCAGCCTAACCCTAACCCTTACCCAAAGCCTTATCCTAACCTGTCACATAATCCTAACCCGTACGCTAACACTAACGCCTACCCTAACACGTACGCTCACTCTAAACCGTTGTCGTACCCTAACTTGTACCCTAAACCGTCCCCGTCCCCTAAAGCTAACCCTAACCCTAAGCATAACCCTAACCCTTACCCGAAGCCTTACCCTAACCCGTCCCCTAATGCTAACCCGTACGCTAACACTAAACCGTACCCTAACACTAACCCATACCCTAAAATGTACGCTCACCCTAAACGGTTGTCGTACCCTAACCTGTACCCTAAAGCATCCCCGTCCCCTAACCCTAACCCTAAACCTAACTCTAACCCTTACCCGAAGCCTTACACTAACTCGTCCCCTAATCCTAACACCTACGCTAACACTAAACCGTAACCTAACACTAACCCGTACCCTAACACGTACGCTCACCCTAAACCATTGTTGTACCTTAACCTGTACCCTTAACCGTCCCTGTCCCCGTCCCCTAACCCTAACCCTAACCCTGAACCTTACCAGAAGCCTTACACTCACCCAACCCATAATCCTAACCCGTATGCTAACACTAACCAATACACTAACACGTACGCTCACGCTAAACCGTTGTCGTACCCAAACCTGTACCCTAAACCGTCCCCGTCCCATAACCCTAACCCTAACCCTAACCCTAACACTTACCCGAAGCCTTACCCTAACCCGTCCCCTAATCCCAACCCATACGCTAACACTAACCCGTGCCCTAACACGTACGCTCACCCTAAACCGTTGTCGTACCCTAACCTGTACCCTAAACCGTCCCCATCCCCTAACCTTAACCCTAACCCAAACCCTAACCCTTACCCGAAGCCTTACCCTAGCCCGTCCCCTATTCCTAAGCCGTACGCTAACACTAACCCGTGCCCTAACACGTACGCTCACCCTAAACCGTTGTCGTACCCTAACCTGTACCCTAAACTGTTCCCGTCCCCGTCCGCTCACCCTAACCCTAACCCTTACCAGAAGCCTTACGCTAACCCGTCCCCTAACCCTAAACCGTACGCTAACACTAACCCATACCCTAACACGTACGATCACCCTAAATCGTTGTCGTACCCTAACCTGTACCCTAAACCGTCCCCATCCCCTAACCCTAACCATAACCCTAACCCTAACCCTTACCAGAAGCCTTATCGTAACCCGTCCCCTAATCCTAACCCGTACGCTAACACTAACCCGTACGCTAAAACGTACGCTCACCCTAAACCGTTGTCGTAGCCTAACCTGTACCCTAAACCGTCCCCGTCCCCTAACCCTAACCCTAACCCTAACCTTAACCCTAACCCTTACCCGAACCTTACCCTAACCCGTCCCCTAATACTAACCCGTACGTTAACACTAACCCGTACCCTAACACGTATGCTCACCCTAAACTGTTGTTGTACACTAACCTGTACTTTAAATCGTCCCCTTTCCCGTCCCCGTCCCCTAACCCTAACTCTAACCCTAACCCTTACCCGAAGCCTTACCCTAACCTGTCCCCTAATCCTAACCCGTAGGCTATCACTAACCCATACCCTAACATATACGCTCACCCTAAACCTTTGTCGTACCCTCAACTATACACTAAACCATCCCCGTCCCCGTCCCCTAACCCTAACCCTAAACCTATCCCTTACCCGTAGCCTTACCCTAACCCGTCCCCTAAGCCTAATCCGTACGCTAACACTAACCCGTACCCCAACACGTACGCTCACCCTAAAACGTTGTCGTACCCTAAACTGTACCCTAAACTGTCCCCGTCTCTTAACCCTAACCCTAACACTAACCCTTACCCGAAGCCTTACCCTAACCCGTCCCCTTATCCTAACCCGTACCCTAACACTAACCCATACCCTAACACGTACGCTCACCCTAAAACTTTGTCGTACCCTAACCTGTACCCTAAACCATCCCCGTCACCTAACCCTAACCCTAAACCTAAACCTTACCCGAAGCCTTACACTAACCTGTCCCCGAATCCTAACCCGTACGCTAACACTAACCCGTACCCTAACACGTATGCTCACCCTAAACCGTTGTCGTACCCTAACCGGTACACTAAACCGTCCCCGTCCCCTAACCCTAAACTTAACCCTAACCCTTAACCTAAACCTAACACTTACCCGAAGCCTTACCCTAACCCGTCCCCTAATCCCAACCCGTAAGCTAACACTAATCCGTGCCCTAACACGTACGCTCACCCTAAACCGTTTTCGTACCCTAAACTGTAGCCTAAACCGTCCCCGTCCCCTAACCCTAACCCTAACCCTAAACCTAACACTAACCCTAACACTTACCCGAAGCCTTACCCTAACCAGTCCCCTAATCCTATTCCGTACGCTAACACTAACCCGTGCCCTAACACATACGCTCACCCTAAACCGCTGTCGTACCCTAACCTGTACCCTACACCGTCCCCGTCCCCGTCCCCTAACCCTAACCCTAACCCTAACCCTCACCCGAAGCCTTACCCTAACCCGTCACCAATCCTAACCCGTACGCTATCATGTACGCTCACCCTAAACTGTTGTCGTACACTAACCTGTACCCTAAAACCTCCCCATCCCCTAACCCAAACCCTAACCCTAACCCTATCCCTAACCCTTACCCGAAGCCTTACCCTAAACCGTCCCGTAATCCTAAACCGAACGCTAACACTAACCTGTACCCTAACACGTACGCTCACGCTAAACCGTTGTCGTACCGTAACCTGTACCCTAAACCGTCCCCATCCCCTAACTCTAACTCTAACCCTAACCATAAACGTAACCTTTATCCGAAGCCTTACCCTAAGCCGTCCACTAATCCTAACCCGTACGCTAACAATAACCCGTACTCTAACACGTACACTCACCCTAAAACCTTGTCATACCCTAAACTGTACCCTAAACCGTCCACATACCCTAACCCTAACCCTATCCCTAACCCTCAACCTTACCCAAAGACTTACCCTAACCCGTCCCCTAATCCTAACCCGTACGCTAACACTAACCCGTACACTAACACGTACGCTCACCCTAAACCGATGTCGTATGCTAACCTGTACCCTAAACTGTCCCCGTCCCCGTCCCCGACCCCTAACCCTAACCCTAACCCTTACCCGAAGCCTTACACTAACACATCCACTAATCTTAACCCGTACGCTAACACTAACCCGTACCCTAACACGTAAGCTCACCCTAAACTGTTGTCGTACACTAACCTGTACCCTAAACCGTCCCCTTCCCCCTCCCCGTCCCCTAACTCTAATTTTAACCCTAAGCCTTACCCGAAGCTTTATCCTAACTCGTCCCCTAATTCTAACCCGTAGGCTATCACTAACACGTACCCTAACATGTACGGTCACACTAAACCTTTGTCGTACACTTACCTGTACCCTAAACCATCCCCGTCCCAGTCCCCTAACCCTAACCCTAACACTAACCCTATCCCTTACCCGAAGTCTTACCCTAACCGTCCCCTAATCCTAATCCGTACGCTAACACTAACCCGTACCCTATCACGTATGCTCACCCTAAACCGTTATTGTACCCTAATCTGTACCCTAAACTGTCTCCGTCCCCTAACCCTAACCCTTACCCGAAGCCTTACCCTAACGCGACTCCTAATCCTAACCCGTACGCTAACACTAACCCGTACCCTAACATGTACGCTCACCCTAAACCATTGTCGTACCCTAACCTGTACCCTAAACCGTCCCCGTCCCCTAACCCAAACCCTAAACCTAACCCTAAACCTAACCCTTACCCGAAGCCTTAACCTAACCCGTCCCCTAATCCTAACCCGTACGCTAACACTAACCCTTGCCCTAACACGTACGCTCACCCTAAACCGTTGTCGTAGCCTAACCTGTACCCTTAACCGTCCCCGTACCCTAAGCCTAACCCTAACCCTAAGCCTTACTCGAAGCCTTACCCTAACCCGTCCCCTAATCCTAACCCGTACCCTAACACTAATACGTACCCTAACATGTACGCTCACCCTAAACCGTTGTCATACCCTAACCTGTACCCTAGACCATCCCCGTCCCCTAACCCTAACCCTAACCCTAACCCTTACTCGAATCTTACGCTAACCCGTACCCAATCCTAACACGTACGCTAACACTATCCCGTACCCTAACACGTACCCTCAGCCTAAACTGTTGTTGTACACTAACCCCTACCCTAAAGCGTCCCCTTCCCCGTCCCCTAACCCTAACTATAACCCTAACCCTTACCCGAAGCCTTATCCTAACCCGTCCCCTAATCCTAACCCGTAGGCTATCACTAACCCGTACCCAAACATGTACGCTCACCCTAAACCTTTGTCGTAACCTAACCTGTACCCTAAACCATCCCCATCCCGGTCCCCTAACCCTAACCCTAACGCTAACCCTATCCCTTAACCGAAGTCTTTCCCTAACCCGTCCCCTAATCCTAATCCGTACGCTAACACTAACCCGTACCCTAACATGTACGCTCAATCTAAACCGTTATTGTACCCTAACCTGTACCCTAAACTGTCCCCGTCCCCTAACCCTAACCCTAAACCTTACCCGAAGCCTTACACTAACCCGTCTCCTAATCCTAACCCGTACGCTAACACTAACCCGTAACCTATCATGTACGCTCACCCTAAACCATTGTAATACCCTAACATGTACCCTAAACCGTCCCCATCCCCTAACCCTAACCCTAAACCTAACCCTTACCCGAAGCCTTACCCTAACCCGTCCCCTAATCCTAACCCATACGCTAACAATAACCCTTGCCCTAACACGTACGCTCACACTAAACCGTTCTCGTACACTAACCTGTACCTTAAACCATCCCCGTACCCTAACCCTTACCCTAACTTTAACCCTAACCCTTACCCGAAGCCTTACTCTAACCCGTCCCATAATCCTAACCCGTACGCTTACACTAACCCATACCCTAACACGTACGCTCAACCTAAACCGTTGACGTACTCTAACCTGTACCTTAAACCGTCCCCGTCCCCTAACCCTAACCCTAACCCTAACCATAACCCTTACCCGAAGCCATACCGTATCACATCCCCTAATCCTAACCCGTACACTAACACTAACCCGTACCCTAACACGTACACTCACCCTAAACCGTTGTCTTACCCTAATCTGTACCCTAAACCGTCCCCGACCCCGTCCCCTAACCCTAACCGTAACCTTAACCCTAAACCTTTCCCGAAGCCTTAAACTAACACGTCCCCTAAACCTAACCCGTACGCTAACACTAAACCGTACCCTAACACGTACGCTCACCCTAAATCGTTGTCGTACACTAACCTGTACCCTAAACCGTCCTCGTCCCCTAACTCTAACCCTAACCCTAACTGTAACCCTAATCCTTACCCGAAGCCTTACCCTAACCCGTCACCAATCCTAACCCGTACGCTATCACGTACGCTCACACTAAACCGTTGTCGCACACTAACCTGTACCCTAAACCGTCCCCGTCTCCTAACCCTAACCCTAACCTTAAACCTAACCCTAACCCTTACCCGAAGCCTTACCCTAAACCGTCCCCTAATCCTAACCCGTACGCTAACACTAAACCGTACCCTAACACATACACTCACCCTAAAACGTTGTCATACCCTAAACTGTACTGTAAACCATCCCCGTCCCCTAACCCTAACCCTAACCCTAACCCTTACCCAAAGCCTTACCCTAACTCCTCCCCTAATCCTAACCTGTACGCTAACACTAACCGTACCCTAACACATACGCTCACCCTAAACCGTTGTCGTACCCTAACCTGTACCCTAAACCGTCCCCGTCCCCTAACCCTAAACATAACCCTAACCCTAACCCTAACCCTAACCCTAAACCTTACCTGAAGCCTTACCCTAACCCGTCCACTAATCCTAATCCGTACGCTAACACTAATCCCTGCCCTAACACGTACGCTCACCCTAAAACGTTGTTGTATGCTAACCTGTACCCTAAACCTTCCCCGTCCCATAACCCTAACCCTATACTTACCCTAACCCTCACCCGAAGCCTTACCCTAAACCGTCACCAATCCTAACCCGTACGCTATCACGTACGCTCACCCTAAACTGTTGTTGTACACTAACCTGTACCCTAAACCCTCCCCGTCCCCTAACCCTAACCCTAACCCTAACCCTATCCCTAACCCTTACTCGAAGCCTTACCCTAACCCGTCCACTAATAATAACAAGTACGCTAAAACTAACCCGTACCCTAACACGTACACTCACCCTAAAACATTGTCATACCCTAAACTGTACCCTAAACCGTCCCCGTCCCCTAACCCTAACCCTAACCCTAACCCTAACACTTACCCAAAGCCTTACACTAACCCATACGCTAACACTAACCTGTACCCTAACACGTATGCTCACACTAAACCGTTGTCGTACCCTCACCTGTACCCTAAACCATCCCCGTCCCCTAATCCTAACCCTAACCCTAACCCTAACCCTTACCCGAAGCCTTACCCTAACCCGTCCCCTAATCCTAACCCGTACGCTAACACTAAACGTTACCCTAACACGTATGCTCATCCTAAACCGGTGTCGTACCCTAACCTGTACACTAAACCGTCCCCTAACCCTAAACCTAACCCTAACCCTAACCCTTACCCGAAGCCTTAACCTAACCCGTCCCCAATCCTAACCCGTACGATAACACAAACCCGTGCCCTAACACGTACGCTCACCCTAAACTGTTGTCGTAACCTAACCTGTACCCTAAACCGTCCCCGTCCCCTAACCCTAACCCTAACCCTAACGCTAACCCTAAACCTAACCCTAACACTTACCCGAAGCCTTTCCCTAACCCGTCCAATAAACCTAACCCGTACGCTAACACTAACACTTTACCTAAAACGTACGATCACCCTAAACCGCTGTCATCGCCTAACCTGTACCTTAAACCGTCCCCGTCCCGGTCCCCTAACCCTAACCCTAACCCTAACCCTAAACCTTACCCAAAGCCTTACCCTAACTGGTCCCCTAATCCTAACCCGTACGATAACACTAACCCGTACCCTAACACGTACGATCACACTAAACCATTGTTCTACACTAACCTGTACCCTAAACCATCACCGTCCCCTAACCCTAACCCTAACACTAACCCTAACCCTTACCCGAAGCCTTACACTAACCCGTCCCCTAACCCTAACCCGTACGCTAACACGAACCCATACCCTAACACGTACGCTCAACCTAAAGCATTGTCGTACCCTAACCTGTACCCTAAACCTTCCCCGTCCCCTAACCCTAACCCTAACCCTAAATCTAACCCTTACCCGAAGCCTCACCCTAACACGTCCCATAATCCTAACCCGTACGCTAACACTAACCCGTACCCTAACACGTACGCTCACCCTATACCGTTGTTGTACCCTAACCTGTACCCTAGACCGTCCCCGTCCCCTAACCCTAACCCTAACCGTTACCTTAAGCCTTACCCTAAACCGTCCGCTAATCCTAACCCGTACGATAACACTAATCCGTACCCTAACACGTACGATCACCCTAAACCAATGTCGTACCCTAACCTGTACCCTAAACCGTCCTCGTCCCCTAACCCTAACCCTAACCGTAACCCTAACACTAAACATTGCGCGAAACCTTACCCTAACCCGTCCCCTAATCCTAACCCGTACGGTAAAACTAACAGGGACCCTAACACGTACGCTAACCCTAAACCATTGACGTACCCTAACCTGTACCCTAAAACGTCCTCGTCCCTTAACCCTAACCCTAACTCTACCCATAACCCGAAGCCTTACCCTAAACTGTCCCCTAATCCTAACCCGTACGCTAACACTAACCCGTACCCTAACACGTACGCTCACCCTAAACCGTTGTCGTACCCTAACCTGTACCCTAAACCGTCCCCGTCCCCGTCCCCTAACCCTAACCCTAACCCTAAACCTAACCCTTACCCGAAGCCTTACCCTAACACGTCCCCTAATCCTAACCCGTACGCTAACTCTAACCCATACCCTAACACGTGCGCTCAACCTAAACCAGTGTCATACCCTAACCTGTAGCCTAAACTGCCCCCGTCCCCGTCCCCTAATCCTAACCCTGACCCTAACCCTAAACCTTACCCAAAGCCTTACACTAAACCGTCCCCTAATCCTAACCCGTATGCTAACACTAAACCGTGCCCTAACACGTACGCTCACCCTAAACCGTTGTTGTACCCTAACCTGTACATTAAACCGTCCCCGTCCCCGTCCCTGTGCCCTAACACTAACCCTAACCCTAACCCTTTCCCGAAGCCTTACCCTAACCCGTTCCCTAATCCTAAACCATACGCTAACACTAACCCATACGCTAACACGTACGCTCACCATAAACCGTGGTCATACCTTAACCTGTACCCTAAACCATCCCCGTCTCCTAACCCTAACATTAACCCTAACCCTTACCCGAAGCCTTACCCTAACACATCCCCTAATCCTAACCCGTACTCTAAAACTACCCCGTACCCTAACACATACGCTCACCCTAAACCGTTGTCGTAACCTAACCTGTACCCTAAACCGTCCACGTCCCCTAACCCTAACCCTAACCCTAACTCTTACCCGAAGCCTTACACTAACCCGTCCCCTAATCCTAATCCGTACGCTAACACTAAGCCGTACCCTAAGATGTACGCTCACCCTAAACCATTGTCGTACACTATCCTGTTCCCTAAACCGTCCCCGCCCCCTAACCCTCACCCTAACCCTAACACTAACACTCATCCTTACACGAAGCCTTACCCTAACCCGTCCCCTAATCTGAAACTGTACGCTAACAATAACCCATGCCCTAACTCGTACGCTCACCCTAAACCGTTGTCGTACCCTAACTGGTACACTAAACCGTCCCCGTCCCCTAACCCTAACCCTAACACAAACCCTAACCCTTACCCGAAGCCTTACCCTAACCCGTCCCATAATCCTAACCCGTACGCTAACAATAACCCGTGCCCTAACACGTACGCTCACCCTAAAACATTGTCGTACCCTAAACTGTACCTTAAACCGTCCCCTAACCCTAACCCTAACCCTAACCCTAACCTTAACCCTAACCCTAACCCTTACCCGAAGCCTTACCATAAACCGTCTCCTAATCCTAAGCCTTATGCTAACACGAAACCGTACTCTAACATGTACGCTCACCCTAAACCGTTTTCGTACCCTAACCTGTACCCTAAACCGTCCCCTTCCCCGTCCCCGTCCCCTAAACCTAACCCTAACCCTTACCCGAAGCCTTACTCTAACCTGTCCCATAATCCTAACCCGTACGCTAACACTAACCCGTACCCTAACACGTACGCTCACCCTAAACCATTGTCGTACTCTAACCTGTACTCTAAACCGTCCCCGTCCCCTAACCCTAACCCTAACCCATCCCGAACACTAACCCTTACCTGAAGCCTTACCTTATCACGTCTCCTAATCCTAACCCGTACGCTAACACTAACCCGTACCCTAACACGTACGCTCACCCTAAACCGTTGTCTTACCCTAAGCTGTACCTTAAACCATCCCCGTCCCCTAACCCTAGCCCTAACCCTAACCCTTACCCGAAGCCTTACCCTAACCCGTCCCCTAATCCTAACCCGTACGCTAACACTAACCCGTACCCTAACTCGTACGCTCACCCTAAACCGTTGTCGTACCCTAACCGGTACACTAAACCGTCCCCCTCCCCTAACCCTAACCCTAACACAAACCCTAACCCTTACCCGAAGCATTACCCTAACCCGTCGCATAATCCGCACACGTCCGCTAACACTAACCCGTACCCTAACACGTACACTCACACTAAACCGTTGTCGTACCTTAACCTGTACCCTAAAACGTCCCCATCCCGTAACACTAACCCTAACCCTAACCCTAGCCCTAACCCTTACCCGAAGCCTTACCCTAACCCGTCCCCTAAATCTAACACGTACACTAACACTAACCCGTGCCCTAACACGTACGCTCACCCTAAACCGTTGTCGTACACTAACATGTACCCTAAACCGTCCCCGTCCCCTAACCCTAACCCTAACACTAACCCTTACCCGAAGCCTTACTCTAACCCGTTCCCTAATCCTAACCCGTTCGCTAACACTAACCCGTATGCTAACACGTACACTCACCCTAAACCTTGGTCGTATGCGAACCTGTACCCTAAACCATCCCCATCCCCTAACCCTAACCCTAAACCTAACCCTAAATCTAACCCGTATCCGAAGCCTTAACCTAACCCGCCCCCTAATCTTAAACCGTACGCTAACATAACCATTGCCCTAAAACGTATGCTCACCCTAAACCCTTGGCGTACGCTAACCTGTACCCTAAACTGTCCCCGTACCATAACCCTAACCCTAACCCTTACCCGAAACCGTACCCTATCCCGTCCCCTAATCCTAACCCGTACGCAAACACTAACCCGTACCCTAACACGTACGATCACCCTAAACCATTGTCGTACCCTAACCTGTACCCTAAACCGTCCCCGCCCCC
This sequence comes from Delphinapterus leucas, assembly GCF_059928025.1. Lineage (NCBI taxonomy): Eukaryota > Metazoa > Chordata > Mammalia > Artiodactyla > Monodontidae > Delphinapterus > Delphinapterus leucas. Next base: position 7,143,371 of record NW_028322233.1, read on the forward strand.
TAACCCTCACCCTAACCCTAACACTAACACTCATCCTTACACGAAGCCTTACCCTAACCCGTCCCCTAATCTGAAACTGTACGCTAACAATAACCCATGCCCTAACTCGTACGCTCACCCTAAACCGTTGTCGTACCCTAACTGGTACACTAAACCGTCCCCGTCCCCTAACCCTAACCCTAACACAAACCCTAACCCTTACCCGAAGCCTTACCCTAACCCGTCCCATAATCCTAACCCGTACGCTAACACTAACCCGTGCCCTAACACGTACGCTCACCCTAAAACGTTGTCGTATCCTAAACTGTACCCTAAACCGTCCCCTAACCCTAACCCTAACCCTAACCCTAACCTTAACCCTAACCCTAACCCTTACCCGAAGCCTTACCATAAACCGTCTCCTAATCCTAAGCCTTATGCTAACACGAAACCGTACTCTAACATGTACGCTCACCCTAAACCGTTTTCGTACCCTAACCTGTACCCTAAACCGTCCCCTTCCCCGTCCCCGTCCCCTAAACCTAACCCTAACACTTACCCGAAGCCTTACTCTAACCTGTCCCATAATCCTAACCCGTACGCTAACACTAACCCGTACCCTAACACGTACGCTCACCCTAAACCATTGTCGTACTCTAACCTGTACCCTAAACCGTCCCCGTCCCCTAACCCTAACCCTAACCCAACCCGAACACTAACCCTTACCTGAAGCCTTACCCTATCACGTCTCCTAATCCTAACCCGTACGCTAACACTAACCCGTACCCTAACACGTACGCTCACCCTAAACCGTTGTCTTACCCTAAGCTGTACCTTAAACCATCCCCATCCACTAACCCTAGCCCTAACCCTAACCCTTACCCGAAGCCTTACCCTAACCCGTCCCCTAATCCTAACCCGTACGCTAACACTAACCCGTGCCCTAACACGTATGCTCATCCTAAACCGTTGTCGTACTCTAACCTGTATCCTAAACCGTCCCCGTCCCCTAACCCTAACCCTAACCTTAACCCTAAGCCTAACCCTTACCCGAAGCCTTACCCTAACCCGTCCCCTAATCCTAAAACGTACGCTAACACTAACCCGTACCCTAACACGTACGCTCACCCTAAACCTTGGTCGTATGCGAACCTGTACCCTAAACCATCCCCATTCCCTAACCCTAACCCTAAATCTAACCCTAAATCTAACCCGTATCCGAAGCCTTAACCTAACCCGCCCCCTAATCTGAAACCGTACGCTAACACTAACCATTGCCCTAAAACGTATGCTCACCCTAAACCGTTGGCGTACGCTAACCTGTACCCTAAACCGTCCCCGTACCATAACCCTAACCCTAACCCTTACCCGAAACCGTACCCTATCCCGTCCCCTAATCCTAACCCGTACGCAAACACTAACCCGTACCCTAACACGTACGCTCACCCTAAACCGTTGTCGTACCCTAACCTGTACCCTAAACCGTGCCCGTCCCCGTCTCCTAACCCTAAACCTAACACTAACCCGTACCCGAAACCTTACCCTAACCCGTCCCCTAATCCTAATCCGTACGCTAACACTAACCCGTGCCCTAAAACGTACACTCACCCTAAACAGTTGTCGTACACTAACCTGTATCCTAAACCGTCCCCGGACCCTAACCCTAACCCTATCACTAAGCCTAACACTTACCCGAACCCTTACCCTAATCTGTCCCCTAATCCTAACCAGTACGCTAACACTAACCCGTACCCTAACACGTACGCTCACCCTAAACCGTGGTCGTACCCGAACCTGTAACTTAAACCGTCTCCGGCCCCTAACCCTAACCCTAACCCTAACCCTAACCCTTACCCGAAGCCTTCCCCTAACCCGTCTCATAATCCTAAACGGTACGCTAACCCTAACCCATACCCTAACACGTACGCTCACCCTAAACCGTTGTCGTACCCTAACCTGTACTCTAAACTGTCCCTGTCCCCGGCCACTAACCCTAACCCTAAACCTAACCCTAACCCTTACCCGAAGCCTTACCCTAATCCGTCACCTAATCCTAACCTGTACGCTAACACTAACACGTACCCTAACACGTACGCTCACCCTAAACAGTTGTCATACCCTAACCTGTACCCTAAACCGTCCCCGTCCCCTAACCGTAACCCTAACGCTAACCCTTACCCGAAGCCTTACACTAAACCGTCCCCTAATCCTAACCCATACGCAAACACTAACCCGTACTCTAACACCTGCACTCACCCTAAACCGTTGTCGTACCCTAACCTGTACCCTAAACCGTCACCGTCCCCTAACCCTAATCCTTAACCTAACACTTACCCGAAGCCTTACCCTAACCCGCCCCCTAATCCTAACCCGTACTCTAACACTAACACATACCCTAAAACGTACGCTCACCCTAAACCGTTTTCGTACCCTAACCTGTACCCTAAATGGTCCCCGTCCCCTAACCCTAACCCTAACCCTAACCCTAAGACTAACCCTTACCCGAAACCTTACCCTAACCCGTCCCCAAATCCTAACCCGTACCCTAACACTAAGCCATACCCTAACACGTACGCTCACCCTAATCTGTTGTCGTACACTAACCTGTACCGTAAACCGTCCCCGTCCCCTAACCCTTACCCTAACACTTACCCGAAGCCTTACCCTAAACCGTCCCCTAATCCTAACCCGTACGCTAACACTAACTCGTACCCTAACACGTACGCTCAACCTAAACCGTTGTTGTACCCTAACCTGTACCCTAAACAGTCCCCGCCCCCTAACCCTCACCCTAACCCTAACACTAACCCTCATCCTTACCCGAAGCCTTACCCTAACCCGTCCCCTAATCTGAAACTGTACGCTAACAATAACCCATGCCCTAACTCGTACGCTCACCCTAAACCGTTGTCGTACCCTAACCGGTACACTAAACCGTCCCCCTCCCCTAACCCTAACCCTAACACAAACCCTAACCCTTACCCGAAGCATTACCCTAACCCGTCGCATAATCCGCACACGTCCGCTAACACTAACCCGTACCCTAACACGTACACTCACCCTAAACCGTTGTCGTACCTTAACCTGTACCCTAAAACGTCCCCATCCCGTAACACTAACCCTAACCCTAACCCTAGCCCTAACCCTTACCCGAAGCCTTACCCTAACCCGTCCCCTAAATCTAACATGTACACTAACACTAACCCGTGCCCTAACACATACACTCACCCTAAACCGTTGTCGTACACTAACATGTACCCTAAACCGTCCCCGTCCCCTAACCCTAACCCTAACACTAACCCTTACCCGAAGCCTTACTCTAACCCGTTCCCTAATCCTAACCCGTACGCTAACACTAACCCGTATGCTAACACGTACACTCACCCTAAACCTTGGTCGTATGCGAACCTGTACCCTAAACCATCCCCATCCCCTAACCCTAACCCTAAACCTAACCCTAAATCTAACCCGTATCTGAAGCCTTAACCTAACCCGCCCCCGAATCTTAAACCGTACGCTAACATAACCATTGCCCTAAAACGTATGCTCACCCTAAACCCTTGGCGTACGCTAACCTGTACCCTAAACTGTCCCCGTACCATAACCCTAACCCTAACCCTTACCCGAAACCGTACCCTATCCCGTCCCCTAATCCTAACCCGTACGCAAACACTAACCCGTACCCTAACACGTACGATCACCCTAAACCATTGTCGTACCCTAACCTGTACCCTAAACCGTGCCCGTCCCCGTGTCCTAACCCTAACCCTGACCCTAAACCTAACACTAACCCGTACCCGAAGGCTTACCCTAACCCGTCCCCTAATCCTAATCCGTACCCTAACACTAACCCGTGCCCTAACACGTACACTCACCCTAAACAGTTGTCGTACACTAACCTGTATCCTAAACTGTCCCCGGACCCTAACCCTAACACTAAGCCTAACACTTACCCGAACCCTTACCCTAATCCGTCCCCTAATCCTAACCAGTACGCTAACACTAACCCGTACCCTAACACGTACGCTCACCCTAAACCGTGGTCGTACTCTAACCTGTAACTTAAACCGTCTCCGTCCCCTAACCCTAACCCTAACCCTAACCCTAACCCTTACCCGAAGCCTTCCCCTAACCCGTCTCATAATCCTAAACGGTACGCTAACCCTAACCCATACCCTAACACGTACGCTCACCCTAAACCGTTGTCATACCCTAACCTGTACTCTAAACTGTCCCTGTACCCGGCCACTAACCCTAACCCTAACCCTAACCCTAACCCTTACCCGAAGCCTTCCCCTAACCCGTCACCTAATCCTAACCTGTACGCTAACACTAACACGTACCCTAACACGTACGCTCACCCTAAACAGTTGTCATACCCTAACCTGTACCCTAAACCGTCCCCGTCCCCTAACCGTAACCCTAACCCTAACCCTAACGCTAACCCTTACCCGAAGCCTTACACTAAACCGTCCCCTAATCCTAACCCATACGCAAACACTAACCCGTACTCTAACACCTGCGCTCACCCTAAACCGTTGTCGTACCCTAACCTGTACCCTAAACCGTCAACGTCCCCTAACCCTAATCCTTAACCTAACACTTACCTGAAGCCTTACCATAACCCGCCCCCTAATGCTCACCCATACTCTAACACTAACACATACCCTAAAACGTACGCTCACCCTAAACCGTTTTCGTACCCTAACCTGTACCCTAAAAGGTCCCCGTCCCCTAACCCTAACCCTAACCCTAACCCTAAGCCTATCACTTACCCGAAACCTTACCCTAACCCGTCCCCAAATCCTAACCCATACCCTAACACTAAGCCATACCCTAACACGTACGCTCACCCTAATCTGTTGTCGTACACTAACCTGTACCGTAAACCGTCCCCGTCCCCTAACCCTTACCCTAACACTTACCCGAAGCCTTACCCTAAACCGTCCCCTAATCCTAACCCGTACGCTAACACTAACTCGTACCCTAACACGTACGCTCAACCTAAACCGTTGTTGTACCCTAACCTGTACCCTAAACCGTCCCCATCCCCTAACCCTAACCCTAACCCAAACCCTAACCCTTACACGAAGCCTTACCCTAACACGTCCCCTAATCCTAACCCCTACGCAAACACTAACCCGTACCCTAACATGTACGCTCAACCTAAACTGTTGTCGTACCCTAACCTGTACCCTAAACTGCCCCCGTACCCGTCCCCTATCCCTAACCCTAACCCTAAGCCTAAACCTTACCCAAAGCCTTACACTAACACGTCCCCTAATCCTAACCCGTATGCTAACACTAAACCGTGCCCTAACACGTACGCTCACCCTAAACCGTTGTTGTACCCTAACCTGTACATTAAACCGTCCCCGTCCCCGTCCCTGTGCCCTAACACTAACCCTAACCCTAACCCTTACCCGTAGCCTTACCCTAACCCGTCCCATAATCCTAACCCGTACGCTAACAATAAACCGTACCATAACACATACGCTCACCTTAAATCGTTGTCATACCCTAACATGTACCCTAAACCATCCCCGTCCCCTAACCCTAACCCTAACCCTAAACCTAACCCTTAACCGAAGCCTTAACCTAACCCGTCCCCTAATCCTAAACCGTAGGCTAACACTTACCCGTACACTAACACGTGCGCTCATCCTAAACCGTTGTCGTACCCTAACCTGTACCCTAAACCATCCCCGTCCCCTAACCCTAACCCACACCCTAACCATAACTCTAAACCTTACCCGAATCCTTACCCTAAACTGTCCCCTAATCCTAACCCGTACGCTAACACTAACCCGTACCCTAACACGTACGCTCACCCTAAACCGTTGTCGTACCATAAACTTTACCCTAAACCATCCCCATTCCCATCCCCTAACCCTAACCCTAACCCTAACCGTAAACCTTACCCAAAGCCTTACCCTAACCCGTCCCCTAATCCTAACCCGTACGCTAACACTAACCCGTACCCTAACACGTACGCTCACCCTAAACCGTTGTCGTACCCTAACCTGTACCCTAAACCGTCCCCGTCCCCGTCCCCTAACCCTAACCCTAACCCTAAACCTAACCCTTACCCGAAGCCTTACCCTAACACGTCCCCTAATCCTAACCCGTACGCTAACTCTAACCCATACCCTAACACGTGCGCTCAACCTAAACCAGTGTCGTACCCTAACCTGTACCCTAAACTGCCCCCGTCCCCGTCCCCTAATCCTAACCCTGACCCTAAACCTAAACCTTACCCAAAGCCTTACACTAAACCGTCCCCTAATCCTAACCCGTATACTAACAATAAACCGTGCCCTAAAACCTACGCTCACCCTAATCCGTTGTCGAACCCTAACCTGTACCCTAAACCGTCCCCGTCCCCGTCCCCTAACCCTAACCCTAACCCTTTCCCGAAGCCTTAACCTAACCCGTTCCCTAATCCTAAACCATACGCTAACACTAACCCATACGCTAACACGTACGCTCACCATAAACCGTGGTCATACCTTAACCTGTACCCTAAACCATCCCCGTCTCCTAACCCTAACATTAACCCTAACCCTTACCCGAAGCCTTACCCTAACACATCCCCTAATCCTAACCCGTACTCTAAAACTACCCCGTACCCTAACACGTACGCTCACCCTAAACCGTTGTCGTAACCTAACCTGTACCCTAAACCGTCCACATCCCCTAACCCTAACTCTTACCCGAAGCCTTACACTAACCCATCCCCTAATCCTAATCCGTACGCTAACACTAAGCCGTACCCTAAGATGTACGCTCACCCTAAACCATTGTCGTACACTATCCTGTTCCCTAAACCGTCCCCGCCCCCTAACCCTCACCCTAACCCTAACACTAACACTCATCCTTACACGAAGCCTTACCCTAACCCGTCCCCTAATCTGAAACTCTACGCTAACAATAACCCATGCCCTAAATCGTACGCTCACCCTAAACCGTTGTCGTACCCTAACTGGTACACTAAACCGTCCCCGTCCCCTAACCCTAACCCTAACACAAACCCTAACCCTTACCCGAAGCCTTACCCTAACCCGTCCCATAACCCTAACCCGTACGCTACCACTAACCCGTGCCCTAACACGTACGCTCACCCTAAAATGTTGTCGTACCCTAAACTGTACCCTAAACCGTCCCCTAACCCTAACCCTAACCCTAACCCTAACCTTAACCCTAACCCTAACCCTTACCCGAAGCCTTACCATAAACCGTCTCCTAATCCTAAGCCTTATGCTAACACGAAACCGTACTCTAACATGTACGCTCACCCTAAACCGTTTTCGTACCCTAACCTGTACCCTAAACCGTCCCCTTCCCCGTCCCCGTCCCCTAAACCTAACCCTAACCCTTACCCGAAGCCTTACTCTAACCTGTCCCATAATCCTAACCCGTACGCTAACACTAACCCGTACCCTAACACGTACGCTCACCCTAAACCATTGTCGTACTCTAACCTGTACCCTAAACCGTCCCCGTCCCCTAACCCTAACCCTAACCCAACCCGAACACTAACCCTTACCTGAAGCCTTACCCTCTCACGTCTCCTAATCCTAACCCTTACGCTAACACTAACCCGTACCCTAACACGTACGCTCACCCTAAACCGTTGTCTTACCCTAAGCTGTACCTTAAACCTTCCCCGTCCCCTAACCCTAGCCCTAACCCTAACCCTTACCTGAAGCCTTACCCTAACCCGTCCCCTAATCCTAACCCGTACGCTAACACTAACCCATGCCCTAACACGTATGCTCATCCTAAACCGTTGTCGTACTCTAACCTGTATACTAAACCGTCCCCGTCACCTAACCCTAACCCTAACCTTAACCCTAAGCCTAACCCTTACCCGAAGCCTTACCCTAACCCGTCCCCTAATCCTAAAACGTACGCTAACACTAACCCGTACCCTAACACGTACGCTCACCCTAAACCTTGGTCGTATGCGAACCTGTACCCTACACCATCCCCATTCCCTAACACTAACCCTAAATCTAACCCTAAATCTAACCCGTATCCGAAGCCTTAACCTAACCCGCCCCCTAATCTGAAACCGTACACTAACACTAACCATTGCCCTAAAACGTATGCTCACCCTAAAACGTTGGCGTACGCTAACCTGTACCCTAAACCGTCCCCGTACCATAAACCTAACCCTAACCCTTACCCGAAACCGTACCCTATCCCGTCCCCTAATCCTAACCCGTACGCAAACACTAACCCGTACCCTAACACGTACGCTCACCCTAAACCGTTGTCGTACCCTAACCTGTACCCTAAACCGTGCCCGTCCCCGTCTCCTAACCCTAAACCTAACACTAACACGTACCCGAAGCCTTACCCTAACCCGTCCCCTAATCCTAATCCGTACGCTAACACTAACCCGTGCCCTAACACGTACACTCACCCTAAACAGTTGTCGTACACTAACCTGTATCCTAAACCATCCCCGGACCCTAACCCTAACCCTAACCCTAACACTAAGCCTAACACTTACCCGAACCCTTACTCTAATCCGTCCCCTAATCCTAACCAGTACGCTAACACTAACCCGTACCCTAACACGTACGCTCACCCTAAACCGTGGTCGTACCCGAACCTGTAACTTAAACTGTCTCCGTCCGCTAACCCTAACACTAACCCTAACCCTAACCCTTACCCGAAGCCTTCCCCTAACCCGTCTCATAATCCTAAACGGTACGCTAACCCTAACCCATACCCTAACACGTACGCTCACCCTAAACCGTTGTCGTACCCTAACCTGTACTCTAAACTGTCCCTGTCCCCGGCCACTAACCCTAACCCTAACCCTAACCCTAACCCTTACCCGAAGCCTTACCCTAATCCGTCACCTAATCCTAACCTGTACGCTAACACTAACACATACCCTAACACGTACGCTCACCCTAAACAGTTGTCATACCCTAACCTGTACCCTAAACCGTCCCCGTCCCCTAACCGTAACCCTAACGCTAACCCTTACCTGAAGCCTTACACTAAACCGTCCCCTAATCCTAACCCATACGCAAACACTAACCCGTACTCTAACACCTGCACTCACCCTAAACCGTTGTCGTACCCTAACCTGTACCCTAAACCGTCACCGTCCCCTAACCCTAATCCTTAACCTAACACTTACCCGAAGCCTTACCCTAACCCGCCCCCTAATCCTAACCCGTACTCTAACACTAACACATACCCTAAAACGTACGCTCACCCTAAACCGTTTTCGTACCCTAACCTGTACCCTAAACGGTCCCCGTCCCCTAACCCTAACCCTAACCCTAACCCTAAGACTAACCCTTACCCGAAACCTTACCCTAACCCGTCCCCAAATCCTAACCCGTACCCTAACACTAAGCCATACCCTAACACGTACGCTCACCCTAATCTGTTATCGTACACTAACCTGTACCGTAAATCGTCCCCGTCCCCTAACCCTTACCCTAACACTTACCCGAAGTCTTACCCTAAACCGTCCCCTAATCCTAACCCGTACGCTAACACTAACTCGTACCCTAACACGTACGCTCAACCTAAACCGTTGTTGTACCCTAACCTGTACCCTAAACAGTCCCCGCCCCCTAACCCTCACCCTAACCCTAACACTAACCCTCATCCTTACCCGAAGCCTTACCCTAACCCGTCCCCTAATCTGAAACTGTACGCTAACAATAACCCATGCCCTAACTCGTACGCTCACCCTAAACCGTTGTCGTACCCTAACCGGTACACTAAACCGTCCCCCTCCCCTAACCCTAACCCTAACACAAACCCTAACCCTTACCCGAAGCATTACCCTAACCCGTCGCATAATCCGCACACATCCGCTAACACTAACCCGTACCCTAACACGAACACTCACCCTAAACCGTTGTCGTACCTTAACCTGTACCCTAAAACGTCCCCATCCCGTAACACTAACCCTAACCCTAATCCTAGCCCTAACCCTTACCCGAAGCCTTACCCTAACCCGTCCCCTAAATCTAACACGTACACTAACACTAACCCATGCCCTAACACGTACGCTCACCCTAAACCGTTGTCGTACACTAACATGTACCCTAAACCGTCCCCGTCCCCTAACCCTAACCCTAACACTTACCCGAAGTCTTACCCTAAACCGTCCCCTAATCCTAACCCGTACGCTAACACTAACTCGTACCCTAACACGTACGCTCAACCTAAACCGTTGTTGTACCCTAACCTGTACCCTAAACAGTCCCCGCCCCCTAACCCTCACCCTAACCCTAACACTAACCCTCATCCTTACCCGAAGCCTTACCCTAACCCGTCCCCTAATCTGAAACTGTACGCTAACAATAACCCATGCCCTAACTCGTACGCTCACCCTAAACCGTTGTCGTACCCTAACCGGTACACTAAACCGTCCCCCTCCCCTAACCCTAACCCTAACACAAACCCTAACCCTTACCCGAAGCATTACCCTAACCCGTCGCATAATCCGCACACATCCGCTAACACTAACCCGTACCCTAACACGAACACTCACCCTAAACCGTTGTCGTACCTTAACCTGTACCCTAAAACGTCCCCATCCCGTAACACTAACCCTAACCCTAATCCTAGCCCTAACCCTTACCCGAAGCCTTACCCTAACCCGTCCCCTAAATCTAACACGTACACTAACACTAACCCGTGCCCTAACACGTACGCTCACCCTAAACCGTTGTCGTACACTAACATGTACCCTAAACCGTCCCCGTCCCCTAACCCTAACCCTAACACTAACCCTTACCCGAAGCCTTACTCTAACCCGTTCCCTAATCCTAACCCGTACGCTAACACTAACCCGTATGCTAACACGTACACTCACCCTAAACCTTGGTCGTATGCGAACCTGTACCCTAAACCATCCCCATCCCCTAACCCTAACCCTAAACCTAACCCTAAATCTAACCCGTATCTGAAGCCTTAACCTAACCCGCCCCCTAATCTTAAACCGTACGCTAACATAACCATTGCCCTAAAACGTATGCTCACCCTAAACCCGTGGCGTACGCTAACCTGTACCCTAAACTGTCCCCGTACCATAACCCTAACCCTAACCCTTACCCGAAACCGTACCCTATCCCGTCCCCTAATCCTAACCCGTACGCAAACACTAACCCGTACCCTAACACGTACGATCACCCTAAACCATTGTCGTACCCTAACCTGTACCCTAAACCGTGCCCGTCCCCGTGTCCTAACCCTAACCCTGACCCTAAACCTAACACTAACCCGTACCCGAAGGCTTACCCTAACCCGTCCCCTAATCCTAATCCGTACCCTAACACTAACCCGTGCCCTAACACGTACACTCACCCTAAACAGTTGTCGTACACTAACCTGTATCCTAAACTGTCCCCGGACCCTAACCCTAACACTAAGCCTAACACTTACCCGAACCCTTACCCTAATCCGTCCCCTAATCCTAACCAGTACGCTAACACTAACCCGTACCCTAACACGTACGCTCACCCTAAACCGTGGTCGTACTCTAACCTGTAACTTAAACCGTCTCCGTCCCCTAACCCTAACCCTAACCCTAACCCTAACCCTTACCCGAAGCCTTCCCCTAACCCGTCTCATAATCCTAAACGGTACGCTAACCCTAACCCATACCCTAACACGTACGCTCACCCTAAACCGTTGTCATACCCTAACCTGTACTCTAAACTGTCCCTGTACCCGGCCACTAACCCTAACCCTAACCCTAACCCTAACCCTTACCCGAAGCCTTCCCCTAACCCGTCACCTAATCCTAACCTGTACGCTAACACTAACACGTACCCTAACACGTACGCTCACCCTAAACAGTTGTCATACCCTAACCTGTACCCTAAACCGTCCCCGTCCCCTAACCGTAACCCTAACCCTAACCCTAACGCTAACCCTTACCCAAAGCCTTACACTAAACCGTCCCCTAATCCTAACCCATACGCAAACACTAACCCGTACTCTAACACCTGTGCTCACCCTAAACCGTTGTCGTACCCTAACCTGTACCCTAAACCGTCAACGTCCCCTAACCCTAATCCTTAACCTAACACTTACCTGAAGCCTTACCATAACCCGCCCCCTAATGCTCACCCATACTCTAACACTAACACATACCCTAAAACGTACGCTCACCCTAAACCGTTTTCGTACCCTAACCTGTACCCTAAACGGTCCCCGTCCCCGTCCCCTAACCCTAACCCTAACCCTAAGCCTATCACTTACCCGAAACCTTACCCTAACCCGTCCCCAAATCCTAACCCATACCCTAACACTAAGCCATACCCTAACACGTACGCTCACCCTAATCTGTTGTCGTACACTAACCTGTACCGTAAACCGTCCCCGTCCCCTAACCCTTACCCTAACACTTACCCGAAGCCTTACCCTAAACCGTCCCCTAATCCTAACCCGTACGCTAACACTAACTCGTACCCTAACACGTACGCTCAACCTAAACCGTTGTTGTACCCTAACCTGTACCCTAAACCGTCCCCATCCCCTAACCCTAACCCTAACCCAAACCCTAACCCTTACACGAAGCCTTACCCTAACACGTCCCCTAATCCTAACCCCTACGCAAACACTAACCCGTACCCTAACATGTACGCTCAACCTAAACTGTTGTCGTACCCTAACCTGTACCCTAAACTGCCCCCGTACCCGTCCCCTATCCCTAACCCTAACCCTAAGCCTAAACCTTACCCAAAGCCTTACACTAACACGTCCCCTAATCCTAACCCGTATGCTAACACTAAACCGTGCCCTAACACGTACGCTCACCCTAAACCGTTGTTGTACCCTAACCTGTACATTAAACCGTCCCCGTCCCCGTCACTGTGCCCTAACACTAACCCTAACCCTAACCCTTACCCGTAGCCTTACCCTAACCCGTCCCATAATCCTAACCCGTACGCTAACAATAAACCGTACCATAACACATACGCTCACCTTAAATCGTTGTCATACCCTAACATGTACCCTAAACCATCCCCGTCCCCTAACCCTAACCCTAACCCTAAACCTAACCCTTAACCGAAGCCTTAACCTAACCCGTCCCCTAATCCTAAACCGTAGGCTAACACTTACCCGTACACTAACACGTGCGCTCATCCTAAACCGTTGTCGTACCCTAACCTGTACCCTAAACCATCCCCGTCCCCTAACCCTAACCCACACCCTAACCATAACTCTAAACCTTACCCGAATCCTTACCCTAAACTGTCCCCTAATCCTAACCCGTACGCTAACACTAACCCGTACCCTAACACGTACGCTCACCCTAAACCGTTGTCGTACCATAAACTTTACCCTAAACCATCCCCATTCCCATCCCCTAACCCTAACCCTAACCCTAACCGTAAACCTTACCCAAAGCCTTACCCTAACCCGTCCCCTAATCCTAACCCGTACGCTAACACTAACCCGTACCCTAACACGTACGCTCACCCTAAACCGTTGTCGTACCCTAACCTGTACCCTAAACCGTCCCCGTCCCCGTCCCCTAACCCTAACCCTAACCCTAAACCTAACCCTTACCCGAAGCCTTACCCTAACACGTCCCCTAATCCTAACCCGTACGCTAACTCTAACCCATACCCTAACACGTGCGCTCAACCTAAACCAGTGTCGTACCCTAACCTGTACCCTAAACTGCCCCCGTCCCCGTCCCCTAATCCTAACCCTGACCCTAAACCTAAACCTTACCCAAAGCCTTACACTAAACCGTCCCCTAATCCTAACCCGTATACTAACAATAAACCGTGCCCTAAAACCTACGCTCACCCTAATCCGTTGTCGAACCCTAACCTGTACCCTAAACCGTCCCCGTCCCCGTCCCCTAACCCTAACCCTAACCCTTTCCCGAAGCCTTAACCTAACCCGTTCCCTAATCCTAAACCATACGCTAACACTAACCCATACGCTAACACGTACGCTCACCATAAACCGTGGTCATACCTTAACCTGTACCCTAAACCATCCCCGTCTCCTAACCCTAACATTAACCCTAACCCTTACCCGAAGCCTTACCCTAACACATCCCCTAATCCTAACCCGTACTCTAAAACTACCCCGTACCCTAACACGTACGCTCACCCTAAACCGTTGTCGTAACCTAACCTGTACCCTAAACCGTCCACATCCCCTAACCCTAACTCTTACCCGAAGCCTTACACTAACCCATCCCCTAATCCTAATCCGTACGCTAACACTAAGCCGTACCCTAAGATGTACGCTCACCCTAAACCATTGTCGTACACTATCCTGTTCCCTAAACCGTCCCCGCCCCCTAACCCTCACCCTAACCCTAACACTAACACTCATCCTTACACGAAGCCTTACCCTAACCCGTCCCCTAATCTGAAACTCTACGCTAACAATAACCCATGCCCTAAATCGTACGCTCACCCTAAACCGTTGTCGTACCCTAACTGGTACACTAAACCGTCCCCGTCCCCTAACCCTAACCCTAACACAAACCCTAACCCTTACCCGAAGCCTTACCCTAACCCGTCCCATAACCCTAACCCGTACGCTACCACTAACCCGTGCCCTAACACGTACGCTCACCCTAAAATGTTGTCGGACCCTAAACTGTACCCTAAACCGTCCCCTAACCCTAACCCTAACCCTAACCCTAACCTTAACCCTAACCCTAACCCTTACCCGAAGCCTTACCATAAACCGTCTCCTAATCCTAAGCCTTATGCTAACACGAAACCGTACTCTAACATGTACGCTCACCCTAAACCGTTTTCGTACCCTAACCTGTACCCTAAACCGTCCCCTTCCCCGTCCCCGTCCCCTAAACCTAACCCTAACCCTTACCCGAAGCCTTACTCTAACCTGTCCCATAATCCTAACCCGTACGCTAACACTAACCCGTACCCTAACACGTACGCTCACCCTAAACCATTGTCGTACTCTAACCTGTACCCTAAACCGTCCCCGTCCCCTAACCCTAACCCTAACCCAACCCGAACACTAACCCTTACCTGAAGCCTTACCCTCTCACGTCTCCTAATCCTAACCCTTACGCTAACACTAACCCGTACCCTAACACGTACGCTCACCCTAAACCGTTGTCTTACCCTAAGCTGTACCTTAAACCTTCCCCGTCCCCTAACCCTAGCCCTAACCCTAACCCTTACCTGAAGCCTTACCCTAACCCGTCCCCTAATCCTAACCCGTACGCTAACACTAACCCATGCCCTAACACGTATGCTCATCCTAAACCGTTGTCGTACTCTAACCTGTATACTAAACCGTCCCCGTCACCTAACCCTAACCCTAACCTTAACCCTAAGCCTAACCCTTACCCGAAGCCTTACCCTAACCCGTCCCCTAATCCTAAAACGTACGCTAACACTAACCCGTACCCTAACACGTACGCTCACCCTAAACCTTGGTCGTATGCGAACCTGTACCCTACACCATCCCCATTCCCTAACACTAACCCTAAATCTAACCCTAAATCTAACCCGTATCCGAAGCCTTAACCTAACCCGCCCCCTAATCTGAAACCGTACACTAACACTAACCATTGCCCTAAAACGTATGCTCACCCTAAAACGTTGGCGTACGCTAACCTGTACCCTAAACCGTCCCCGTACCATAAACCTAACCCTAACCCTTACCCGAAACCGTACCCTATCCCGTCCCCTAATCCTAACCCGTACGCAAACACTAACCCGTACCCTAACACGTACGCTCACCCTAAACCGTTGTCGTACCCTAACCTGTACCCTAAACCGTGCCCGTCCCCGTCTCCTAACCCTAAACCTAACACTAACACGTACCCGAAGCCTTACCCTAACCCGTCCCCTAATCCTAATCCGTACGCTAACACTAACCCGTGCCCTAACACGTACACTCACCCTAAACAGTTGTCGTACACTAACCTGTATCCTAAACCATCCCCGGACCCTAACCCTAACCCTAACCCTAACACTAAGCCTAACACTTACCCGAACCCTTACTCTAATCCGTCCCCTAATCCTAACCAGTACGCTAACACTAACCCGTACCCTAACACGTACGCTCACCCTAAACCGTGGTCGTACCCGAACCTGTAACTTAAACTGTCTCCGTCCGCTAACCCTAACACTAACCCTAACCCTAACCCTTACCCGAAGCCTTCCCCTAACCCGTCTCATAATCCTAAACGGTACGCTAACCCTAACCCATACCCTAACACGTACGCTCACCCTAAACCGTTGTCGTACCCTAACCTGTACTCTAAACTGTCCCTGTCCCCGGCCACTAACCCTAACCCTAACCCTAACCCTAACCCTTACCCGAAGCCTTACCCTAATCCGTCACCTAATCCTAACCTGTACGCTAACACTAACACGTACCCTAACACGTACGCTCACCCTAAACAGTTGTCATACCCTAACCTGTACCCTAAACCGTCCCCGTCCCCTAACCGTAACCCTAACGCTAACCCTTACCTGAAGCCTTACACTAAACCGTCCCCTAATCCTAACCCATACGCAAACACTAACCCGTACTCTAACACCTGCACTCACCCTAAACCGTTGTCGTACCCTAACCTGTACCCTAAACCGTCACCGTCCCCTAACCCTAATCCTTAACCTAACACTTACCCGAAGCCTTACCCTAACCCGCCCCCTAATCCTAACCCGTACTCTAACACTAACACATACCCTAAAACGTACGCTCACCCTAAACCGTTTTCGTACCCTAACCTGTACCCTAAACGGTCCCCGTCCCCTAACCCTAACCCTAACCCTAACCCTAAGACTAACCCTTACCCGAAACCTTACCCTAACCCGTCCCCAAATCCTAACCCGTACCCTAACACTAAGCCATACCCTAACACGTACGCTCACCCTAATCTGTTATCGTACACTAACCTGTACCGTAAATCGTCCCCGTCCCCTAACCCTTACCCTAACACTTACCCGAAGTCTTACCCTAAACCGTCCCCTAATCCTAACCCGTACGCTAACACTAACTCGTACCCTAACACGTACGCTCAACCTAAACCGTTGTTGTACCCTAACCTGTACCCTAAACAGTCCCCGCCCCCTAACCCTCACCCTAACCCTAACACTAACCCTCATCCTTACCCGAAGCCTTACCCTAACCCGTCCCCTAATCTGAAACTGTACGCTAACAATA
Organism: Delphinapterus leucas; assembly: GCF_059928025.1. Taxonomy (NCBI): domain Eukaryota; kingdom Metazoa; phylum Chordata; class Mammalia; order Artiodactyla; family Monodontidae; genus Delphinapterus; species Delphinapterus leucas. The sequence goes on from NW_028322233.1 coordinate 7,160,522, forward strand.
ACCCATGCCCTAACTCGTACGCTCACCCTAAACCGTTGTCGTACCCTAACCGGTACACTAAACCGTCCCCCTCCCCTAACCCTAACCCTAACACAAACCCTAACCCTTACCCGAAGCATTACCCTAACCCGTCGCATAATCCGCACACATCCGCTAACACTAACCCGTACCCTAACACGAACACTCACCCTAAACCGTTGTCGTACCTTAACCTGTACCCTAAAACGTCCCCATCCCGTAACACTAACCCTAACCCTAATCCTAGCCCTAACCCTTACCCGAAGCCTTACCCTAACCCGTCCCCTAAATCTAACACGTACACTAACACTAACCCGTGCCCTAACACGTACGCTCACCCTAAACCGTTGTCGTACACTAACATGTACCCTAAACCGTCCCCGTCCCCTAACCCTAACCCTAACACTTACCCGAAGTCTTACCCTAAACCGTCCCCTAATCCTAACCCGTACGCTAACACTAACTCGTACCCTAACACGTACGCTCAACCTAAACCGTTGTTGTACCCTAACCTGTACCCTAAACAGTCCCCGCCCCCTAACCCTCACCCTAACCCTAACACTAACCCTCATCCTTACCCGAAGCCTTACCCTAACCCGTCCCCTAATCTGAAACTGTACGCTAACAATAACCCATGCCCTAACTCGTACGCTCACCCTAAACCGTTGTCGTACCCTAACCGGTACACTAAACCGTCCCCCTCCCCTAACCCTAACCCTAACACAAACCCTAACCCTTACCCGAAGCATTACCCTAACCCGTCGCATAATCCGCACACATCCGCTAACACTAACCCGTACCCTAACACGAACACTCACCCTAAACCGTTGTCGTACCTTAACCTGTACCCTAAAACGTCCCCATCCCGTAACACTAACCCTAACCCTAATCCTAGCCCTAACCCTTACCCGAAGCCTTACCCTAACCCGTCCCCTAAATCTAACACGTACACTAACACTAACCCGTGCCCTAACACGTACGCTCACCCTAAACCGTTGTCGTACACTAACATGTACCCTAAACCGTCCCCGTCCCCTAACCCTAACCCTAACACTAACCCTTACCCGAAGCCTTACTCTAACCCGTTCCCTAATCCTAACCCGTACGCTAACACTAACTCGTATGCTAACACGTACACTCACCCTAAACCTTGGTCGTATGCGAACCTGTACCCTAAACCATCCCCATCCCCTAACCCTAACCCTAAACCTAACCCTAAATCTAACCCGTATCTGAAGCCTTAACCTAACCCGCCCCCTAATCTTAAACCGTACGCTAACATAACCATTGCCCTAAAACGTATGCTCACCCTAAACCCGTGGCGTACGCTAACCTGTACCCTAAACTGTCCCCGTACCATAACCCTAACCCTAACCCTTACCCGAAACCGTACCCTATCCCGTCCCCTAATCCTAACCCGTACGCAAACACTAACCCGTACCCTAACACGTACGATCACCCTAAACCATTGTCGTACCCTAACCTGTACCCTAAACCGTGCCCGTCCCCGTGTCCTAACCCTAACCCTGACCCTAAACCTAACACTAACCCGTACCCGAAGGCTTACCCTAACCCGTCCCCTAATCCTAATCCGTACCCTAACACTAACCCGTGCCCTAACACGTACACTGACCCTAAACAGTTGTCGTACACTAACCTGTATCCTAAACCGTCCCCGGACCCTAACCCTAACACTAAGCCTAACACTTACCCGAAACCTTACCCTAATCCGTCCCCTAATCCTAACCAGTACGCTAACACTAACCCGTACCCTAACACGTACGCTCACCCTAAACCGTGGTCGTACCCTAACCTGTAACTTAAACCGTCTCCGTCCCCTAACCCTAACCCTAACCCTAACCCTAACCCTTACCCGAAGCCTTCCCCTAACCCGTCTCATAATCCTAAACGGTACGCTAACCCTAACCCATACCCTAACACGTACGCTCACCCTAAACCATTGTCATACCCTAACCTGTACTCTAAACTGTCCCTGTACCCGGCCACTAACCCTAACCCTAACCCTAACCCTTACCCGAAGCCTTCCCCTAACCCGTCACCTAATCCTAACCTGTACGCTAGCACTAACACGTACCCTAACACGTACGCTCACCCTAAACAGTTGTCATACCCTAACCTGTACCCTAAACCGTCCCCGGCCCCTAACCGTAACCCTAACGCTAACCCTTACCCAAAGTCTTACACTAAACCGTCCCCTAATCCTAACCCATACGCAAACACTAACCCGTACTCTAACACCTGCGCTCACCCTAAACCGTTGTCGTACCCTAACCTGTACCCTAAACCGTCACCGTCCCCTAACCCTAATCCTTAACCTAACACTTACCCGAAGCCTTACCCTAACCCGCCCCCTAATCCTAACCCGTACTCTAACACTAACACATACCCTAAAACGTACGCTCACCCTAAACCGTTTTTGTACCCTAACCTGTACCCTAAACGGTCCCCGTCCCCTAACCCTACCCCTAACCCTAACCCTAAAACAAACCCTTACCCGAAACCTTACCCTAACCCGTCCCCAAATCCTAACCCGTACCCTAACACTAAGCCATACCCTAACACGTACGCTCACCCTAATCTGTTGTCGTACACTAACCTGTACCGTAAACCGTCCCCGTCCCCTAACCCTTACCCTAACACTTACCCGAAGCCTTACCCTAAACCGTCCCCTAATCCTAACCCGTACGCTAACACTAACTCGTACCCTAACACGTACGCTCAACCTAAACCGTTGTTGTACCCTAACCTGTACCCTAACCGTCCCCATCCCCTAACCCTAACCCTAACCCAAACCCTAACCCTTACACGAAGCCTTACCCTAACACGTCCCCGAATCCTAACCCCTACGCTAACACTAACCCGTACCCTAACATGTACGCTCAACCTAAACTGTTGTCGTACCCTAACCTGTACCCTAAACTGCCCCCGTACCCGTCCCCTATCCCTAACCCTAACCCTAAGCCTAAACCTTACCCAAAGCCTTACACTAACACGTCCCCTAATCCTAACCCGTATGCTAACACTAAACCGTTCCCTAACACGTACGCTCACCCTAAACCGTTGTTGTACCCTAACCTGTACATTAAACCGTCCCCGTCCCCGTCCCTGTCCCCAACACAAACCCTAACCCTAACCCTTACCTGTAGCCTTACCCTAACCCGTCCCATAATCCTAACCCGTACGCTAACAATAAACCATACCCTAACACATACGCTCACCTTAAATCGTTGTCATACCCTAACATGTACCCTAAACCATCCCCGTCCCCTAACCCTAACCCTAACCCTAAACCTAACCCTTAACCGAAGCCTTAACCTAACCCGTCCCCTAATCCTAAACCGTAGGCTAACACTAACCCGTACACTAACACGTGCGCTCACCCTAAACCGTTGTCGTACCCTAACCTGTACCCTAAACCATCCCCGTCCCCTAACCCTAACCCTAACCCTAACCCTAGCCCTTACACGAAGCCTTACCTTAACCCGTAACCTAATCCTAAACCGTACGCTAAAACTAATACATACCCTAACACGTACGCTCACCCTAAACCATTGTTGTACCCTAACCTGTACCCTAAACCGTCCCCATCCCCTAACCCTAACCTTAACCCTAACTCTAAACCTAACCCTTACCCGAAGCCTTACCCTAATCCGTTCCCTAATCCTAATCCATACGCTAACACTAACCCGTACCCTAACACGTACGCTCACCATAAACAGTTGTCCTACCCTAACCTGTACACTAGACCATCCCTGTCCCGTAACACTAACCCTAACCCTAACCCTAACCCTTACGGAAGCCTTACCCTAACCCGTCCCCTAATCCTATCACGTACGCTAACACTAACCCGTACCCTAACACGCACTCTCACGCTAAACTGTTGTCGTACGCTAACCTGTACCCTAAACCGTCCCCGGCCCCGTCCCCTAACCCTAACCCTAAACCTAAACCTAACCCTTACCCGAAGCCTTACCCTAACACGTCCCTTAATCCTAACCCGTACGCTAACTCTTACCCGTACCCTAACACGTACACTCATCCTAAACGGTTGCCGTACACTAACCTGTACCCTAAACCATCCCCGTCTCCTAACCCTAACCCACACCCTAACCATAACTCTAAACCTTACCCGAAGCCTTACCCTAAATTGTCCCCTAATCCTAACCCGTACGGTAACACTAACCCGTACCCTAACACGTACGCTCACCCTAATTTCTTGTCGTACACTAACCTGTACCCTAAACCGACCCGTCCCCTAACCCTAACCCTAACACTAAACCTTACCTGAAGCCTTACAGCAACCCGTCACCTAATCCTAACCCGTACGCTAAAACTAACCCATACCCTAACACGTTCGCTCACCCTAAACCGTTGTCGTACACTAACCTGTACCCTAAACCATCCCCGTCCCCTAACCCTAACCCAAAACGTAACCCTAACACTAACCGTTACCTGAAGCCTTACCCTAACCCGTCCCCTACTACTAACCCGTACGCTAACACTAACCCGTACCCTAACATGTACGCTCACCCTAAACCTTTGTGGTACCCTAAACTGTACCCTAAACCGTCCCTGTCCCCTAACCCTAACCCTAACCCTAACCCTAACCCTAACCTGTACCCTAAACCGTCCCCGTCCCCTAACCCTAACCCTAACCCTAACCCTTACCCGAAGCCTTACCCTAACTCCCCCCAATTCCTAAACCGTACGCTAACACTAACCCATACCCTAACTCATACGCTCACCCTAAACCGTTGTCGTACCCTAACCTGTACCCTAAACGGTCCCCGTCCCCTAACCCTAACCTTATCCCTAACCCTAACCCTAAACCTAAGCCTTACCCGAAGCCTTACCCAAAACCGTCCCCTAATCCTAACCCGTACGCTAACACTAACCCATTCCCTAATACGTACGCTCACCCTAAATCGTTGTTGTACTCTACCCTGTACCCTAAGCCGTCCCCGTCCCATAACCCTAACCATAACAATAACCCTAAACCTAACCCTTACCCGAAACCTTACCCTAACCCATCCCCTAATCCTATCCCGTACACTAACACTAACCCGTACCCTAACACGTATGCTCACCCTAATCCGTTGTCGTACCATAACCTATACCCTAAACCGTCCCCGTCCCCTAACCCTAACGCTTACCCGAGGCGTTACCCTAACCCGTCCCCTAATACTAACCCATACGCTAACACTAACACATACCCTAAGACGTACGCTCACACTAAACAGTTGCCGTACCCTAACCTGTAACCTAAACCGTCCCCGTCACCTAACCGTAACCCTACCCCTAAACCTAACCCTTACCCTAACCCGTCACCTAATCCTAACCCGTACGCTAACACTAACCCGTACCCTAACACGTACACTCACCCTAAACCTTTGTCATACCCTAAACTGTACCCTAAACAGTCCCCGTCCCCGTCCCCTAACCCTAACCCTAACCCTACCCTAACTCTTACCCGAAGCCTTACCCTAACCCGTCCCATAATCTTATCCTGAACGGTAACACTAACACGTACCCTAGCACGTACGCTCACCCTAAACCGTTGACGTACACTAACCTGTACCCTAAACCGTCCCCATCCCCTAACCCTAACCCTAAACCTAACACAAACCCTTACCCGAATCCTTACACTAACCTGTCACCTAATCCTAACACGTACGCTAACGCTAAACCGTACCCTAAAACGTACGCTCATACTAAACCTTTGTCATACCCTAACCTGTACCCTAAACCGTCCCCGTCCCCGTCCCCTAACCCTAATCCTAACCCTAACCCTTACCCGAAGTCTTACCCTAACCTGTCCCCTAAACCTAACCCGTACGCTAACACTAACCCGTACCCTAACTCGTACGTTCACCCTAAACCGTTGTCGTACCCTAACCTCTACCCTAAACCGTTACTGTCCCCTAACCCTAACCCTAACCATAACCCTAACCCTTACCCGAAGCCTTACCCTAACCCATCGCCTAATCGTAACCCGTATGCTAACACTAACCCGTACCCTAACATGTACGCTCACCCTAAACCGTTGTCATAACCTAACATGTACCCTAAACCGTCCCCGTCCCCTAACCCTAACCCTAACCCTAACCCTTACCCGAAGCCTTACTCTAACCTGTCCCATAATCCTAAACCGTACGCTAAACCTAACCATACCCTAACACGTACGCTCAACCTAAAACATTGTCATACACTAACCTGTAACCTAAACTGTCCCCGTCTCCTAACCCTAACTCTAACCCTAAACCTAACCCTTAGCCGAAGCCTTACCCTAAACCATCCCCTAATCCTAACCCGTACGCTAACACTAACCCGTACCCTAACACGTACGCTCACCCTAAATCTTTGTGGTACCCTAACCTGTACCCTAAACTGTTTCTGTCCCCTAACACTAACCCTAACACTAACCCTAAACCTAACCCTTACCCGAAGCCTTACCCTAACCCGTCCCCTTATCCTAACCCGTATGCTAACACTAACCCATACCCTAACACGTACGCTCACCCTAAACCGTTGTCGTACCCTAACCTGTACACTAAACCGTCCCCGTCCCCTAACCCTAACAGTAACCCTAACCCTAACCCTAACCCTTACCCGAAGCCTTACCCTAACCGGTCCCCTAATCCTAACACGTATGCTAACACTAACCTGTACCCTAACACGTACGCTCACCCTAAACCGTTGTCGTACCGTATCCTGTAACCTACACCGTCCCCGTCCCCTATCCCTAACCCTAACCCTAACCCTAAACCTAACCATTACCTGAAGCCTTACACTAACACATCCACTAATCCTAACCCGTACGCTAACACTAACCCGTACCCTAACATGTACGTTCACACTAAACCGTTGTCGTACCCTAACCTGTACCCTAAACCGTCCCCGTACCCTAACCCTAACCCTTACCCAAAGCCTTACACTAATCCGTCGCCTAATCCTAAGCGGTACGCTAACACTAACACCTACCCTAACACGTACGCTCACCCTAAACTATTGTCGTACCCTACCCTCTACCCTAAACCATTCCTGTCCCCTATCCTAACCCTAACACTAACCCTAACCCTAATCCTAACACTTACCCGAAGTCTTACCCTAACCTGTCCCCTAATCCTAACCTGTACGCTAACACTAACCCGTACCCTAACACGTACGCTCACCCTAAACCGTTGTCGTACCCTAACCTGTACACTAAACCGTCCCCGTCCCCTAACCCTAACAGTAACCCTAACCCTAACCCTAACCCTTACCCGAAGCCTTACCCTAACCGGTCCCCTAATCCTAACACGTACGCTAACACTAACCTGTACCCTAACACGTACGCTCAGCCTAAACCGTTGTCGTACAGTATCCTGTACACGAAACCGTCCCCATCCACTAACCCTAACCCTAACCCTAACCCTAAACCTAACCCTTACCCGAAGCCTTACACTAACCCGTCCCCTACTCCTAACCCGTACGCTAACACTAAAACGTACCCTAAAACTTATGCCCACCCTAAACCGTTGTCGTACACTAACCTGTACCCTAAACCATCCCCTTCCCCTAACCCTAACCCTTACCCGAAGCCTTACCATGACCCCTACGCTAACACTAACACATAGCCTAACACGTACGCTAACACTAAAACGTTGTCGTACACTAACCTGTACCCTAAACCGTCCCCATACCCTAACCCTAACCCTAACCCTTACCCGAAGCCTTACCCTAACCTCTCCCCTAATCCTAACCCGTACGCTAACACTAACCAGTACCCTAACACGTACGCTCACCCTAAACCATTGTCGTACCCTAACTTGTACCCTAAACCATCCCCGTCCCCTAACCCTAACCCTAACCCTAACCCTTACCCGAAGCCTTACCCTAAACCGTCCCCTAATCCTAACCCGTACGCTAACACTAACATGTACCCTATCACGTTCGCTCACTCTAAACAGTTGTCGTACCCTAACCTCTACCCTAAATCGTCCCCGTCTCCTAACCCTAACCCTAACCCTAACCCTAACCCTTACACGAAGCCTTGCCTTACCCTAACTCGTCCCCTAATCCTAACCGGTACGCTAACACTAACCCATACACTAACACGTAAGCTCACCCTGAACCGTTGTCGTACCCAAACCTCTACCCTAAACTGTACCCGTCCCCTAACCCTAACCCTAACCTTAACACTTACCCGAACACTTACCCTAACCCATCCCCTAATCCTAAACCCTACGCTAACGCTATCCCATACCCTAACACGTACGCTCACCCTAAACCGTTTTCGTACCCTAACCTGTACCCTAAACCGCTCCTGTCTCCTAACCCGAACCCTAACCCTAACCCTAACCCTTACCCGAAGCCTTAACCTAACCCGTCCCCTAATCGTAACCCGTACGCTAACACTAACCCATACCCTAACACGTACGCTCACCCTAAACGGTTGTTGTACGCTAACCTGTACCCTAAACCGTCCCCGTCCCCTAACCCTAACCCTAACCCTAACACTTACCAAAAGCCTTACACTAACCCGTCCCATAATCCTAAACCGTACGCTAACACTAACCCATACCCTAACATGTACGCTCACCCTAAAATGTTGTCGTACCCTAACCTCTACCCTAAACCGTCCCCGTCCTCATCCCCTAAACCTAACCCTAACACTTAGCCGAAGCCTTACTCTAACCTGTCCCCTAATCCTAACCGGTACACTAGCACTAATATGTACCCTAACAGGTACGCTCAAACTAAGCCGTTGTCGTACCCTGACCTGTACCCTAAACCATCCCCGTCCCCTAACCCTAACCCTAACCCTTACCCGAAGCCTTAACCTAACCAGTCCCCTAATCCTAATCCGAACGCTAACACTAACCCTTACCCTGACACGTACGCTCACCCTAAACCATTGTCGTACCTTAACCTGTACCCTAGACCATCCCCGTCCCTAACTGTAACCCTAACCCTAACCCTAAACCTTACCCGAAGCCTTACCCTAACCCGTCCCCTAAACCTAACCCGTACGGTACCTCTAACCCGTTCCCGAACACGTACGATAACCCTAAACCGTTGTCGTACCCTAACCTGTACACTAAACCACCCCGGTCCCCTAACCCTAACCCTAACACTTACCCGAAACCTTACCCTAACCCGTCCAATAATCCTAATCCGTACGCTAACACTAACCCGTGCCCTAACACGTACGCTCACCCTAAACCGTTGTCGTACCTTAAACTGTACCATAAACCGTCCCTGTCCCCTAACACTAACCCTAAGCCTAACCCTAACACTGACCCTTACCCGAAGCCTTACCCTAACCCGTCCCCTAATCCTAACTCGTACACTAACACTAACCCGTGCCCTGACACGTACCCTCCCCCTAAACCATTGTTGTACCCTAACCTGTACCCTAAACCGTCCCCGTCACCGAACCCTAACCCTAACCCTAAACCGAACGCTAACTCTTACGTGAAGTCTTACCCTAACACTTCCCCAATCCTAAACCGTACGCTAACACTAACTCGTACCCTAACACTTACGCACACCCTAAACCATTGTCGTACCCTAACCTGTACCCTAAACCGTCCCCATTCCCTAACCCTAACCCTAAACCTAAACCTAACCCTTACCTGAAGCCTTAACCTAACCCGTCCCCTAATCCTAACCCGTACGCTAACAGTAACCCGTACCCTAACACGTACGCTCACTCTAAACCGTTGTTGTACCCTAACTTGTACCCTAAACCGTCCCGATCCCCTAACCCTAACCCTAACCCTAACCTTTACCTGAAGCCTTACACTAACCCGTCCTCTAATCCTAACCTGTACGTTAACACTAACCCATACTCTAACACGTACGCTCACCCTAAACCGTTGTCATATCCTCACCTGTACCCTAAACCGTCCCCATCCCCTAATCCTAAGCCTAACCCTACCCTAACCCTAACCCTTACCCGAAGACTTACCGTAACCCGTCCCATAATCCTAACCTGTACGCTAACACTAACCTATACCCTAACACGTACGCTCACCCTAAACCATTGTTGTACACTAACCTGTATCCTAAACCATCCCCGTACCGTAACCCTAACCCTAACCCATACCCGAAGCCTTACCCTAACCTGTCCCCTGATCCTAACCCATACGCTAACACTAACCCATACCCTAACACGTACGCTCACTCTAAAACCTTGTCGTACCCTAAACTGTACCCTAAACCATTCCCGTCCCCTATCCCTAACCCTAACCCTTACCCGAAGCCTTACCCTAACCCGTCCCCTAATCCTAACCAATACGCTAACACTTACCCATACCCTAACACGTACGCTCACCCTAAATTCTTGTCGTACACTAACCTGTACCCTAAACCGACCCGTCCCCTAACCCTAACCCTAACACTAAACCTTACCTGAAGCCTTACAGCAACCCGTCACCTAATCCTAACCCGTACTCTAAAACTAACCCATACCCTAACACGTTCGCTCACCCTAAACCGTTGTCGTACACTAACCTGTACCCTAAACCATCCAGGTCCCCTAACCCTAACCCAAAACGTAACCCTAACACTAACCGTTACCTGAAGCCTTACCCTAACCCGTCCCCTACTACTAACCCGTACGCTAACACTAACCCGTACCCTAACATGTACGCTCACCCTAAACCTTTGTGGTACCCTAAACTGTACCCTAAACCGTCCCTGTTCCCTAACCCTAACCCTAACCCTAACCCTAACCCTAACCTGTACCCTAAACCGTCCCGGTCCCCTAACCCTAACCCTAACCCTAACCCTTACCCGAAGCCTTACCCTAACTCCCCCCAATTCCTAAACCGTACGCTAACACTAACCCGTACCCTAACACGTACGCTCACCCTAAATGGTTGTAGTACCCTAATGTGTACCCTAAACCGTGGCTGTGCCCTAACCCTAACCCTAACCCTAACCCTAACCCTAACCCTTACCCGAAGTCTTACCCTAACCTGTCCCCTAAACCTAACCCGTACGCTAACACTAACCCGTACCCTAACTCGTATGTTCACCCTAAACCGTTGTCGTACCCTAACCTGTACCCTACACCGTCCCCATCCCCTATCCCTAACCCTAACCCTAACCCTAAACCTAACCATTACCTGAAGCCTTACACTAACACATCCACTAATCCTAACCCGTACGCTAACACTAACCCGTACCCTAACATGTACGTTCACACTAAACTGTTGTCGTACCCTAACCTGTACCCTAAACCGTCCCCGTACCCTAACCCTAACCCTTACCCAAAGCCTTACACTAATCCGTCGCCTAATCCTAAGCGGTACGCTAAAACTAACACCTACCCTAACACGTACGCTCACCCTAAACTATTGTCGTACCCTACCCTCTACCCTAAACCATTCCTGTCCCCTATCCTAACCCTAACACTAACCCTAACCATAATCCTAACACTTACCCGAAGTCTTACCCTAACCTGTCCCCTAATCCTAACCCGTACGCTAACACTAACCCATACCCTAACACGTTCGCTCACCCTAAACCGTTGTCGTACCGTAACGTGTACCCTAAACCGTCCCCGTCCCCATCCCCTAAACCTAACCCTAACACTAACCATTACCCGAAGCCTTACCCTAACGCGTCCCCTAATCCTAACCCGTACGCTAACACTAACCCCTACCCTAACACGTACGCTCACCCTAAACCGTTGTCGTACTCTAACCTGTACCCTGAACAGTCCCCATCCCCTAACCCTAACCCTAACCCTAACCGTAAGGCTAACCCTTACCCAAAGCCTTACCCTAACCCGTCCCCTAATGCTAACCCGTACGCTAACTCTAAGCTATACCCTAACACTTACGCTCACACTAAACCGTCGTCGTACCCTAACCTGTACCCTAATCCGTCCCCATCCCCGCCCCCTAACCCTAACACTAAACCTAACCCTTACCCAAAGCGTTACCCTAACCCGTCCCCTAATCCTAAACCATACACTAACACTAACCCATAACCTAACACGTACGCTCACCCTAAAAGGTTGTCGTACCCTAACTGGTACCCTAAATCGTCCCTGTCCCCTAACCCTTACCCTAAACCTAACCCTAACCCTAACCCTAACCCTTACCCGAAGCCTTACACTAACCCGTAACATAATCCTAAACCGTACGCTAACACTAACCCGTACCCTAAAACGTACGCTCACACTAAACCGTTGTCGTACCCTAACCTGTACCCTAAACTGTCCCCTTCCCCTAATCCTAATCCTAACCCTATCCTTAACACTTACCCGAAGCCTTACCCTAACCCGTCCCCTAAACCTAACCCGTACGCTAACACTAACCCGTAAACTAACACGTACGCTCACCCTAAAACATTGTCGTACCCTAACCTGTACACTAAACCGTCCCCATCCCCTAAACCTAACCCTAACCCTAACCCTAACCCTTACCCGAAGCCTTACCCTAAACCATGTCCTAATCCTAACCCGTACGCTAACACTAACATGTACCCTAACACGTAAGCTCACCCTAAAATACTGTCGTACTCTAACCTGTACCCTAAACCGTCCCGTCCCCTAACCATAACCCTAACCCTAACCCTAACACTAACCCTTACGCAAAGCCTTACCCTAGCCCGTACCCTAATCCTAACCCCTACTCTAACACTAACCCGTACTCTGACACGTACGCTCACCCTAGACCGTTGTCGTACGCTAACCTGTACCCTAAACCGTCCCTTTCCCCTAACCCTAACCCTAACCCTTACCCGAAGCCTTACACTAACCCGTCCCCTAATCCTAATCCGTACGCTAACACTAACCCATACCCTAACACGTACGATCACCCTAAACCGATCTCGTACACCAACCTGTACCCTAAACCGTCCCCGTCCCCTAACCCTAACCCTAACCCTAACCCTTACCCGAAGCCTTACCTTAACCCGTCCCCTAATCCTAACCCGTACGCTAACACTGAGCCGTACCCTAACACGCACGCTCACCCTAAACAGTTGTCGTACCCTAACCTGTACCCTAAACCGTCCCTGTCACCGTCCCCTAACCTTAACCCTAACCCTTACCCGAAGCCTTACCCTAACCCGTCCCCTAATCCTAAACCGTACGCTAACACTAACCCATACCCTAACACGTACGCTCACCCTAAGCCATTGTAGTACCGTAATCTGTACCCTAAACTTTCAACGTGCCCTAATCCTAACCCTAACCCTAAACCTAACCCTTACCCGAAGCCTTACCATAACCCATATGCTAACACTAACCGGTACCCTAACACGTACACTCAACCTAAACCGTTGTCGTACCCTAACCTGTACCCTAAACCGTCCCCGTACCCTAACGCTAACTGTAACCCTTACCCGAAGCCTTACCGTAATCCATCCCCTACTCCTACCAGTACGCTAACACTAACACGTACCCTAACAGTTATGCTCACCCTACACCATTGTCGTACACTAACCTGTACCCTAAACCGTCCCCGTCCCCTAACCCTAACCCTATCCCTTACCCGAAGTCTTAGCATAACCCGTACGCTAACACTAAGCGGAACCCTAACACATACGCTCAACCTAAACCGTTGTCGTACCCTAACCTGTACCTTAAACCGTCGCTTTACCCTAAACCTAACCCTAACCCTTACCCGAAGCCTTACGCTAAACCGTCCCCTAAACCTAACACGTTCGCTAACACTAAACCATACCCTAACAGGTACGCTCACCCTAAAACGTTGTCGTACCCTAACCTGTACCCTAAACCGTCACCGTACCCTAACCCTAACTCTAACCTTTACCCAAAGCCTTACCGAAACCCGTATGTTAACGCTAACCGGTACCCTAACACGTACGCTCAACTTAAACTGTTGTCGTACCCTAACCTGTACCCTAAACCGTCCCCATCCCCTAACCCTAACCCTAACATTTACCCGAAGCCTTACTCTAACCCGTCCCCTAATACTAACCCGTACACTAACACTAACTCGTACCATAACACGTACGCTCACCCTGAACCGTTTTGGTACCCTAACCTGTATCCTAAACCGTCCCCGTCCCCTAAACCTAACCCTAACCGTAACACTTACCCGAAGCCTTACCCTAACCCGTCCCCTAATCCTAACCCGTACGCTAACACTAACCCGTACACTATCACGTACGCACACCCTAAACCGTTGTCATACCCTAACGTGTACCCTTAACCGTCCCCGTCCCCTAACCCTAAACCTAAACCTAACCCTAACCCTTACCCGAAGCCTTACACTAACCCGTCCAATAATCCTAAACCGTACGCTAACACTAACCCATACCCTACAACATACGCTCACGCTAAAACCTTGTCCTACCCTAACCTGTACACTAAACCGTTCCCGTCCCGTAAACCTAACGCTAACCCTAAACCTAACCCTTACCCGAAGCCTTACCCTAACCCGTCCCTAATCCTAACCCGTACGCTAACACTAACCCGTACCCGAACACGTACCCTCACCCTTAACCATTGTCGTACACTAACCTGTACCCTAAACCATCCCCATCCCAGTCCCCTAACCCTAACCCTAACACTAACACTAAACCTTCCCCGAAGCCTTACCCTAACCCGTCCCCTAATCCTAACCCGTACGCTCACACTAAACTGTACCCTAACACGTACGCTCAACCTAAACCGCTGTCGTACCCTAACCTGTACCCTAAACCGTCCCGATCCCCTAACCCTAACCCTAACACTAAACCTTACCTGAAGCCTTACACTAAACCGTCACCTAATCCTAACCCGTACGCTAAAACTAACCCGTACCCTAACACGTTCGCTCACCCTAAACCGTTGTCGTACCCTAACCTGTACCCTAAACAATCCCAGTCCCCTTACCCTAAACCTAAACGTAACCCTAACCCTAACCGTTACCTGAATCCTTACCCTAACCCGTCACGTAATCCTAACCCATACGCTAACACTAACCCGTACCCTAACACGTACGCTCACCCTAAACCGTTGTCGTACCCTAACCTGTACCCTAAACCGTCCCTGTCCCCTAACCTTAACCCTAACCCTAACACTAACCCTAACCTGTACCCTAAACCGTCCCGGTCCCCTAATCCTAAGCCTAACCCTAACACTAACATTTACCCGAAGCCTTACCTTAACACGTCCCCTAATCGTAACTCGTACACTAACACTAACCCGTGCCCTAACACGTACGATCACCCTAAACCGTTGTCGTAACCTAACCTGTACCCTAAACCGTCCTCGTCCCCTAACCCTAACCGGAACCCTAACCCTAACCTTATCCCTTACCCGAAGCCTTACCCTAACACGTCCCCTAATCCTGACCCGTAGGCTAACACTAACCCGTGCCCTAACACGTACACTCACCCTAAACCGTTGTCGTACCCTAACGTGTACCCTAAACCGTCCCCGCCCCTAACCCGTACCCTAATATTTACCCAAAGCCTTACCCTAAACCTCATCCGAAGCCTTACCCTAACCCGTCACCAATCCTAACCCGTACGCTATCACGTACGTTCACCCTAAACTGTTGTCGTACACTAACCTGTACCCTAAACCGTCCCCGTAGCCTAACCCTAACCCTAACCCTAACCCTATACCTAAACCTTACCCAAAGCCTTACCCTATCCCGTCCGCTATTCCTAACCCGTACGCTAACACTAACCCATACCCTAACACTTACGCTCACCCTAAAACGTTGTCATATCCTAAACTGTACCCTAAACCGTCCCCATCCCCTAACCCTAACCCTAACCATAACCCTTACCCAAAGCCTTACCCTAACCCGTCCCCTAATCCTAACCCATACGCTAACACTAACCAGTACCCTAACACGTACGCTCACCCTAAATCGTTGTCGTACCCTAACCTGTACCCTAAACCGTCCCCATCCCCTAACCCTAACCCTAACCCTAACCCTTACCCGAACCTTACCCTAACACGTCCCCTAATCCTAACGCGTATGCTAACACTAACCCGTACTCTAACACGTAAGCTCACCCTAAACTGCTGTTGTACACTAACCTGTACCTTAAACCGTCCCCTTTCCCGTCCCCGTCCCCTAACCCTAACCCTAACCCTAAACCTTACCCGAAGACTTACCCTAACCTGTCCCCTAATCCTATCCCGTAGGCTATCACTAACCGTACCCTAACATGTATGCTCAACCTAAACCTTTGTCGTACCCTAACCTGTACCCTAAACCATCCCCGTCCCCATCCCCTAACCCTAACCGTAACCCTAAACCTATCCCTTACCTGAAGCCTTACCCTAACCTGTCACCTAAACCTAATCCGTACACTAACACTAACCCGTACCCTACCACGTACGCTCACCCTAAAACGTTGTCGTACCCTAAACTGTACCCTAAACTGTCCTCGTCCCCTAACCCTAATCCTAAGCCTAACCCTTACCCGGAGCCTTACCCTACCCCGTCCCCTAATCTTAACCCGTACGCTAACACTAACCAGTACCCTAACACGTACGCTCACCCTAAACCATTGTTGTACGCTAACCTGTACCCTAAACCATCCCCGTCCCCGAACCGTAACCCTAAACCTAACCCTAGACCTAAACGTTACCCAAAGCCTTACCGTAACCCGTACCCTAATCCTAAGCCGTACGCTAACACTAACCCGTAACCTAACACGTATGCTCACCCTAAACCGTTGTCGTACCCTGACCTGTACACTAAACCGTCCCCGTCCCCATCTTCTAACCCTAACCCTAACCCTAACCCTAACCCTTACCCGAAGCCTTACCCTAAACCGTCCCCTAATCCTAACCCGTATGCTAACACTAACCCATGCCCTAACACGTACGCTTACCCTAAACCGTTTTTGTACCCTAACCTGTAACCTAAACCATACCCATCCCCTAACCCTAACCCAAACCCTAACCCTAACCCTAACCCTCACCCGAAGCCTTACCTAAACCCGTCACCAATCCTAACCCTTACGCTATCACGTACGCTCACCATAAACTGTTGTCGTACACTAACCTGTACCCTAAACCGTCCCCGTCCCCTAACCCTAACCCTAACCCTAACCCTATCCCTAAGCCTTACCCGAAGCCTTACCCTAACCCGTCCCCTAACCGTAACCCGTACGCTAACACTAACCCATACCCTAACACGTACGCTCAACCTAAAGCGTTGTCATACCCTAACATGTACCCTAAACCTTCCCCGTCCCCTAACCCTAACCCTAACCCGAACCCTAAACCTAACCCTGACCCGAAGCCTCACCCTAACACGTCCCATAATCCTAACCCGTACGCTTACACTAACCCATACCCTAACACGTATGCTCACCCTAAACCGTTGTCGTACCCTAACCTGTACCCTAGACCGTCCCCGTCCCCTAACCCTAACCCTAACCGTTACCTTAAGCTTTACCCTAACCTGTCCCCTAATCCTAAATCGTACGCTAACACTAATCCGTACCCTACACGTTCGCTCACCCTAAACCGATGTCGTACCCTAACCTGTACCCTAAACCGTCCTCGTCCCCTAACCCTAACCCTAACCGTAACCCTAACACTAACCATTACCCGAAGCCTTACCCTAACCCGTCCCCTAATCCTAACCCGTACGCTAAAACTAACACGTACCCTAACACGTACGCTCACCCTAAACCGTTGACATACCCTAACCTGTACCCTAAACCGTCCCCGTCCCCGTCCCCTAACCCTAACCCTAACCCTACCCATAACCCGAAGCCTTACCCTAACCCGTCCCCTAATCCTCAACCCTACGCTAACACTAACCCATACCCTAACACGTATGCTCAGCCTAAACCGTTGTCGTACCCTAACCTGTACCCTAAACCGTCCCCATCCCCTAACCCTAACCCTAACCCTAACCGTAACACTAACCCTTACCCAAAGCCTTACCCTAACCGGTCCCCTAATCCTAAACCGTACGCTAACACTAACCCGTACCCTAACACATACCCTCAATCTAAACCATTGTCGTACACTAACCTTTACCCAAAACGGTCCCTGTCCCCTAACTCTCTCCTTAACCCTAAACCTAACTCTTACCCAAAGCCTTACCCTAACGCGTCACCGAATCCTAACCCTTACGCTAACACTAACCCATACCCTAACACGTACGCTCACCCTAAACCGTTGTCGTACCCTAACCTGTAACCTAAACCGTCCCCGTCCCCTAACACTAACCATAAGCCTAACCCTAACCCTTACCCAAAGCCTTATCCTAACCTGTCACATAATCCTAACCCGTACGCTAACACTAACGCCTACCCTAACACGTACGCTCACTCTAAACCGTTGTCGTAACCTAACTTGTACCCTAAACCGTCCCCGTCCCCTAAACCTAACCCTAACCCTAAGCATAACCCTAACCCTTACCCGAAGCCTTACCCTAACCCGTCCCCTAATGCTAACCCGTACGCTAACACTAAACCGTACCCTAACACTAACCCATACCCTAAAATGTACGCTCACCCTAAACGGTTGTCGTACCCTAACCTGTACCCTAAAGCGTCCCCGTCCCCTAACCCTAACCCTAAACCTAACTCTAACCCTTACCCGAAGCCTTACACTAACTCGTCCCCTAATCCTAACCCCTACGCTAACACTAAACCGTAACCTAACACTAACCCGTACCCTAACACGTACGCTCACCCTAAACCGTTGTCGTACCTTAACCTGTACCCTAAACCGTCCCTGTCCCCGTCCCCTAACCCTAACCCTAACCCTGAACCTTACCAGAAGCCTTACACTCACCCAACCCATAATCCTAACCCGTATGCTAACACTAACCAATACACTAACACGTACGCTCACGCTAAACCGTTGTCGTACCCTAACCTGTACCCTAAACCGTCCCCGTCCCCTAACCGTAACCCTAACCCTAACCTTAAACCTTTCCTGAAGCCTTACCCTAACCCGTCCCCTAATCCCAACCCGTACGCTAACACTAACCCGTGCCCTAACACGTACGCTCACCCTAAACCGTTGTCATACCCTAACCTTACCCTAAACAGTCCCCGTCCCCTAACCCTAACCCTAACCCTAAACCTAACCCTTACCCGAAGCCTTACCCTAACCCGTCCCCTAATCCTAACCCGTACGCTAACACTAACACGTACCCTAACACGTACACTCACCCTATAGCGTTGTCGTACCCAAACCTGTACCCTACACAGTCCCCATCCCCTAACCCTAACCCTAACCCTAAACCTTACCCGAAGCCTTACCCTAACCTGTCCCCAATCCTAACCCGTACGCTAACACTAACCCGTACCCTAACACGTACGGTTACCCTAAACCGTTGTCATACCCTAACCTGTACCCTAAACCGTCCCCGTCCCCTAACCCTAACCCTAAGCGTTACCCGAATCCTTGCCCTAACAGTCCCCTAATCCTAACCTGTACGCTAACACTAACACGTACCGTAACACGTACGCTCACCCTAAACCGTTGTCGTATCCTCACCTATATCTTAAACCTTCCCCGTCCCCTTACTCTAACCCTAACCCTAACCCTAACCCTTGCCCAAAGCCTTACAATAACCCGTCCCCTAATCCTAACCCGTACGCTAACACTAACCCGTGCCCTAACACGTACGCTCAACCTAAACCGTTGTCGTACCCTAAACCGTCCCCGTCCCCTAACCTTAACCCTAACCCTAACCCTAACCCTTACCCGAAGCCTTAGCCTATCCCGTCCCCTAATGCTAACCCGTACGCTAACACTAACCCGTGCCCTACACGTACGCTCACCCTAAAACATTGTCGTACCCTAACCTGTACCCTAAACCTTCCCCGTCCCCTAACCCTAACCCTAACCCTAACCCTAACCCTTACCCGAAGTCTGAACTTAACCCGTCACCTAATCCTAACCCGTACGGTAACACTAACCCGTGCCCTAACACGTACGCTCACCCAAAACCGTTGTCGTACCCTAACCTGTACCCTAAACCATCCTCGTCCCCTAACCCTAACCCTAACCCTAACCGTAAACCTTACCCGAAGCCTTACGCTAACCCGTCTCCTAATCCTAACCTGTATGCCAACACTAATCCGTACCCTAACACGTACGCTCACCCTAAACCGTTGTTGTCCCCTAAACTGTTCCCTAAACGAGCCCCGTCCCCGTCCCCGTCCCCTAACCCTTACCAGAATCCTTAACCTAACCCGTCTCCTAATCCTAACCCGTACGCTAACACTAACCCGTACCCTAACACGTACGCTCACTCTAAACAATTGTCGTACCCTTACCTGTACCCTAAACCGTCCCTGTCCCCTAAACCTAACCGTAAGCCGTACCCGAAGCCTTGCCCTAACCGTCACCTAATCCTAACCTGTACGCTAACACTAACCATTACCCTAACACCTACTCTCAGCCTAAACCGTTGTCGTACCGTAACCTGTACCCTAAACCATCCCCGTCCCCTAACCCTAACCCTAACCCTAACCCTAACACTTACCCGAAGCCTTACCCTAACCCGTCCCCTAATCCCAACCCGTACGCTAACACTAACCCATGCCCTAACACGTACGCTCACCCTAAACCGTTGTCGTACCCTAACCTGTACCCTAAACCATCCCCGTCCCCTAACCTTAACCCTAACCCAAACCCTAACCCTTACCCGAAGCCTTACCCTATCCCGTCCCCTATTCCTAACCCGTACGCTAACACTAACCCGTGCCCTAACACGTACGCTCACCCTAAACCGTTGTCGTACCCTAACCTGTACCCTAAACTGTTCCCGTCCCCGTCCGCTCACCCTAACCCTAACCCTTACCAGAAGCCTTACGCTAACCCGTCCCCTAACCCTAAACCGTACGCTAACACTAACCCATACCCTAACACGTACGATCACCCTAAATCGTTGTCGTACCCTAACCTGTACCCTAAACCGTCCCCATCCCCTAACCCTAACCATAACCCTAACCCTAACCCTTACCAGAAGCCTTATCGTAACCCGTCACCTAATCCTAACCCGTACGTTAACACAAACCCGTACGCTAAAACGTACGCTCACCCTAAACCGTTGTCGTAGCCTAACCTGTACCCTAAACCGTCCCCGTCCCCTAACCCTAACCCTAACCCTAACCTTAACCCTAACCCTTACCCGAACCTTACCCTAACCCGTCCCCTAATACTAACCCGTACGTTAACACTAACCCGTACACTAACACGTATGCTCACCCTAAACTGTTGTTGTACACTAACCTGTACTTTAAATCGTCCCCTTTCCCGTCCCCGTCCCCTAACCCTAACTCTAACCCTAACCCTTACCCGAAGCCTTACCCTAACCTGTCCCCTAATCCTAACCCGTAGGCTATCACTAACCCATACCCTAACATATACGCTCACCCTAAACCTTTGTCGTACCCTCAACTATACCCTAAACCATCCCCGTCCCCGTCCCCTAACCCTAACCCTAAACCTATCCCTTACCCGTAGCCTTACCCTAACCCGTCCCCTAAGCCTAATCCGTACGCTAACACTAACCCGTACCCCAACACGTACGCTCACCCTAAAACGTTGTCGTAACCTAAACTGTACCCTAAACTGTCCCCGTCTTTTAACCCTAACCCTAACACTAACCCTTACCCGAAGCCTTACCCTAACCCGTCCCCTTATCCTAACCCGTACCCTAACACTAACCCATACCCTAACACGTACGCTCACCCTAAAACTTTGTCGTACCCTAACCTGTACCCTAAACCATCCCCGTCACCTAACCCTAACCCTAAACCTAAACCTTACCCGAAGCCTTACACTAACCTGTCCCCGAATCCTAACCCGTACGCTAACACTAACCCGTACCCTAACACGAATGCTCACCCTAAACCGTTGTCGTACCCTAACCGGTACACTAAACCGTCCCCGTCCCCTAACCCTAAACTTAACCCTAACCCTTAACCTAAACCTAACACTTACCCGAAGCCTTACCCTAACCCGTCCCCTAATCCTAACCCGTAAGCTAACACTAATCCGTGCCCTAACACGTACGCTCACCCTAAACCGTTTTCGTACCCTAAACTGTAGCCTAAACCATCCCCGTCCCCTAACCCTAACCCTAATCCTAAACCTAACACTAACCCTAACACTTACCCGAAGCCTTACCCTAACCAGTCCCCTAATCCTATTCCGTACGCTAACACTAACCCGTGCCCTAACACGTACACTCACCCTAAACCGCTGTCGTACCCTAACCTGTACCCTACACCGTCCCCGTCCCCGTCCCCTAACCCTAACCCTAACCCTAACCCTCACCCGAAGCCTTACCCTAACCCGTCACCAATCCTAACCCGTAGGCTATCATGTACGCTCACCCTAAACTGTTGTCGTACACTAACCTGTACCCTAAAACCTCCCCATCCCCTAACCCAAAACCTAACCCTAACCCTATCCCTAACCCTTACCCGAAGCCTTACCCTAAACCGTCCCGTAATCCTAAACCGAACGCTAACACTAACCTGTACCCTAACACGTACGCTCACGCTAAACCGTTGTCGTACCATAACCTGTACCCTAAACCGTCCCCATCCCCTAACTCTAACCCTAACCCTAACCATAAACGTAACCTTTATCCGAAGCCTTACCCTAAGCCGTCCACTAATCCTAACCCGTACGCTAACAATAACCCATACTCTAACACGTAAGCTCACCCTAAACTGTTGTCGTACACTAACCTGTACCCTAAACCGTCCCCTTCCCCGTCCCCGTCCCCTAACTCTAATTTTAACCCTAAACCTTACCCGAAGCTTTATCCTAACTCGTCCCCTAATTCTAACCCGTAGGCTATCACTAACACGTACCCTAACATGTACGGTCACACTAAACCTTTGTCGTACCCTTACCTGTACCCTAAACCATCCCCGTCCCAGTCCCCTAACCCTAACCCTAACACTAACCCTATCCCTTACCCGAAGTCTTACCCTAACCGTCCCCTAATCCTAATCCGTACGCTAACACTAACCCGTACCCTATCACGTACGCTCACCCTAAACCGTTATTGTACCCTAACCTGTACCCTAAACTGTCTCCGTCCCCTAACCCTAACCCTAAACCTTACCCGAAGCCTTACCCTAACCCGCCCCCTAATCCTAACCCGTACGCTAACACTAACCCATACCCTAACATGTACGCTCACCCTAAACCATTGTCGTACCCTAACCTGTACCCTAAACCGTCCCCGTCCCCTAACCCAAACCCTAAACCTAACCCTTACCCGAAGCCTTAACCTAACACGTCCCCTAATCCTAACCCGTAAGCTAACACTAACCCTTGCCCTAACACGTACGCTCACCCTAAACCGTTGTCGTACCCTAACCTGTACCCTTAACCGTCCCCGTACCCTAAGCCTAACCCTAACCCTAAGCCTTACCCGAAGCCTTACCCTAACCCGTCCCCTAATCCTAACCCGTACCCTAACACTAATACGTACCCTAACACGTACGCTCACCCTAAACCGTTGTCATACCCTAACCTGTACCCTACACCGTCCCCGTCCCCTAACCCTAACCCTAACCCTAACCCTTACACGAATCTTACGCTAATCCGTACCCAATCCTAACCCGTACGCTAACACTATCCCGTACCCTAACACATACCCTCAGCCTAAACTGTTGTTGTACACTAACCTGTACCCTAAAGCGTCCCCTTCCCCGTCCCCTAACCCTAACTATAACCCTAACCCTTACCCGAAGCCTTATCCTAACCCGTCCCCTAATCCTAACCCGTACGCTAACACTAACCCGTACCCAAACATGTACGCTCACCCTAAACCTTTTTCGTAACCTAACCTGTACCCTAAACCATCCCCATCCCGGTCCCCTAACCCTAACCCTAACGCTAACCCTATCCCTTAACCGAAGTCTTTCCCTAACCCGTCCCCTAATCCTAATCCGTACGCTAACACTAACCCGTACCCTAACATGTACGCTCAATCTAAACCGTTATTGTACCCTAACCTGTACCCTAAACTGTCCCCGTCCCCTAACCCTAACCCTAAACCTTACCCGAAGCCTTACACTAACCCGTCTCCTAATCCTAACCTGTACGCTAACACTAACCCGTACCCTATCATGTACGCTCACCTTAAACCATTGTAATACCCTAACATGTACCCTAAACCGTCCCCATCCCCTAACCCTAACCCTAAACCTAACCCTTACCCGAAGCCTTACCCTAACCCGTCCCCTAATCCTAACCCATACGCTAACAATAACCCTTGCCCTAACACGTACGCTCACACTAAACCGTTCTCGTACACTAACCTGTACCTTAAACCATCCCCGTACCCTAACCCTTACCCTAACTTTAACCCTAACCCTTACCCGAAGCCTTACTCTAACCCGTCCCATAATCCTAACCCGTACGCTTACACTAACCCATACCCTAACACGTACGCTCAACCTAAACCGTTGACGTACTCTTACCTGTACCTTAAACCGTCCCCGTCCCCTAACCCTAACCCTAACCCTAACCATAACACTTACCCGAAGCCATACCGTATCACATCCCCTAATCCTAACCCGTACGCTAACACTAACCCGTACCCTAACACGTACACTCACCCTAAACCGTTGTCTTACCCTAATCTGTACCCTAAACCGTCCCCGACCCCGTCCCCTAACCCTAACCGTAACCTTAACCCTAAACCTTTCCCGAAGTCTTAAACTAACACGTCCCCTAAACCTAACCCGTACGCTAACACTAAACCGTACCCTAACACGTACGCTCACCCTAAATCGTTGTCGTACACTAACCTGTACCCTAAACCGTCCTCGTCCCCTAACTCTAACCCTAACCCTAACTTTAACCCTAATCCTTACCCGAAGCCTTACCCTAACCCGTCACCAATCCTAACCCGTACGCTATCACGTACGCTCACACTAAACCGTTGTCGCACACTAACCTGGACCCTAAACCGTCCCCGTCTCCTAACCCTAACCCTAACCTTCAACCTAACCCTAACCCTTACCCGAAGCCTTACCCTAAACCGTCCCCTAATCCTAACCCGTACGCTAACACTAAACCGTACCCTAACACGTACACTCACCCTAAAACTTTGTCATACCCTAAACTGTACCGTAAACCGTCCCCGTCCCCTAACCGTAACCCTAACCCTAACCCTAACCCTTACCCAAAGCCTTACCCTAACTCGTCCCCTAATCCTAACCCGTACACTAACACTAACCGTACCCTAACACATACGCTCACCCTAAACCGTTGTCGTACCCTAACATGTACCCTAAACCGTCCCCGTCCCCTAACCCTAAACATAACCCTAACCCTAACCCTAACCCTTACCTGAAGCCTTACCCTAACCCGTTCACTAATCCTAAACCGTACGCTAACACTAATCCCTGCCCTAACACGTACGCTCACCCTAAAACGTTGTTGTACGCTAACCTGTACCCTAAACCTTCCCCGTCCCATAACCCTAACCCTAAACCTTACCCTAACCCTCACCCGAAGCCTTACCCTAAACCGTCACCAATCCTAACCCGTACGCTATCACGTACGCTCACCCTAAACTGTTGTTGTACACTAACCTGTACCCTAAACCCTCCCCGTCCCCTAACCCTAACCCTAACCCTATCCCTAACCCTTACTCGAAGCCTTACCCTAACCCTTCCACTAATAATAACAAGTACGCTAAAACTAACCCGTACCCTAACACGTACACTCACCCTAAAACATTGTCATACCCTAAACTGTACCCTAAACCGTCCCCGTCCCCTAACCCTAACCCTAACCCTAACACTTACCCAAAGCCTTACACTAACCCATACGCTAACACTAACCCGTACCCTAACACGTATGCTCACACTAAACCGTTGTCGTACCCTCACCTGTACCCTAAACCATCCCCGTCCCCTAATCCTAACCCTAACCCTAACCCTAACCCTTACCCGAAGCCTTACCCTAACCCGTCCCCTAATCCTAACCCGTACGCTAACACTAAACGTTACCCTAACACGTATGCTCATCCTAAACCAGTGTCGTACCCTAACCTGTACACTAAACCGTCCCCTAACCCTAAACCTAACCCTAACCCTAACCCTTACCTGAAGCCTTAACCTAACCCGTCCCCAATCCTAACCCGTACGATAACACAAACCCGTGCCCTAACACGTACGCTCACCCTAAACCGTTGTCGTACCCTAACCTGTACCCTAAACCGTCCCCGTCCCTAACCCTAACCCTAACCCTAACGCTAACCCTAAACCTAACCCTAACACTTACCCGAAGCCTTTCCCTAACCCGTCCAATAATCCTAACCCGTACGCTAACACTAACCCTTTACCTAACACGTACGATCACCCTAAACCGCTGTCATCGCCTAACCTGTACCTTAAACCGTCCCCGTCCCGGTCCCCTAACCCTAACCCTAACCCTAACCCTAAACCTTACCCAAAGCCTTACCCTAACTGGTCCCCTAATCCTAACCCGTACGATAACACTAACCCGTACCCTAACACGTACGCTCACACTAAACCATTGTTCTACACTAACCTGTACACTAAACCATCACCGTCCCCTAACCCTAACCCTAACACTAACCCTAACCCTTACCCGAAGCCTTACACTAACCCATCCCCTAACCCTAACCCGTAGGCTAACACGAACCCATACCCTAACACGTACGCTCAACCTAAAGCATTGTCGTACCCTAACCTGTACCCTAAACCTTCCCCGTCCCCTAACCCTAACCCTAACCCTAAATCTAACCCTTACCCGAAGCCTCACCCTAACACGTCCCATAATCCTAACCCGTATGCTAACACTAACCCGTACCCTAACACGTACGCTCACCCTATACCGTTGTTGTACCCTAACCTGTACCCTAGACCGTCCCCGTCCCCTAACCCTAACCCTAACCGTTACCTTAAGCCTTACCCTAAACCGTCCGCTAATCCTAACCCGTACGATAACACTAATCCATACCCTAACACGTACGATCACCCTAAACCAATGTCGTACCCTAACCTGTACCCTAAACCGTCCTCGTCCCCTAACCCTAACCCTAACCGTAACCCTAACACTAAACATTGCGCGAAACCTTACCCTAACCCGTCCCCTAATCCTAACCCGTACGCTAAAACTAACACGGACCCTAACACGTACGCTAACCCTAAACCATTGACGTACCCTAACCTGTACCCTAAAACGTCCTCGTCCCTTAACCCTAACCCTAACCCTAACTCTACCCATAACCCGAAGCCTTACCCTAACCCGTCCGCTAATCCTAACCCGTACGCTAACACTAACCCGTACCCTAACACATACGCTCACACTAAACTGTTGTCGTACACTAACCTGTACCCTATACCGTCCCCGTCCCCTAACCCTAACCCTAAACCTAACCCAAAACCTAACCCTTACCCAAAGTCTTACCCTAACCCGTCCCCTAATTCTAACCCGTACACTAACACTAACACGTACCCTAACACGTACGCTCACCCTAAATCGTTGTCGTACCCTAACCTGTACCCTAAACCATCCCCGTCCCCTAACCCTAACCCTAACCCTAATCCTTACCCGAAGCTTTACCCTAACCCGTCCCCTAATCCTAATCCGTATGCTAACACTAACACGTACCCTAACACGTACGCTCACCCTAAACCGTTGTCATACTCTAACCTGTACCCTAAACCGTCCCCATCCCTAAACCTAACTCTAACCCTAACCCTAACCCTAAACCTTACCCGAAGCCTTACCCTTACCCATCCCCTAATCCCAACCCGTACGCTAACTCTAACCCGTACCATAACACGTACGCTCACACTAAACCGCTGTCTTACCCTAATCTGTACCCTAAACCGTCCTCGTCCCCTAACCCTAACCCTAACCCTAACCGTAAACCTAACCCTAACCCGAAGCCTTACCCTAAACCGTACCCTAATCCTAAACCGTACGCTAACACTAAACCATACCCTAACACGTACACTAACCCTAAAACGTTGTCATGCCCTAAACTGTACGGTAAACCGTCCCCGTCCCCGTCCCCTAACCCTAACCCTAACCCTTACCCAAAGCCTTACCCTAACTCGTCCCCTAATCCTAACCCGTACGCTAACACTAACCCGTACCCTAACACGTACGCTCTCCCTAAACCGTTGTCGTACCCTAACCTGTACCCTAAACCGTCCCCGTCCCCTAACCCTAACCCTAACCCTAACCCTAACCCTAACCCATACCCGAAGCCTTACACTAACTCGTCTACTAAACCTAATCCTTACGCTAACACTAATCCCTGCCCTAACACGTACGCTCACCCTAAACCGTTGTCGTACGCTAACCTGTACACTAAACCGTCCCCGTCCCCATCCCCTAACCCTAACCCTAACCCTAAGCCTTACCGGAAGCCTTACCCTAACCCGTCCCCTAATCCTAACCCGTACCCTAACACTAATCCCTACCCTAACACGTACGCTCACCGTAAACCGTTGTCGAACCCTAACCTGTACCCTAAACCGTCCCCGTCCCCTAACCCTAACCCTAACACTAACCCTTACCTGAAGCGTTACCCTAACCCGTCACCTAATCCTAACCCGTACGCTAACACTAACCCGTACCCTAACACGTACGCTCACACTAAACTGTTGTCGTACACTAACCTGTACCCTAAACCGTCCCCGTCACCGTCCCCTAACCCTAATCCTAACCCTAAACCTAACCCTTACCCGAAGCCTTACCCTAACCCGTCCCCTAATCCTAACCCGTATGCTAACACTAAACCATAGCCTAACACATACGCTAACCCTAAACCATTGTCGTACACTAACCTGTATCCTAAACAGTCGCCGTCCCCTAACCCTAACATTAACCCTAACCCTAACCCTTACCCGAAGCCTTACCCTAAACTGTCCCCTAATCCTAACCCATACGCTAACACTAACCCGTGCCCTAACACGTACGCTCACCCTAAACCGTTGTCGTACCCTAACCTGTACCCTAAACCATCCCCGTCCCCTAACCCTAAACCTAACCCTAAACCTAACCCTATCTCTAACCCTTACCCAAAGCCTTACCTAACCCGTCCACTAATCCGAAAACGTACGCTAACACTAACCCGTACCCTAACACGTACGCTCACCCTAAACCGTTGTCGTACCCTAAACTGTACCCTAAACCATCCCCGTCCCCTAACCCTAACCCTAACCTTAACCCTAACCCTAACCCTTACCCGAAGCCTTACCCTAACCCGTCCCCTAATCCTAATCCGTACGCTAACACTAACCCGTGCCCTAACACATACGCTCACACTAAACCGCTGTCGTACAATAACCTGTACCCTAAACCGTCCTGTCCCCTAACACTAACCCTAACCCTAACCCTAACCCTTACCCGAAGCTTTACCCTAACCCGTCCCTTAATCCTCACCCGTACGCTAAAACTAACCCGTGCCCTAACACGTACGCTCACCCTAAACCGTTGTCGTACCCTAACCGGTAACCTAAACCGTCCCCGTCCCCTAACCCTAACCCTAAACCTAACCTTAACCCTCACCCGAAGCCTTACCCTAACCCGTCACCAATCCTAACCCGTACGCTATCACGTACGCTCACCCTAAAGCTTTGTCGTACACTAACCTGTACCCTAAACCCTCCCCGTAATCTAACCCTAACCCTAACGCTAACCCTATCCCTAACCCTTACCCAAAGCCTTACCCTAACCCGTCCATTAATCCTAACACGTACGCTAAAACTGACCCATACCCTAACACGTACACTCACCCTAAAACATTGCCATACCCTAAACTGTACCCTAAACCATCCCCGTCCCCTAACCCTAACCCTAACCCTAACCCTAACCCTTACCCGAAGCCTTACACTAACCCGTCCCCTAATCCTAACCCGTACGCTAACACTAACTGGTACCCTAACACGTATGCTCATCCTAAACCGGTGTCGTATTCTACCCTGTACACTAAACCGTCCCCTAACCCTAACCCTAACCCTAACCCTAACACTAACTCTAACCCTTGCCCGAAGCCTTAACCTAACCCGTCCCCAATCCTAACCCGTACGCTAACACTAACCCGTGCCCTAACACGTACGCTCACCCTAAACCGTTGTTGTACCTTAACCTGTACCCTAAACCGTCCCCTAACCCTAACCCTAAACCTAACCCTAACCCTAACCCTAAACCTAACCTAACCCTAACCCTAACCCTGACCCTAACACTAACCCTAACCCTAACCCTAACCCCTAAACCTAAACCCTAACCCTAACCCTAACCCTAACCCTAACCCTAACCCTAACCCCTAACCCTAACCCGAAACCTAACCGTAACCCTAACCCTAAACCTAACCTTAAACTTAAACCCTAACCCTAACCCTAACCCTAACACTAACCTTAACCCTAAACCCTAACCCTAACCCTAACCCTAAACCCTAACCCTAACCCTAACACTTACCTGAAGCCTTACCCTAACCCGTTCCCTAATCCTAACCCGTACGCTAACACTAACCCGTATCCTAACACGTATGCTCCCCCTAAACCGTTGTCGTACCCTAACCTGTACCCTAAACCGTCGCCGTCACCTAACACTAACCCTAACACTAACCCTAACCCTAACCCTTACCCGAAGCCTTACCTAACCCGTCCCCTAATCCTAACCCATACGCTAACACTAAACTGTACGCTAACACGTATGCTCGCCCTAAACCGTTGTCGTACACTAACCTGTACCCTAAACCGTCCCCGTCCCCTAACCCTCACCCTAACCCTAACCCTAACCCTTACCCGAAGCCTGACACTAACCCGTCCCTTAATCCTAACCCGGACGCTAACACTAACACGAACCCTAAAAGGTACGCTCACCCTAAACTGTTGTCGTACACTAACCTGTACCCTAAACCGTCCCCGTCCCCGTCCCCTAACCCTAACCCTAACGCTAATCCTTACCCGAAGCCTTCCCCTAACCCGTCCCCGAAACCTAACCCGTATGCTGACACTAACCTGTACCCTAACACGTACCCTCACCCTAAAACGTTGTTGTACACTAACCTGTACCCTAAACTGTCCCCGTCCCCTAACCCTAACCCTAACCCTACCACTAACACTTAGCCGAAGCCTTACCCTAACCCGTCCCCTAATCCTACCCCGTACGCTAACACTAACACGTACCCTAACACGTACGCTCACCCTAAACCGTTGTCGTACCCTACCCTGTACCCTAAAACGTCCCCGTCACCTAACCCTAACCATAACACTAACCCTAACACTAAACCTTACCTGAAGCCTTACCCTAAACCGTCCCCTAATCCTAACCCGTACCCTAACACTAACCTGTAACCTAACACGTACGCTCACCCTAAACCATTGTCGTACACTAACCTGTACACTAAACCATCCCCGTCCCCTTAACCTAACCCTAACCCTAACCCTAACCCTTACCCGAAGCCTTACCCTAACCCGTCCCCTAATCCTAACCCGTACGGTAACACTAACCTGTACCCTAACACGTACGCTCCCCCTAAAACGTTGCCGTACACGAACCTGTACCCTAAACAGTCCCCGTCCTTAACCCTAACCCTAACCTTTTCCCTAACCCTAACACTTACCCGAAGCCTTACCCTAACCCGTCCCCTCATTGTAACCCGTACGCTAACACTAACCTGTACCCTAACATGTACGCTCACCCGAAACCGTTGTCGTACACTAACCTGTACCCTAAACAATCCCCGTCCCCTAACCCTAACCCTAACCCTAACCCTTACCCGAAGCCTTACCCTAACCCGTCCCCTAATCCTAACCCGTACGCTAACACTAACCCGTATCCTAACACGTACGCTCTCCCTAAAACGTTGTCGTACCCTAACCTGTACCCTAACCGTCGCCGTCACCTAACCCTAACCCTAACACTAACCCTAACCCTAACCCTTACCCGAAGCCTTACCGTAACCCGTCCCCTAATCCTAACCCGTACGCTAACAGTAACCAGTACCCTAACACGTACGATCCCCCTAAACCATTGTCGTACACTAACCTGTACCCTAAACCGTCCCCGTCCCCTAACTCTAACCCTAAACCTTACCCGAAGACTTACACTAACCCGTCCCTTAATCCTAACCCGGACGCTAACACTAACACATACCCTAACACGTACGCTCACCCTAAACTGTTGTCGTACCCTAACCTGTACCCTAAACCGTCCCCGTCCCCGTCCCCTAACCCTAACGCTAACCCTTACCCGAAGCCTTACCCTAACCCGTCCCATAAACCTAACCCGTACGCTAACACTAACCTGTACCCTAACACGTACCCTCACCCTAAACCGTTGTTGTACACTAACCTGTACCCTAAACTGTCCCCGTCCCCTAACCCTAACCCTAACCCTACCACTAACCCTTACCCGAAGCCTTACCCAATCCCGGCCCCTAATCCTAACACGTATGCTAACACTAACCCATACCCTAACACGTCCGCTCACCCTAAACCGTTGTCGTATCCTAACCTGTACCCTAAACCGTTCCCGTCCCCGTCCCCGTCCCCTAACCTTAACCCTTAGCCGAAGCCTTTCCCTAATCCGTCCCCTAATCCTAAACCGTAAGCTAACACATACCCGTACCCTAACATATACGCTAACCCTAAACTGTTGACATAGCCTAACCTGTACCCTAAACCGTCCTCATCCTCCAACCCTAACCCTAACCCTAACCCTAACACTTACCCGAAGCCTTACCCTAACCCGTCCCCTAATCCTAACCCGTTCGCTAACACTAACCCGTACCCTAACACGTATGCTCTCCCTAAACCGTTATCGTACCCTAACCTGTACCCTAAACCATCCCCGTCCCCTAACCGTAACCCTAACCCTAACCCTAACACTTACCCTAAGCCTTACACGAACCCGTCACTTAATCCTAACATGTACGCTAACACTAACACGTACCCTAACACGTAAGCTCACCCTAAACCGATTTCGTACCCTAAACTGTACCCTAAACTGTCCCCATCCCCTAACCTTAACTCCAACCCTAACCCTTACCCAAAGCCTTACACTAACCCATCCCCTAATCCTAACCCGTACGCTAACACTAACACGTACCCTAACACGTACGCTCACCCTAAACCGTTGTCGTAATCTAAACTATACCCTAAACCGTCCCCGTCCCCATCCCCTAACCCTAACCCTAACCCTTACCCGAAGCCTTACCCTAGCCCCTCCCCTAATCCTAACCCGTACGCTAACACTAAACTGTACAATAACTCTTACGCTCACCCTAAACCGTTGTCGTACACTATCCTTACCCTAAACCGTCCCCTACCCCGTCCCCTAACCCTAATCCTAACCCTAACCCTAAACCTTACCCGAAGCCTTACCCTAACCCGTCCCCTAATCCTAAACCGTACACTAACACGAACCCGTACCCTAACACATATGCTCACCCTAAACCATTTTAGTACCCTAACTTGTACCTTAAATTGTTCCCGTCCCCGTCCCCTAACCCTAACTCTAACCCTAAATCTAACACTTACCCGAAGCCTTACCCTAACCCGATCCATAATCCTAAACCGTACGCTAACACTAACCCGTACCCTAACACGTATGCTCACCCTAAACCGTTGTCGTACCCTAACCTGTACCCTAAACTGTCCCCGTCACCGTCCCCTAACCATAACTCTAACACTTACCCGAAGCCTTACCCTAACCAGTCCCCTAATTCTAACCCGTACGCTAACACTAACCCGTACCCTGACACGTACGCTCACCCTAAACCGTAGACATAGCCTAACCTGCACCCTAAACCGTCCCCGTCCTCTAACCCTAACCCTAACCCTAACACTAACCCTTACCCGAAGCCTTACCGTATCCCGTCCCCTAATCCTAACACGTACGGTAACACTAACACCTACCCTAACACGTACGCTGTCCCTAAATCGTTGTCGTACCCTAACCTGTACCCTAAACCGTCCCCGTCCCCGCCCCCTTCCCCTAACCCTAACCCTAACCCTAACCCTAACCCTTAGCCGAAGCCTTACCCTAACACATCCCCTAATCCTATCCCGTTCGCTAACACTAACCCGTACCGTAACACGTATGCTCTCCCTAAACTGTTGTCGTACACTAACCTGTACCCTAAACCATCCCCGTCCCCTAACCCTAACCCTAACACTAACCCTAACCCTAACCCTTACCCAAAGCCTTACCCTAACCCGCCCCCAAATCCTAACCCGTACGCTAACACTAAACTCTACCCTAATATGTACGCTCACCCTAAACCGTTGTCGTACCCTAACCTGTACCCTAAACCATCCCCGTCCCCTAACCCTAACCTTAACCCTAACCCTAACCATTACCCGAAACCTTACCCTAACCCATCCCCTAATCCTAAACCGTACGCTAACACTAACCCGTACCCAAACACGTACGCTCACCCTAAACCGTTGTCATATCCTAACCTGTACCCTAAACCGTCCTCGTCCTCTAACCCTAACCCTAAACCTAACCCTAACCCTAACCCTTACCCGAGGCCTTACCCTAACCGGTCCCCTATTCCTCACCCGTACGCTAACACTAAACCGTACCCTAACACGTACGCTCTCCCTAAAACTTTGTCGTACCGTAACCTGTAACCTAAACCGTCTCCGTCCCCTAACCCTAACCCTAACACTAAACCTAACCCAAACCCTTACCCGAAGCCTTACCCTAACCCGTCCCCTAATCCTAACCTGTACGCTAACACTAAACTGTACCCTAACTCGTACGCTCACCCTAAACCGTTATCGTACACTATCCTGTACCCTAAACCATCCCCGACCCTGTCCCCTAACCCTAAAGCTTACCCAAAGCCTTACCCTAGCCCGTCCCCTAATCCTAACCCGTACGCTAACACTGACAGGTACCCTAACATGTACGCTCACCCTAAATCTTTTCGTACACTAACCTGTACCCTAAACCGTCCCGGTCCCCGTCCCCTAACCCTAACCCTAAACCTAACCCTAAACCTTACCCGAAGCCTTACACTAACCCGTCCCCTAATCCTAAACCGTACGCTAACACGAACCAGTACCCTAACACATATGCTCACCCTAAACCATTGTCGTACCCTAACCTGTACCTTAAAATGTCCCCGTCCCTGTTCCCTAACCCTAACCCTAACCCTAACCCTAAAACTTACCTGAAGCCTTACCCTAACCCGATCTCTAATCCTAAACCGTACGCTAACACTAACCCGTACGCTAACACGTATGCTCACCCTAAACCGTTGTCGTACCCTAACCTGCACCCTAAACTGTCCCCATCCCCATCCCCTAACCCTAACCCTAACCCTTACCCGAAGCCTTACCCTAACCCGTCACCTAATCCTAACCCGTACGCTAACACTAACCCGTGTCCTAACACGTACGCTCACCTTAACCATTGTCATAGCCTAAATTGTACCCTAAACCGTGCCCATCCTCTAACCCTAACCGTAACACTAACCCTGACCCTAACACTTACGCGAAGCGTTACCCTAAGCCGTCCCCTAATCCTAACCCGTACGCTAACACTAACCAGTACCCTAACACGTACGCTCTCCTTAAACTGTTGTCGTAACCTAATCTGTACCCAAAACCGTCCCCTTCCCCAAACCCTAACCCTAACAGTAACCCTAACCCTAAACCTTACCTGAAGCCTTACCCTAAACCATCCCCTAATCCTAACCCGTACCCTAACACTAACCTGTACCCTAACACGTACGCTCACCCTAAACCATTGTCGTACACTAACCTGTACACTAAACCGTCCCCGTCCCCTTAACCTAACCCTAAACCTAACCCTAACCCTTACCCAAAGCCTTACCCTAACCCGTCCCCTAATCCTAACACGTATGCTAACACTAACCCGTACCCTAACACGTATGCTCACCCTAAACAGTTGTCGTACCCTAACCTGTACCCTAAACTGACCCCGTCCCCCTGACAGTCCCCTAACCCTAACCCTTACCCGAAGCCTTTCACTAACCCGTCCCTTAATCCTAACCCATACGTTAACACTAACATGTACCGTAAAACGTACACTCACCCTAAACCGTTGTCATAGCCTAACCTGTACACCAAACCATCCCCGTCCTCTAACCATAACCCTAACCCTAACCCTAACCCTAACCCTTACCCGAAGCCTTACCCTAACCCGTCCCCTAATCCTAACCTGAACGCTAACAGTAACCCTTACCCTAACACGTACGCTCTCCCTAAACCGTTGTCGTACCCTAACCTGTACCCTAAACCGTCGCCGTCAACTAACCCTAACCCTAACCCTAACCCTAACCTTAACCGTAACCCTTAGCCGAAGCCTTACCCTAATCCGTCCCCTAATCCTAACCCGTACGCTAACACTAACCTGTACCCTAACACATACACTCACCCTAAAATGTTGTCGTACACTAATCTGTACCCTAAACCGTCCCCGTCCCCTAACCCTAACCCTAACCCTTACCCGAAGCCTTACACTAACCCGTCACTTAATCCTAACCCGTACGCTAACACTAACACGTACGCTCACCCTAAACCGTTGTCGTACCCTAACCTGTACCCTAAACCATCCCTGTCCCCTAACCCTAACCCTAACCCTAACCGTTACCCGAAGCCTTACACTAATCCATCCTATAATCCTAACACGTATGCTACCACTAACCCGTACCCGAACACGTATGCTCACCCTAAACCGTTGTCGTACACTAACCTGTACACTAAACCGACCCCGTCCCGTTAACCTGACCCTAACCTTAAACCTAACCCTTACCCGAAGCCTTGCCCTAACCCGTCCCCTAATCCTAACCCGTACGCTAACACTAACACGTACTCTATCACGTACGCTCACCCTAAACGGTTGTCGAACACTAACATGTACCCTAAACCGTCCCCGTCCCCTAACCCTAACCGTAACCCTAACCCCTACCCGAAGCCTTACCCTAACCCGTCCCCTAATCCTAAACCGAACACTAACACGAATCCGTTCTCTAACACGTACCCACACCCTAAACCGTTGTCGTACCCTAACCTGTACCCTCAAATGTCCCCGTATCCGTCCCCAAACCCTAACCCTAAACCTTACGCGAAGCCTTACAATAACCCGTGCCCTAATCCAAACCCGTACGCTAAAACTAAAACGTACCCTAAAACGTACGCTCACCCTAAACCGTTGTCATACCCTAACCTGTACCTTAAACCGTCCCCGTCCCCTAACCCTAACCCTAAGCCTAAACCTAACTTTAACCCTTACCCGAAGCCTTACACTAACACATCCCCTAATCCTAAACCGGACGCTAACACTAACACGAACCCTAACACATATGCTTACCCTAAACGTTTGTCGTACCCTAACCTGTACCCTTAACTGTCCCCGTCCCCGTCCCCTAACCCTAAGCCTAACCCTAACCCTTACCTGAAGCCTTACCCTAACCCGTCCCCTAATCCTAACACGTATGCTAACACTAACACGTACCCTAACACGTATGCTCACCCTAAACAGTTGTCATACACTAACCTGTACCCTAAAATGTCCCCGTCCCCGTGCCCGTCCCCTAACCCTAACCCTAAACCTAACCCTTACCCAAAGCCTTTCACTAACCCGTCCCTTAATCCTAACCCGTACGCTAACACTAACATGTACAATAAAATATACGCTCACCCTAATCCGTTGCCATAGCCTAACCTGTACGCCAAACCGTCCCCGTCCTCTAACCCTAACCCTAACCCTAACCCTAACACTTATCCGAAGCCTTACCCTAACCCGTCCACTAATCCTAACCCGTACCCTAACTCTAACCCATACCCTAACACGTACGCTATCCCTAAACCGTTGTTGTACCCTAAACTGTACCCAAAAACGTCCCCGTCCCCTAAACCTAACCCTAACACTAACCCTAACCCTAACACTTACCCGAAGCCTTACCCTAACACGTCCCCTAATCCTAACCCGTACGCTAACACTAACATGTACCCTAACACGTACGCTCACCCTAAACTGTTGTCGTACACTAACCTGTACCTTAAACCATCCACGTCCCCTAACCATAACCCTAACCCTATTACTTACCCGAAGCCTTACCCTAACCCGTCCCCTAATCCTAACCCGTACACTAACTCTAACCTGTACCCTAACACGTACGCTCACCCTTAACCGTTATCATACACTCACCTGTACCCTAAACCGTCCCCGTCCCAGTCCCCTAACCCTAACCCTAAACCTAACTCTTACCCGAAGCCTTACCCTAACCCGTCCCCTAATCCTAACCCGTACGCTAACACTAACCCGTACCCTAACACGTATGCTCTCCCTAAACCGTTGTCGTACCCTAACCTGTACCCTAAACCGTCGACGTCAACTAACCCTAACACTAACCCTATCCCTAACCCTTAACCGAAGCCTTACCCTAAACCGTCCCCTAATCCTAAGCCGTACGCTAAAACTAACCCGTACCCTAACACGTACGCTCACCCTAAACGGTTGTCGTACCCTAACCTGTAACCTAAACCGTCCCTGTCCCCGTGCCCGTCCCCTAACCCAACCCTAACCCTAAACCTAACACTTACCCGAAGCCTTACCCTAACCCGTCCCCTATTCCTAACACTTATGCTAACACTAACACTTACCCTAACATGTACGCTCACCCTAAACCGTTGTCGAAACCTAACCTGTACCTTAAACCGTCCCCGTCCCATAACCCTAACCCTAACCCTAAACCTAACCCTAAACTTTACCCGAAGCCTTACCCTAACACGTCCCCTAATCCTAAACCATACGCTAACACTAACACATACACTAACACATATGTTCACCCTAAACAGTTGTCGTACCCTAACCTGTACCCTGAACTGTCCCCGTCCCCGTCCCCTAACCCTAAGCCTAACCCTAACACTAACCCTTACCCGAAGCCTTACCCTAACCCGTCCCCTAATCCTAACCCGTTCGCTAACACTAAC
This sequence comes from Delphinapterus leucas, assembly GCF_059928025.1. Lineage (NCBI taxonomy): Eukaryota > Metazoa > Chordata > Mammalia > Artiodactyla > Monodontidae > Delphinapterus > Delphinapterus leucas. The sequence goes on from NW_028322233.1 coordinate 7,199,453, forward strand.
CCATACCCTAACACGTATGCTCTCCCTAAACCGTTGTCGTACCCTAACCTGTACCCTCAACCATCCCCGTCCCATAACCCTAAACCTAACCCTAACCCTAACCCTAACCTTTACCCGAAGCCTTACCCTAACCCGTCCCCTAATACTAACCCGTATGCTAACACTAACCTGTACCCTAATACGTATGCTCACCCTAAACAGTTGTCGTACACTAACCTGTACCCTAAACCGTCCCCGTCCCCTAACCCTAACCCTAACCCTTACACTTACCCTAAGCCTTACACTAACCCGTCACTTAACCCTAACACGTACGCTAACACTAACACGTACCCTAACACGTACGCTCACCCTAAACCGTTGCCGTACACTAACCTGTACCCTAAACCGTCCCCGTCCCCTAACCCTAACCCTAACCCTAACCATTACCCAAAGCCTTACCCTAACCCGTCCCCTAATGCTAACCCGTACGCTAACACTAACCCGTACCCTAACACGTACGCTCACCCTAAACCGTTGTCATAGCCTATCATGTACCCTAAACCCTCCCCGTCCTCTAACCCTAACCCTAACCCTAACCCTTACCCGAAGCCTTACCCTAACCCTTCCCCTAATCCTAAACCGAATGCTAACACGAATCCGTACCCTAACATGTACGCTCATCCTAAACCGTTGTCGTACCCTAACCTGTACCCACAAATGTCCCCGTATCCGTCCCCTAACCCTAACCCTAACCCTAACCCTTACGCGAAGCCTTACAATAACCCGTCCCCTAATCCTAACCCGTACGTTAACACTAACACATACCCTAAAACGTATGCTCACCCTAAACCGTTGTCGTACCCTAACCTGTACCTTAAACCATCCCCGTCCCCTAACCCTAACCGTAACCCTAACCCTTACACGAAGCCTAACCCTAACCCGTCCCCTAATCCAAACCCGTACGCTATCACTAACCCGTACCCTAACACGTACGCTCACCCTAAACCGTTATTATAGCCTAACCTGTACCCTGTACCGTCCCCGTCCTCTAACCCTAACCCTAACCCTAACCCTAACCCTTACCCGAAGCCTTATCCTAACCCATCCCCTAATGCTAACCCGTACGCTAACACTAACACGTACCCTAACACGTATGCTCTCCCTAAACCGTTGTCGTACTTTAACCTGTACCCTAAACCGTCCCCATTCCCTAACCCTAACCCTAACCCTAACCCTAACCCTTACGCGAAGCCTTACAATAACCCGTCCCCTAATCCTAACCCGTACGCTAACACTAACACATACCCTAAAACGTACGCTCACCCTAAACCGTTGTCGTACCCTAACCTGTACCTTAAACCGTCCCCATCCCCGTCCCCTAACCCTAACCCTAAACCTAACGCTAACCCTTACCCGAAGCGTTACCCTAACACGTCCCCTAATCCTAAATCGTATGATAACACTAACACATACCCTAACACGTACGCTCACCCTAAACCATTGTCATATCCTAACCTGTACCCTAAACCGTCCCCGTCCCCGTCCCCGTCCCCTAACCCTAACCCTTAGCCGAAGCCTTACCCTAATCCGTCCCCTAATCCTAAACCGTACGCTAAAACTTACCCGTACCCTAACATGTACGCTCACCCTAAACCGTTGTCATAGCCTAAGCTGTAGCTTAAACCGTCCTCGTCCTCTAACCCTAACCCTAACCTGAACCCTAACCCTTACCCAAAGACTTACCCTAACCCGTCCCCTAATCCTAATCCGTTGGCTAACACTAACCCGTACCCTAACACGTATGCTCTCCCGAAACCGCTGTCGTACCCTAACCTGTACCCTAAACCATCCCCGTCCCCTAAGCCTAACTCTAACGCTAACCCTAACCCTAACCCTTACCCGAAGCCTTACACTAACCCGTAACTTAATCCTAACACGTACGCTAACACTAACACGTACCCTAACACGTACGCTCACCATAAACCGTTGTCGTACCCTAACCTGTACCCTAAACTGTCCCCGTCCCCTAAACCTAACCCCAACCCTAACACTTACCCGAAGCCTTACACTAACCCGTCCCCTAATCCTAACCCGTACGCTAACACTAACACGTACCCTAACACGTACGCTCACCCTAAACCATTGTCGTAATCTAACCTGTACCCTAAACCGTCCCCGTCCCCATCCCCTAACCCTAACCCTAACCCTTACCCGAAGCCTTACCCTAACCCGTCCTCTAATCCTAACCCGTACGCTAACACTAACCCGTACCTTAACACGTACTCTATCCCTAAACCGTTCTCGTACACTAACCTGTACCCTAAACCGTCCCCATCCCCTAACCCTAACGCTAACACTAACCCTAACCCTAACCCTTACCCGAAGCCTTACCCTAACCCGTCCCCTAATCCTAACCCGTATGCTAACACTTACCCGTACCCTAACGTGTACGCTCAACCTAAACCGTTGTCATAGCCTAACCTGTACCCTAAACCGTCCTCATCCTCTAAACCTAACCCTAAACCTAACCTTAACCCTTACCCGAAGCCTTACCCTAACCCGTCTCCTAATCCTAACCCGTTCGCTAACACTAACCCGTACCCTAACACGTAGGCTCTCCCTAAACCGTTGTCGTACCCTAACCTGTACCCTAATCCATCCCCATCCCATAACCCTAAACCTAACCCTAACCCTAAACCTAACCCTCACCTGAAGCCTTACCCTAACCCTTCCTATAATCCTAAACCGTACACTAACACGAACCCGTACCCTAACCCGTACGCTCACCCTAAACCGTTGTCGTACCTAACCTGTACCCTAAACTGTCCCCATCCCCGTGCCCGTCCCCTAACCATAACCCTAACCCTAACCCTTACTCGAAGCCTTACACTAACTCGTCCCTTAATCCTAACCCGTACGCTAACAGTAACCCGTACTCTAACACGTACGCTCACCCTAAACTGTTGTCATACCCTAAGCTGTACACTCAACCGTCCCCGTCCCCTAACCCTAACCCTAACCCTAACCCTTACCGGAAGCCTTACCCTAACCCGTCCCCTAATCGTAACCCGTACACTAACACTAACCTGTACCCTAACACGTACGCTCACCCTAAACCGTTCTCGTACAGTAACCTGTACCCTACACTGTCCCCGTCCCCTAACCCTAACCCTAACCCTAACCCTTACCCGAAGCCTTAACCTAACCTGACCCCTAATCCTAACCCGTACACTAACAGTAACCCGTACCCTAACACGTACACTCTCCCTAAAACATTGTCGTACCCTAAACTGTACCCTAAACCGTCACCGTCAACTAACCCTAACCCTAACCCTAACCCTAACCCTAACCCTAACCCTTACCCGAAGCCTTACCCTAATCCCTCCCCTAATCCTAACCCGTACGCTAACACTAACCTGTACCCTAACACGTACGCTCACCCTAAAACGTTGTCGTACACTAATCTGTACCCTAAACCGTCCCCATCCCCTAACCCTAACCCTAACCCTAACACTTACCCGAAGCCTTACACTAACCTGTCCCTTAATCCTAACCCGTACGCTAACACTAACACGTACCCTAACACGTACGCTCACCCTAAACCGTTGTTGTACCCTAACCTGTACCCTAAAACGTCCCCGTACCCTAACACTTACCCTAACCCTTACCCTAACCCTAACAATTACCCGAGGTCTTACCCTAACCCATCCCCTAATCCTAACACGTACGCTAACACTAACCCGTACCCTAAAACGTACGCTCACTCGAAACCGTTGTCGTACCCTAACCTGTAGCCTAAACCGTCACCGTCCCCGTCCCCTAACCCTAACCCTAACCCTTACCCGAAGCCTTACCCTAACCCATCCCCTAATCCTGACCCGTACGCTAACACTCACCCGTACACTAACACGTACGCAAACCCTAAACCTTTTTCGTACCCTAACCTGTACCCTAAACCGTCTCTGTCCCCTAACCCTAACTGTAACCCTTACCCGAAGACTTACACTAACCCATCCCCTAATCCTAACCCGTACGCTAACACTAAACCATACCCTAACAGGTACGCTCACCCTAAACCGTTGTCGTACCCTAACCTGTACCCTAAACTGTCCCCGTCCCCTAACCCTAACCCTAACCGTAAACTTAACCGTTACCCGAAGCCTTACCCTAACCCGTCCCCTAATCCTAACCCGTACGCTAACTCTAACACATACGCTAACACGTACGCTCACCTTAAACCGTTATCGTACCCTAACCTGTACCCTAAACCGTCCCCGTCCCCTAATCCTAACCCTAACCCTAACCCGTACCCGAAGCCTTACCCTAACCCGTCCCCTAATCCTAACCCGTATGCTAACACTAACCCGTACCTTATCACGTATGCTCACCCTAAACCGTTGTCGTACCCTAACCTGTACCCTAAACCGTCCCCGTCCCCTAACCCTAACCCTAACCCTAACCCTATCCCTTTCCTGAAACCTTACCCTAACCCATCCCCTAATCCTAACCCGTACGCTAACACTAACCTGTACCCTAACACGTACGCTCACCCTAAACCGTTGTCGTACCCTAACCTGTACACTAAACCGTCCCCGTCCCTTAACCCTAACCCTAACTCTAACCCTAAACCTTACCCGAAGCCTTACACTAACCCGTCCCCTAATCCTAACCCGTACACTAACACTAACCCGTACGCTAACACGTACGCACACCCTAAGCCGTTGTCGTACCCTAACCTGTACCCTAAACCGTCCCCGTCACCTAACCCTAAGCCTAACCCTAAACCTAACCCTTATCCGAAGCCTTACCGTAACCCGTACGCTAACACTAAACCGTACCTTAAGATGTACGCTCACCCTAAACCGTTGTCGTACCCTAACTTCTACCCTAAACCGTACCCGTTCCCTAACACTTACCCTAACCCTAACCCTAACCGGAACACTTACCCGAAGCCTTACCCTAACACATCCCCTAATCCTAACACGTACTGTAACACTAACCCGTTCCCTAACACGTACGCTCACGCTAAACCGTTGGCGTACACTAACCTGTACCCTAAACCATCCCCGTCCCCTTCCACTAACCCTAACACTAACCCTAACCCTTACCCGAAGCCTTACCCTAACCCGTCCCCTAATCCTAACCCGTACGCTAACTCTAACCCGTACCCTAACACGTACGCTCACCCTAAAGCGTTGTCGTACCCTAACCTGTACCCTAAACTGTCCCTGTCCCCTAAACCTAACCCTAACACTAACCCTTACCTGAAGCCTTACCGTAACCCTTCCCCTAATCCTAACACGTACGCTAACACTAACATGTACCCTAAAACGTACGCTCACCCTGAACCGTTGTCGTACCCTAACCTGTACCCTAAACCGTCCCGGTCCCCGTCTCCTAACACTAACCCTAAACCTAGACCTTACCCGAAGCCTTACCCTCACCCGTCCCCTAATGCTAACCAGTACGCTAACACTAACCCGTAACCTAACACGTTTGCTCACCCTAAACTCTTGTTGTACACTAATCTGTACCCTAAGCCTTTCCCGTCCCCGTCCCCGTCCCCTAACCCTTACCCGAAACCTTTCCCTAACACTTCCCCTAATCCTAACCCGTACGCTAACACTATCCCATACCCTAACACATACGCTCACCCTAAACCGTTGTCGTACCCTAACCTGTACCCTAAAGCGTCCCCGTCCCCTAACCCTAACCGTACCCCTAAACCTAATCCTTACCCGAAGCCTTACCCTAACCCGTCACCTAATCCTAACCCGTTCGCTAACACTAACCCGTACCCTAACACGTACGCTCACCCTAAACAGTTTTCGTACACTAACCTGTACCCTAAAGCATCCCCGTCCCCTAACCCTAACCCTAACCCTAACGCTAACCCTTATCCGAAGCCTTACCCTAACCCGTCCCATAATCCTAACACGTACGCTAACACTAACCCGTACCCTAACATGTACGCTCACCCTAAACCGTTGTCGTGCCCAAACCTGTACCGTAAACCGTACCCGTCCCCGTCCCCTACCCCTAATCCTAACCCTAACGCTTACCCGAAGCCTTACACTCTCCCGTCCCCTAATCCTAACCCGTACGCTAACACTAACCCGTACCCTAACACGTATGCTCACCCTAAAGCGTTGTCGTACACTAACCTGTACCCTAAACCGTCCCCGTCCACAAACCCTAACACTAACCCTAACCCTAAACCTTACCCGAAGCCTTACCCTAACCCATCCCCTAATCCTAACCCATACGCTAACACTAACCCGTACCCTAACACGTACGCTCACCCTAAACCATTGTCGTACCCTAACCTGCACCCTAAACTGTCCCCGTCCCCTAACCCTAACCGTAACGCTTACCTAAGCCTTACCCTAACCCGTCCCCTAATCCTAATTTGTACGCTAACACTAAACCGTACCCTAACACATACGCTCACCCTAAACCGTTTTCGTTCCCTAAACTGTACCCTAAACCTTCCCCGTCCCTGTCCCCTAACCCTAACCCTTACCCGAAGCCTTACCCTAACCCGTCCCCTAATCCTAAACCATACGCTAACACTAACCCGTACCCTAACACGTACTCTCACCCTAAACCGTTGTCGTACACTAAACTGTACCCTAAACCGTCCCCGTCCCCTAAACCTAACCCTAAAACTAACCCTAACCCTAACACTTACTCGAAGCCTTACCCTAAACCGTCCCCTAAACTTAACCCGTACGCTAACATGTAAGCTCACACTAAACCGTTGTCGTACCTTAACCTGTACCCTAAACCGTCCCCCTCCCCAACCCTAACCCTAACCCTAACCCTAACAATAACACTTACTCGAAGCCTTACCCTAACCCGTCCCCTAATCCTAACCCATACTCTAACACTAACCCATACCCTAACACGTACGCTCATCCTAATCCGTTGTCGTACCCTAACCTGTACCCTAAACAGTCACCGTCCCCTAACCTAACCGTAACCCTAACCCTTAACCGAAACCTTACCCTAACCCGTCCCCTAATCCTAACCCGTACGCTAACACTAACCCATACCCTAAAACGTACGCTCACCCTAAAACTTTGTCGTACCCTAAGCTGTACCCCAAACCGTCCCAGTCCCATAAACCTAACCCTAACCCTTACCCGAACCTTACCCTAACCAGTCCGCTAATCTTAACTTGTACGCTAACACTAAACCATACCCTAACACGTACGCTCACCCTAAACCGTTTTCGTTCCCTAAACTGTACCCTAAACAGTCCCCGTCCCCGTCCCCGTCCCCGTCCCCTAACCCTAACACTAACACTTACACTTACCTGAAGCCTTACCCTAACCCGTCCCCTAATCCTAAACCGTACGCTAACACTAACCCGTACCCTAACACGTACTCTCACCCTAAACCGTTGTCGTACCCTAAACTGTACCCTAAACGGTCCCCATCCCCTAAACCTAACACTAAAACTAACCCTAACCCTAACACTTACTCGAAGCCTTACCCTAAACTGTCCCCTAATCCTAACCCGTACGCTAACACTAACCCGTACCCTAACAGGTAAGCTCACACTAAACCGTTGTCGTACCCTAACCCTTACCCTAAACCGTCCCCCTCCCCTAACCCTAACCCTAACTCTAACAGTAACACTTACTCGAAGCCTTACCATAACCCGTCCCCTAATCCTAACCCGTACTCTAACACTAACCCATACCCTAACACGTACGCTCATCCTAATCCGTTGTCATACCCTAAACTGTACCCTAAACTGTCACCGTCCCATAACCTAACCTTAACCCTAACCCTTACCCGAAGCCTTACCCTAACCCGTCCCCTAATCCTAACCCGTACGCAAACACTAACCCATACCCTAAAACGTACACTCACCCTAAACTGTTGTCGTACACTAAGCTGTACCCCAAACCGTCCCAGTCCCCTAAACCTAACCCTAACCCTTACCCGAAGCCTTACCCTAACCCGTCCCCTAATCCTAACCTGTACGCTAACACTAACCCATAGCCTAACACGTACGCTCACTCTAAACCATTGTCGTACCCTAACCTGTACCCTAAACCGTCCCCATCCCCTAACCCTAACCCTAACCCTTACCTGAAGCCTTACCCTAATCCGTCCCCTAATCCTAACCCGTACGCTAACACTAACCTGTACCCTAACACGTACGCTCACCCTAAACCGTGGTCGTACCCTAACCTGTACCCTAAACCGTCCCTGTCCCCTAACCCTAACCCTAACCGTTACCGGAAGCCTTACCCTAACCCGTCCCCTAATCCTAACCCGTACGCTAACACTAACCCGTACCCTAATACGTATGCTCAAACTAAACCTTTGTTCTACCCTAACCTGTACCCTAAACCGTCCCCTAACCCTAACCCTAACCCTAACCCTGACCCTAACCCTTACCCGAAGCCTTACCCTAACCCGTCACCTAATCCTAACACGTACGCTAACACTAACCCGTACCCTAACACGTATGCTCACCCTAAACCGTTGTCGTACCCTAACCTGTACCCTAAACCGTCCCCTTCCCCTAACTCTAACCCTAACACTGACCCTAACCCTTACCCGAAGCCTTACCGTAACCCCTCCCATAATCCTAACCTGTACGCTAACACTAATCCGTAACGTAACACGTACACTCACCCTAAACCATTGTCGTACCCTAAGCTGTACCCTAAACTGTCCCCTTCGCCTAACACTAACCCTAACCCTAAACCTAACAATAAACCTTACCCGAAGCCTTACCCTAACCTGTCCCCTAATCCTAGCCCATACGCTAACACTAAATCGTACCTTAACACATACGCTCACTCTAAACCATTGTTGTACACTAACCTGAACCCTAAACCGTCCCCATCCCCGTCACATAACCCTAAACCTAACCCCAACCCTTACCCGAAGCCTTACCCCAAACTGTCCCCTAATCCTAACACGTACGCTAACACTAACACATACCCTAAAACGTATGCTCATCCTACACCTTTGTCATACCCTAACCTGTACCCTATGCCGTTCCCGTCCCCTAACCTTAACCCTAACACTTACCCGAAACCTTACCCTAACCCGTCCCCTAATCCTAAACCGTACGCTAACACTAACCCTTACCATAACACGTACGCTCACCCTAAACCATTGTCGTATCCTAACCTGTACCCTAAACCGTCCCCGTCCTCTGACCCCAACCCTAACCCTAACCCTAACCCAACCCTAACCGAAGCCTTACACTAACACGTCCACTAATCCTAAAGCGTACGCTAAAACTAACCCGTACCCTAACACGTACGCTCACCCTAAACCGCTGTCATACCCGAACATGTATCCTAAACTGTCCCCATCCCCAAAACCTAACCCTAACCATAATCCTAAGCCTTACCCTAACCTGTAACCTAATCCTAAACCGTACCCTAACACTTACCCGTACCATAACACGTACGCTCACCGTAAACCTTTGTCATACAGTTACCTGTACCCTAAACCGTCCCCGTCCCCTAACCCTAACCCTTACCCGAAGCCTTACCCTAACCCGTCCCGCAATCCTAACCCATACGCTAACACTAACCCGTACCCTAAAACGTACACTCACCCAAAATTTTTGTTGTACACTAACCTGTACCCTAAACTGTACCCGTCCCCGTCCCAGTCCCCTCATCCTAAACCTTCCCTGAAGGCTTACCCTAACACATCCCCTAATCCTACCCATACACTAACACTAACCAGAACCCTAACACTTTCACTCACCCTAAACCATTGTTGTACCCTAACCTGTACCCTATACCGTCCTCGTTCACTAACCCTAACCCTAACTCTAACACTTACCCAAAGCCTTACCCTAACCCGTCCCCAAATCCTAACCCATACACTATCACTAACCCGTACCCTAACACGTATGCTCACCCTAAACCGTTGTCGTACCCTAACCTGTACCCTAAACCATCCCCGTCCCCATCCCCATTCCCTAACCCTAACCCTAAAACTTACCTGAAGCCTTACCCTAACCCGTCCCCTAATCCTAATCCGTACGCAAACACTAACCCGGACCCTAACACATACGCTCAAACTAAACTTTTGTCGTACCCTCACCTGTATCCTAAACCGTCCCCGTCCCCTATCCCTAACCCTTGCCAGAAGCCTTACCCTAACCCGTCACCTAATACTAACCCGTACGCTAACACTAACTCCTATGCGAACACTAACCCATACCCTAACACGTACGCTCACCCTAAACCGTTGTCGTACACAAACTTGTACCCTAAACCGTCCCCGTCCCCTAACCCTAACCCTAAACCTAACCCTAACACTTACCCGAAGCCTTACCCTAATACGTCCCTTAATCCTAACCCGTACGCTAACAGTAACCAATACCCTAACACGTACGCTCACCCTAAACCGTTGTCATACGCTAACCTATACCCTAAACCGTCCCCATTCCCTAACCTTAACCCAAACACTAACACTTACCCGAAGCCTTACCCTAAACCGTCCGCTAATCCTAAGGCAAACGCTAACACTAACCCGTACCCTAACACATACGGTCACCATAAACTGTTGTCGTACACTAACCTGTACACTAAAGTGTCCCCGTCCCTGTCCCCATTCCCTAACGCTAACCCTAACCCTAATCTTTACCCGAAGCCTTACCCTAACCCGTCCCCTAATCCTAACCCGTATGCTAACACTAACCCGTACCCTAACATGTACGCTCACCCTAAATCGTTGACATACAATAACCTGTACCCTAAACCGTCCCCATCCCCTAACCCTAACCCTAAGACTCACCGGAAGCCGTACCCTAATCCGTCCCCTAATCCTAACCTGTACGCTAACAGTAACCCGTACCCTAACACGTATGTTCACCCTAAACCATTGTCGTACCCTAACCTGTACCCTAAACCGTCTCCGTCCCCTAACCTGAACCCTAAACCTAACCCTTACCCGAAGCCTTACCCTAATGCATCCACTAACCCTAACTCGTATGCTAACACTAATCCATACCCTAACACGTACGCTCACCCTAAACCGTTGTCGTACGCTAACATGTACCCTATACCGTCCCCATCCCCTAACCCTAACCCTAACCCTAACCATAAACCTTACTCGAAGCCTTACCCTAACACGTCCCCTAATCCTAACACGTACGCTCACCCTAAACCGTTGTCGTACACTAACCTGTACCCTAAACCATCCCCGTACCCTAACCCTAACCCTAAACCTTACTAGAAGCCTTACCCTAACCCTTCCCCTAATACTAACCCGTCCGCTAACACTAACTGATACGCTAACACTAACCTGTACGCTAACACTTATGCTCACCCTAAACCTTTGTCGTACACTAACCTGTAACCTAAACCGTCCCAGTCCCCTAACCCTAACCCTTACCCGAAGCCTCACCCTAACCCTTACACTAATCCTAACCCGTACGCTAACATTAACCCGTACGCTAACACGTACACTCACCCTAAACCGTTGTCGTAACCTAACGTGTACCCTAAACCATCCTCGTCCGAAAACCCTAACCCTAACCCTAACCATATCCCTTACCCGAAGCCTTACCCTAACTCATCCCCTAATCCTAACCCGTATGCTAACACTAACCCATACCGTAACATGTACGCTCACCCTAAACCGTTGTCGTACCCTAACCTGTACCCTAAACAGTTCCCGTCCCCTAACCCTAACCCTAACCCTAACCCTTACCCGAAGCCTTACCCTAACCTGTCCCCTAATCCTAACCCGTACGCTAACACTAACCCATACCCTAACACATACACTCAAACTAAATATAATATATAATGTAAATATATATATATATCTAAATATAATATTATATTGTAATATATTCAGGAAAATATGCATACGCTCTTTTTGGCCAACCCAGAAAGTGTGTAAAGGAAATCTGCACTAAAATGAAGTCTCATTGCCCCCAGCTCAAAAGGGCCATCTGAAAAAAGTGTAAAATCCAGAAAGGCAGAAAAGGCCATGGAAAAGCGGGAGACTTGTTATGCTGATGGGCGGGATGTAAATTGCCAACAGCCATTCTGGAGAAGTGTATGGTGTTTCCTGAGAGACGTAAAAAACAGAGCAACGGATCCTACGGAACTTCCACTTACAGCCCTATAGCTTACGGAAATTAAAATAAAAAAGACACAGCCACCCCAATGTTTCGGACGTCTCTGTTTACAAGAACCTCATCTACAGTACAAATTAAATATCCCAGAAAGCGAAAAATGGATAAGGAAGTTGTGGTACGTACGTACAATGGAATATCACTCAGCAATGAAATCTATGTCATCAGGCCCGTCGCGCCATAATGAGGGGATTCAGGTATGATGATTCTAAGTGAAATAAGTCACACAGAAAAAGAAACATAATAAGATATCACTAATACACGGAATGTAAACTTGGCTACACATGAACTGAATTACAAAACAGAACAGGGTCTCAAATTTAGAAAACCAACTTATGCTTGTTTATGGGGAAAGGTGAGTTGGGGTGCTGCATAAAACCGGAGATTGAAATCAGCACAAATACCATTCCATAAGCCAAATATGTAATAGTCAAGACCTACTCCTTGCTCAACGAAATGGAATCAACACCCCATATTCAACGCCTGGGAATATACCTGACAAGTAAGAATCTTAAAACCCATGGATTTATATGTCTCCATAACGAAATCAAGCCTGTGGACAGCGGCCTAAAGGCAGCAGTGAAAATCCGATAAATCCCATTATCAAAATAAATTACAAAAACAAAACACAGTGACAGCGAAATAGAGAGCAATTCTTAAATAATTCATTCAGGGCTTGTGATGCAACCTGGATTTACCACATCTACACCCAGAGCTGGGTGAGACATAAGGCTGGACCACTTCGGGCTGATAGCATTATTGAGGTTCGGTGAGCAATGCAGACCCTTTGAAGTCATACTGCATGGTACCCATTCCATGGGTCCCAACTCTCCAGGTTTAAGGGATTCTTCCTTCAGCTAAGACATGCATGGGAAACCCAGATTATGGTCCACCTTGTGACCGGGAAACGTTTTTAAATGCATCTCAGTTTTCATCCCCTGGTACTCTGTTCACCATTCCAGACGCTTTACTAACACTCTCTCCACTTGGTGAGTCAGTGCCTTTAACCTCCTGTTTGGCACAGTTCGCAATTTCTGCACAAGATGAACAGGAATAGGGAGAACTAATGAGAGACTAGCTGTAGGCGTCTGCACGGGCAAATTTAATGCTCATTTCCCTCCAGGAAGAGGAATTAATGAAAATCTCAGCGTGCCGTGCCGGAACCAGATTAGGGCCTGAAGCAATCCTGCGGTTTTGCAGCTAGGTCACAAGAAAGCGAGTTGAAGAAGGAGGCTCAGGGACACTGTCATTCACAAACCTGCAGAGTTATAAATGACAGCTATCATCCAAAAATATATTGAAGTAAGGCTGCGAAGAAGACTTGAAAGCGGGGCAGAATTGCCGGAATCCGATTTCAGGAGGTAGACGGGAATTCCTCTGAAAGCATAGGAAAAGAGGCAGAACCTCGACAGTGAGGCACTTGGCCAAAAAGGACGTATACGTTTTTTCCAGGGCCCTTATTAACGAGGGCAGGAGGCTCCCAGCATGCTCTATTGGCCAACAGAGGGCCCACATTACCAAGGCGACGTGAGCTAGCCAGGCGGGGGTGACCTCACAGCAGAGGGCCTACCTCACAGAAGGGTGAGGAACCCAGCCAGGATAAGACTCTCACCAGAGGGCCCACATCAACAAGGGAATCAGAACCAGTCAGGAGTGTCCTCACGCCAGTGTGGCCACATCAGCAGAAGGTGAGGAACCCAGCACATGTGGCCTCAAAAAAGGGGACACAAATCACGAATGGGCTGGGAGTGAGGCATGCAGGAGGAGACTCACAACAGAGGGCCCATAGAATAAAAAAGGTGAGGAATCCAGGAGTTGGAAACTCAAAGCAGGCAGCCCAGAGCACTGACGCTATGGGATACAGGCCAGAGTGAACTCACAGCAGAGGGTCCACATCATGAAACTGTGAGCAACCCAGCCGTTGGGACCACAGAACAGAAGTCCCACATGCCCATGGGGATGGGAACCTGGCAGGAGTGTCCTCACACCACTGGGCGCACATCAGAAAATGTGTGGAGCCCAGCACTTAGGGCCTGACACCAGAGGACCCTCATCACTGAGAAGAGGAGTCCCCAGCACGCTCCAACTGCAGCCAGAGAGCCTACGTCGCCAAGGCGACGTGTGCCAGCCAGGCACAATTGACCTCACAGCAGAGGGCCCACCTCACAGAATGGTGAGGAATCCAGCCACGATCAGACTCTCACCAGAGGGCCATATCACCAAGGGGATTGGAACCAGGCACGAGTGTCCTCACACCAGTGGGGCCACATCATCAAAAGATGAGGAGCCCATCACATGTGGCCCCAAACCAGAGGAAACACATCACCAAGGGGCTGGGAGTGAGGCAGGCAGGAGGAGCCTCACAACACGGGGCTCAAAGGATAAAAATGGTGAGGAACCCAGCAGTTGGAACTTACCAGCAGGTGGCCCAGAGCACAGAGGTTACGGGATCCAGGAATGAGTGAACTAACACCAGAGAGCCAACATCAGGAAACTGTGAGCAACCCAGGCGTTGGGACCTCAGAGCAGAAGGCCCACATCGTCATGGGAAAGGGAACCTTACACGAATGTCCTGGCATCACTGGGCTCACATCAGAAAATGTGGGGAGCCCAGCAGTTAGGGCCTGAGGCCACAGGGCCCTCATCACCGAGGGGAGGAGGCTCCCAGCAGGCTCCAACTGCCACCATATGGCCGACGTCACCAAGGCGGGGTGTGTCAGCCAGGCAGGAAATGACCTCAGAGCAGAGGGCCCACCTCACAGAAGTGTGAGGAACCCAACCAGGATCAGACTCTCACCAGAGGGCCAACATCACCAAGGGGATGGGAACCAGGCAGGAGTGTCCTAACACCAGTGGCGCCAACATCACCAAGGGGATGGGAACCAGGCAGGAGTGTCCTCACACCAGTGGGGCCACATCAGCGAAAGGTGAGGAACCCAGCACATGTGGCCTCAAACCAGAAGACCCACATCACCAAGGGGCTCCGAGTGAGGCAGGCAGGAGTTGTCTCACAACACAGGGCCCATAGAATAAAAAAGGTAAGGAATCCAGCAGTTGGAAGCTCCAAGCAGGTGGCCCAGATCACCGAGGCTATGGGATCCATGCCAGAGTGAACTCACAGCAGAGGGCTCACATCCTGACACTGTGAGCACCCCAGCCGTTGGGACTTCATAGCAGAAGGCCCAAATCCCCATGGGGATGGGAACCTGGCAGGAGGGTCATCGCACCAGTGGGCACACATCAGAAAATGTGGGGAGCCCAGCAGTTAGGGCCTGAGGCCAGAGGGCCCTCATCACCGAGGGGAGGAGTCTCCCAGCACACTCCAATTGCAACCAGAGGGCACATGTGGCCAAGGCAACGTGTGCCAGCCAGGCAGGAGTGACCTCACAGCAGAGGGCCCTCCTCCCAGAAGTGTGAGGAACCCAGCCAGGATAAGGCTCTCACCAGAGAGCCCACATCACCAAGGGGATCGGAACAAGGCAGGAGTGTCCTCACACCAGTGTGGCCACATTATAGAAAGGTGAGGAACACAGCACATGTGGCCTCAAACAAGGGGAAACACATCACGAAGGGGCTGGGAGTGAGACATGCAGGAGGAGACGCACAACAGAGGGCAAATAGAATAAAAAAGGTGAGGAATCCAGGAGTTGGAAACTCAAAGCAGGAGGCCCAGAGCACTGACGCTATGGGATACAGGCCGGAGTCAACTCACAGCAAAGGGCCCACATCATGAAACTGTGAGCAACCCAGCCGTTGGGATCACAGAACAGAAGTCCCACATGCCCATGGAGATGGGAACCTGGCAGGAGTGTCCTGGTACCGCTGGGCACACATCAGAAAATGTGTGGAGCCCAGCACTTAGGGCCTGACACCAGAGGGCCCTCATCACTGAGGGCAGGAGGCCCCAGAACGCTCCAACTGCCACCAGAGGGTCCACGTCGCCAAGGCGACCTGTCCCAGCCAGGCAGGATTGACCTCACAGCAGAGGGCCCACATCATGAAAGTGTGAGCAACCCAGCCGTTGGGACCTCAGAACAGAAGGCCCACATGCCCATGGGGATGGGAACCTGGCAGGAGTGCCCTCGCACCACTTAGAACGTATCAGAAAATGTGGGAACCCAACCGTTAGGGCCTGACGCCAGATGGCCTCATCACCGAGGGAAGGAGGCTCCCAGCAGGCTCCAACTGCCACCATAGGGCCGACGTCGCCAAGGCAGGGTGTGCCAGCCAGGCAAGAGTGACCTCAGAGAAGAGGGCCCACCTCACAGAAGTGTGAGGAACCCAACCAGGATCAGAGTCTCATCAGAGGGCCCACATCACCAAGGGGATGGGAACCAGGCAGGAGTGTCCTCACATCATTGGGGCCACATCATCAAAAGATGAGGAACCCATCATATGTAGCCTCAAACCAGAGGACACACATCACCAGGGAGCTGGGAGTGAGGCAGGTGATTGGAGGGGTACATTTAACTCTAATTTCCCACCAGGAAGAGGAATTAACCAAAGGCTCAGAGTGCTGTGCCGCACCCTGAGAACAGCCTGAAGCAAACCTGGGGTTTTGGGGCCAGCTTACAAGGAAGCGAGTTAAGAAAGGAAATCACGGGCACTGTAATTCACAAATCTGCAGAGTTATAAATGACAGCTATTGGCAAAAATATATTGAAGTAAGGCTGCAAAGAGGACTTGAAAACGAGGCAGAATTGCAGGAATCATATTTCAGGAGGTAGATTGGAATTGCATTTAAAACATATGAAAATCGGCAGATCTTTGACAGAGATGCACTTGGACAAAAAGTGCATATACATTTTTTCCTGAATATATTCAGGAAAAAACAAATATGCACTTTTTGGCCAACGAAGCACTCGAGCAATGGAAATCCGCACTACAATGAAGTCTCATTTCCCATTCGTCAAAAGGGCCATCTGAAAAAAGTGTAAAAACCAGAAACAGAGGAGAGGCCATGGAGAACAGGGAGCCTTGCTATGCTGATGGGCGGGATATAATTTGCCAACAGACACTCTGGAGATATTTATGGTGTATCCTGAAACATCTAAAAAACAAAGCTACAGAGCCTAGGGCACTTCCACTTTTGGCCCTATAGCTTAGGAAAATTAAAATCAACAAAACCCAGCCAACACAAAATTTAGGGCTGCTGTGTTTACAAGAACCTCGAGTCCAGTACAAATTAAATATCCCAGAAAGAAAAAAATGGATAAAGAAGTTGTGCTACTTACGTACATCGGAATATCACTCAGCAATGAAATCAATGTCATCAGGCCTGTAGCAGCAAATTGAGTGGATTTAAGTATGATGATTCTAAGAGAAATATGTCACACACAGAAAGATAATTATCATAAGATATCACTAATTGAGGGAGTGTAAACTTGGCTACACATAAACTGAATTACAAAACCAAACAGAGTCTCACATTTAGATAAAAAACTTATGCTTGCTTAAGGGCAAAGTTGAGTTAGGGTGCTGTATAAAACCAGAGATTGAAATTAGCACACATACCGTTCCATAAGCTAAATATGTAATAGACAAGACCTACTCTTTGCTCAACGAAATAGACTCATCCATGGTGTATCACCTCACATCTGTTAGAATAGGCATCATCAGAAAATCTACAAACAACAAATGCTGGAAAGGGTGTGGAGATAAGGAACCCTCTTCCACTACTGTTGGGAATGTAAATTGATACAGTCACTGTGGAGAACATTATGGAGTTTCTTATAAAACTAAGAATAGAATTACCATATGATACAGCAATCCCACTACTGGGCATATACCCAGACAAAACCATAAATCAAAAAGAGACATTTACCGCAATATTCATTGCATCACTATTTACAATATCCAGGTAATGGAAGCAACCTAAATGCCCACAGACAGACGAATGCATACAAATGTGGTACATATATAAAATGGAATATTACTAAGCCATAAAAAGGAATGAAATTGGGTCATTTGTAGAGACGTTGATGGATCTAGAGACTGTCATACAGAGTGAAGTAAGTCAGAAAGAGAAAAACAAATCTTGCATATTAATGCATATATGTGGAACCTAGAAAAGTTGTACAGATGAACCGTTTTGCAAGGCAGAAATAGAGCAACAGATGTAGACAACAAACGTATGGACACCAAGGGGGGAAAGCTGTTGGGGGTGGTGGTGGGAGGAGTTGAGAGATTGGGATTGGCATATATACATTTATATGGAGAAAAGAGATAACCAAAAACAACCTGCTTTATAAAAAAATAAAATAAAATTCAAAATTAAAAAAATAAAATTAAAAAAATTAAAACAGAAAAAATATTCTTCCCTTCACATACATGTATTTATATGAATAAATTATTTCCATGCTTATATCTGTAAATACAAAAAAGAGGAATAAAATCTACCTTGAACTAAAAACGGAAAAAAGAAAAAAAAAGACAGAACCCACCAGTTACACAGAGGAAAACCCTATCAGGGCACTTGCTCCAGTTGTATACAATTCTGAAGTTGGTCAGTGGTGGGGAATCATCTCCCATTCAGCCAGCAGGCCCCACACAACAAGCGTCCTCATTGCAAAGCTGGGGGACCGTGCCGAGACATCTGTGAGTAAACGTGGGCTGAGCCCCAGGCCAGCTGCTGCTGAAATGTTCCCACCCTTCCCAGGTAAAACACCTGAATATGTACAAGGACTTGAAAGCCTAGAGGAAGGGCCATGGAGCCACATGAGCAACAGCATGCCAGGCGACTTGTTGCCTGCAGGCCAGACAGGATGATCCTGGCCCTGGGTGCTCTTCTGGAAGCTTTCCATTTCCCTGCCTGAGATACCCCTGCTGTCCGGGCCCCCACTGCTTTCTTCCTCACTCACCTCTGCCCAGGGAGAAATTCCAGAGGCAGGTATGGGTGACACATCCTCTTCTTTAGCAGGTGGCATCTTGGTAACTGCTGCAGAAAGTCCAGCAGAGCCCCACTCACACTGGGCCACCCACAAAGCCGTGGCCTCTCACTCCCTCCCACCAGTCCAGCCCCGAGACTGCTGACAGGGCAGAGAAAATGGCGTCAGGCACAGCTGCAGGGGCTCTTGCTGCCTGCAGCGGTGTTTATATTGATCTCAAACAGGCACACCTGGGGAGGGCTGGCCGGCACGGTCAGGCTTCCCAGGCCAGCCAATAATCACCCCTCAGGCACTCACAGTTGCAGAAACTGGAACTTGCTGAATCGGCCAGGTCCAAGGAACAGGTGTGGGCTCCTGAGAGTCAGGATAGAAAAGGGGTTGCAGCTCTGGCTTGTTTTCTAATTATATTATCTGGCCCATGAGTGGGAGACAACTTCAAGAAAACCCTCTCCTAATGAGAGGAACCCAGGAGTCAGGGAGAGGAGGGGTGGGTGGTGGGTCTAGACAGAGGCCTGGTGCCCCAGGTGCAGTGGAAGTCTCTGGAAGACCAGGTGGAGGGAGGCCACACAGAGTGATGCCCAGGGTCACAGACCTGTTGGAGCTGCTGTTTCTTAGTTCAAGTCCTGCTCTGAGGTGCTCTGTGTCAGATCTGAGTGACAGGTGAGCTGGAAGTGCTCTGCAATGAGGGCGATGTGCACGGTACCTGTGTGCCCAGCCCTGCCAGGGTAACTGCACGGGTAGCTCTGTATCCTGGGAGGGGCCTGACCACGAGAGCCCCATGGGCTGCAGGGGAACCTGCCCAGGGAACCCCATATCCTGGGAGGGGCCTGAACACGAGAGCCCCGTGGGCTGGGGTGGGGGTGGGGTACCTGCCCAGGTGAGCTCCATATCCTGGGATTGGCCTGACCTCGAGAGCCCCATGGGCTGCTGGAGTCCTGGTAAAGGATGTCAGGACAGTCAGTGAAGCCACAGAGGATATGCCTCCAGTAGTTCCTAAATCCTACACCCTGCTGGTCATTCTACCAAACACCGGGACATGGTATTCTGTATTAGTCTTCAATGATGCCTTCTTTTGTATTCTATTAGTCCGAGAGTCACAAGAAATTTTGGCTTGTGAGTGGCAGGACTCAACATACAACTAAAACAATACTTCTGGGCCGTGTTGCCCCAAGGGTTCAAAAATTCCCACACCATCTTTGGGGAAAGCTCAGTTAAAGACCTAAAAGTTCTACCTCTGGAAAAGGAAACACTCCTTCAATATGCAGACGACATTCTGATCGCCAGCCCTACTAAGGAGACCTCTGAACTACCAAGCCAATAAAGGATACAAGTTGTCAAATAAAAAGCTCAAATATCACAGACTACGGTGACCTGCCTGGCCTTCATTCTCACAGAAGGTCGGAGAAGCACATCTCAGGAAAGGGAAGAAACAATTTACAGCCTTACCCATTTCTAAAACTAGAAGACAGCTAAGGGGTTCCTGGGGAGGCCAGGGTTGGTGCTTCTGGATCCCTAACTACAGTCTACTAGCTGGGCCTCTATATGAAACACTGAAAGGAAAAGATGATGATCCTTTTGAATAGAATCCAGAAGTGGCCTTTCAAGAATGGAAAGAGCAGTCAATTCAGACCCTTGCCCTAGAACTCCCTAATTTAGCTAAACCCTTTGACTTTTACATTCCTGGTGAATGGTGAATCGCTATTGGAGTATTAGTGCAAAAACTGGGACCACTTGAAATGGAACAATGCAAGAATGCCATATAGGTAGGATAAACTACGGTCACCAATGGGCTTGGCCCACCGCCACATCTGGCCAAGATACTGGCGGTATCTGAAAACCTGGAAATCAGCAGCCCAAAAGGCCACCTCCCTCCTAAGGGAAAAGGACCCCACGTGGTGATCCTAACCCCCAACCATGCCCTGAAGTTGCAGGGTTTGCTCCGTGGGCACACTGACCTCGAGTGAGGAGGCCCTCCAACTCCAACCTCCAGAGAGATAACCGGGGCAAAGGGGCACCATGACGACTCGTGTGACCATCACTTGACCTGGAGTTTCTCTCATAAAACAACAAGAGTGTGTCCCAAAAGAGTAGACTACTGCTTGCAGGACTTACTGCACCCAGAGCGGACCTAATAATCTTGGCGGGGGAACCGTATATCACGCTGTAACCATAGAAAAGCCTACAGACACTGTGATGATGGTGGCCAATAAGACTGGCTGGACTGCTGTTTACTTCAAAAGGCTGTTGACTCAGTGGCCATCATGGTCCTTCATCACCACTGACGCTGGACTGTCTGGGAGTTGAGCAGGCAGGGTCCTGATACCTGGTGCTGTTTTTACGTTAATTCAGGGGCCTAATTGAAGAAAGCACAGACTACTGGTCAGAGCATCTAGGCTGGCAGAAACGGTCAGCCTAAGGTGGCCGAACAAATGTGGGGTGGGGTGAAACTGGACCTCACAGCGTCACTGCACATCTCCTTCCTGGAACCTTAAAGGTCATTAGAATCTATAACGCTTCCAATACTGGTGCTCAGGCGGACGAGCAGTGAGGCAGGAGGCCTGGGGACAATCAACGTCACCTGGAGGCTGCTGGGGAGAAGTTCTGACCCTCGCCCACGGGTATGAGGGCTCCTAACTCAGCACTCAGCAGTTAGAGAAGAAGGGTCTGCACACTCAGCACTCTAAGAATGAGGAAGGGAAAAAAAGGCAGAAGAGGGCTTTGTCCCAGGCAAAGCCCCTTAAAAATCCCTGGGAGATAAAAATAGAATCTGGGCAATAAAATAAAGTCTAACCTTTTTTATCCTTTGTGCTTTGTCTAATTTCACGTGCTCCTAGGGTCCCGCATACAGAGGTTCAACAGCTGGCGCTTCAGACCAGATTTCCTAGTGCGGAATGGCTGGGTCGACACCTCAGCTCCTGGGGCACAGTGCACACTCCGCGATATAGAGCCTGAGCTGCAGCCAACCGGGCCCTCGAGAGCTCCGCCCCCTCCCTCCCACTGACTCTGACAGGATCTCTACACAGCAGCCCAGCCCACAGCCCACGGGGTAGCACATGCTCTCACCTCTCCATTCTCTGATCAAAATATAAAGTTTCCTTTGCTTCTGAACCAAACTCAGTCTCGATCTGTTGGCTCCAATGACACTGGGCAGGGGGACACTTGTTGGGGTCCACTCTGGAGGATCAGTAACAGAAATTGAGAACATTGTAACTTCAATGAACAGATGTGTGAGCCAAACTGTAATTAACATAGAACAGTGTATAAGGCTCGGGTAAAATAAGATGTTTCTAACACTCCCATTTGATATTTCCATCACTTTATTATAAGCAAGTTCAGTGAAAAGGTTTGTCTTATTTGTCAGGTCAATATTAGAGAAACGAAGTGATTTCTTTCCAAGGATGTATATCTAATAATCTTGGTTAAAGCTTCAATCTTGTTTTAAATGCTTTTCCATTGAAAATGATACCTCTCTTTCAGCTCCCACAATTCTGAGAAGTATAAAATCTTATAATTTATTATTACCAAAGGGGAAAGGTGGGAGGAGGGATAAATTAACAGTTTGGGATTAACACATACACACTGCTATGTATAAAATCGATCATCAACAAGGAACTACTGTATAGCACAGGGAACTACACTCAATATTTTACAATAACCTATAAGGGGAAATAATCTGAAAAAGAATAGATATTTTTATTGACATCATCTATTAATGACAGTTAAAATGGAACCTAAGGGAAGCCGGTGGTGAGTGCTTCTGACCCTGAAGACTTCAATCATCTAAAGTTTGGACTCTGCCTACTTCCCAAGGCCCTTAATGAACATATGTGTAGCCGTAGCTTAAAAAATTCCCCAGTTTGGGTTGTGGAGAGACACTGATTTTGTAAATGCCCTGGTGTTCTCCTCACATGAATGGGACACTTCCTACAGCTAAAACATGCCTGTCACATCCAGAGGATGGTATACCGTCTGATCGGGAAGAGTTTGGAAAAGGCATCTCATCTCCTCATCTCCTGGTGCTCGGGTTCACCCCTCCAGCGTCTTTACGAACAGTCTCCCCACTTGGAGATGTCAGCACTGTCAACATCCTGTTGCAGACAGTTTGGAATTTGTCCAGAGGATGAAGCAGAAGGAGGAGGAACAATGAGAGACAAGTCCTAGGTGTTCGGACAGGCACATGTCACTCTTATTTCCAATCAGGAAGACGAATTGACCAAAGGCTAGTGTTGCCCATGGAAACAGAATAGGGCTTGAGGAAATCTCGCTGCTTTGTGGCCAGTTCCCATAAACACAAGTTGAAAAATGGAACTCAGGGACACTAAAATTCACAAAACTGCAGAGTTGAAAATATCTATCACTGAAAAATGTCTTGAGGAAAGTCAGAGAAAAGGACTTGTAAGCAATGGAGAATGGCAGGAAAGGGATTGGAAGAGGTAGAAAGGACTCGCCATTAAGCACAAGAAAAGGGGCTGAACATTGCCAACATTGCAGTTGGCTAAAAAGGGTGTATGCGTCTTTTTCTGTATGTATTCAAGAAAAGGGCATATACATTTTTAGCCAACCAAAGAGGTGGGCACTGGAAATCAATACTACAAAACATATCACTTCGCATCAGTCAGAAGGGCCTTCCTCATAAATTGTAAACACCAGAAATGCAGGACAGGGCAAGGAGAAAAGGGAGCCCTCTGAGGCTTATACTGGAAATGTATATTGCCAACGGTCACTCTGGAGAAGTGTATTGTGTTTACTAAAGCATCTAAAAAATGAGCTACAGAGCACAGGGCACTTGCACTCATGGACGTATATCTTGGGAAAAACAAAAATCGAGAGGACACAGGCACCCCAATGTTTACCGCCTCTATGTTTAAAAGATCCTCGACTAGGATATAATATATATGTCTCTGGAGGGAAAAAATGGATAGAGATGTGGCACTTATGTAGAGTGGAATATTACTCAGCCTGGAAATCAATGAAATATGGCCAGTTGTAACAACCCCAGAGGAGTTACTTATGATCATTCGAAGTCACATAATTCAAAAAGAAAAAGACATACGATATTACTAATACATGGAATGTAAACGTGGCTACAAATGAACAGAATTACAAAACAGAACGGGGTCTCAAATTTAGAAAACCAACATATGCTTGCTTAAGGATAAAGAAGAGTTGGGGTGCTGCATAAAACCAGAGATAGAAATTAGCACAGATACCTTTCCATAAGCCAAATATGTAATAGTCAAGACCTACCACTTGCTAAACGAAATGGACTAAACACCCCATATTCAACGCCTAGGAATACACCTGACTAGTAAAAATCTTCAAACCCATGGATTTATATGTCTCCGTAAGAGAATCAAGCGTGTGTATAGATTTATGAATGCAGCAGAGAAAATCCAATAAATCCAATTATCAAAATGAATTACAAAAACAAAACACAATGACAGTGAAATAGAGAGCTATTCTGAAATAATTCATTCAGAGCATGTGATGCAACCTGGATTAACCACATCTGCACCAAGAGCTGAGTGAGACATAAGGTTGGACACTTCGGGCGGATAGCATTGGTGAGGTACAATGAGCAAATGCAGAACCTTTGAAGTCATACTGCATGGTACCCATTCCAAGGGTCCCAACTCTCCAGGTTTAAGAGATTCTTCCTTCAGCTAAAACATGCATGGGAAACCCAAAGTATGGTCCACCGTGTGACTGGGAAGCGTTCTCAAATGCATCTCAGTTTTCGTCCCCATTTACTCGTGTTCACCATTCCAGACCCTTTAATAACACTCTCTCCACATGGAGAGTCAGTGCCTTTAACCTCCTGTTTGACACAGTTTGGAAATTCTGCGCAAGGTGAACAGGAATTGGGAGAACCAATGAGACACTAGCTGTAGGTGTCTGCACAGGCGAATGGAATGCTCATTTCCCTCCAGGAAGAGGAAATAACCAAAGGCTCAGCGTGCCCTGCCGGAACCAGATTAGGGCCTGAAGCAATCCTGCGGTTTTGCGGCCAGCTCAAAAGAAAGCGAGTTGAAGAAAGGAGCTCAGGGGCACTGTAATTCAGAAACCTGCAGAGTTATGAATGACAGCTATCGTCCAAAAATATATTGAAGTAAGTCTTCGAAGAGGACTTGAAAGCGCGGCAGAATTTCAGGAAAACGATTTCAGGGGGTAGACTGGAATTGCACTTAAAGCATAGGAAAAGAGGCAGAATGTCGACAATGATGCACTTGGCCAAAAAGGGCGTATGCGTTTTTTCCTTATTCAGGAAAAAACGCATACGCCCTTTTTGGCCAACCAAGCAAGCCTGTAAAGGAAATCTGCACTACAATGAAGTCTCACTGCCCCCCGGTCCAAAGGGCCATCTGAAAATAGTGTAAAATCCAGAAAGGCAGGACAGGTCATGGAGAACAGGGAGCCTTGTTATGCTGATGGGCGGGATGTAAATTGCCAACAGCCACTCTGGAGAACTGTATGGTGTTTCCTGACACACGTAGGAAACAAAGCAACACAGCCTATGGCACTTCACTTACGATCCTATAGCTTAGGGAAATTAAAATCAAAAACACACAGCCACCCCAAAGTTTGGGACGGCTCTGTTTACAAGAACCTCGTCTATGGTACAAGTTAAATATCCGAGAAAGCAAAAAATGGATAAAGAAGTTGTGGTACGAACGTACAATGGAATATCACTCAGCAATGAGATCCACGTCATCAGCCCCGTAGCGGCATAATGAGTGGATTCAGGTAGGACGATTCTACGAGAAATAAGTCACACAGAAAAAGAAACATCATAAGATATCACTAATACACGGAACGTAAACTTGGCTACACATGAACTGAATTACAAAACAGAACAGGGTCTCAAATTTAGAAAACCAACTTATGCTTGCTTATGGTGAAAGGTGAGTTGGGGTGCTGCATCAAACCAGAGATTGAAATTAGCACAGATACCGTTCCATAAGATAAATATATAATAGACAAGACCTACTCCTTGCTCAACGAAATGGACTCAACACCCCATATTCAACGACTGGGAATATACCTGAGAAGTAATAATCTTAAGACACATGGATTTATATGTCTCCATAAGGAAATCAAGCCTGTGTACAGCGGCCTAAAGGCAGCAGTGAAAATCCGATAAATCCAATTATGAAAGTAAATTTCAAAAACAAAACACAAGGACAGTGAAATAGAGAGCAATTCTTAAATAATTCATTCAGGGCCTGTGATGCAACCTGGATTTACCACATCTACACCCAGAGCTGGGTGAGACATAAGGCTGGACACTTCGGGCTGATAGCATTGCTGAGGTTCGGTGAGCAAACGCAGACCCTTTGAAGTCATACTGCATGGTACCAATTCCATGGGTCCCAACTCTCCAGGTTTAAGGGATTCTTCCTTCAGCTAAAACATGCATGGGAAACCCAGAGTATGGTCCACCATGTGATTGGGAAACGTTTTCAAATGCATCTCAGGTTTCATCCCCTGGTACTCGGGTTCACCGTTCCAGACGCGTTACTAACACTCTCCCCACTTGGAGAGTCAGTGCCTTTAACCTCCTGTTTGGCACACTTTGCAATTTCTGCGCAAGATGAACAGGAATAGGGAGAACCAATGAGAGAATAGCTGTAGGTGTCTGCACGGGCAAACGGAATGCTCATTTCCCACCAGGAAGAGGAATTGACCAAAGGCTCAGCGTGCCCTGCCGGAACAAGATGAGTGCCTGAAGCAATCCTGCGGTTTTGCGGCCAGCTCACAAGAAAGCGAGTTGAAGAAAGGAGTTCACGGGCACTGTAATTCACAAACCTGCAGAGTTATGAATGACAGCTATCGTCCAAAAATGTATTAAAGTAAGTCTTGGAAGAGGACTTGAAAGCGGGGCAGAATTTCAGGAAAACGATTTCAGGGGGTAGACTGGAATTGCACTTAAAGCATAGGAAAAGAGGCAGAATGTCCACAATGATGCACTTGGCGAAAAAGGGCGTATAAGTTTTTTCCTGAATATATTCAGGAAAAAACGCATACGCCCTTTTTGGCCAACCAAGCAAGCGTGTAAAGGAAATCTGCACTAAAATGAAGTCTCACTGCCCCCCGGTCAAAAGGGCCATCTAAAAAAAGTGTAAAATCCAGAAAGGCAGGACAGGTCATGGAGAAGAGGGAGCCTTGTTATGCTGATGGGCTTGATGTAAATTGCCAACAGCCACTCTGGAGAAGTGTATGGTGTTTCCTGAAACACGTAGGAAACAAAGCAACACAGCCTATGGCACTTCCACTTAGGGTCCTATAGCTTAGGGAAATTAAAATCAAAAACACACAGCCACCCCAAAGTTTGGGACGGCTCTGTTTACAAGAACCTCGTCTACGGTACAAGTTAAATATCCGAGAAAGCAAAAAATGGATAAAGAAGTTGTGGTACATACATACAATGGATATCACTCAGCAATGAAATCAACGTCATCAGGCCAATAGCGGCATAATGAGTGGATTCGGGTACGACGATTCTACGAGAGATAAGTCACACAGAAAAAGAAACATCATAAGATATCACTAATACATGGAACGTAAACATGGCTACACATGAACTGAATTACAAAACAGAACAGGGTCTCAAATTTAGAAAACCAACTTATGCTTGCTTATGGTGAAAGGTGAGTTGGGGTGCTGCATCAAACCAGAGATTGAAATTAGCACAGATACCGTTCCATAAGCCAAATATATAATAGACAAGACCTACACCTTGCTCTATGAAATGGACTCAACACCCCATATTCAAAGCCTGGGAATATACCTGACAAGTAAGAATCTTAAGACCCATGGATTTATATGTCTCCATAAGGAAATCAAGCGTGTGAACAGCGGCCTAAACGCAGCAGTGAAAATCCGATAAATCCCATTATCAAAATAAATTTCAAAAACACAACACAATGACAGTGAAATAGAGAGCAATTCTTAAATAATTCATACAGGGCTTGTGATGCAACCTGGATTTACCACATCTACACCCAGAGCTGCGTGAGACATAAGGCTGGACAGTTCGGGCTGATAGCATTGGTGAGGTTCGGTGAGCAAATGCAGACCCTTTGAAGTCATACTACATGGTACCCATTCCATGGGTCCCAACTCTCCAGGTTTAAGGGATTCTTCCTTCAGCTAAAACATGCATGGGAAACCCACAGTATGGTGCACCGTGTGATTGGGAAACGTTTTCAAATGCATCTCAGGTTTCGTCCCCTGGTACTCGGGTTCACCATTCCAGAAGCATTACTAACACTCTCCCCACTTGGAGAGTCAGTGCCTTTAACCTCCTGTTTGGCACAGTTTGCAATTTCGGCGCAAATGAACAGGAATAGGGAGAACCAATGAGAGACTAGCTGTAGGTGTGTGCACGGGCAAACGGAATGCTCATTTCCCACCAGGAAGAGGAATTAACCAAAGGCTCATCATGCCCTGCTGGAACCAGATTAGGGCCTGAAGCAATCCTGCGGTTTTGCGGCCAGCTCACAAGAAAGCGAGTTGAAGAAAGGAGCTCAGGGGCACTGTAATTCACAAACCTGCAGAGTTATGAATGACAGCTATCGTCAAAAAATGTACTGAAGTAAGTCTTCGAAGAGGACTTGAAAGCGGGGCAGAATTTCAGGAAAACGATTTCATGGGGTAGACTGGAATTGCACTTAAAGCATAGGAAAAGAGGCAGAATGTCCACAATGATGCACTGGGCCAAAAAGGGCGTATGCTTTTTCCTGAATATATTTAGGAAAAAATGCATACACAGTTTTTGGCCAACCAAGCAAGCGTGTAAAGGAAATCTGCACTACATTGAAGTCTCACTGCCTCCCGGTCAAAAGGGCCATCTGAAAAAAGTGTAAAATCCAGAAAGGCAGGACAGGTCATGGAGAACAGGGAGCCTTGTTATGCTGATGGGCGGGATGTAAATTGCCAACAGCCACTCTGGAGAACTGTATGGTGTTTCCTGAAACACGTAGGAAACAAAGCAACACAGCCTATGGCACTTCCACTTACGGTCCTATAGCTTAGGGAAATTAAAATCAAAAACACACAGCCACCCCAAAGTTTGGGACGGCTCTGTTTACAAGAACCTCGTCTACAGTACAAGTTAAATATCCGAGAAAGCAAAAAATGGATAAAGAAGTTGTGGTACGTACGTACAATGGAATATCACTCAGCCATAAGATCTACGTCATCAGGCCTGTAGCAGCATAACGAGTGGATTCAGGTACGACGATTCTACGAGAAATAAGTCACACAGAAAAAGAAACATCATAAGATATCACTAATACAGGGAACGTAAACTTGGCTACACATGAACTGAATTACAAAACAGAACACGGTCTCAAATTTAGAAAACCAACTTATGCTTGCTTATGGGGAAAGCTGAGTTGGGGTGCTGCATAAAACCAGAGATTGAAATTAGCACAGATACCGTTCCATAAGCCAAATATATAATAGACAAGACCTACTCCTTGCTCAGTGAATTGGACTCAGCACCCCATATTCAACGTCTTGGAATATACGTGACAAGTAAGAATCTTAAGACCCATGGATTTATATGTCTCCATAAGGAAGTCAAGCGTGTGTACAGCGGCCTAAACGCAGCAGTGAAAATCCGATAAATCCCATTATCAAAATAAATTTCAAAAACAAAACACAATGACAGTGAAATAGAGAGCAATTCTTAAATAATTCATTCAGGGCTTGTGATGCAACCTGGATTTACCACATCTATACCCAGAGCTGGGTGAGACATAAGGCTGGACACTTCGGGCTGAGAGCATTCGTGAGGTTCGGTGAGCAAAGGCAGACACTTTGAAGTCATACTGCATGGTGCCCATTCCATGGGTCCCAATTCTCCATGTTTAAGGGATTCTTCCTTTAGCTAAAACATGCATGCGAAACCCAGAGTATGGTCCACCGTGTGATTGGGAAACGTTTTCAAATGCATCTCAGATTTCGTCCCCTGGTACTCGGGTGCACAATTCCAGACGCTTTACTAACACGCTTCCCATTGGAGAGTCAGTGCCTTTAACCTCCTGTTTGGCACAGTTTGCAATTTCTGCGCAAGATGAACAGGAATACTGTGTACCAATGAGAGACTAGCTGTAGGTGTCTGCACGGGCAAATGGAACGCTCATTTCGCACCAGGAAGAGGAATTAACCAAAGGCTCAGTGTGCCCTGCCGGAACCAGATTAGGGCCTGAAGCAATCCTGCGGTTTTGCGGCCAGCTCACAAGAAAGCGAGTTGAAGAAAGGAGCTCAGGGGCACTGTAATTCACAAACCTGCAGAGTTATGAATGACAGCTATCGTCCAAAAATGTATTGAAGTAAGTCTTCGAAGAGGACCTGAATGCGGGGCAGAATTTCAGGAAAACGATTTCAGGGGTAGACGGGAATTGCACTTAAAGCATAGGATAAGAGGCAGAATGTCGACAATGATGCACTTGGCCAAAAAGGGCGTATGCGTTTTTTCCTGAATATATTCAGGAAAAAACGCATATGCACTTTTTGGTCAACCAAGCAAGCGTGTAAAGGATATCTGCACTACAATGAAGTCTCACTGCCCCCCGGTCAAAAGGGCCATCTGAATAAAGTGTAAAATCCAGGAAGGCAGGACAGGCCATGGAGAACAGGGAGCCTTGTTATGCTGATGGTCGGGATGTAAATTGCCAACAGCCACTCTGGAGAAGTGTATGGTGTTTCCTGAAACACATAGGAAACAAAGCAACACAGCCTATGGCACTTCCACTTACGGTCCTATAGCTTAGGGAAATTAAAATCAAAAACACACAGCCACCCTAAAGTTTGCGACGGCTCTGTTTACAAGAACCTCGTCTACGGTACAAGTTAAATATCCGAGAAAGCAAAAAATGGATAAAGAATTTGTGGTACATACATACAATGGATATCACTCAGCAATGAAATCAACGTCATCAGGCCAATAGCGGCATAATGAGTGGATTCGGGTACGACGATTCTACGAGAGATAAGTCACACAGAAAAAGAAACATCATAAGATATCACTAATACATGGAACGTAAACATGGCTACACATGAACTGAATTACAAAACAGAACAGGGTCTCAAATTTAGAAAACCAACTTATGCTTGCTTATGGTGAAAGGTGAGTTGGGGTGCTGCATCAAACCAGAGATTGAAATTAGCACAGATACCGTTCCATAAGCCAAATATATAATAGACAAGACCTACACCTTGCTCTATGAAATGGACTCAACACCCCATATTCAAAGCCTGGGAATATACCTGACAAGTAAGAATCTTAAGACCCATGGATTTATATGTCTCCATAAGGAAATCAAGCGTGTGAACAGCGGCCTAAACGCAGCAGTGAAAATCCGATAAATCCCATTATCAAAATAAATTTCAAAAACACAACACAATGACAGTGAAATAGAGAGCAATTCTTAAATAATTCATACAGGGCTTGTGATGCAACCTGGATTTACCACATCTACACCCAGAGCTGCGTGAGACATAAGGCTGGACAGTTCGGGCTGATAGCATTGGTGAGGTTCGGTGAGCAAATGCAGACCCTTTGAAGTCATACTACATGGTACCCATTCCATGGGTCCCAACTCTCCAGGTTTAAGGGATTCTTCCTTCAGCTAAAACATGCATGGGAAACCCAGAGTATGGTCCACCATGTGATTGGGAAACGTTTTCAAATGCATCTCAGGTTTCGTCCCCTGGTACTCGGGTTCACCATTCCAGAAGCATTACTAACACTCTCCCCACTTGGAGAGTCAGTGCCTTTAACCTCCTGTTTGGCACAGTTTGCAATTTCGGCGCAAATGAACAGGAATAGGGAGAACCAATGAGAGACTAGCTGTAGGTGTGTGCACGGGCAAACGGAATGCTCATTTCCCACCAGGAAGAGGAATTAACCAAAAGCTCATCGTGCCCTGCCGGAACCAGATTAGGGCCTGAAGCAATCCTGCGGTTTTGCGGCCAGCTCACAAGAAAGCGAGTTGAAGAAAGGAGCTCAGGGGCACTGTAATTCACAAACCTGCAGAGTTATGAATGACAGCTATCGTCAAAAAATGTACTGAAGTAAGTCTTCGAAGAGGACTTGAAAGCGGGGCAGAATTTCAGGAAAACGATTTCATGGGGTAGACTGGAATTGCACTTAAAGCATAGGTAAAGAGGCAGAATGTCCACAATGATGCACTGGGCCAAAAAGGGCGTATGCTTTTTCCTGAATATATTTAGGAAAAAATGCATACACAGTTTTTGGCCAACCAAGCAAGCGTGTAAAGAAATGTGCACTACAAGGGAAGTCTCACTGCCCCCCGGTCAAAAGGGCCATCTGAAAAAAGTGTAAAATCCAGAAATACAGGACAGGCCATGGAGAACAGGGAGCCTTGTTATGCTGACGGGCGGGATGTAAATTGCCAACAGCCACTCTGGAGAAGTGTATGGTGTTTACTGAAACTTGTAGTAAACAAAGCAACACAGCCTATGGCACTTCCACTTATAGTCCTGTAGCTTAGGGACATTAAAATCTAAAACACACATCCACCCCAATGTTTGGGACGGCAGTGTTTCCAAGAACCTCGTCTATGGTACAAGTTAAATATCCCAGAAAGCGAAAAATGGATAAAGAAGTTGTGGTATGTACGTACAATGTAATATCACTCAGCAATCAAATCTATGTCATCAGGCCCGTAGCGGCATAATGAGTGGATTCAGGTACGATGATTCTAAGTGAAATAAGTCACACAGAAAAAGAAACATCATAAGATATCACTAATACATGGAATGTAAACTTGGCTACACATGAACTGAATTACAAACAGAACAGGGCCTTAAATATAGAAAAACAACTTATGCTTGCTTATGGGGAAAGATGAGTGGCGTGCTGCATAGTACCAGAGATTGAAATTAACACAGATACCATTCCATAAGCCAAATATGTAATAGACAAGACCTACTCCTTACTCAACGAAATGGACTCAAAACCCCATATTCAACGCATGGGAATATACCTGACTAGTAAGAATCTTCAAACCCATGGATTTATATGTCTCCATAAGGAAATCAAGTGTGTATACAGCGGCATGAATGCAGCAGAGAAAATCCGATAAATCCCATTATCAAATGAATTACAAAAACAAAACACAAGGACAGTGAAATAGAGAGCAATTCTTAAATAATTCATTCAGGGCTTGTGATGCAACCTGGATTTACCACATGTACACCCAGAGCTGAGTGAGACATAAGGTTGGGCACTTCGGGTTGATAGCATTGGTGAGGTTCGATGAGCAAATGCAGACCATTTGAAGTCATACTGCATGGTACCCATTCCATGGGTCCCAACTCTCCAGGTTTAAAGGATTCTTCCTTCAGCTAAAACATGCATGGGGAACCCACAGTATGGTGCACCATGTGACCGGCAAACGTTTTCAAATTCATCTCAGTTTTCGTCCCCTTTTACTCGGGTTCACCATTCAAGACCCTTTACTAACACTCTCCCCACTTGGAGAGTCAGTGCCTTTAACCTGCTGTTTGGCACAGTTTGCAATTTCTGCGAAAGATGAACAGGAATAGGGAGAACCAATGAGAGACTAGCTGTAGGTGTCTGCACGGGCAAATTTAACGCTCATTTCCCACCAGGAAGAGGAATTAACCAAAGGCTCAGCATGCCGTGCCGGAACCAGATTAGGGCCTGAAGCAATCCTGCGGGTTTGCGGCCAGCTCACAAGAAAGCGATTTGAAGAAAGGAGGTCAGGGGCACTGTAATTCACAAAACTGCAGAGTTATAAATGACAGCTATCGTCCAAAATCATATTGAAGGAAGGCTGCGAAGAGGACTTGAAAGCGGGGCAGAATTGCAGGAAAACGATTTCACGGGGTAGACTGGAATTGCATTTAAAGCATAGGAAAAGAAGCAGAACGTCGACAATGATGCACTCGGCTAAAAAGCGCGTATGAGTTTTTTCCTAAATATATTCAGGAAAAAACGCATACACACTTTTTGTCCAACCAAGGAAGCATGTTAAAGAAATCTGCACTACAATGAAGTCTCACTGCCCCGCAGTCAAAAGGGCCACCTGAAAAAAGTGTAAAATCCAGAAATGCAGCACAGGCCATGGAGAACAGGGAGCCTTGTTATGCTGATGGGTGGGATGTAAATTGCCAACAGCCACTCTGGAGAAGTGTATGGTGTTTCCTGAAACACCTAAAAAACAAAGCAACGGAGCCTACGGCTCTTCCACTTATGGTCCTATAACTTAGGGAAATTAAAATCAAAAACACACAGCCACCCCAAAGTTTCAGACGGCTCTGTTTACAAGAACCTCGTCTACGGTACAAGTTAAATATCCCAGAAAGCGAAAAATGGATAAAGAAGTTGTGGTACGTACGTACAATGTAATATCACTCACCAATGAAATCTATGTCATCTGGCCCGTCGTGGCATAATGAGTGGATTCAGGTACGATGATTCTAAGTGAAAAAAGTCACACAGAAAATGAAACATCATAAGATATCACTAATACGCCGAATGTAATCTTGGCTACACATGAATTGAATTACAAAACAGAACAGGGTCTCAAATTTAGAAAACCAACTTATGTTTGCTTAAGGGGAATGGTGAGTTGGGGTGCTGCATAAAACCAGAGATAGAAATTAGCACAGATACCAGTCCATACGTCAAATATGTAATAGTCAAGACCTAACCCTTGCTCAACGAAATGGGCTAAACACCCTATATTCAACGCCTAGGAATACCCCTGACTAGTTTGAATCTTCAAACCCATGGATTTATATGTCTCCATAAGAGAATCAAGCGTGTGTACAGCTGCATGAAGGCAGCAGAGAAAATCCAATAAATCCTATTATCAAAATGAATTACAAAAACAAAACACAATGACAGTGAAATAGAGCGCAATTCTTAAATAATTCATTCAGGGCTTGTGATGCAACCTGGATTTACCTCATCTACACCCAGAGCTGAGTGAGACATAAGGTTGGACACTTCGGGCTGATAGCATTGGTGAGGTTCGATGAGCAAATGCAGACCATTTGAAGTCATACTGCATGGTACCCATTCCATGGGTCCCAACTCTCCAGGTTTAAGCGATTCTTACTTCAGCTAAAGCATGCATGGGAAACCCACAGTATGGTGCACCATGTGACCGGGAAACGTTTTCAAAGGCATCTTAGTTTTCGTCCCCTTTTACTCGGGTTCACTTTTCCAGACCCTTTACTAACACTCTCCCCACTTGGAGAGTCAGTGCCTTTAACCTCCTGTTTGGCACAGTTTGCAATTTCTGCGCAAGATGAACAGGAATAAGGAGAACCAATGAGAGACTAGCTGTAGGTGTCTGCACGGGCAAATTTAACGCTCATTTCCCACCAGAAAGAGGAATTTACCAAAGGCTCAGCATGCCGTGCCGGAAAAAGATTAGGGCCTGAAGCAATCCTGCGGGTTTGTGGCCAGCTCACAAGAAAGCGATTTGAGGAAAGGAGCTCAGGGGCACTGTCATTCACAAACCTGCAGAGTTATAAATGACAGCTATCGTCCAAAAATATATTGAAGGAAGGCTGCGAAGAGGACTTGAAAGTGGGGCAGAATTGCAGTAAAACGATTTCAGGGGGTAGACTGGAATTGCATTTAAAGCATAGGAAAAGAGGCAGAACATCGACAGTGATGCACTTGGCCAAAAAGGGCGTATGCGTTTTTTCCTGAATATATTCAGGAAAAAACGCATACGCCCTTTTTGGCCAACCAAGCAAGCATGTTAAAGAAATCTGCACTACAATGAAGTCTCCCTGCCCCCCGGTCAAAAGGGCCATCTGAAAAAAGTGTAAAATCCAGAAATGCAGCACAGTCCATGGAGAACAGGGAGCTTTGTTATGCTGATGGGTGGGATGTAAATTGCCAAGAGCCACTCTGGAGAAGTGTATGGTGTTTCCTGAAACACCTAAAAAACAAAGCAACGGAGCCTACGGCACTTCCACTTATGGTCCTATAGCTTAGGGAAATTAAAATCAAAACCACACAGCCGCCCCAAAGTTTCAGACGGCTCTGTTTACAAGAACATCTTCTACGGTACAAGTTAAATATTCCAGAAAGCGAAAAATGGATAAAGAAGTTGTGGTACGTACGTACAATGGAATATCACTCACCAATGAAATCTATAACATCAGGCCCGTCGTGGCAGAATGATTGAATTCAGGTACAATGATTCTAAGTGAAATAAGTCACACAGAAAATGAAATATCATAAGATATCACTAATACACGGAATGTAATCTTGGCTACACATGAACTGAATTACAAAACAGAACAGGGTCTCAAATTTAGAAAACCAACTTATGTTTGCTTAAGGGGAAAGGTGAGTTGGGTGCTGCATAAAACCAGAGACAGAAATTAGCACAGATTCCATTCCATAAGTCAAATACGTAATAGTCAAGACATACCACTTGCTCAACGAAATGGGCTAAACACCCTATATTCAACGCCTAGGAATACACCTGACTAGTAAGAATCTTCAAACCCATGGATTTATATGTCTCCATAAGAGAATGAAGCGTGTGTACAGCTGCATGAAGGCAGCAGAGAAAATCCGATAAATCCTATTATCAAAATGAATTACAAAAACAAAACACAATGACAGTGAAATAGAGAGCAATTCTTAAATAATCCATTCAGGGCTTGTGATGCAACCTGGATTTACCTCATCTAAACCCAGAGCTGAGAGAGACATAAGGTTGGACACTTCGGGCTGATAGCATTGGTGAGGTTCGATGAGCAAATGCAGACCATTTGAAGTCATACTGCATGGTACCCATTCCATGGGTCCCAACTCTCCAGGTTTAAGTGATTCTTCCTTCAGCTAAAGCATGCATGGGAAACCCACAGTATGGTGCACCGTGTGACCGGGAAACGTTTTCAAATGCATCTCAGTTTTGTCCCCTTTTACTCGGGTTCACAATTCCAGACCCTTTACTAACACTCTCCCCACTTGGAGTGTCAGTGCCTTTAACCTCCTGTTTGGCACAGTTTGCAATTTCTGCGCAAGATGAACAGGAATAGGGAGAACCAATGAGAGACTAGCTGTAGGTGTCTGCACGGGCAAATTTAATGCTCATTTCCCACCAGGAAGAGGAGTTAACCAAAGGCTCAGCATGCCGTGCCGGAACCAGATTAGGGCCTGAAGCAATCCTGCGGGTTTGCGGCCAGCTCACAAGAAAGAGATTTGAAGAAAGGAGCTCATGGGCACTGTAATTCACAAACCTGCAGAGTAATAAATGACAGCTATCGTCCAAAAATATATTGAAGGAAGGCTGCGAAGAGGACTTGAAAGCGGGGCAGAATTGCAGGAAAACGATTTCAGGGGGTAGACTGGAATTGCATTTAAAGCATAGGAAAAGAGGCAGAACGTCGACAATGATGCACTTGGCCAAAAAGGGCGTATGCGTTTTTTCCTGAATATATTCAGGAAAAAATGCATACGCTCTTTTTGGCCAACCAAGCAAGCATGTTAAAGAAATCTGCACTACAATGAAGTCTCACTGCCCCCAGGTCAATAGGGCCATCTGAAATAAGTGTAAAATCCAGAAATGCAGCACAGGCCATGGAGAACAGGGAGCCTTGTTATGCTGATGGGTGGGATGTAAATTGCCAACAGCCACTCTGGAGAAGTGTATGGTGTTTCCTGAAACACCTAAAAAACAAAGCAACGGAGCCTATGGCACTTCCACTTATGGTCCTATAGCTTAGGGAAATTAAAATCAAAAACACACAGCCAACCCAAAGTTTCAGACGGCTCTGTTTACAAGAACCTCGTCTACGGTACAGGTTAAATATCCCAGAAAGCAAAAAATGGATAAAGAAATTGTGGTACGTACGTACAATGGAATATCACACACCAATGAAATCTATGTCATCTGGCCCGTCGTGGCATAATGAGTGGATTCAGGTACGATGATTCTAAGTGAAATAAGTCACACAGAAAATGAAACATCATAAGGTGTCACTAATACACGGAATGTAATCTTGGCTACACATGAACTGAATTACAAAACAGAACAGGGTCTCAAATTTAGAAAACCAACTTATGTTTGCGTAAGGGGAAAGGTGAGTTGGGGTGCTGCATAACACCAGAGATAGAAAGTAGCACAGATACCATTCCATATGTCAAATACGTAATAGTCAAGACATACCCCTTGCTCAACGAAATGGGCTAAACACCCTATATTCAACACCTAGGAATACACCTGACTAGAAAGAATCTTCAAACCCATGGATTTATATGTCTCCATAAGAGAATCAAGCGTGTGTACAGCTGCATGAAGGCAGCAGAGAAAATCCGATAAATCCTATTATCAAAATGAATTACAAAAACAAAACACAATGACAGTGAAATAGAGAGCAATTCTTAAATAATTCATTCAGGGCTTGTGATGCAACCTGGATTTACCTCAACTACACCCAGAGCTGAGTGAGGCATAAGGTTGGACACATCGGGCTGATAGCATTGGTGAGGTTCGATGAGCAAATGCAGACCATTTGAAGTCATAATACATGGTACACATTCCATGGGTCCCAACTCTCCAGTTTTAAGCAATTCTTCCTTCAGCTAAAGCATGCATGGGAAACCCACAGTATGGTGCACCGTGTGACCGGGAAACGTTTTCAAATGCATCTCAGTTTTCGTCCCCTTTTACTCGGGTTCATATTTCCAGACCCTTTACTAACACTCTCCCCACTTGGAGAGTCAGTGCCTTTAACCTCCTGTTTGGCACAGTTTGCAATTTCTGCGCAAGATGAACAGGAATAGGGAGAACCAATGAGAGACTAGCTGTAGGTGTCTGCACGGGCAAATTTAACGCTCATTTCCAACCAGGAACAGGAATTAACCAAAGGCTCAGCATGCCGTGCCGGAACCAGATTAGGGCCTGAAGCAATCCTGCGGGTTTGCGGCCAGCTCACAAGAAAGCGATTTGAAGAAAGGAGCTCAGGGGCACTGTAATTCTCAAACCTGCAAAGTTATAAATGACAGCTATCGTCCAAAAATATATTGAAGGAAGGCTGCGAAGAGGACTTGAAATCGGGGCAGAATTGCAGGAAAGCGGTTTCAGGGAGTAGAGTGGAATTGCATTTAAAGCATAGGAAAAGAGGCAGAACGTCGACAATGATGCACGTGGCCACAAAGGGCATATGCGTTTTTTCCTGAATATATTCAGGAAAAAACGCATATGCACTTTTTGAACAACCAAGCAAGCATGTTAGAGAAATCTGCACTACAATGAAGTCTCACTGCCCCCCAATCAAAAGGGCCATCTGAAAAAAGTGTAAAATCCAAAAAGGCAGCACAGGCCATGGAGAACAGGGAGCCATGTTATGCTGATGGGTGGGATGTAAATTGCCAACAGCCACCCTGGAGAAGTGTATGGTGTTTCCTGAAACACCTAGAAAACAAAGCAACGGAGCCTACGGTACTTCCACTTATGGTCCTATAGCTTAGGGAAATTAAAATCAAAAACACACAGCCGCCCCAATGTTTCAGACGGCTCTGTTTACAAGAACATCTTCTACGGTACAAGTTAAATATCCCAGAAAGCGAAAAATGGATAAAGAAGTTGTGGTACGTACGTACAATGGAATATCACTCACCAATGAAATCTATATCATCAGGCCCGTCGTGGCATAATGATTGAATTCAGATACAATGATTCTAAGAGAAATAAGTCACACAAAAAGTGAAATATCATAAGATATCACTAATACACGGAATGTAATCTTGGCTACACAAGAACTGAATTACAAAACAGAACAGGGTCTCAAATTTAGAAAACCAACTTATGTTTGCTTAAGGGGAAAGGTGAGTTGGGTGCTGCATAAAACCAGAGATAGAAATTAGCACAGATACCATTCCATAAGTCAAATATGTAATACTCAAGACCTACCACTTGCTCAACGAAATGGGCTAAACACCCTATATTCGACTCCTAGGAATACACCTCACTAGTAAGAATCTTCAAACCCATGGATTTATATGTCTCCATAAGAGAATCAAGCGTGTGTACAGCTGCATGAAGGCAGCAGAGAAAATCCGATAAATCCTATTATCAAAATGAATTACAAAAACAAAACACAATGACAGTGAAATTGAGAGCAATTCTTAAATAATTCATTCAGGGCTTCTGATGCAACCTGGATTTACCTCATCTAAACCCAGAGCTGAGAGAGACATAAGGTTGGACACTTCGGGCTGATAGCATTGGTGAGGTTCGATGAGCAAATGCAGACCATTTGAAGTCATACTGCATGGTACCCATTCCATGGGTCCCAACTCTCCAGGTTTAAGTGATTCTTCCTTCAGCTAAAGCATGCATGGGAAACCCACAGTATGGTGCACCGTGTGACCGGGAAACGTTTTCAAATGCATCTCAGTTTTGTCCCCTTTTACTCGGGTTCACAATTCCAGACCCTTTACTAACACTCTCCCCACTTGGAGAGTCAGTGCCTTTAACCTCCTGTTTGGCACAGTTTGCAATTTCTGCGCAAGATGAACAGGAATAGGGAGAACCAATGAGAGACTAGCTGTAGGTGTCTGCACGGGCAAATTTAATGCTCATTTCCCACCAGGAAGAGGAATTAACCAAAGGCACAGCATGCCGTGCCGGAAACAGATTAGGGCCTGAAGCAATCCTGCGGGTTTGCGGCCAGCTCACAAGAAAGCGATTTGAAGAAAGGAGCTCAGGGGCACTGTAATTCTCAAACCTGCAGAGTTATAAATGACAGCTATCGTCCAAAAATATATTGAAGGAAGGCTGCGAAGAGGACTTGAAAGCGGGGCAGAATTGTAGGAAAACGATTTCAGGGTGTAGACTGGAATTGCATTTAAAGCATAGGAAAAGAGGCAGAACGTAGACAATGATGCACTTGGCCAAAAAGGGCGTATGCGTTTTTTCCTGAATATATTCAGGAAAAAACGCATACGCCCTTTTTGGCCAACCAAGCAAGCATGTTAAAGAAATCTGCACTACAATGAAGTCTCACTGCCCCCCGGTCAAAAGGGCCATCTGAAAAAAGTGTAAAATCCAGAAATGCAGCACAGGAAATGGAGAACAGGGAGCCTTGTTATGCTGATGGGTGGGATGTAAATTGCCAACAGCCACTCTGGAGAAGTGTATGGTGTTTCCTGAAACACCTAAAAAATAAAGTAACGGAGCCTACGGCACTTCCACTTATGGTCCTATAGCTTATGGAAATTAAAATCAAAAACACACAGCCGCCCCAAAGTTTCAGACGGCTCTGTTTACAAGAACATCTTCTACGGTACAAGTTAAATATCCCAGAAAGCGAAAAATGGAGAAAGAAGTTGTGGTACGTACGTACAATGGAATATCACTCACCAATGAAATCTATATCATCAGGCCCGTCGTGGCATAATGATTGAATTCAGGTACAATGATTCTAAGTGAAATAAGTCACACAGAAAATGAAATATCATAAGATATCACTAATACACGGAATGTAATCTTGGCTACACATGAACTGAATTACAAAACAGAACAGGGTCTCAAATTTAGAAAACCAACTTATGTTTGCTTAAGGGGAATGGTGAGTTGGGTGCTGCATAAAACCAGAGATAGAAATTAGCACAGATACCATTCCATAAGTCAAATATGTAATAGTCAAGACCTACACCTTGCTCAACGAAATGGCCTAAACACCCTATATTCAACGCCTAGGAATACAACTGACTAGTAAGAATCTTCAAACCCATGGATTTATATGTCTCCATAAGAGAATCAAGCGTGTGTACAGCTGCATGAAGGCAGCAGAGAAAATCCGATAAATCCTATTATCAAAATGAATTACAAAAACAAAACACAATGACAGTGAAATAGAGAGCAATTCTTAAATAATTCATTCAGGGCTTGTGATGCAACCTGGATTTACCTCATCTAAACCCAGAGCTGAGAGAGACATAAGGTTGGACACTTCGGGCTGATAGCATTGGTGAGGTTCGATGAGCAAATGCAGACCATTTGAAGTCATACTGCATGGTACCCATTCCATGGGTCCCAACTCTCCAGGTTTAAGTGATTCTTCCTTCAGCTAAAGCATGCATGGGAAACCCACAGTGTGGTGCACCGTGTGACCGGGAAACGTTTTCAAATGCATCTCAGTTTTGTCCCCTTTTACTCGGGTTCACAATTCCAGACCCTTTACTAACACTCTCCCCACTTGGAGAGTCAGTGCCTTTAACCTCCTGTTTGGCACAGTTTGCAATTTCTGCGCAAGATGAACAGGAATAGGGAGAACCAATGAGAGACTAGCTGTAGGTGTATGCATGGGCAAATTTAACGCTCATTTCCAACCAGGAAGAGGAATTAACCAAAGGCTCAGCATGCCGTGCCGGAACCAGATTAGGGCCTGAAGCAATCCTGCGGGTTTGCGGCCAGCTCACAAGAAAGAGATTTGAAGAAAGGAGCTCAGGGGCACTGTAATTCACAAACCTGCAGAGTTATAAATGACAGCTATCGTCCGAAAATATATTGAAGGAAGGCTGCGAAGAGGACTTGAAAGCGGGGCAGAATTGCAGGAAAACGATTTCAGGGGGTAGACTGGAATTGCATTTAAAGCATAGGAAAAGAGGCAGAACGTCGACAATGATGCACTTGGCCAAAAAGGGCGTATGCGTTTTTTCCTGAATATATTCAGGAAAAAACGCATACGCTCTTTTTGGCCAACCAAGCAAGCATGTTAAAGAAATCTGCACTACAATGAAGTCTCACTGCCCCCAGGTCAATAGGGCCATCTGAAAAAAGTGTAAAATCCAGAAATGCAGCACAGACCATGGAGAACAGGGAGCCTTGTTATGCTGATGGGTGGGATGTAAATTGCCAACAGCCACTCTGGAGAAGTGTATGGTGTTTCCTGAAACACCTAAAAAACAAAGCAACGGAGCCTATGGCACTTCCACTTATGGTCCTATAGCTTAGGGAAATTAAAATCAAAAACACACAGCCACCCCAAAGTTTCAGACGGCTCTGTTTACAAGAACCTCGTCTACGGTACAGGTTAAATATCCCAGAAAGCAAAAAATGGATAAAGAAATTGTGGTACGTACGTACAATGGAATATCACTCACCAATGAAATCTATGTCATCTGGCCCGTCGTGGCATAATGAGTGGATTCAGGTACGATGATTCTAAGTGAAATAAGTCACACAGAAAATGAAACATCATAAGATATCACTAATACACCGAATGAAATCTTGGCTACACATGAACTGAATTACAAAACAGAACAGGGTCTCAAATTTAGAAAACCAACTTATGTTTGCGTAAGGGGAAAGGTGAGTTGGGGTGCTGCATAAAACCAGAGTTAGA
The DNA here is from genome assembly GCF_059928025.1 of Delphinapterus leucas. NCBI lineage: Eukaryota > Metazoa > Chordata > Mammalia > Artiodactyla > Monodontidae > Delphinapterus > Delphinapterus leucas. Next base: position 7,242,842 of record NW_028322233.1, read on the forward strand.
AATTAGCACAGGTACCATTCCATATGTCAAATACATAATAGTCAAGACCTACCCCTTGCTCAACGAAATGGGCTAAACACCCTATATTCAACGCCTAGGAATACACCTGACTAGTAAGAATCTTCAAACCCATGGATTTATATGTCTCCATAAGAGAATCAAGCGTGTGTACAGCTGCATGAAGGCAGCAGAGAAAATCCGATAAATCCTATTATCAAAATGAATTACAAAAACAAAACACAATGACAGTGAAATAGAGAGCAATTCTTAAATAATTCATTCAGGGCTTCTGATGCAACCTGGATTTACCTCATCTAAACCCAGAGCTGAGAGAGACATAAGGTTGGACACTTCGGGCTGATAGCATTGGTGAGGTTCGATGAGCAAATGAAGACCATTTGAAGTCATACTGCATGGTACCCATTCCATGGGTCTCAACTCTCCAGGTTTAAATGATTCTTCCTTCAGCTAAAGCATGCATGGGAAACCCACAGTATGGTGCACCGTGTGACCGGGAAACGTTTTCAAATGTATCTCAGTTTTGTCCCCTTTTACTCGGGTTCACAATTCCAGACCCTTTACTAACACTCTCCCCACTTGGAGAGTCAGTGCCTTTAACCTCCTGTTTGGCACAGTTTTCAATTTCTGCGCAAGATGAACAGGAATAGGGAGAACCAATGAGAGACTAGCTGTAGGTGTCTGCACGGGCAAATTTAATGCTCATTTCCGACCAGGAAGAGGAATTAACCAAAGGCTCATCATGCCTTGCCGGAAACAGATTAGGGCCTGAAGCAATCCTGCGGGTTTGCGGCCAGCTCACAAGAAAGCGATTTGAAGAAAGGAGCTCAGGGGCACTGTAATTCACAAACCTGCAGAGTTATAAATGACAGCTATCGTCCAAAAATATATTGAAGGAAGGCTGCGAAGAGGACTTGAAAGCGGGGCAGAATTGCAGGAAAGCGGTTTCAGGGAGTAGAGTGGAATTGCATTTAAAGCATAGGAAAAGAGGCAGAACGTCGACAATGATGCACGTGGCCAAAAAGGGCGTATGCGTTTTTTCCTGAATATATTCAGGAAAAAACGCATATGCACTTTTTGAACAACCAAGCAAGCATGTTAGAGAAATCTGCACTACAATGAAGTCTCACTGGCCCCCAATCAAAAGGGCCATCTGAAAAAAGTGTAAAATCCAGAAATGCAGCACAGGCCATGGAGAACAGGGAGTCATGTTATGCTGATGGGTGGGATGTAAATTGCCAACAGCCACCCTGGAGAAGTGTATGGTGTTTCCTGCAACACCTAAAAAACAAAGCAACGGAGCCTACGGTACTTCCACTTATGGTCCTATAGCTTAGGGAAATTAAAATCAAAAACACACAGCCGCCCCAATGTTTCAGACGGCTCTGTTTACAAGAACATCTTCTACGGTACAAGTTAAATATCCCAGAAAGCGAAAAATGGATAAAGAAGTTGTGGTACGTACGTACAATGGAATATCACTCACCAATGAAATCTATATCATCAGGCCCGTCGTGGCATAATGATTGAATTCAGGTACAATGATTCTAAGTGAAATAAGTCACACAGAAAATGAAACATCATAAGATATCACTAATACACGGAATGTAATCTTGGCTACACATGAACTGAATTACAAAACAGAACAGGGTCTCAAATTTAGAAAACCAACTTATGTTTGCTTAAGGGGAAAGTTGAGTTGGGTGCTGCATAAAACCAGAGATAGAAATTAGCACAGATACCATTCCATAAGTCAAATATGTAATAGTCAAGTCCTACCACTTGCTCAACGAAATGGGCTAAACACCCTATATTCAACACCTAGGAATACACCTGACTAGTAAAATCTTCAAACCCATGGATTTATATGTCTCCATAAGAGAATCAAGCGTGTGTACAGTTGCATGAAGGCAGCAGAGAAAATGCGATAAATCCTATTATCAAAATGAATTACAAAAACAAAACACAATGACAGTGAAATAGAGAACAATTCTTAAATAATTCATTCAGGGCTTGTGATGCAACCTGGATTTACCTCATCTAAACCCAGAGCTGAGAGAGACATAAGGTTGGACACTTCGGGCTGATAGCATTGGTGAGGTTCGATGAGCAAATGCAGACCATTTGAAGTCATACTGCATGGTACCCATTCCATGGGTCCCAACTCTCCAGGTTTAAGTGATTCTCCCTTCAGCTAAAGCATGCATGGGAAACCCACAGTATGGTGCACCGTGTGACCGGGAAACGTTTTCAAATGCATCTCAGTTTTGTCCCCTTTTACTCGGGTTCACAATTCCAGACCCTTTACTAACACTCTCCCCACTTGGAGAGTCAGTGCCTTTAACCTCCTGTTTGGCACAGTTTGCAATTTCTGCGCAAGATGAACAGGAATAGGGAGAACCAATGAGAGACTAGCTGTAGGTGTCTGCACGGGCAAATTTAATGCTCATTTCCCACCAGGAAGAGGAATTAACCAAAGGCTCAGCATGAGGTGCCGGAAACAGATTAGGGCCTGAAGCAATCCTGCGGGTTTGCGGCCAGCTCACAAGAATGCGATTTGAAGAAAGGAGCTCAGGGGCACTGTAATTCACAAACCTGCAGAGTTATAAATGACAGCTATCGTCCAAAAATATATTGAAGGAAGGCTGCGAAGAGGACTTGAAAGCGGGGCAGAATTGCAGGAAAACGATTTCAGGGGGTAGACTGGAATTGCATTTAAAGCATAGGAAAAGAGGCAGAACGTCGACAATGATGCACTTGGCCAAAAAGGGCGTATGCGTTTTTTCCTGAATATATTCAGGAAAAAACGCATATGCCCTTTTTGGCCAACCAAGCAAGCATGTTAAAGAAATCTGCACTACAATGAAGTCTCACTGCCCCCCGGTCAAAAGGACAATCTGAAAAAAGTGTAAAATCCAGAAATGCAGCACAGGCCATGGAGAACAGGGAGCCTTGTTATGCTGATGGGTGGGATGTAAATTGCCAACAGCCACTCTGGAGAAGTGTATGGTGTTTCCTGAAACACCTAAAAAACAAAGCAACGGAGACTACGGCACTTCCACTTATGGTCCTATAGCTTAGGGAAATTAAAATCAAAAACACACAGCCACCCCAAAGTTTCAGACGGCTCTGTTTACGAGGACCTCGTCTACGGTACAAGTTAAATATCCCAGAAAGCGAAAAATGTATAAAGAAGTTGTGGTACGTACGTACAATGGAATATCACTCACCAATGAAATCTATGTCATCTGGCCCGTCGTGGCATAATGAGTGGATTCAGGTACGATGATTCTAAGTGAAATAAGTCACACAGAAAATGAAACATCATAAGATATCACTAATACACCGAATGTAATCTTGGCTACACATGAACTGAATTACAAAACAGAACAGGGTCGCAAATTTAGAAAACCATCTTATGTTTGCGTAAGGGGAAAGGTGAGTTGGGGTGCTGCATAAAACCAGAGATAGAAATTAGCACAGATACCATTCCATATGTCAAATACGTAATAGTCAAGACATACCCCTTGCTCAACGAAATGGGCTAAACACCCTATATTCAACGCCTAGGAATACACCTGACTAGTAAGAATCTTCAAACCCATGGATTTATATGTCTCCATAAGAGAATCAAGTGTGTGTACAGCTGCATGAAGGCAGCAGAGAAAATCTGATAAATCCCATTATCAAAATGAATTAAAACACCAAACACAATGACAGTGAAATAGAGAGAAATTCTTAAATAATTCATTCAGGGCTTGTGATGCAACCTGGATTTACCTCATCTACACCCAGAGCTGAGTGAGACATAAGGTTGGACACTTCGGGCTGATAGCATTGGTGAGGTTCGATGAGCAAATGCAGACCATTTGAAGTCATACTGCATGGTACCCATTCCAAGGGTCCCAACTCTCCAGGTTTAAGTGATTCTTCCTTCAGCTAAAGCATGCATGGGAAACCCACAGTATGGTGCACCGTGTGACCGGGAAACGTTTTCAAATGCATCTCAGTTTTGTCCCCTTTTACTCGGGTTCACAATTCCAGACCCTTTACTAACACTCTCCCCACTTGGAGAGTCAGTGCATTTAACCTGCTGTTTGGCACAGTTTGCAATTTCTGCACAAGATGTACAGGAATACGGAGAACAAATGAGAGACTTGCTGTAGGTGTCTGCATGGGCAAATTTAACGCTCATTTCCAACCAGGTAGAGGAATTAACCAAAGGCTCAGCATGCCGTGCCGGAACCAGATTAGGGCCTGAAGCAATCCTGCGGGTTTGCGGCCAGCTCACAAGAAAGCGATTTGAAGAAAGGCGCTCAGGGGCACTGTAATTCACAAACCTGCAGAGTTATAAATGACAGCTATCGTCCAAAAATATATTGAAGGAAGGCTGCGAAGAGGACTTGAAAGCGGGGCAGAATTACAGGAAAACGATTTCAGGGTGTAGACTGGAATTGCATTTAAAGCATAGGAAAAGAGGCAGCAGGTCGACAATGATGCACTTGGCCAAAAAGGGCGTATGCGTTTTTTCCTGAATATATTCAGGAAAAAACGCATACGCCCTTTTTGGCCAACCAAGCAAGCATGTTAAAGAAATCTGCACTACAATGAAGTCTCACTGCCCACCGGTCAAAAGGGCCATCTGAAAAATGTGTAAAATCCAGAAATGCAGCACAGGCCATAGAGAACAGGGAGCCTTGTTATGCTGATGGGTGGGATGTAAATTGCCAACAGCCACTCTGGAGAAGTGTATGGTGTTTCCTGAAACACCAAAAAACAAAGCAACGGAGCCTACGGCACTTCCACTTATGGTCCTATAGCTTAGGGAAATTAAAATCAAAAACACACAGCCACCCCAAAGTTTCAGACGGCTATGTTTACACGAACCTCGTCTACGGTACAAGTTAAATATCCCAGAAAGCGAAAAATGGATAAAGAAGTTGTGGTACGTACGTACAATGGAATATCACTCACCAATGAAATCTATGTCATCTGGCCCGTCGTGGCATAATGAGTGGCTTCAGTTACGATGATTCTAAGTGAAATAAGTCACACAGAAAATGAAACATCATAAGATATCACTAATACACTGAATGTAATCTTGGCTACACATGAACTGAATTACAAAACAGTACAGGGTCTCAAATTTAGAAAACCAACTTATGTTTGCGTAAGGGGAAAGGTGAGTTGGGGTGCTGCATAAAACCAGAGATAGAAATTAGCACAGTTACCATTCCTACGTCAAATATGTAATAGTCAAGACCTACCCCTTGCTCAACGAAATGGGCTAAACACCCTATATTCAACACCTAGGAATACACCTGACTAGAAAGAATCTTCAAACCCATGGATTTATATGTCTCCATAAGAGAATGAAGCGTGTGTACAGCTGCATGAAGGCAGCAGAGAAAATCCGATAAATCCTATTATCAAAATGAATTACAAAAAAAAACCACAATGACAGTGAAATAGAGAGCAATTCTTAAATAATTCATTCAGGGCTTGTGATGCAACCTGGATTTACCTCATCTAAACCCAGAGCTGAAAGAGACATAAGGTTGGACACTTCGGGCTGATAGCATTGGTGAGGTTCGATGAGCAAATGCAGACCATTTGAAGTCATACTGCATAGTACCCATTCCATGGGTCCCAACTCTCCAGGTTTAAGTGATTCTTCCTTCAGCTAAAGCATGCATGGGAAACCCACAGTATGGTGCACCGTGTGACCGGGAAACGTTTTCAAATGCATCTCAGTTTTGTCCCCTTTTACTCGGGTTCACAATTCCAGACCCTTTACTAACACTCTCCCCACTTGGAGTGTCAGTGCCTTTAACCTCCTGTTTGGCACAGTTTGCAATTTCTGCGCAAGATGAACAGGAATAGGGAGAACCAATGAGAGACTAGCTGTAGGTGTCTGCACGGGCAAATTTAACGCTCATTTCCAACCAGGAACAGAAATTAACCAAAGGCTCAGCATGCCGTGCAGGAACCAGATTAGGGCCTGAAGCAATCCTGCGGGTTTGCGGCCAGCTCACAAGAAAGCGATTTGAAGAAAGGAGCTCAGGGGCACTGTAATTCACAAACCTGCAGAGTTATAAATGACAGCTATCGTCCGAAAATATATTGAAGGAAGGCTGCGAAGAGGATTTGAAAGCGGGGCAGAATTGCAGGAAAACGATTTCAGGGGGTAGACTGGAATTGCATTTAAAGCATAGGAAAAGAGGCAGAACGTCGACAATGATGCACTTGGCCAAAAAGGGCGTATGCGTTTTTTCTCGAATATATTCAGGAAAAAACGCATACGCACTTTTTGGCCAACCAAGCAAGCATGTTATAGAAATCTACACTACAATGAAGTCTCACTGCCCCCCGGTCAAAAGGGCCATCTGAAAAAAGTGTAAAATCCAGAAATGCAGCACAGGCCATGGAGAACAGGGAGCCTTGTTATGCTGATGGGTGGGATGTAAATTGCCAACAGCCACTCTGGAGAAGTGTATGGTGTTTCCTGAAACACCTAAAAAACAAAGCAACGGAGCCTACGGCACTTCCACTTATGGTCCTATAGCTTAGGGAAATTAAAATCAAAACCACACAGCCGCCCCAAAGTTTCAGACGGCTCTGTTTACAAGAACATCTTCTATGGTACTAGTTAAATATCCCAGAAAGCGAAAAATGGATAAAGAAGTTTTGGTACGTACGTACAATGGAATATCACTCACCAATGAAATCTATATCATCAGGCCCGTCGTGGCAGAATGATTGAATTCAGGTACAATGATTCTAAGTGAAATAAGTCACACAGAAAATGAAATAACATAAGATATCACTAATACACGGAATGTAATCTTGGCTACACATGAACTGAATTACAAAACAGAACAGGGTCTCAAATTTAGAAAACCAACTTATGTTTGCTTAAGGGGAAAGGTGAGTTGGGTGCTGCATAAAACCAGAGACAGAAATTAGCACAGATTCCATTCCATAAGTCAAATACGTAATAGTCAAGACATACCACTTGCTCAACGAAATGGGCTAAACACCCTATATTCAACGCCTAGGAATACACCTGACTAGTAAGAATCTTCAAACCCATGGATTTATATGTCTCCATAAGAGAATGAAGCGTGTGTACAGCTGCATGAAGGCAGCAGAGAAAATCCGATAAATCCTATTATCAAAATGAATTACAAAAACAAAACACAATGACAGTGAAATAGAGAGCAATTCTTAAATAATCCATTCAGGGCTTGTGATGCAACCTGGATTTACCTCATCTAAACCCAGAGCTGAGAGAGACATAAGGTTGGACACTTCGGGCTGATAGCATTGGTGAGGTTCGATGAGCAAATGCAGACCATTTGAAGTCATACTGCATGGTACCCATTCCATGGGTCCCAACTCTCCAGGTTTAAGTGATTCTTCCTTCAGCTAAAGCATGCATGGGAAACCCACAGTATGGTGCAACGTGTGACCGGGAAACGTTTTCAAATGCATCTCAGTTTTGTCCCCTTTTACTCGGGTTCACAATTCCAGACCCTTTACTAACACTCTCCCCACTTGGAGTGTCAGTGCCTTTAACCTCCTGTTTGGCACAGTTTGCAATTTCCGCGCAAGATGAACAGGAATAGGGAGAACCAATGAGAGACTAGCTGTAGGTGTCTGCACGGGCAAATTTAATGCTCATTTCCCACCAGGAAGAGGAGTTAACCAAAGGCTCAGCATGCCGTGCCGGAACCAGATTAGGGCCTGAAGCAATCCTGCGGGTTTGCGGCCAGCTCACAAGAAAGAGATTTGAAGAAAGGAGCTCATGGGCACTGTAATTCACAAACCTGCAGAGTAATAAATGACAGCTATCGTCCAAAAATATATTGAAGTAAGTCTTCGAAGAGGACTTGAAAGCGGGGCAGAATTGCAGGAAAACGATTTCAGGGGGTAGACTGGAATTGCATTTAAAGCATAGGAAAAGAGGCAGAACGTCGACAATGATGCACTTGGCCAAAAAGTGCGTATGCGTTTTTTCCTGAATATATTCAGGAAAAAACGCATACGCTCTTTTTGGCCAACCAAGCAAGCATGTTAAAGAAATCTGCACTACAATGAAGTCTCACTGCCCCCAGGTCAATAGGGCCATCTGAAAAAAGTGTAAAATCCAGAAATGCAGCACAGGCCATGGAGAACAGGGAGCCTTGTTATGCTGATGGGTGGGATGTAAATTGCCAACAGCCACTCTGGAGAAGTGTATGGTGTTTCCTGAAACACCTAAAAAACAAATCAACGGAGCCTATGGCACTTCCACTTATGGTCCTATAGCTTAGGGAAATTAAAATCAAAAACACACAGCCAACCCAAAGTTTCAGACGGCTCTGTTTACAAGAACCTCGTCTACGGTACAGGTTAAATATCCCAGAAAGCAAAAAATGGATAAAGAAATTGTGGTACGTACGTACAATGGAATATCACACACCAATGAAATCTATGTCATCTGGCCCATCGTGTCATAATGAGTGGATTCAGGTACGATGATTCTAAGTGAAATAAGTCACACAGAAAATGAAACATCATAAGGTGTCACTAATACACGGAATGTATTTCTTGGCTACACATGAACTGAATTACAAAACAGAACAGGGTCTCAAATTTAGAAAACCAACTTATGTTTGCGTAAGGGGAAAGTGAGTTGGGGTGCTGCATAACACCAGAGATAGAAAGTAGCACAGATACCATTCCATATGTCAAATACGTAATAGTCAAGACATACCCCTTGCTCAACGAAATGGGCTAAACACCCTATATTCAACACCTAGGAATACACCTGACTAGAAAGAATCTTCAAACCCATGGATTTATATGTCTCCATAAGAGAATCAAGCGTGTGTACAGCTGCATGAAGGCAGCAGAGAAAATCCGATAAATCCTATTATCAAAATGAATTACAAAAACAAAACACAATGACAGTGAAATAGAGAGCAATTCTTAAATAATTCATTCAGGGCTTGTGATGCAACCTGGATTTACCTCAACTACACCCAGAGCTGAGTGAGGCATAAGGTTGGACACATCGGGCTGATAGCATTGGTGAGGTTCGATGAGCAAATGCAGACCATTTGAAGTCATAATACATGGTACACATTCCATGGGTCCCAACTCTCCAGTTTTAAGCAATTCTTCCTTCAGCTAAAGCATGCATGGGAAACCCACAGTATGGTGCACCGTGTGACCGGGAAACGTTTTCAAATGCATCTCAGTTTTCGTCCCCTTTTACTCGGGTTCATATTTCCAGACCCTTTACTAACACTCTCCCCACTTGGAGAGTCAGTGCCTTTAACCTCCTGTTTGGCACAGTTTGCAATTTCTGCGCAAGATGAACAGGAATAGGGAGAACCAATGAGAGACTAGCTGTAGGTGTCTGCACGGGCAAATTTAACGCTCATTTCCAACCAGGAACAGGAATTAACCAAAGGCTCTGCATGCCGTGCCGGAACCAGATTAGGGCCTGAAGCAATCCTGCGGGTTTGCGGCCAGCTCACAAGAAAGCGATTTGAAGAAAGGAGCTCAGGGGCACTGTAATTCTCAAACCTGCAAAGTTATAAATGACAGCTATCGTCCAAAAATATATTGAAGGAAGGCTGCGAAGAGGACTTGAAATCGGGGCAGAATTGCAGGAAAGTGGTTTCAGGGAGTAGAGTGGAATTGCATTTAAAGCATAGGAAAAGAGGCAGAACGTCGACAATGATGCACGTGGCCACAAAGGGCGTATGCGTTTTTTCCTGAATATATTCAGGAAAAAACGCATATGCACTTTTTGAACAACCAAGCAAGCATGTTAGAGAAATCTGCACTACAATGAAGTCTCACTGCCCCCCAATCAAAAGGGCCATCTGAAAAAAGTGTAAAATCCAAAAAGGCAGCACAGGCCATGGAGAACAGGGAGCCATGTTATGCTGATGGGTGGGATGTAAATTGCCAACAGCCACCCTGGAGAAGTGTATGGTGTTTCCTGAAACACCTAGAAAACAAAGCAACGGAGCCTACGGTACTTCCACTTATGGTCCTATAGCTTAGGGAAATTAAAATCAAAAACACACAGCCGCCCCAATGTTTCAGACGGCTCTGTTTACAAGAACATCTTCTACGGTACAAGTTAAATATCCCAGAAAGCGAAAAATGGATAAAGAAGTTGTGGTACATACGTACAATGGAATATCACTCACCAATGAAATCTATATCATCAGGCCCGTCGTGGCATAATGATTGAATTCAGGTACAATGATTCTAAGAGAAATAAGTCACACAAAAAATGAAATATCATAAGATATCACTAATACACGGAATGTAATCTTGGCTACACAAGAACTGAATTACAAAACAGAACAGGGTCTCAAATTTAGAAAACCAACTTATGTTTGCTTAAGGGGAAAGGTGAGTTGGGTGCTGCATAAAACCAGAGATAGAAATGAGCACAGATACCATTCCATAAGTCAAATATGTAATAGTCAAGACCTACCACTTGCTCAACGAAATGGGCTAAACACCCTATATTCGACGCCTAGGAATACACCTGACTAGTAAGAATCTTCAAACCCATGGATTTATATGTCTCCATAAGAGAATCAACCGTGTGTACAGCTGCATGAAGGCAGCAGAGAAAATCCGATAAATCCTATTATCAAAATGAATTACAAAAACAAAACACAATGACAGTGAAATAGAGAGCAATTCTTAAATAATTCATTCAGGGCTTCTGATGCAACCTGGATTTACCTCATCTAAACCCAGAGCTGAGAGAGACATAAGGTTGGACACTTCGGGCTGATAGCATTGGTGAGGTTCGATGAGCAAATGCAGACCATTTGAAGTCATACTGCATGGTACCCATTCCATGGGTCCCAACTCTCCAGGTTTAAGTGATTCTTCCTTCAGCTAAAGCATGCATGGGAAACCCACAGTATGGTGCACCGTGTGACCGGGAAACGTTTTCAAATGCATCTCAGTTTTGTCCCCTTTTACTCGGGTTCACAATTCCAGACCCTTTACTAACACTCTCCCCACTTGGAGAGTCAGTGCCTTTAACCTCCTGTTTGGCACAGTTTGCAATTTCTGCGCAAGATGAACAGGAATAGGGAGAACCAATGAGAGACTAGCTGTAGGTGTCTGCACGGGCAAATTTAATGCTCATTTCCCACCAGGAAGAGGAATTAACCAAAGGCACAGCATGCCGTGAAGGAAACAGATTAGGGCCTGAAGCAATCCTGCGGGTTTGCGGCCAGCTCACAAGAAAGCGATTTGAAGAAAGGAGCTCAGGGGCACTGTAATTCACAAACCTGCAGAGTTATAAATGACAGCTATCGTCCAAAAATATATTGAAGGAAGGCTGCGAAGAGGACTTGAAAGCGGGGCAGAATTGCAGGAAAATGATTTCAGGGTGTAGACTGGAATTGCATTTAAAGCATAGGAAAATAGGCAGAACGTCGACAATGATGCACTTGGCCAAAAAGGGCGTATGCGTTTTTTCCTGAATATATTCAGGAAAAAACGCATACGCCCTTTTTGGCCAACCAAGCAAGCATGTTAAAGAAATCTGCACTACAATGAAGTCTCACTGCCCCCCGGTCAAAAGGGCCATCTGAAAAAAGTGTAAAAACCAGAAATGCAGCACAGGCCATGGAGAACAGGGAGCCTTGTTATGCTGATGGGTGGGATGTAAATTGCCAACAGCCACTCTGGAGAAGTGTATGGTGTTTCCTGAAACACCTAAAAAATAAAGTAACGGAGCCTACGGCACTTCCACTTATGGTCCTATAGCTTATGGAAATTAAAATCAAAAACACACAGCCGCCCCAAAGTTTCAGACGGCTCTGTTTACAAGAACATCTTCTACGGTACAAGTTAAATATCCCAGAAAGCGAAAAATGGATAAAGAAGTTGTGGTACGTACGTACAATGGAATATCACTCACCAATGAAATCTATATCATCAGGCCCGTCGTGGCATAATGATTGAATTCAGGTACAATGATTCTAAGTGAAATAAGTCACACAGAAAATGAAATATCATAAGATATCACTAATACACGGAATGTAATCTTGGCTACCCATGAACTGAATTACAAAACAGAACAGGGTCTCAAATTTAGAAAACCAACTTATGTTTGCTTAAGGGGAAAGGTGAGTTGGGTGCTGCATAAAACCAGAGACAGAAATTAGCACAGATTCCATTCCATAAGTCAAATACGTAATAGTCAAGACATACCACTTGCTCAACGAAATGGGCTAAACACCCTATATTCAACGCCTAGGAATACACCTGACTAGTAAGAATCTTCAAACCCATGGATTTATATGTCTCCATAAGAGAATGAAGCGTGTGTACAGCTGCATGAAGGCAGCAGAGAAAATCCGATAAATCCTATTATCAAAATGAATTACAAAAAAAAAACACAATGACAGTGAAATAGAGAGCAATTCTTAAATAATTCATTCAGGGCTTGTGATGCAACCTGGATTTACCTCATCTAAACCCAGAGCTGAAAGAGACATAAGGTTGGACACTTCGGGCTGATAGCATTGGTGAGGTTCGATGAGCAAATGCAGACCATTTGAAGTCATACTGCATAGTACCCATTCCATGGGTCCCAACTCTCCAGGTTTAAGTGATTCTTCCTTCAGCTAAAGCATGCATGGGAAACCCACAGTATGGTGCACCGTGTGACCGGGAAACGTTTTCAAATGCATCTCAGTTTTGTCCCCTTTTACTCGGGTTCACAATTCCAGACCCTTTACTAACACTCTCCCCACTTGGAGTGTCAGTGCCTTTAACCTCCTGTTTGGCACAGTTTGCAATTTCTGCGCAAGATGAACAGGAATAGGGAGAACCAATGAGAGACTAGCTGTAGGTGTCTGCACGGGCAAATTTAATGCTCATTTCCCACCAGGAAGAGGAGTTAACCAAAGGCTCAGCATGCCGTGCCGGAACGAGATTAGGGCCTGAAGCAATCCTGTGGGTTTGCGGCCAGCTCACAAGAAAGAGATTTGAAAAAAGGAGCTCATGGGCACTGTAATTCACAAACCTGCAGAGTAATAAATGACAGCTATCGTCCAAAAATATATTGAAGGAAGGCTGCGAAGAGGATTTGAAAGCGGGGCAGAATTGCAGGAAAACGATTTCAGGGGGTAGACTGGAATTGCATTTAAAGCATAGGAAAAGAGGCAGAACGTCGACAATGATGCACTTGGCCAAAAAGGGCGTATGCGTTTTTTCTCGAATATATTCAGGAAAAAACGCATACGCACTTTTTGGCCAACCAAGCAAGCATGTTATAGAAATCTACACTACAATGAAGTCTCACTGCCCCCCGGTCAAAAGGGCCATCTGAAAAAAGTGTAAAATCCAGAAATGCAGCACAGGCCATGGAGAACAGGGAGCCTTGTTATGCTGATGGGTGGGATGTAAATTGCCAACAGCCACTCTGGAGAAGTGTATGGTGTTTCCTGAAACACCTAAAAAACAAAGCAACGGAGCCTACGGCACTTCCACTTATGGTCCTATAGCTTAGGGAAATTAAAATCAAAACCACACAGCCGCCCCAAAGTTTCAGACGGCTCTGTTTACAAGAACATCTTCTATGGTACTAGTTAAATATCCCAGAAAGCGAAAAATGGATAAAGAAGTTTTGGTACGTACGTACAATGGAATATCACTCACCAATGAAATCTATATCATCAGGCCCGTCGTGGCAGAATGATTGAATTCAGGTACAATGATTCTAAGTGAAATAAGTCACACAGAAAATGAAATAACATAAGATATCACTAATACACGGAATGTAATCTTGGCTACACATGAACTGAATTACAAAACAGAACAGGGTCTCAAATTTAGAAAACCAACTTATGTTTGCTTAAGGGGAAAGGTGAGTTGGGTGCTGCATAAAACCAGAGACAGAAATTAGCACAGATTCCATTCCATAAGTCAAATACGTAATAGTCAAGACATACCACTTGCTCAACGAAATGGGCTAAACACCCTATATTCAACGCCTAGGAATACACCTGACTAGTAAGAATCTTCAAACTCATGGATTTATATGTCTCCATAAGAGAATGAAGCGTGTGTACAGCTGCATGAAGGCAGCAGAGAAAATCCGATAAATCCTATTATCAAAATGAATTACAAAAACAAAACACAATGACAGTGAAATAGAGAGCAATTCTTAAATAATCCATTCAGGGCTTGTGATGCAACCTGGATTTACCTCATCTAAACCCAGAGCTGAGAGAGACATAAGGTTGGACACTTCGGGCTGATAGCATTGGTGAGGTTCGATGAGCAAATGCAGACCATTTGAAGTCATACTGCATGGTACCCATTCCATGGGTCCCAACTCTCCAGGTTTAAGTGATTCTTCCTTCAGCTAAAGCATGCATGGGAAACCCACAGTATGGTGCAACGTGTGACCGGGAAACGTTTTCAAATGCATCTCAGTTTTGTCCCCTTTTACTCGGGTTCACAATTCCAGACCCTTTACTAACACTCTCCCCACTTGGAGTGTCAGTGCCTTTAACCTCCTGTTTGGCACAGTTTGCAATTTCCGCGCAAGATGAACAGGAATAGGGAGAACCAATGAGAGACTAGCTGTAGGTGTCTGCACGGGCAAATTTAATGCTCATTTCCCACCAGGAAGAGGAGTTAACCAAAGGCTCAGCATGCCGTGCCGGAACCAGATTAGGGCCTGAAGCAATCCTGCGGGTTTGCGGCCAGCTCACAAGAAAGAGATTTGAAGAAAGGAGCTCATGGGCACTGTAATTCACAAACCTGCAGAGTAATAAATGACAGCTATCGTCCAAAAATATATTGAAGTAAGTCTTCGAAGAGGACTTGAAAGCGGGGCAGAATTGCAGGAAAACGATTTCAGGGGGTAGACTGGAATTGCATTTAAAGCATAGGAAAAGAGGCAGAACGTCGACAATGATGCACTTGGCCAAAAAGTGCGTATGCGTTTTTTCCTGAATATATTCAGGAAAAAACGCATACGCTCTTTTTGGCCAACCAAGCAAGCATGTTAAAGAAATCTGCACTACAATGAAGTCTCACTGCCCCCAGGTCAATAGGGCCATCTGAAAAAAGTGTAAAATCCAGAAATGCAGCACAGGCCATGGAGAACAGGGAGCCTTGTTATGCTGATGGGTGGGATGTAAATTGCCAACAGCCACTCTGGAGAAGTGTATGGTGTTTCCTGAAACACCTAAAAAACAAATCAACGGAGCCTATGGCACTTCCACTTATGGTCCTATAGCTTAGGGAAATTAAAATCAAAAACACACAGCCAACCCAAAGTTTCAGACGGCTCTGTTTACAAGAACCTCGTCTACGGTACAGGTTAAATATCCCAGAAAGCAAAAAATGGATAAAGAAATTGTGGTACGTACGTACAATGGAATATCACACACCAATGAAATCTATGTCATCTGGCCCGTCGTGTCATAATGAGTGGATTCAGGTACGATGATTCTAAGTGAAATAAGTCACACAGAAAATGAAACATCATAAGGTGTCACTAATACACGGAATGTATTTCTTGGCTACACATGAACTGAATTACAAAACAGAACAGGGTCTCAAATTTAGAAAACCAACTTATGTTTGCGTAAGGGGAAAGTGAGTTGGGGTGCTGCATAACACCAGAGATAGAAAGTAGCACAGATACCATTCCATATGTCAAATACGTAATAGTCAAGACATACCCCTTGCTCAACGAAATGGGCTAAACACCCTATATTCAACACCTAGGAATACACCTGACTAGAAAGAATCTTCAAACCCATGGATTTATATGTCTCCATAAGAGAATCAAGCGTGTGTACAGCTGCATGAAGGCAGCAGAGAAAATCCGATAAATCCTATTATCAAAATGAATTACAAAAACAAAACACAATGACAGTGAAATAGAGAGCAATTCTTAAATAATTCATTCAGGGCTTGTGATGCAACCTGGATTTACCTCAACTACACCCAGAGCTGAGTGAGGCATAAGGTTGGACACATCGGGCTGATAGCATTGGTGAGGTTCGATGAGCAAATGCAGACCATTTGAAGTCATAATACATGGTACACATTCCATGGGTCCCAACTCTCCAGTTTTAAGCAATTCTTCCTTCAGCTAAAGCATGCATGGGAAACCCACAGTATGGTGCACCGTGTGACCGGGAAACGTTTTCAAATGCATCTCAGTTTTCGTCCCCTTTTACTCGGGTTCATATTTCCAGACCCTTTACTAACACTCTCCCCACTTGGAGAGTCAGTGCCTTTAACCTCCTGTTTGGCACAGTTTGCAATTTCTGCGCAAGATGAACAGGAATAGGGAGAACCAATGAGAGACTAGCTGTAGGTGTCTGCACGGGCAAATTTAACGCTCATTTCCAACCAGGAACAGGAATTAACCAAAGGCTCTGCATGCCGTGCCGGAACCAGATTAGGGCCTGAAGCAATCCTGCGGGTTTGCGGCCAGCTCACAAGAAAGCGATTTGAAGAAAGGAGCTCAGGGGCACTGTAATTCTCAAACCTGCAAAGTTATAAATGACAGCTATCGTCCAAAAATATATTGAAGGAAGGCTGCGAAGAGGACTTGAAATCGGGGCAGAATTGCAGGAAAGTGGTTTCAGGGAGTAGAGTGGAATTGCATTTAAAGCATAGGAAAAGAGGCAGAACGTCGACAATGATGCACGTGGCCACAAAGGGCGTATGCGTTTTTTCCTGAATATATTCAGGAAAAAACGCATATGCACTTTTTGAACAACCAAGCAAGCATGTTAGAGAAATCTGCACTACAATGAAGTCTCACTGCCCCCCAATCAAAAGGGCCATCTGAAAAAAGTGTAAAATCCAAAAAGGCAGCACAGGCCATGGAGAACAGGGAGCCATGTTATGCTGATGGGTGGGATGTAAATTGCCAACAGCCACCCTGGAGAAGTGTATGGTGTTTCCTGAAACACCTAGAAAACAAAGCAACGGAGCCTACGGTACTTCCACTTATGGTCCTATAGCTTAGGGAAATTAAAATCAAAAACACACAGCCGCCCCAATGTTTCAGACGGCTCTGTTTACAAGAACATCTTCTACGGTACAAGTTAAATATCCCAGAAAGCGAAAAATGGATAAAGAAGTTGTGGTACATACGTACAATGGAATATCACTCACCAATGAAATCTATATCATCAGGCCCGTCGTGGCATAATGATTGAATTCAGGTACAATGATTCTAAGAGAAATAAGTCACACAAAAAATGAAATATCATAAGATATCACTAATACACGGAATGTAATCTTGGCTACACAAGAACTGAATTACAAAACAGAACAGGGTCTCAAATTTAGAAAACCAACTTATGTTTGCTTAAGGGGAAAGGTGAGTTGGGTGCTGCATAAAACCAGAGATAGAAATGAGCACAGATACCATTCCATAAGTCAAATATGTAATAGTCAAGACCTACCACTTGCTCAACGAAATGGGCTAAACACCCTATATTCGACGCCTAGGAATACACCTGACTAGTAAGAATCTTCAAACCCATGGATTTATATGTCTCCATAAGAGAATCAACCGTGTGTACAGCTGCATGAAGGCAGCAGAGAAAATCCGATAAATCCTATTATCAAAATGAATTACAAAAACAAAACACAATGACAGTGAAATAGAGAGCAATTCTTAAATAATTCATTCAGGGCTTCTGATGCAACCTGGATTTACCTCATCTAAACCCAGAGCTGAGAGAGACATAAGGTTGGACACTTCGGGCTGATAGCATTGGTGAGGTTCGATGAGCAAATGCAGACCATTTGAAGTCATACTGCATGGTACCCATTCCATGGGTCCCAACTCTCCAGGTTTAAGTGATTCTTCCTTCAGCTAAAGCATGCATGGGAAACCCACAGTATGGTGCACCGTGTGACCGGGAAACGTTTTCAAATGCATCTCAGTTTTGTCCCCTTTTACTCGGGTTCACAATTCCAGACCCTTTACTAACACTCTCCCCACTTGGAGAGTCAGTGCCTTTAACCTCCTGTTTGGCACAGTTTGCAATTTCTGCGCAAGATGAACAGGAATAGGGAGAACCAATGAGAGACTAGCTGTAGGTGTCTGCACGGGCAAATTTAATGCTCATTTCCCACCAGGAAGAGGAATTAACCAAAGGCACAGCATGCCGTGAAGGAAACAGATTAGGGCCTGAAGCAATCCTGCGGGTTTGCGGCCAGCTCACAAGAAAGCGATTTGAAGAAAGGAGCTCAGGGGCACTGTAATTCACAAACCTGCAGAGTTATAAATGACAGCTATCGTCCAAAAATATATTGAAGGAAGGCTGCGAAGAGGACTTGAAAGCGGGGCAGAATTGCAGGAAAATGATTTCAGGGTGTAGACTGGAATTGCATTTAAAGCATAGGAAAATAGGCAGAACGTCGACAATGATGCACTTGGCCAAAAAGGGCGTATGCGTTTTTTCCTGAATATATTCAGGAAAAAACGCATACGCCCTTTTTGGCCAACCAAGCAAGCATGTTAAAGAAATCTGCACTACAATGAAGTCTCACTGCCCCCCGGTCAAAAGGGCCATCTGAAAAAAGTGTAAAAACCAGAAATGCAGCACAGGCCATGGAGAACAGGGAGCCTTGTTATGCTGATGGGTGGGATGTAAATTGCCAACAGCCACTCTGGAGAAGTGTATGGTGTTTCCTGAAACACCTAAAAAATAAAGTAACGGAGCCTACGGCACTTCCACTTATGGTCCTATAGCTTATGGAAATTAAAATCAAAAACACACAGCCGCCCCAAAGTTTCAGACGGCTCTGTTTACAAGAACATCTTCTACGGTACAAGTTAAATATCCCAGAAAGCGAAAAATGGATAAAGAAGTTGTGGTACGTACGTACAATGGAATATCACTCACCAATGAAATCTATATCATCAGGCCCGTCGTGGCATAATGATTGAATTCAGGTACAATGATTCTAAGTGAAATAAGTCACACAGAAAATGAAATATCATAAGATATCACTAATACACGGAATGTAATCTTGGCTACCCATGAACTGAATTACAAAACAGAACAGGGTCTCAAATTTAGAAAACCAACTTATGTTTGCTTAAGGGGAAAGGTGAGTTGGGTGCTGCATAAAACCAGAGACAGAAATTAGCACAGATTCCATTCCATAAGTCAAATACGTAATAGTCAAGACATACCACTTGCTCAACGAAATGGGCTAAACACCCTATATTCAACGCCTAGGAATACACCTGACTAGTAAGAATCTTCAAACCCATGGATTTATATGTCTCCATAAGAGAATGAAGCGTGTGTACAGCTGCATGAAGGCAGCAGAGAAAATCCGATAAATCCTATTATCAAAATGAATTACAAAAAAAAAACACAATGACAGTGAAATAGAGAGCAATTCTTAAATAATTCATTCAGGGCTTGTGATGCAACCTGGATTTACCTCATCTAAACCCAGAGCTGAAAGAGACATAAGGTTGGACACTTCGGGCTGATAGCATTGGTGAGGTTCGATGAGCAAATGCAGACCATTTGAAGTCATACTGCATAGTACCCATTCCATGGGTCCCAACTCTCCAGGTTTAAGTGATTCTTCCTTCAGCTAAAGCATGCATGGGAAACCCACAGTATGGTGCACCGTGTGACCGGGAAACGTTTTCAAATGCATCTCAGTTTTGTCCCCTTTTACTCGGGTTCACAATTCCAGACCCTTTACTAACACTCTCCCCACTTGGAGTGTCAGTGCCTTTAACCTCCTGTTTGGCACAGTTTGCAATTTCTGCGCAAGATGAACAGGAATAGGGAGAACCAATGAGAGACTAGCTGTAGGTGTCTGCACGGGCAAATTTAATGCTCATTTCCCACCAGGAAGAGGAGTTAACCAAAGGCTCAGCATGCCGTGCCGGAACCAGATTAGGGCCTGAAGCAATCCTGTGGGTTTGCGGCCAGCTCACAAGAAAGAGATTTGAAAAAAGGAGCTCATGGGCACTGTAATTCACAAACCTGCAGAGTAATAAATGACAGCTATCGTCCAAAAATATATTGAAGGAAGGCTGCGAAGAGGACTTGAAAGCGGGGCAGAATTGCAGGAAAACGATTTCAGGGGGTAGACTGGAATTGCATTTAAAGCATAGGAAAAGAGGCAGAACGTCGACAATGATGCACTTGGCCAAAAAGTGCATATGCGTTTTTTCCTGATTCAGGAAAAAACGCATACGCCCTTTTTGGCCAACCAAGCAAGCATGTTAAAGAAATCTGCACTACAATGAAGTCTCACTGCCCCCCGGTCAAAAGGGCCATCTGAAAAAAGTGTAAAATCCAGAAATGCAGCACAGGCCATGGAGAACAGGGAGCCTTGTTATGCTGATGGGTGGGATGTAAATTGCCAACAGCCACTCTGGAGAAGTGTATGGTGTTTCCTGAAACACCTAAAAAATAAAGTAACGGAGCCTACGGCACTTCCACTTATGGTCCTATAGCTTATGGAAATTAAAATCAAAAACACACAGCCGCCCCAAAGTTTCAGACGGCTCTGTTTACAAGAACATCTTCTACGGTACAAGTTAAATATCCCAGAAAGCGAAAAATGGATAAAGAAGTTGTGGTACATACGTACAATGGAATATCACTCACCAATGAAATCTATATCATCAGGCCCGTCGTGGCATAATGATTGAATTCAGGTACAATGATTCTAAGTGAAATAAGTCACACAGAAAATGAAATATCATAAGATATCACTAATAAACGGAATGTAATCTTGGCTACCCATGAACTGAATTACAAAACAGAACAGGGTCTCAAATTTAGAAAACCAACTTATGTTTGCTTAAGGGGAAAGGTGAGTTGGGTGCTGCATAAAACCAGAGATAGAAATTAGCACAGATACCATTCCATAAGTCAAATATGTAATAGTCAATACCTACACCTTGCTCAACGAAATGGCCTAAACACCCTATATTCAACGCCTAGGAATACACCTGACTAGTAAGAATCTTCAAACCCATGGATTTATATGTCTCCATAAGAGAATCAAGCGTGTGTACAGCTGCATGAAGGCAGCAGAGAAAATCCGATAAATCCTATTATCAAAATGAATTACAAAATCAAAACACAATGACAGTGAAATAGAGAGCAATTCTTAAATAATTCATTCAGGGCTTGTGATGCAACCTGGATTTACCTCATCTAAACCCAGAGCTGAGAGAGACATAAGGTTGGACACTTCGGGCTGATAGCATTGGTGAGGTTCGATGAGCAAATGCAGACCATTTGAAGTCATACTGCATGGTACCCATTCCATGGGTCCCAACTCTCCAGGTTTAAGTGATTCTTCCTTCAGCTAAAGCATGCATGGGAAACCCACAGTGTGGTGCACCATGTGACCGGGAAACGTTTTCAAATGCATCTCAGTTTTGTCCCCTTTTACTCGGGTTCACAATTCCAGACCCTTTACTAACACTCTCCCCACTTGGAGAGTCAGTGCCTTTAAACTCCTGTTTGGCACAATTTGCAATTTCTGCGCAAGATGCACAGGAATAGGGAGAACCAATGAGAGACTAGCTGTAGGTGTATGCATGGGCAAATTTAACGCTCATTTCCAACCAGGAAGAGGAATTAACCAAAGGCTCAGCATGCCGTGCCGGAACCAGATTAGGGCCTGAAGCAATCCTGCGGGTTTGCGGCCAGCTCACAAGAAAGAGATTGGAAGAAAGGAGCTCAGGGGCACTGTAATTCACAAACCTGCAGAGTTATAAATGACAGCTATCGTCCAAAAATATATTGAAGGAAGGCTGCGAAGAGGACTTGAAAGCGGGGCAGAATTGCAGGAAAACGATTTCAGGGGGTAGACTGGAATTGCATTTAAAGCATAGGAAAAGAGGCAGAACGTCGACAATGATGCACTTGGCCAAAAAGGGCGTATGCGTTTTTTCCTGAATATATTCAGGAAAAAACGCATACGCTCTTTCGGCCAACCAAGCAAGCATGTTAAAGAAATCTGCACTACAATGAAGTCTCACTGCCCCCAGGTCAATAGGGCCATCTGAAAAAAGTGTAAAATCCAGAAATGCAGCACAGACCATGGAGAACAGGGAGCCTTGTTATGCTGATGGGTAGGATGTAAATTGCCAACAGCCACTTTGGAGAAGTGTATGGTGTTTCCTGAAACACCTAAAAAACAAAGCAACGGAGCCTATGGCACTTCCACTTATGGTCCTATAGCTTAGGGAAATTAAAATCAAAAACACACAGCCAACCCAAAGTTTCAGACGGCTTTGTTTACAAGAACCTCGTCTACGGTACAGGTTAAATATCCCAGAAAGCAAAAAATGGATAAAGAAATTGTGGTACGTACGTACAATGGAATATCACTCACCAATGAAATCTATGTCATCTGGCCCGTCGTGGCATAATGAGTGGATTCAGGTACGATGATTCTCAGTGAAATAAGTCCCACAGAAAATGAAACATCATAAGGTGTCACTAATAAACGGAATGTAATCTTGGCTACACATGAACTGAATTACAAAACAGAACAGGGTCTCAAATTTAGAAAACCAACTTATGTTTGCGTAAGGGGAAAGGTGAGTTGGGGTGCTGCATAACACCAGAGATAGAAAGTAGCACAGATACCATTCCATATGTCAAATACGTAATAGTCAAGACATACCCCTTGCTCAACGAAATGGGCTAAACACCCTATATTCAACACCAAGGAATACACCTGACTAGAAATAATCTTCAAACACATGGATTTATATGTCTCCATAAGAGAATCAAGCGTGTGTACAGCTGCATGAAGGCAGCAGAGGAAATCCGATAAATCCTATTATCAAAATGAATTACAAAAACAAAACACAATGACAGTGAAATAGAGAGCAATTCTTAAATAATTCATTCAGGGCTTGTGATGCAACCTGGATTTACCTCAACTACACCCAGAGCTGAGTGAGACATAAGGTTGGACACATCGGGCTGATAGCATTGGTGAGGTTCGATGAGCAAATGCAGACCATTTGAAGTCATAATACATGGTACACATTCCATGGGTCCCAACTCTCCAGTTTTAAGCGATTCTTCCTTCAGCTAAAGCATGCATGGGAAACCCACAGTATGGTGCACCGTGTGACCGGGAAACGTTTTCAAATGCATCTCAGTTTTCGTCCCCTTTTACTCGGGTTCATAATTCCAGACCCTTTATTAACACTCTCCCCACTTGGAGAGTCAGTGCCTTTAACCTCCTGTTTGGCACAGTTTGCAATTTCTGCGCAAGATGAACAGGAATAGGGAGAACCAATGAGAGACTAGCTGTAGGTGTCTGCACGGGCAAATTTAACGCTCATTTCCAACCAGGAACAGGAATTAACCAAAGGCTCTGCATGCCGTGCCGGAACCAGATTAGGGCCTGAAGCAATCCTGCGGGTTTGCGGCCAGCTCACAAGAAAGCGATTTGAAGAAAGGAGCTCAGGGGCACTGTAATTCTCAAACCTGCAAAGTTATAAATGACAGCTATCGTCCAAAAATATATTGAAGGAAGGCTGCGAAGAGGACTTGAAATCGGGGCAGAATTGCAGGAAAGCGGTTTCAGGGAGTAGAGTGGAATTGCATTTAAAGCATAGGAAAAGAGGCAGAACGTCGACAATGATGCACGTGGCCAAAAAGGGCGTATGCGTTTTTTCCTGATTATATTCAGGAAAAAACGCATATGCACTTTTTGAACAACCAAGCAAGCATGTTAGAGAAATCTGCACTACAATGAAGTCTCACTGCCCCCCAATCAAAAGGGCCATCTGAAAAAAGTGTAAAATCCAAAAAGGCAGCACAGGCCATGGAGAACAGGGAGCCATGTTATGCTGATGGGTGGGATGTAAATTGCCAACAGCCACCCTGGAGAAGTGTATGGTGTTTCCTGAAACACCTAAAAAACAAAGCAACGGAGCCTACGGTACATCCACTTATGGTCCTATAGCTTAGGGAAATTAAAATCAAAAACACACAGCCGCCCCAATGTTTCAGACGGCTCTGTTTACAAGAACATCTTCTACGGTACAAGTTAAATATCCCAGAAAGCGAAAAATGGATAAAGAAGTTGTGGTACGTACGTACAATGGAATATCACTCACCAATGAAATCTATATCATCAGGCCCATCGTGGCATAATGATTGAATTCAGGTACAATGATTCTAAGTGAAATAAGTCACACAGAAAATGAAACATCATAAGATATCACTAATACACGGAATGTAATCTTGGCTACACATGAACTGAATTACAAAACAGAACAGGGTCTCAAATTTAGAAAACCAACTTATGTTTGCTTAAGGGGAAAGGTGAGTTGGGTGCTGCATAAAACCAGAGACAGAAATTAGCACAGATTCCATTCCATAAGTCAAATACGTAATAGTCAAGACATACCACTTGCTCAACGAAATGGGCTAAACACCCTATATTCAACGCCTAGGAATACACCTGACTAGTAAGAATCTTCAAACCCATGGACTTATATGTCTCCATAAGAGAATGAAGCGTGTGTACAGCTGCATGAAGGCAGCAGAGAAAATCCGATAAATCCTATTATCAAAATGAATTACAAAAAAAAAACACAATGACAGTGAAATAGAGAGCAATTCTTAAATAATTCATTCAGGGCTTGTGATGCAACCTGGATTTACCTCATCTAAACCCAGAGCTGAAAGAGACATAAGGTTGGACACTTCGGGCTGATAGCATTGGTGAGGTTCGATGAGCAAATGCAGACCATTTGAAGTCATACTGCATAGTACCCATTCCATGGGTCCCAACTCTCCAGGTTTAAGTGATTCTTCCTTCAGCTAAAGCATGCATGGGAAACCCACAGTATGGTGCACCGTGTGACCGGGAAACGTTTTCAAATGCATCTCAGTTTTGTCCCCTTTTACTCGGGTTCACAATTCCAGACCCTTTACTAACACTCTCCCCACTTGGAGTGTCAGTGCCTTTAACCTCCTGTTTGGCACAGTTTGCAATTTCTGCGCAAGATGAACAGGAATAGGGAGAACCAATGAGAGACTAGCTGTAGGTGTCTGCACGGGCAAATTTAATGCTCATTTCCCACCAGGAAGAGGAGTTAACCAAAGGCTCAGCATGCCGTGCCGGAACCAGATTAGGGCCTGAAGCAATCCTGTGGGTTTGCGGCCAGCTCACAAGAAAGAGATTTGAAAAAAGGAGCTCATGGGCACTGTAATTCACAAACCTGCAGAGTAATAAATGACAGCTATCGTCCAAAAATATATTGAAGGAAGGCTGCGAAGAGGACTTGAAAGCGGGGCAGAATTGCAGGAAAACGATTTCAGGGGGTAGACTGGAATTGCATTTAAAGCATAGGAAAAGAGGCAGAACGTCGACAATGATGCACTTGGCCAAAAAGTGCATATGCGTTTTTTCCTGATTCAGGAAAAAACGCATACGCCCTTTTTGGCCAACCAAGCAAGCATGTTAAAGAAATCTGCACTACAATGAAGTCTCACTGCCCCCCGGTCAAAAGGGCCATCTGAAAAAAGTGTAAAATCCAGAAATGCAGCACAGGCCATGGAGAACAGGGAGCCTTGTTATGCTGATGGGTGGGATGTAAATTGCCAACAGCCACTCTGGAGAAGTGTATGGTGTTTCCTGAAACACCTAAAAAATAAAGTAACGGAGCCTACGGCACTTCCACTTATGGTCCTATAGCTTATGGAAATTAAAATCAAAAACACACAGCCGCCCCAAAGTTTCAGACGGCTCTGTTTACAAGAACATCTTCTACGGTACAAGTTAAATATCCCAGAAAGCGAAAAATGGATAAAGAAGTTGTGGTACATACGTACAATGGAATATCACTCACCAATGAAATCTATATCATCAGGCCCGTCGTGGCATAATGATTGAATTCAGGTACAATGATTCTAAGTGAAATAAGTCACACAGAAAATGAAATATCATAAGATATCACTAATAAACGGAATGTAATCTTGGCTACCCATGAACTGAATTACAAAACAGAACAGGGTCTCAAATTTAGAAAACCAACTTATGTTTGCTTAAGGGGAAAGGTGAGTTGGGTGCTGCATAAAACCAGAGATAGAAATTAGCACAGATACCATTCCATAAGTCAAATATGTAATAGTCAATACCTACACCTTGCTCAACGAAATGGCCTAAACACCCTATATTCAACGCCTAGGAATACACCTGACTAGTAAGAATCTTCAAACCCATGGATTTATATGTCTCCATAAGAGAATCAAGCGTGTGTACAGCTGCATGAAGGCAGCAGAGAAAATCCGATAAATCCTATTATCAAAATGAATTACAAAATCAAAACACAATGACAGTGAAATAGAGACCAATTCTTAAATAATTCATTCAGGGCTTGTGATGCAACCTGGATTTACCTCATCTAAACCCAGAGCTGAGAGAGACATAAGGTTGGACACTTCGGGCTGATAGCATTGGTGAGGTTCGATGAGCAAATGCAGACCATTTGAAGTCATACTGCATGGTACCCATTCCATGGGTCCCAACTCTCCAGGTTTAAGTGATTCTTCCTTCAGCTAAAGCATGCATGGGAAACCCACAGTGTGGTGCACCATGTGACCGGGAAACGTTTTCAAATGCATCTCAGTTTTGTCCCCTTTTACTCGGGTTCACAATTCCAGACCCTTTACTAACACTCTCCCCACTTGGAGAGTCAGTGCCTTTAAACTCCTGTTTGGCACAATTTGCAATTTCTGCGCAAGATGCACAGGAATAGGGAGAACCAATGAGAGACTAGCTGTAGGTGTATGCATGGGCAAATTTAACGCTCATTTCCAACCAGGAAGAGGAATTAACCAAAGGCTCAGCATGCCGTGCCGGAACCAGATTAGGGCCTGAAGCAATCCTGCGGGTTTGCGGCCAGCTCACAAGAAAGAGATTGGAAGAAAGGAGCTCAGGGGCACTGTAATTCACAAACCTGCAGAGTTATAAATGACAGCTATCGTCCAAAAATATATTGAAGGAAGGCTGCGAAGAGGACTTGAAAGCGGGGCAGAATTGCAGGAAAACGATTTCAGGGGGTAGACTGGAATTGCATTTAAAGCATAGGAAAAGAGGCAGAACGTCGACAATGATGCACTTGGCCAAAAAGGGCGTATGCGTTTTTTCCTGAATATATTCAGGAAAAAACGCATACGCTCTTTCGGCCAACCAAGCAAGCATGTTAAAGAAATCTGCACTACAATGAAGTCTCACTGCCCCCAGGTCAATAGGGCCATCTGAAAAAAGTGTAAAATCTAGAAATGCAGCACAGACCATGGAGAACAGGGAGCCTTGTTATGCTGATGGGTAGGATGTAAATTGCCAACAGCCACTTTGGAGAAGTGTATGGTGTTTCCTGAAACACCTAAAAAACAAAGCAACGGAGCCTATGGCACTTCCACTTATGGTCCTATAGCTTAGGGAAATTAAAATCAAAAACACACAGCCAACCCAAAGTTTCAGACGGCTTTGTTTACAAGAACCTCGTCTACGGTACAGGTTAAATATCCCAGAAAGCAAAAAATGGATAAAGAAATTGTGGTACGTACGTACAATGGAATATCACTCACCAATGAAATCTATGTCATCTGGCCCGTCGTGGCATAATGAGTGGATTCAGGTACGATGATTCTCAGTGAAATAAGTCCCACAGAAAATGAAACATCATAAGGTGTCACTAATAAACGGAATATAATCTTGGCTACACATGAACTGAATTACAAAACAGAACAGGGTCTCAAATTTAGAAAACCAACTTATGTTTGCGTAAGGGGAAAGGTGAGTTGGGGTGCTGCATAACACCAGAGATAGAAAGTAGCACAGATACCATTCCATATGTCAAATACGTAATAGTCAAGACATACCCCTTGCTCAACGAAATGGGCTAAACACCCTATATTCAACACCAAGGAATACACCTGACTAGAAATAATCTTCAAACACATGGATTTATATGTCTCCATAAGAGAATCAAGCGTGTGTACAGCTGCATGAAGGCAGCAGAGGAAATCCGATAAATCCTATTATCAAAATGAATTACAAAAACAAAACACAATGACAGTGAAATAGAGAGCAATTCTTAAATAATTCATTCAGGGCTTGTGATGCAACCTGGATTTACCTCAACTACACCCAGAGCTGAGTGAGACATAAGGTTGGACACATCGGGCTGATAGCATTGGTGAGGTTCGATGAGCAAATGCAGACCATTTGAAGTCATAATACATGGTACACATTCCATGGGTCCCAACTCTCCAGTTTTAAGCGATTCTTCCTTCAGCTAAAGCATGCATGGGAAACCCACAGTATGGTGCACCGTGTGACCGGGAAACGTTTTCAAATGCATCTCAGTTTTCGTCCCCTTTTACTCGGGTTCATAATTCCAGACCCTTTATTAACACTCTCCCCACTTGGAGAGTCAGTGCCTTTAACCTCCTGTTTGGCACAGTTTGCAATTTCTGCGCAAGATGAACAGGAATAGGGAGAACCAATGAGAGACTAGCTGTAGGTGTCTGCACGGGCAAATTTAACGCTCATTTCCAACCAGGAACAGGAATTAACCAAAGGCTCTGCATGCCGTGCCGGAACCAGATTAGGGCCTGAAGCAATCCTGCGGGTTTGCGGCCAGCTCACAAGAAAGCGATTTGAAGAAAGGAGCTCAGGGGCACTGTAATTCTCAAACCTGCAAAGTTATAAATGACAGCTATCGTCCAAAAATATATTGAAGGAAGGCTGCGAAGAGGACTTGAAATCGGGGCAGAATTGCAGGAAAGCGGTTTCAGGGAGTAGAGTGGAATTGCATTTAAAGCATAGGAAAAGAGGCAGAACGTCGACAATGATGCACGTGGCCAAAAAGGGCGTATGCGTTTTTTCCTGATTATATTCAGGAAAAAACGCATATGCACTTTTTGAACAACCAAGCAAGCATGTTAGAGAAATCTGCACTACAATGAAGTCTCACTGCCCCCCAATCAAAAGGGCCATCTGAAAAAAGTGTAAAATCCAAAAAGGCAGCACAGGCCATGGAGAACAGGGAGCCATGTTATGCTGATGGGTGGGATGTAAATTGCCAACAGCCACCCTGGAGAAGTGTATGGTGTTTCCTGAAACACCTAAAAAACAAAGCAACGGAGCCTACGGTACATCCACTTATGGTCCTATAGCTTAGGGAAATTAAAATCAAAAACACACAGCCGCCCCAATGTTTCAGACGGCTCTGTTTACAAGAACATCTTCTACGGTACAAGTTAAATATCCCAGAAAGCGAAAAATGGATAAAGAAGTTGTGGTACGTACGTACAATGGAATATCACTCACCAATGAAATCTATATCATCAGGCCCATCGTGGCATAATGATTGAATTCAGGTACAATGATTCTAAGTGAAATAAGTCACACAGAAAATGAAACATCATAAGATATCACTAATACACGGAATGTAATCTTGGCTACACATGAACTGAATTACAAAACAGAACAGGGTCTCAAATTTAGAAAACCAACTTATGTTTGCTTAAGGGGAAAGGTGAGTTGGGTGCTGCATAAAACCAGAGATAGAAATTAGCACAGATACCATTCCATACGTCAAATATGTAATAGTCAAGTCCTACCACTTGCTCAACGAAATGGGCTAAACACCCTATATTCAACACCTAGGAATACACCTGACTAGTAAAATCTTCAAACCCATGGATTTATATGTCTCCATAAGAGAATCAAGCGTGTGTACAGTTGCATGAAGGCAGCAGAGAAAATCCGATAAATCCTATTATCAAAATGAATTACAAAAACAAAACACAATGACAGTGAAATAGAGAACAATTCTTAAATAATTCATTCAGGGCTTGTGATGCAACCTGGATTTACCTCATCTAAACCCAGAGCTGAGAGAGACATAAGGTTGGACACTTCGGGCTGATAGCATTGGTGAGGTTCGATGAGCAAATGCAGACCATTTGAAGTCATACTTCATGGTACCCTTTCCATGGGTCCGAACTCTCCAGGTTTAAGTGATTCTTCCTTCAGCTAAAGCATGCATGGGAAACCCACAGTATGGTGCACCGTGTGACTGGGAAACGTTTTCAAATGCATCTCAGTTTTGTCCCCTTTTACTCGGGTTCACAATTCCAGACCCTTTACTAACACTCTCCCCACTTGGAGAGTCAGTGCCTTTAACCTCCTGTTTGGCACAGTTTGCAATTTCTGCGCAAGATGAACAGGAATAGGGAGAACCAATGAGAGACTAGCTGTAGGTGTCTGCACGGGCAAATTTAATGCTCATTTCCCACCAGGAAGAGGAATTAACCAAAGGCTCAGCATGAGGTGCCGGAAACAGATTAGGGCCTGAAGCAATCCTGCGGGTTTGCGGCCAGCTCACAAGAAAGCGATTTGAAGAAAGGAGCTCAGGGGCACTGTAATTCACAAACCTGCAGAGTTATAAATGACAGCTATCGTCCAAAAATATATTGAAGGAAGGCTGCGAAGAGGACTTGAAAGCGGGGCAGAATTGCAGGAAAACGATTTCAGGGGGTAGACTGGAATTGCATTTAAAGCATAGGAAAAGAGGCAGAACGTCGACAATGATGCACTTGGCCAAAAAGGGCGTATGCGTTTACGCACTTTTTGGCCAACCAAGCAAGCATGTTAAAGAAATCAGCACTACAATGAAGTCTCACTGTCCACCGGTCAAAAGGGCCATCTGAAAAAAGTGTAAAATCCAGGAATACAGCACAGGCCATGGAGAACAGGGAGCCTTGTTATGCTGATGGGTGGGATGTAAATTGCCAACGGCCACTCTGGAGAAGTGTATGGTGTTTCCTGAAACACCTAAAAAACAAAGCAACGGAGCCTATGGCACTTCCAATTATGGTCCTATAGCTTAGGGAAATTAAAATCAAAAACACACAGCCAACCCAAAGTTTCAGACGGCTCTGTTTACAAGAACCTCGTCTACGGTACAAGTTAAATATCCCAGAAAGCGAAAAATGGATAAAGAAGTTGTGGTACGTACGTACAATGGAATATCACTCACCAATGAAAGCTATGTCATCTGGCGCGTCGTGGCATAATGAGTGGATTCAGGTACGATGATTCTAAGTGAAATAAGTCACACAGAAAATGAAACATCATAAGATATCACTAATACACCGAATGAAATCGTGGCTACACATGAACTGAATTACAAAACAGAACAGGGTCTCAAATTTAGAAAACCAACTTATGTTTGCGTAAGGGGAAAGGTGAGTTGGGGTGCTGCATAAAACCAGAGTTAGAAATTAGCACAGGTACCATTCCATATGTCAAATACATAATAGTCAAGACCTACCCCTTGCTCAATGAAATGGGCTAAACACCCTATATTCAACGCCTAGGAATACACCTGACTAGTAAGAATCTTCAAACCCATGGATTTATATGTCTCCATAAGAGAATCAAGCGTGTGTACAGCTGCATGAAGGCAGCAGAGAAAATCCGATAAATCCTATTATCAAAATGAATTACAAAAACAAAACACAATGACAGTGAAATAGAGAGCAATTCTTAAATAATTCATTCAGGGCTTGTGATGCAACCTGGATTTACCTCATCTAAACCCAGAGCTGAGGGAGACATAAGGTTGGACACTTCGGGATGATAGCATTGGTGAGGTTCGATGAGCAAATGCAGACCATTTGAAGTCATACTGCATGGTACCCATTCCATGGGTCCCAACCCTCCAGGTTTAAGTGATTCTTCCTTCAGCTAAAGCATGCATGGGAAACCCACAGTATGGTGCACCGTGTGACCGGGAAACGTTTTCAAATGAATCTCAGTTTTGTCCCCTTTTACTCGGGTTCACAATTCCAGACCCTTTACTAACACTCTCCTCACTTGGAGAGTCAGTGCCTTTAACATGCTGTTTGGCACAGTTTGCAATTTCTGCGCAAGATGAACAGGAATAGGGAGAACCAATGAGAGACTAGCTGTAGGTGTCTGCATGGGCAAATTTAACGCTCATTTCCAACCAGGTAGAGGAATTAACCAAAGGCTCAGCATGCCGTGCCGGAACCAGATTAGGGCCTGAAGCAATCCTGCGGGTTTGCGGCCAGCTCACAAGAAAGCGATTTGAAGAAAGGAGCTCAGGGGCACTGTAATTCACAAACCTGCAGAGTTATAAATGACAGCTATCGTCCAAAAATATATTGAAGGAAGGCTGCGAAGAAGACTTGAAAGCGGGGCAGAATTGCAGGAAAACGATTTCAGGGGGTAGACTGGAATTGCATTTAAAGCATAGGAAAAGAGGCAGCAGGTCGACAATGATGTACTTGGCCAAAAAGGGCGTATGCGTTTTTTCCTGAATATATTCAGGAAAAAACGCATACGCCCTTTTTGGCCAACCAAGCAAGCATGTTAAAGAAATCTGCACTACAATGAAGTCTCACTGCCCACCGGTCAAAAGGGCCATCTGAAAAATGTGTAAAATCCAGAAATGCAGCACAGGCCACAGAGAACCGGGAGCCTTGTTATGCTGATGGGTGGGATGTAAATTGCCAACAGCCACTCTGGAGAAGTGTATGGTGTTTCCTGAAACACCAAAAAACAAAGCAACGGAGCCTACGGCACTTCCACTTATGGTCCTATAGCTTAGGGAAATTAAAATCAAAAACACACAGCCACCCCAAAGTTTCAGACGGCTCTCTTTACAAGAACCTCATCTACGGTACAAGTTAAATATCCCAGAAAGCGAAAAATGGATAAAGAAGTTGTGGTACGTACGTACAATGGAATATCACTCACCAATGAAATCTATGTCATCTGGCCCGTCGTGGCATAATGAGTGGATTCAGGTACGATGATTCTAAGTGAAATAAGTCACACAGAAAATGAAACATCATAAGATATCACTAATACACCGAATGTAATCTTGGCTACACATGAACTGAATTACAAAACAGAACAGGGTCTCAAATTTAGAAAACCATCTTATGTTTGCTTAAGGGGAAAGGTGAGTTGGGGTGCTGCATAAAACAAGAGATAGAAATTAGCACAGATACCATTCCATATGTCAAATACGTACTAGTCAAGACATACCCCTTGCTCAACGAAATGGGCTAAACACCCTATATTCAACGCCTAGGAATACACCTGACTAGTAAGAATCTTCAAACCCATGGATTTATATGTCTCCATAAGAGAATCAAGGGTGTGTACAGCTGCATGAAGGCAGCAGAGAAAATCTGATAAATCCCATTATCAAAATGAATTAAAAAACCAAACACAATGACAGTGAAATAGAGAGAAATTCTTAAATAATTCATTCAGGGCTTGTGATGCAACCTGGATTTACCTCATCTAAACCCAGAGCTGAGTGAGACATAAGGTTGGACAGTTCGGGCTGATAGCATTGGTGAGGTTCGATGAGCAAATGCAGACCATTTGAAGTCATACTGCATGGTACCCATTCCATGGGTCCCAACTCTCCAGGTTTAAGCGATTCTTCCTTCAGCTAAAGCATGCATGGGAAACCCACAGTATGGTGCACCATCTTACTGGGAAACGTTTTCAAATGCATCTGAGTTTTCGTCCCCTTTTACTCGGGTTCACAATTCCAGACCCTTTACTAACACTCTCCCCACTTGGAGAGTCAGTGCCTTTAACCTCCTGTTTGGCACAGTTTGCAATTTCTGCGCAAGATGAACAGGAATAGGGAGAACCAATGAGAGACTAGCTGTAGGTGTCTGCACGGGCAAATTTATCGCTCATTTCCAACCAGGAAGAGGAATTAACCAAAGGCTCAGCATGCCGTGCAGGAACCAGATTAGGGCCTGAAGCCATCCTGCGGGTTTGCGGCCAGCTCACAAGAAAGTGATTTGAAGAAAGGAGCTCAGGGCCACTGTAATTCACAAACCTGCAGAGTTATAAATGACAGCTATCGTCCGAAAATATATTGAAGGAAGGCTGCGAAGAGGACTTGAAAGCGGGGCAGAATTGCAGGAAAACGATTTCAGGGGGTAGACTGGAATTGCATTTAAAGCATAGGAAAAGAGGCAGAACGTCGACAATGATGCACTTGGCCAAAAATGGCGTATGCGTTTTTTCCTGAATATATTCAGGAAAAAACGCATACGCACTTTTTGGCCAAACAAGCAAGCATGTTACGGAAATCTGCACTACAATGAAGTCTCACTGCCCCCCGGTCAAAAGGGCCATCTGAAAAAAGTGTAAAATCCAGAAATTCAGCACAGTCCATGGAGAACAGGGAGCCTTGTTATGCTGATGGGTGGGATGTAAATTGCCAACAGCCACTCTGGAGAATTGTATGGTGTTTCCTGAAACACCTAAAAAACAAAGCAATGGAGCCTCCGGCACTTCCACTTATGGTCCTATAGCTTAGGGAAATTAAAATCAAAAACACACAGCCACCCAAAAGTTTCAGACGGCTCTGTTTACAAGAACCTCGTCTACGGTACAAGTTAAATATCCCAGAAAGCGAAAAATGGATAAAGAAGTTGTGGTACGTACGTACAATGGAATATCACTCACCAATGAATTCTATGTCATCTGGCCCGTCGTGGCATAATGAGTGGATTCAGGTACGATGATTCTAAGTGAAATAAGTCACACAGAAAATGAAACATCATAAGATATCACTAATACACCGAATGTAATCTTGGCTACACATGAACTGAATTACAAAACAGAACAGGGTCTCAAATTTTGAAAACCAACTTATGTTTGCATAAGGGGAAAGGTGAGTTGGGGTGCTGCATAAAACCAGAGATAGAAATTAGCACAGATACCATTCCATACGTCAAATATGTAATAGTCAAGACCTACCCCTTGCTCAACGAAATGGGCTAAACACCCTATATTCAACACCTAGGAATACACCTGACTAGTAAGAATCTTCAAACCCATGGATTTATATGTCTCCATAAGAGAATCAAGCGTTTGTACAGCTGCATGAAGGCAGAAGAGAAAATCCGATAAATCCTATTATCAAAATGAATTACAAAAACAAAACACAATGACAGTGAAATAGAGAGCAATTCTTATATAATTCATTCAGTTCTTGTGATGCAACCTGGATTTACCTCATCTACACCCAGAGCTGAGTGAGACATAAGGTTGTACACTTCGGGCTGATAACATTGGTGAGGTTCGATGAGCAAATGCAGACCATTTGAAGTCATACTGCATGGTACCCATTCCATGGGTCCCAACTCTCCAGGTTTAAGCGATTCTTCCTTCAGATAAAGCATGCATGGGAAACCCAGAGTATGGTGCACCATGTGACCGGGAAACGTTTTCAAATGCATCTCAGTTTTTGTCCCCTTTTACTCGGGTTCACAATTCCAGACCCTTTACTAACACTCTCCCCACTTGGAGAGTCAGTGCCTTTAACCTCCTGTTTGGCACAGTTTGCAATTTCTGCGCAAGATGAACAGGAATAGGGAGAACCAATGAGAGACTAGCTGTAGGTGTCTGCACGGGCAAATTTAACGCTCATTTCCAACCAGGAAGGGGAATAAACCAAAGGCTCAGCATGCCGTGCAGGAACAAGATTAGGGCCTGAAGCAATCCTGCGGGTTTGCGGCCAGCTCACAAGAAAGCGATTTGAAGAAAGGAGCTCAGGGGCACTGTAATTCACAAACCTGCAGAGTTATAAATGACAGCTATCGTCCGAAAATATATTGAAGGAAGGCTGTGAAGAGGACTTGAAAGCGGGGCAGAATTGCAGGAAAACGATTTCAGGGGGTAGACTGGAATTGCATTTAAAGCATAGGAAAAGAGGCAGAACGTCGACAATGACGCACTTGGCCAAAAAGGGCGTATGCGTTTTTTCCCGAATATATTCAGGAAAAAACGCATACACACTTTTTGGCCAACCAAGCAAGCATGTTAAAGAAATCTACACTACAATGAAGTCTCACTGCCCCCCGGTCAAAAGGGCCATCTGAAAAAAGTGTAAAATCCAGAAATGCAGCACAGGCCATGGAGAACAGGGAGCCTTGTTATGCTGATGGGTGGGATGTAAATTGCCAACAGCCACTCTGGAGAAGTGTATGGTGTTTCCTGAAACACCTAAAAAACAAAGCAACGGAGCCTACGGCACTTCCACTTATGGTCCTATAGCTTAGGGAAATTAAAATCAAAAACACACAGCCACCCCAAAGTTTCAGACGGCTCTGTTTACAAGAACCTCGTCTACGGTACAAGTTAAATATCCCAGAAAGCGAGAAATGGATAAAGAAGTTGTGGTACGTACGTACAATGGAATATCACTCACCAATGAAATCTATGTCATCTGGCGCATCGTGGCATAATGAGTGGATTCAGGTACGAGGATTCTAAGTGAAATAAGTCACACAGAAAATGAAATATCATAAGATATCACTAATACACCGAATATAATCTTGACTACACATGAACTGAATTACAAAACAGAACAGGGTCTCAAATTTAGAAAACCAACTTATGTTTGCGTAAGGGGAAAGGTGAGTTGGGGTTCTGCATAAAACCAGAGATAGAAATTAGCACAGATACCATTCCATATGTCAAATACGTAATAGTCAAGACCTACCCCTTGCTCAACGAAATGGGCTAAACACCCTATATTCAAAGCCTAGGAATACACCTGACTAGTAAGAATCTTCAAACCCATGGATTTATATGTCTCCAAAAGAGAATCAAGCGTGTGTACAGCTGCATGAAGGCAGCAGAGAAAATCTGATAAATCCCATTATCAAAATGAATTAAAAAACCAAACACAATGACAGTGAAATAGAGAGCAATTCTTAAATAATTCATTCACGTCTTGTGATGCAACCTGGATTTACCTCATCTAAACCCAGAGCTGAGTGAGACATAAGGTTGGACACTTCGGGCTGATAGCATTGGTGAGGTTCGATGAGCAAATGCAGACCATTTGAAATCATACTGCATGGTACCCATTCCATGGGTCCCAACTCTCCAGGTTTAAGCGATTCTTCCTTCAGCTAAAGCATGCATGGGAAACCCACAGTATGG
This sequence comes from Delphinapterus leucas, assembly GCF_059928025.1. Taxonomy (NCBI): domain Eukaryota; kingdom Metazoa; phylum Chordata; class Mammalia; order Artiodactyla; family Monodontidae; genus Delphinapterus; species Delphinapterus leucas. The sequence goes on from NW_028322233.1 coordinate 7,279,952, forward strand.
TGCACCATGTGACCGGGAAACGTTTTCAAATGCATCTCAGTTTTTGTCCCCTTTTACTCGGGTTCACAATTCCAGACCCTTTACTAACACTCTCCCCACTTGGAGAGTCAGTGCCTTTAACCTCCTGTTTGGCACAGTTTGCAATTTCTGCGCAAGATGAACAGGAATAGGGAGAACCAATGAGAGACTAGCTGTAGGTGTCTGCAGGGGCAAATTTAACGCTCATTTCCAACCAGGAAGAGGAATTAACCAAAGGCTCAGCATGCCGTGCAGGAACCAGATTAGGGCCTGAAGCAATCCTGCGGGTTTGCGGCCAGCTCACAAGAAAGCGATTAGAAGAAAGGAGCTCAGGGGCCAAGTAATTCACAAACCTGCAGAGTTATAAATGACAGCTATCGTCCGAAGATATATTGAAGGAAGGCTGCGAGGAGGACTTGAAAGCGGGGCAGAATTGCAGGAAAACGATTTCAGGGGGTAGACTGGAATTGCATTTAAAGCATAGGAAAAGAGGCAGAACGTCGAAAATGATGCACTTGGCCAAAAAGGGCGTATGCGTTTTTTCCTGAATATATTCAGGAAAAAACGCATACGCACTTTTTGGCCAACCAAGCAAGCATGTTAAAGAAATCTGCACTACAATGAAGTCTCACTGCCCACCGGTCAAAAGGGCCATCTCAAAAAAGTGTACAATCCAGAAATGCAGCACAGGCCATGGAGAACAGGGAGCCTTGTTATGCTGATGGGTGGGATGTAAATTGCCAACAGCCACTCTGGAAAAGTGTATGGTGTTTCCTGAAACACCTAAAAAACAAAGCAACGGAGCCTACGGCACTTCCACTTATGGTCCTATAGCTTAGGGAAATTAAAATCAAAAACACACAGCCACCCCAAAGTTTCAGACGGCTCTGTTTACAAGAACCTCGTCTACGGTACAAGTTAAATATCCCAGAAAGTGAAAAATGGATAAAGAAGTTGTGGTACGTACGTACAATGGAATATCACTCACCAATGAATTCTATGTCATCTGGCCCGTCGTGGCATAATGAGTGGATTCAGGTACGATGATTCTAAGTGAAATAAGTCACACAGAAAATGAAACATCATAAGATATCACTAATACACCGAATGTAAACTTGGCTACACATGAACTGAATTACAAAACAGAACAGGGTCTCAAATATTGAAAACCAACTTATGTTTGCGTAAGGGGAAATGTGAGTTGGGGTGCTGCATAAAACCAGAGTTAGAAATTAGCACAGATACCATTCCATATGTCAAATATGTAATAGTCAAGACCTACCCCTTGCTCAACGAAATGGGCTAAACACCCTATATTCAATGCCTAGGAGTACACCTGACTAGTAAGAATATTCAAACCCATGGATTTATATGTCTCCATAAGAGAATCAACCGTGTGTACAGCTGCATGAAAGCAGCAGAGAAAATCCGATAAATCCAATTATCAAAATGAATTACAAAAACAAAACAGAATGAAAGTGAAATAGAGAGCCATTCTTAAATAATTCATTCAGGGCTTCTCATGCAACCTGGATTTACCTCATCAAAACCCAGAGCTGAGTGAGACATAAGTTGGACACTTCAGGCTGATAGCATTGGTGAGATTCGATGAGCAAATGCAGACCATTTGAAGTCATACTGCATGGCACCCATTCCATGGGTCCCAACTCTCCAGGTTTAAGCGATTTTTCCTTCAGCTAAAACATGCATGGGAAACCCACAGTATGGTGCACCGTGTGACCGGGAAACGTTTTCAAATGCATCTCAGTTTTCGTCCCCTTTTAGTCGGGTTCACAATTCCAGACGCTTTACTAACACTCTCCCCACTTGAAGAGTCAGTGCCTTTAACCTGCTGTTTGGCACAGTTTGCAATTTCTGTGCAAGATGAACAGGAATAGGGAGAACCAATGAGAGACTAGCTGTAGGTGTCTGCTCGGGCTAATTTAACGCTCATTTCACACCAGGAAGAGGAATTAACCAAAGGCTCAGCATGCCGAGCCTGAAACAGATTAGGGCCTGAAGCAATCCTGCGGGTTTGCGGCCAGCTCACAAGAAAGCGATTTGAAGAAGGAGCTCAGGGGCACTGTAATTCACAGACCTGCAGAGTTATAAATGACAGCTATCGTCCAAAAATATATTGAAGGAAGGCTGCGAAGAGGACTTGAATGCGGGGCAGAATTGCAGGAAAATGATTTCAGGGGGTAGACTGGAATTGCATTTAAAGCATAGGAAAAGAGGCAGAACGTCGACAATGATGCACTTGGCCAAAAAGGGCGTATGCGTTTTTTCCTGAATATATTCAGGAAAAAATGCATACGCCCTTTTTGGCCAACCAAGCAAGCATGTTAAAGAAATCTGCACTACAATGAAGTCTCACTGCCCCCCGGTCAAAAGGGCCATCTGAAAAAAGTGTAAAATCCAGAAATGCAGCACAGGCCATGGAGAACAGGGAGCCTTGTTATGCTGATGGGTGGGATGTAAATTGCCAACAGCCACTCTGGAGAAGTTTATGGTGTTTCCTGAAACACCTAAAAAACGAAGCAACGGAGCCTACGGCACATCCACTTATGGTCCTATAGCTTAGGGAAATTAAAATCAAAAACACACAGCCACCCCAAAGTTTCAGACGGCTCTGTTTACAAGAACCTCGTCTACGGTACAAGTTAAATATCCCAGAAAGCGAAAAATGGATAAAGAAGTTGTGGTACGTACGTACAATGGAATATCACTCACCAATGAAATCTATGTCATCAGGCCCGTCGTGGCATAATGAGTGGATTCAGGTACGATGATTCTAAGTGAAATAAGTCACACAGAAAATGAAACATCATAAGATATCACTAATACACCGAATGTAATCTTGGCTACACATGAACTGAATTACAAAACAGAACAGGGTCTCAAATTTAGAAAACCAACTTATGTTTGCATAAGGGGAAAGGTGAGTTGGGGTGCTGCATAAAACCAGAGTTAGAAATTAGCACAGATACCATTCCATACGTCAAATATGTAATAGTCAAGACCTACCCCTTGCTCAACGAAATGGGCTAAACACCCTATATTCAACACCTAGGAATACACCTGACTAGTAAGAATCTTCAAACCCATGGATTTATATGTCTCCATAAGAGAATCAAGCGTTTGTACAGCTGCATGAAGGCAGAAGAGAAAATCCGATAAATCCCATTATCAAAATGAATTACAAAAACAAAACACAATGACAGTGAAATAGAGAGCAATTCTTATATAATTCATTCAGGTCTTGTGATGCAACCTGGATTTACCTCATCTACACCCAGAGCTGAGTGAGACATAAGGTTGTACACTTCGGGCTGATAACATTGGTGAGGTTCGATGAGCAAATGCAGACCATTTGAAGTCATACTGCATGGTACCCATTCCATGGGTCCCAACTCTCCAGGTTTAAGCGATTCTTCCTTCAGATAAAGCATGCATGGGAAACCCAGAGTATGGTGCACCATGTGACCGGGAAACGTTTTCAAATGCATCTCAGTTTTTGTCCCCTTTTACTCGGGTTCACAATTCCAGACCCTTTACTAACACTCTCCCCACTTGGAGAGTCAGTGCCTTTAACCTCCTGTTTGGCACAGTTTGCAATTTCTGCGCAAGATGAACAGGAATAGGGAGAACCAATGAGAGACTAGCTGTAGGTGTCTGCACGGGCAAATTTAACGCTCATTTCCAACCAGGAAGGGGAATAAACCAAAGGCTCAGCATGCCGTGCAGGAACCAGACTAGGGCCTGAAGCAATCCTGCGGGTTTGCGGCCAGCTCACAAGAAAGCGATTTGAAGAAAGGAGCTCAGGGGCACTGTAATTCACAAACCTGCAGAGTTATAAATGACAGCTATCGTCCGAAAATATATTGAAGGAAGGCTGTGAAGAGGACTTGAAAGCGGGGCAGAATTGCAGGAAAACGATTTCAGGGGGTAGACTGGAATTGCATTTAAAGCATAGGAAAAGAGGCAGAACGTCGACAATGATGCACTTGGCCAAAAAGGGCGTATGCGTTTTTTCCCGAATATATTCAGGAAAAAACGCATACGCACTTTTTGGCCAACCAAGCAAGCATGTTAAAGAAATCTACACTACAATGAAGTCTCACTGCCCCCCGGTCAAAAGGGCCATCTGAAAAAAGTGTAAAATCCAGAAATGCAGCACAGGCCATGGAGAACAGGGAGCCTTGTTATGCTGATGGGTGGGATGTAAATTGCCAACAGCCACTCTGGAGAAGTGTATGGTGTTACCTGAAACACCTAAAAAACAAAGCAACGGAGCCTACAGCACTTCCACTTATGGTCCTATAGCTTAGGGAAATTAAAATCAAAAACACACAGCCACCCCAAAGTTTCAGACGGCTCTGTTTACAAGAACCTCGTCTACGGTACAAGTTAAATATCCCAGAAAGCGAGAAGTGGATAAAGAAGTTGTGGTACGTACGTACAATGGAATATCACTCACCAATGAAATCTATGTCATCTGGCGCATCGTGGCATAATGAGTGGATTCAGGTACGATGATTCTAAGTGAAATAAGTCACACAGAAAATGAAATATCATAAGATATCACTAATACACCGAATGTAATCTTGGCTACACATGAACTGAATTACAAAACAGAACAGGGTCTCAAATTTAGAAAACCAACTTATGTTTGCGTAAGGGGAAAGGTGAGTTGGGGTGCTGCATAAAACCAGAGATAGAAATTAGCACAGATACCATTCCATACGTCAAATATGTAATAGTCAAGACCTACACCTTGCTCAACGAAATGGACTAAACACCCTATATTCAACACCTTGGAATACACCTGACTAGTAAGAATCTTCAAACCCATGGATTTATATGTCTCCATAAGAGAATCAAGCGTGTGTACAGCTGCATGAAGGCAGCAGAGAAAATCCGATAAATCTTATTATCAAAATGAATTACAAAAACAAAACAGAATGACAGTGAAATAGAGAGCAATTCTTAAATAATTCATTCAGGGCTTGTGATGCAACCTGGATTGACCTCATCAAAACCCAGAGCTGAGAGAGACATAAGGTTGGACACTTCGGGCTGATAGCTTTGGTGAGGTTCGATGAGCAAATGCAGACCATTTGAAGTCATACTTCATGGTACCCATTCCATGTGTCCCAAGTCTCCAGGTTTAAGTGATTCTTCCTTCAGCTAAAGCATGCATGGGAAACCCACAGTATGGTGCACCATGTGACCGGGAAACCTTTTCAAATGCATCTCAGTTTTTGTCCCCTTTTACTCGAGTTCACAATTCCAGACCCTTTACTAACACTCTCCCCACTTGGAGAGTCAGTGCCTTTAAACTCCGGTTTGGCACAGTTTGCAATTTCTGCGCAAGATGAACAGGAATAGGGAGAACCAATGAGAGACTAGCTGTAGGTGTCTGCACGGGCAAATTTAACGCTCATTTCCAACCAGGAAGAGGAATTAACCAAAGGCTCAGCATGCCGTGCCGGAACCAGATTAGGGCCTGAAGCAATCCTGCGGGTTTGCGGCCAGCTCACAAGAAAGCGATTTGTAGAAAGGAGCTCAGGGGCACTGTAATTCACAAACCTGCAGAGTTATAAATGACAGCTATCGTCCGAAAATATATTGAAGGAAGGCTGCGAAGAGGACTTGAAAGCGGGGCAGAATTGCAGGAAAACGATTTCAGGTGGTAGACTGGAATTGCATTTAAAGCATAGGAAAAGAGGCAGAACGTCGACAATGATGCACTTGGCCAAAAAGGGCGTATGCGTTTTTTCCCGAATATATTCAGGAAAAAACGCACACGCCCTTTTTGGCCAACCAAGCAAGCATGTTAAAGAAATCTGCACTACAATGAAGTCTCACTGCCCCCCGGTCAAAAGGGCCATCTGAAAAAAGTGTAAAATCCAGAAATACAGCACAGGCCATGGAGAACAGGGAGCCTTGTTATGCTGATGGGTGGGATGTAAATTGCCAACAGCCACTCTGGAGAAGTGTATGGTGTTTCCTGAAACACCTAAAAAACAAAGCAACGGAGCCTACGGCACTTCCACTTATGGTCCTATAGCTTATGGAAATTAAAATCAAAAACACACAGCCACCCCAAAGTTTCAGACGGCTCTGTTTACAAGAACCTCGTCTACGGTACAAGTTAAACATCCCAGAAAGTGAAAAATGGATAAAGAAGTTGTGGTACGTACGTACAAAGCAATATCACTCACCAATGAAATCTATGTCATCTGGCCCGTCGTGGCATAATGAGTGGATTCAGGTACGATGATTCTAAGTGAAATAACTCACACAGAAAATGAAACATCATAAGATGTCAGTAATACACGGAATGTAATCTTGGCTACACATGAACTGAATTACAAAACAGAACAGGGTCTCAAATTTAGAAAACCAACTTATGTTTGCTTAAGGGGAAAGGTGAGTTGGGGTGCTGCAATAAACCAGAGATAGAAATTAGCACAGATACCATTCCATACGTCAAATATGTAATAGTCAAGACCTACCCCTTGCTCAACCAAATGGGCTAAACACCCTATATTCAACGTCTAGGAATACACCTGACTAGAAAGAATATTAAATCCCATGGATTTATATGTCTCCATAAGAGAATCAAGCGTGTGTACAGCTGCATGAAGGCAGCAGAGAAAATCCGATAAATCCCATTATCAAAATGAATTACAAAAACAAAACAGAATGACAGTGAAATAGAGAGCAATTCCTAAATAATTCATTCAGGGCTTGTGATGCAACCTGGATTTACCTCATCTACAACCAGAGCTGAGAGAGACATAAGGTTGGACACTTCAGGCTGATAGCATTGGTGAGGTACGATGAGCAAATGCAGACCATTTGAAGTCATACTGCATGGTACCCATTCCATGGGTCCCAACTCTCCAGGTTTAAGCGATTCTACCTTCAGATAAAGCATGCATGGGAAACCCAGAGTATGGTGCACCATGTGACCGGGAAACGTTTTCAAATGCATCTCAGTTTTTGTCCCCTTTTACTCGGGTTCACAATTCCAGACCCTTTACTAACACTCTCCCCACTTGGAGAGTCAGTGCCTTTAACCTCCTGTTTGGCACAGTTTGCAATTTCTGCGCAAGATGAACAGGAATAGGGAGAACCAATGAGAGACTAGCTGTAGGTGTCTGCACGGGCAAATTTAACGCTCATTTCCAACCAGGAAGGGGAATAAACCAAAGGCTCAGCATGCCGTGCAGGAACAAGATTAGGGCCTGAAGCAATCCTGCGGGTTTGCGGCCAGCTCACAAGAAAGCGATTTGAAGAAAGGAGCTCAGGGGCACTGTAATTCACAAACCTGCAGAGTTATAAATGACAGCTATCGTCCGAAAATATATTGAAGGAAGGCTGTGAAGAGGACTTGAAAGCGGGGCAGAATTGCAGGAAAACGATTTCAGGGGGTAGACTGGAATTGCATTTAAAGCATAGGAAAAGAGGCAGAACGTCGACAATGACGCACTTGGCCAAAAAGGGCGTATGCGTTTTTTCCCGAATATATTCAGGAAAAAACGCATACGCCCTTTTTGGCCAACCAAGCAAGCATGTTAAAGAAATCTGCACTACAATGAAGTCTCACTGCCCACCGGTCAAAAGGGCCATCTCAAAAAAGTGTAAAATCCAGAAATGCAGCACAGGCCATGGAGAACAGGGAGCCTTGTTATGCTGATGGGTGGGATGTAAATTGCCAACAGCCACTCTGGAGAAGTGTATGGTGTTTCCTGAAACACCTAAAAAACAAAGCAACGGAGCCTACGGCACTTCCACTTATGGTCCTATAGCTTAGGGAAATTAAAATCAAAAACACACAGCCACCCCAAAGTTTCAGACGGCTCTGTTTACAAGAACCTCGTCTACGGTACAAGTTAAATATCCCAGAAAGTGAAAAATGGATAAAGAAGTTGTGGTACGTACGTACAATGGAATATCACTCACCAATGAAATCTATGTCATCTGGCCCGTCGTGGCATAATGAGTGGATTCAGGTACGATGATTCTAAGTGAAATAACTCACACAGAAAATGAAACATCATAAGATGTCACTAATACACGGAATGTAATCTTGGCTACACATGAATTGAATTACAAAACAGAACAGGGTCTCAAATTTAGAAAACCAACTTATGTTTGCTTAAGGGGAAAGGTGAGTTGGGGTGCTGCAAAAAACCAGAGATAGAAATTAGCACAGATACCATTCCATACGTCAAATGTGTAATAGTCAAGACCTACCCCTTGCTCAACCAAATGGGCTAAACACCCTATATACAACGTCTAGGAATACACCTGACTAGAAAGAATATTCAAACCCATGGATTTATATGTCTCCATAAGAGAATCTAGCGTGTGTACAGCTGCATGAAGGCAGCAGAGAAAATCCGATAAATCCCATTATCAAAATGAATTACAAAAACAAAACACAATGACAGTGAAATAGAGAGCAATTCTTAAATAATTCATTCAGGGCTTGTGATGCAACCTGGATTTACCTCATCTACACCCAGAGCTGAGTGAGGCATAAGGTTGGACACTTCAGGCTGATAGCATTGGTGAGGTTCGATGAGCAAATGCAGACCATTTGAAGTCATACTGCATGGTACCCATTCCATGGGTCCCAACTCTCCAGGTTTAAGCGATTCTTCCTTCAGCTAAAACATGCATGGGAAACCCACAGTATGGTGCACCGTGTGACCGGGAAACGTTTTCAAATGCATCTCAGTTTTCGTCCCCTTTTAGTCGGGTTCACAATTCCAGACCATTTACTAACACTCTCCCCACTTGGAGAGTCAGTGCCTTTAACCTCCTGTTTGGCACAGTTTGCAATTTCTGCGCAAGATGAACAGGAATAGGGAGAACCAATGAGAGACTAGCTGTAGGTGTCTGCACGGGCAAATTTAACGCTCATTTCCAACCAGGAAGGGGAATAAACCAAAGGCTCAGCATGCCGTGCAGGAACCAGATTAAGGCCTGAAGCAATCCTGCGGGTTTGCGGCCAGCTCACAAGAAAGCGATTTGAAGAAAGGAGCTCAGGGGCACTGTAATTCACAAACCTGCAGAGTTATAAATGACAGCTATCGTCCGAAAATATATTGAAGGAAGGCTGTGAAGAGGACTTGAAAGCGGGGCAGAATTGCAGGAAAACGATTTCAGGGGGTAGACTGGAATTGCATTTAAAGCATAGGAAAAGAGGCAGAACGTCGACAATGATGCACTTGGCCAAAAAGGGCGTATGCGTTTTTTCCCGAATATATTCAGGAAAAAACGCATACGCACTTTTTGGCCAACCAAGCAAGCATGTTAAAGAAATCTACACTACAATGAAGTCTCACTGCCCCCCGGTCAAAAGGGCCATCTGAAAAAAGTGTAAAATCCAGAAATGCAGCACAGGCCATGGAGAACAGGGAGCCTTGTTATGCTGATGGGTGGGATGTAAATTGCCAACAGCCACTCTGGAGAAGTGTATGGTGTTTCCTGAAACACCTAAAAAACAAAGCAACGGAGCCTACGGCACTTCCACTTATGGTCCTATAACTTAGGGAAATTAAAATCAAAAACACACAGCCACCCCAAAGTTTCAGACGGCTCTGTTTACAAGAACCTCGTCTACGGTACAAGTTAAATATCCCAGAAAGCGAGAAATGGATAAAAAAGTTGTGGTACGTACGTACAATGGAATATCACTCACCAATGAAATCTATGTCATCTGGCGCGTCGTGGCATAATGAGTGGATTCAGGTACGATGATTCTAAGTGAAATAAGTCACACAGAAAATGAAACATCATAAGATATCACTAATACACCGAATGTAATCTTGGCTACACATGAACTGAATTACAAAACAGAACAGGGTCTCAAATTTAGAAAACCAACTTATGTTTGTGTAACGGGAAAGGTGAGTTGGGGTGCTGTATAAAACCAGAGTTAGAAATTAGCACAGATACCATTCCATATGTCAAATACGTAACAGTCAAGACATACCCCTTGCTCAACGAAATGGGCTAAACACCCTATATTCAACGCCTAGGAATACACCTTACTAGTAAGAATCTTCAAACCCATGGATTTATATGTCTCCATAAGAGAATCAAGCGTGTGTACAGCTGCATGAAGTCAGCAGAGAAAATCTGATAAATCACATTATCAAAATGAATTAAAAAACCAAACACAATGACAGTGAAATAGAGAGCAATTCTTAAATAATTCATTCAGGGCTTGTGATGCAACCTGGATTTACTTCATCTAAACCCAGAGCTGAGTGAGACATAAGGTTGGACACTTCGGGCTGATAGCACTGGTGAGCTTCGATGAGCAAATGCCGACCATTTGAAATCATACTGCATGGTATCCATACCATGGGTCCCAACTCTCCAGGTTTAAGTGATTCTCCCTTCAGCTAAAGCATGCATGGGAAACCCACAGTATGCTGCAACATGTGACCGGGAAACGTTTTCAAATGCATCTCAGTTTTGTCCCCTTTTACTCGGGTTCACAATTCCAGACCCTTTACTAACACTCTCCCCACTTGGAGAGTCAGTGCCTTTAACCTGCTGTTTGGCACAGTTTGCAATTTCTGCGCAAGATGAACAGGAATAGGGAGAACCAATGAGAGACTAGCTGTAGGTGTCTGCACGGGCAAATTTAACACTCATTTCCAACCAGGAAGGGGAATAAACCAAAGGCTCAGCATGCCGTGCAGGAACCAGATTAGGGCCTGAAGCAATCCTGCGGGTTTGCGGCCAGCTCAGAAGAAAGCGATTTGAAGATAGGAGGTCAGGGGCACTGTAATTCACAAACCTGCAGAGTTATAAATGACAGCTATCGTCCGAAAATATATTGAAGGAAGGCTGCGAAGAGGAATTGAAAGCGGGGCAGAATTGCAGAAAAACGATTTCAGGGGGTAGACTGGAATTGCATTTAAAGCATAGGAAAAGAGGCAGAACGTCGACAATGATGCACTTGGCCAAAAAGGGCGTATGCGTTTTTTCCCGAATATATTCAGGAAAAAACGCATACGCACTTTTTTGCCAACCAAGCAAGCATGTTAAAGAAATCTGCACTACAATGAAGTCTCACTGCCCCCCGGTCAAAAGGGCCATCTGAAAAAAGTGTAAAATCCAGAAATGCAGCACAGGCCATGGAGAACAGGGAGCCTTGTTATGCTGATGGGTGGGATGTAAATTGCCAACAGCCACTCTGGAGAAGTGTATGGTGTTTCCTGAAACACCTAAAAAACAAAGCAACGGAGCCTACGGCACTTCCACTTATGGTCCTATAGCTTAGGGAAATTAAAATCAAAAACACACAGCCACCCCAAAGTTTCAGACGGCTCTGTTTACAAGAACCTCGTCTACGGTACAAGTTAAATATCCCAGAAAGCGAGAAGTGGATAAAGAAGTTGTGGTACGTACGTACAATGGAATATCACTCACCAATGAAATCTATGTCATCTGGCGCGTCGTGGCATAATGAGTGGATTCAGGTACGATGATTCTAAGTGAAATAAGTCACACAGAAAATGAAATATCATAAGATATCACTAATACACCGAATGTAATCTTGGCTACACATGAACTGAATTACAAAACAGAACAGGGTCTCAAATTTAGAAAACCAACTTATGTTTGTGTAACGGGAAAGGTGAGTTGGGGTGCTGCATAAAACCAGAGTTAGAAATTAGCACAGATACCATTCCATATGTCAAATACGTAACAGTCAAGACATACCCCTTGCTCAACGAAATGGGCTAAACACCCTATATTCAACGCCTAGGAATACACCTTACTAGTAAGAATCTTCAAACCCATGGATTTATATGTCTCCATAAGAGAATCAAGCGTGTGTACAGCTGCATGAAGTCAGCAGAGAAAATCTGATAAATCACATTATCAAAATGAATTAAAAAACCAAACACAATGACAGTGAAATAGAGAGCAATTCTTAAATAATTCATTCAGGGCTTGTGATGCAACCTGGATTTACTTCATCTAAACCCAGAGCTGAGTGAGACATAAGGTTGGACACTTCGGGCTGATAGCACTGGTGAGCTTCGATGAGCAAATGCCGACCATTTGAAATCATACTGCATGGTATCCATACCATGGGTCCCAACTCTCCAGGTTTAAGTGATTCTCCCTTCAGCTAAAGCATGCATGGGAAACCCACAGTATGCTGCAACATGTGACCGGGAAACGTTTTCAAATGCATCTCAGTTTTGTCCCCTTTTACTCGGGTTCACAATTCCAGACCCTTTACTAACACTCTCCCCACTTGGAGAGTCAGTGCCTTTAACCTGCTGTTTGGCACAGTTTGCAATTTCTGCGCAAGATGAACAGGAATAGGGAGAACCAATGAGAGACTAGCTGTAGGTGTCTGCACGGGCAAATTTAACACTCATTTCCAACCAGGAAGGGGAATAAACCAAAGGCTCAGCATGCCGTGCAGGAACCAGATTAGGGCCTGAAGCAATCCTGCGGGTTTGCGGCCAGCTCAGAAGAAAGCGATTTGAAGATAGGAGGTCAGGGGCACTGTAATTCACAAACCTGCAGAGTTATAAATGACAGCTATCGTCCGAAAATATATTGAAGGAAGGCTGCGAAGAGGAATTGAAAGCGGGGCAGAATTGCAGAAAAACGATTTCAGGGGGTAGACTGGAATTGCATTTAAAGCATAGGAAAAGAGGCAGAACGTCGACAATGATGCACTTGGCCAAAAAGGGCGTATGCGTTTTTTCCCGAATATATTCAGGAAAAAACGCATACGCACTTTTTTGCCAACCAAGCAAGCATGTTAAAGAAATCTGCACTACAATGAAGTCTCACTGCCCCCCGGTCAAAAGGGCCATCTGAAAAAAGTGTAAAATCCAGAAATGCAGCACAGGCCATGGAGAACAGGGAGCCTTGTTATGCTGATGGGTGGGATGTAAATTGCCAACAGCCACTCTGGAGAAATGTATGGTGTTTCCTGAAACACCTAAAAAACAAAGCAACGGAGCCTACGGCACTTCCACTTATGGTCCTATAGCTTAGGGAAATTAAAATCAAAAACACACAGCCACCCCAAAGTTTCAGACGGCTCTGTTTACAAGAACCTCGTCTACGGTACAAGTTAAATATCCCAGAAAGCGAGAAGTGGATAAAGAAGTTGTGGTACGTACGTACAATGGAATATCACTCACCAATGAAATCTATGTCATCTGGCGCGTCGTGGCATAATGAGTGGATTCAGGTACGATGATTCTAAGTGAAATAAGTCACACAGAAAATGAAATATCATAAGATATCACTAATACACCGAATGTAATCTTGGCTACACATGAACTGAATTACAAAACAGAACAGGGTCTCAAATTTAGAAAACCAACTTATGTTTGCTTAAGGGCAAAGGCGAGTTGGGGTGCTGCATAAAACCAGAGATAGAAATTAGCACAGATACCATTCCATACGTCAAACATGTAATAGTCAAGACCTACCCCTTGCTCAACGAAATGGGCTAAACACCCTATATTCAATGCCTAGGAATACACCTGACTAGAAAGAATTTTCAAACCCATGGATTTATATGTCTCCATAAGAGAATCAAGCGTGTGTACAGCTGCATGAAGGCAGCAGAGAAAATCCGATAAATCCCATTATCAAAATGAATTACAAAAACAAAACACAATGACAGTGAAATAGAGAGCAATTCTTAAATAATTCATTCAGGGCTTGTGATGCAACCAGGATTTACCTCAGCTACACCCAGAGCTGAGTGAGACATAAGGTTGGACACTTCGGGCTGATAGCATTGGTGAGGTTCGATGAGCAAATGCAGACCATTTGAAGTCATACTTCATGGAACCCATTCCATGGGTCCCAACTCTCCAGGTTTAAGCGATTCTTCCTTCAGCTAAAACATGCATGGGAATCCCACAGTATGGTGCACCGTGTCACCGGGAAACGTTTTCAAATGCATCTCAGTTTTCCTCCCCTTTTACTCGGGTTCACCATTCCAGACCCTTTTAACACTCTCCTCACTTGGAGAGCCAGTGCCTTTAACCTGCTGTTTGGCACAGTTTGCAATTTCTGCGCAAGATGAACAGGAATAGGGAGAACCAATGAGAGACCAGCTGTAGGTGTCTGCACGGGCAAATTTAACGCTCATTTCCAACCAGGAAGAGGAATTAACCAAAGGCTCAGCATGCCGTGCCGGAACCAGATTAGGGCCTGAAGCAATCCTGCGGGATTCGGGCCAGCTCACAAGAAAGCGATTTGAAGAAAGGAGCTCAGGGGCACTGTAATTCACAAACCTGCAGAGTTATAAATGACAGCTATCGTCCAAAAATATATTGAAGGTAGGCTGCGAAGAGGACTTGAAAGCGGGGCAGAATTGCAGGAAAACGATTTCAGGGGGTAGACTGGAATTGCATTTAAAGCATAGGAAAAGAGGCAGAACGTCGACAATGATGCACTTGGCCAAAAAGGGCTTATGCTTTTTTTCCTGAATATATTCAGGAAAAAACGCATACGCCCTTTTTGGCCAACCAAGCAAGCATGTTAAAGAAATCTGCACTACAATGAAGTCTCACTGCCCCCCGTCAAAAGGGTCATCTGAAAAATGTGTAAAATCCAGAAATGCAGCACAGGCCATGGAGAACAGGGAGCCTTGTTATGCTGATGGGTGGGATGTAAATTGCCAAGAGCCACTCTGGAGAAGTGTATGGTGTTTCCTGAAACACCTAAAAAACAAAGCAACGGAGCCTACGGCACTTCCACTTATGCTACTATAGATTAGGGAAATTAAAATCAAAAACACACAGCCACCGCAAAGTTTCTGACGGCTCTGTTTACAAGAACTTCATCTACGGTACAAGTTAAATATTCCAGAAAGCGAAAAATGGATAAAGAAGTTGTGGTACGTACGTACAATGGAGTATCATTCACCAATGAAAACTATTTCATCTGGCCCATCGTGGCATAATGAGTGGATTCCGGTACGATGATTCTAAGTGAAATAAGTCACACAGAAAATGAAACATCATAAGATATCACTAATACACCGAATGTAATCTTGGCTACACATGAACTGAATTACAAAACAGAACAGGGTCTCAAATTTAGAAAACCAACTTATGTTTGCTTAAGAGGAAAGGTGAGTTGGGGTGCTGCATAAAACCAGAGATAGATATTAGCACAGATACCATTCCATATGTTAAATATGTAATAGTGCAGACCTACCCCTTGCTCAACGAAATGGGATAAACACCCTATATTCAACGCCTAGGAATACACCTGACTAGAAAGAATTTTCAAACCCATGGATTTATATGTCTCCAAAAGAGAATCAAACGTGTGTACAGCTGCATGAAGGCAGCAGAGACAATCTGATAAATCCCATTATCAAAATGAATTACAAAAACAAAACACAATGACAGTGAAATAGAGAGCAATTCTTAAATAATTCATTCAGGGCTTGTGATGCAACCTGGATTTACCTCATCTACACCCAGAGCTGAGTGAGCCATAAGGTTGGACACTTCGGGCTGATAGCATTGGTGAGGTTCGATGAGCAAATGCAGACCATTTGAAGTCATACTGCATGGTACCCATTCCATGGGTCCCAACTCTCCAGGTTTAAGCGATTCTTCCTTCAGCTAAAGCATGCATGGGAAACCCAGAGTATGGTGCACTGTGTGACCGGGAAACTTTTTCAAATGCATCTCAGTTTTTGTCCTCTTTGACTCGGGTTCACAATTCCAGACCCTTTACTAACACTCTCCCCACTTGTAGAGTCAGTGCCTTTAACCTCCTGTTTGGCAGAGTTTGCAATTTCTGCGCAAGATGAACAGGAATAGGGAGAACCAATGAGAGACTAGCTGTAGGTGTCTGCACGGGCAAATTTAACACTCATTTCCCACCAGGAAGAGGAATTAACCAAAGGCTCAGCATGCCGTGCCGGAACCAGATTAGGGCCTGAAGCAATCCTGCGGGTTTGGGGCCAGCTCACAAGAAAGCGATTTGAAGAAAGGAGCTCAGGGGCACTGTAATTCACACACCTGCAGAGTTATAAAAGACAGCTATCGTCCAAAAATATATTGAAGGTAGGCTGCGAAGAGGACTTGAAAGCGGGGCAGAATTGCAGGAAAACGATTTCAGGGGGTAGACTGGAATTGCATTTAAAGCATAGGAAAAGAGGCAGAACGTCGACAATGATGCACTTGGCCAAAAAGGGCGTATGCGTTTTTTCCTGAATATATTCAGGAAAAAACGCATACGACCTTTTTGGCCAACCAAGCTAGCATGTTAAAGAAATCTGCACTACAATGAAGTCTCACTGCCCCCCGTCAAAAGGGTCATCTGAAAAAAGTGTAAAATCCACAAATGCAGCACAGGCCATGGAGAACAGGGAGCCTTGTTATGCTGATGGGTGGGATGTAAATTGCCAAGAGCCACTCTGGAGAAGTGTATGGTGTTTCCTGAAACACCTAAAAAACAAAGCAACGGAGCCTACGGCACTTCCACTTATGGTCCTATAGATTAGGGAAATTAAAATCAAAAACACACAGCCACCCCAAACTTTCAGACGTCTCTGTTTACAAGAACTTCATCTACGGTACAAGTTAAATATCCCAGAAAGCGAAAAATGGATAAAGAAGTTGTGGTACGTACGTACAATGGAATATCACTCACAAATGAAATCTATGTCATCTGGCCCATCGTGGCATAATGAGTGGATTCCGGTACGATGATTCTAAGTGAAATAAGTCACACAGAAAATGAAACATCATAAGATATCACTAATACACGGAATGTAATCTTGGCTACACATGAACTGAATTACAAAACAGAACAGGGTCTCAAATTTAGAAAACCAACTTATGTTTGCTTAACGGGAAAGGCGAGTTGGGGTGCTGCATAAAACCAGAGATAGAAAATAGCACAGATACCATTCCATACGTCAAACATGTAATAGTCAAGACCTACCCCTTGCTCAACGAAATTGGCTAAACACCCTATATTCAATGCCTAGGAATACACCTGACTAGATAGAATTTTCAAACCCATGGATTTATAGTCTCCATAAGAGAAACAAGCGTGTGTACAGCTGCAGGAAGGCAGCAGAGACAATCCGATAAATCCCATTATCAAAATGAATTACAAAAACAAAACACAATGACAGTGAAATAGAGAGCAATTCTTAAATAATTCATTCAGGGCTTGTGATGCAACCTGGATTTACCTCATCTACACTCAGAGCTGAGTGAGACATAAGGTTGGACACTTCGGGCTGATAACTTTGGTGAGGTTCGATGAGCAAATGCAGACCATTTGAAGTCATACTGCATGGTACCCATTCCATGGGTCCCAACTCTCCAGGTTTAAGCGATTCTTCCTTCAGCTAAAGCATGCATGGGAAACCCACAGTATGGTGCACCGTGTGGCCGGGAAACTTTTTCAAATGCATCTCAGGGTTCGTCCCCTTTTACTCGGGTTCACAATTCCAGACCCTTTACTAAAACTCTCCCCACTTGGAGAGTCAGTGCCTTTAACCTCCTGTTTGGCACAGTTTGCAATTTCTGCGCAAGATGATCAGGAATAGGGAGAACCAATGAGAGACTAGCTGTAGGTGTCTGCAGGGGCAAATTTAATGCTCATTTCCAAGCAGGAAGAGGAATTAACCAAAGGCTCAGCATGCCGTCCCGGAACCAGATTAGGGCCTGAAGCAATCCTGCGGGTTTGCGGCCAGCTCACAAGAAACCGATTTGAAGAAAGGAGCTCAGAGGAACTGTAATTCACAAACCTGCAAAGTTATAAATGACAACAATAGTCCAAAAATATATTGAAAGAAGGATGCGAAGAGAACTTGAAAGCGGGGCAGAATTGCAGGAAAACGATTTCAGGGGGTAGACTGGAATTGCATTTAAAGCATAGGAAAAGAGGCAGAACGTCGACAATGATGCACTTGGCCAAAAAGGGCGTATGCGTTTTTTCCTGAATATATTCAGGAAAAAACGCATACGCCCTTTTTGGCCAACCAAGCAACATGTTAAAGAAATCTGCACTACAATGAAGTCTCACTGCCCCCCGGTCAAAAGGGCCATCTAAAAAAAGTGTAAAATCCAGAAATGCAGCACAGGCCATGGAGAACAGGGAGCCGTGTTATGCTGATGGGTGGGATGTAAATTGCCAACAGCCACTCTGGAGAAGAGTATGGTGTTTCCTGAAACACCTAAAAAACAAAGCCACGGAGCCTCCGGCACTTCCACTTATGGTCCTATAACTTAGGGAAATTAAAATCAAAAACACACAGCCACTCCAAAGTTTCAGACGGCTCTGTTTACAAGAACCTCGTCTACGATACAAGTTAAATATCCGAGAAAGCGAAAAATGGATAAAGAAGTTGTGGTACGTACGTACAATTGAATATCACTCACCAATGATATATATGTCATCTGGCGCGTCGTGGCATAATGAGTGGATTCAGGTACTATGATTCTAAGTGAAATAAGTCACACAGAAAATGAAACATCATAAGATATCACTAATACACGGAATGTAATCTTGGCTACACATGAACTGAATTACAAAACAGAACAGGGTCTCAAATTTAGAAAACCAACTTATGTTTGCTTAAGGGGAAAGGTGAGTTGGGGTGCTGCATAAAACCAGAGATAGAAATTAGCACAGATACCATTCCATACGTCAAATATGTAATAGTCAAGACCTACCCCTTGCTCAACGAAATGCGCTAAACACCCTATATTCAACGCCTAGGAATACACCTGACTAGTAAGAATCTTCAAACCCATGGATTTATATGTCTCCATAAGAGAATCAAGCGTGTGTACAGCTGCATGAAGGCAGCAGAGACAATCCGATAAATCCCATTATCAAAATGAATTACAAAAACAAAACACAATGACAGTGAAATAGAGAGCAATTCTTAAATAATTCATTCAGGGCTTGTGATGCAACCTGGATTTACCTCATCTACACTCAGAGCTGAGTGAGACATAAGGTTGGACACTTCGGGCTGATAGCATTGGTGAGGTTCGATGAGCAAATGCAGACCATTTGAAGTCATACTGCATGGTACCCATTCCATGGGTCCCAACTCTCCAGGTTTAAGCGATTCTTCCTTCAGCTAAAGCATGCATGGGAAACCCACATTATGGTGCACCGTGTGGCGGGGAAACTTTTTCAAATGCATCTCAGAGTTCGTCCCCTTTTACTCGGGTTCACAATTCCAGACCCTTTACTAAAACTCTCCCCACTTGGAGAGTCAGTGCCTTTAACCTCCTGTTTGGCACAGTTTGCAATTTCTGCACAAGATGAACAGGAATAGGGAGAACCAATGAGAGACTAGCTGTAGGTCTATGCACGGGCAAATTTAACGCTCATTTCCAACCAGGAAGAGGAATTAACCAAAGGCTCAGCATGCCGTCCCGGAACCAGATTACGGCCTGAAACAATCCTGCGGGTTTGCGGCCAGCTCACAAGAAAGCGATTTGAAGAAAGGAGCTCAGGTGAACTGTAATTCACAAACCTGCAAAGTTATAAATGACAACTATAGTCCAAAAATATATTGAAGGAAGGCTGCGAAGAGGACTGAAAGCGGGGCAGAATTGCAGGAAAACGATTTCAGGGGGTAGACTGGAATTGCATTTAAAGCATAGGAAAAGAGGCAGAACGTCGACAATGATGCACTTGGCCAAAAAGGGCGTATGCGTTTTTTCTTGAATATATTCAGGAAAAAACGCATACGCCCTTTTTGGCCAACCAAGCAAGCATGTTAAAGAAATCTGCACTACAATGAAGTCTCACGGCCCCCCGGTCAAAAGGGCCATCTGAAAAAAGTGTAAAATCCAGAAATGCAGCACAGGCCATGGAGAACAGGGAGCCGTGTTATGCTGATGGGTGGGATGTAAATTGCCAACAGCCACTCTGGAGAAGAGTATGGTGTTTCCTGAAACACCTAAAAAACAAAGCAACGGAGCCTACGGCACTTCCACTTATGGTCCTATAGCTTAGGGAAATTAAAATCAAAAACACACAGCAACCCCAAAGTTTCAGACGGCTCTGTTTACAAGAACCTCGTCTACGATACAAGTTAAATATCCGAGAAAGCGAAAAATGGATAAAGAAGTTGTGGTACGTACGTACAATGTGATATCACTCATCAATGAAATCTATGTCATCTGGCCCGTCGTGGCATAATGATTGAATTCAGGTACAATGATTCTAAGTGAAATAAGTCACACAGAAAATGAAACATCATAAGATATCACTAATACACGGAATGTAATCTTGGCTACACATGAACTAAATTACAAAACAGAACAGGGTCTCAAATTTAGAAAACCAACTTATGTTTGCTTAAGGGGAAAGGTGAGTTGGGGTGCTGCATAAAACCAGAGATAGAAATTAGCACAGATACCATTCCATACGTCAAAGATGTAATAGTCAAGACCTACCCCTTGCTCAACGAAATGGGCTAAACACCCTATATTCAACACCTAGGAATACACCTGACTAGTAAGAATCTTCAAACCCATGGATTTATATGTCTCCATAAGAGAATCAAGCGTGTGTATAGCTGCATGAATGCAGCAGAGAAAATCCGATAAATCCCATTATCAAAATGAACTACAAAAACAAAACACAATGACAGTGAAATAGAGAGCAATTCTTAAATAATTCATTCAGGGCTTGTGATGCAACCTGGATTTACCTCATCTACACCCAGATCTGAGTGAGACATAAGGTTGGACACTTCGGGCTGATAGCATTGGTGAGGTTCGATGAGCAAATGCAGACCATTTGAAGTCATACTTCATGGAACCCATTCCATGGGTCCCAACTCTCCAGGTTTAAGCGATTCTTCCTTCAGCTAAAACATGCATGGGAAACCCACAGTATGGTGCAACGTGTGACCGGGAAACGTTTTCCAATGCATCTCAGTTTTTGACCTCTTTTACTCGGGTTCACCATTCCAGAACCTTTTAACACTCTCCTCACTTGGAGAGCCAGTGCCTTTAACCTGCTGTTTGGCACTGTTTGCAATTTCTGCGCAAGATGAACAGGAATAGGGAGAACCAATGAGAGACCAGCTGTAGGTGTCTGCACGGGCAAATTTAACGCTCATTTTCAACCAGGAAGATGAATTAACCAAACGCTCAGCATGCCGTGCCGGAACCAGATTAGGGCCTGAAGCAATCCTGCGGGTTTGCGGCCAGCTCACAAGAAAGCGATTTGAAGAAAGGAGCTCAGGGGCACTGTAATTCACAAACCTGCAGAGTTATAAATGACAGCTATCGTCCAAAAATATATTGAAGGAAGGCTGCGAAGAGGACTTGAAAGCGGGGCAGAATTGCAGGAAAACGATTTCAGGGGGTAGACTGGAATTGCATTTAAAGCATAGGACAAAAGGCAGAACGTCGACAATGATGCACTTGGCCAAAAAGGGCGTATGCGTTTTTTCCTTAATATATTCAGGAAAAAACGCATAGGCCCTTTTTGGCCAACCAAGCAAGCATGTTATAGGAATCTGCACTACAATGAAGTCTCACTGCCCCCCGGTCAAAAGGGCCATCTGAAAAAAGTGTAAAATCCAGAAATGCAGCACAGGCCATGGAGAACAGGGAGCCCTTTTATGCTGATGGGTGAGATGTAAATTGCCAACAGCCACTCTGGAGAAGTGTATGGTGTTTCCTGAAACACCTAAAAAACAAAGCAACGGAGCCTACGGCATTTCCACTTATGGTCCTATAGCTTAGGGAAATTAAAATAAAAAACACACAGCCACCCAAAGTTTCAGACGGCTCTGTTTACAAGAACCTCATCTACGGTACAAGTTAAATATCCCAGAAAGCGAAAAATGGATAAAGAAGTTGTGGTACGTACGTACAATGTAATATCACTCACCAATGAAATCTATGTCATCTGGCCCGTCGTGGCATAATGAGTGGATTCAGGTACGATGATTCTAAGTGAAATAAGTCACACAGAAAATGAAACATCATAAGATATCACTAATACACCGAATGTAATCTTGGCTACACATGAACTGAATTACAAAACAGAACAGGGTCTCAAATTTAGAAAACCAAATTATGTTTGCTTAAGAGGAAAGGTGAGTTGGGGTGCTGCATAAAACCAGAGATAGATTTTAGCACAGATACCATTCCATATGTTAAATATGTAATAGTCCAGACCTACCCCTTGCTCAACGAAATGGGATAAACACCCTATATTCAACGCCTAGGAATACACCTGACTAGTAAGAATCTTCAAACCCATGGATTTATATGTCTCCAGAAGAGAATCAAGCGTGTGTATAGCTGCATGAATGCAGCAGAGAAAATCCGATAAATCCCATTATCAAAATGAACTACAAAAACAAAACACAATGACAGTGAAATAGAGAGCAATTCTTAAATAATTCATTCAGGGCTTGTGATGCAACCTGGATTTACCTCATCTACACCCAGAGCTGAGTGAGACATAAGGTTGGACACTTCGGGCTGATAGCATTGGTGAGGTTCGATGAGCAAATGCAGACCATTTGAAGTCATACTGCATGGTAACCATTCCATGGGTCCCAACTCTCCAGGTTTAAGCGATTCTTCCTTCAGCTAAAACATGCATGGGAAACCCACAGTATGGTGCACCGGGTCACAGGGAAACGTTTTCAAATGCATCTCAGTTTTCGTCCCCTTTTACTCGGTTTCACAATTCCAGACCCTTTACTAACACTCTCCCCACTTGGAGAGTCAGTGCCTTTAACCTCCTGTTTGGCACAGTTTGCAATTTCTGCGCAAGATGAACAGGAATAGGGAGAACGAATGAGAGACTAGCTGTAGGTGTCTGCACGTTCAAATTTAATGCTCATTTCCCACCAGGAAGCGGAATTAACCAAACGCTCAGCATGCCTTGCCAGAACCAGATTAGGGCCTGAAGCAATCCTGCGGGTTTGCGGCCAGCTCACAAGAAAGCGATTTGAAGAAAGGAGCTCAGGGGCACTGTAATTCACAAACCTGCAGAGTTATAAATGACAGCTATTGTCCAAAAATATATTGAAGGAAGGCTGCGAAGAGGACTTGAAAGTGGGGCAGAATTGCAGGAAAGCGGTTTCAGGGAGTAGAGTGGAATTGCAATTAAAGCTAGGAAAAGACGCAGAACGTCGACAATGATGCACATGGCCAAAAAGGGCGTATGCGTTTTTTCCTGGATATATTCAGGAGAAAACGCATAGGCCCTTTTTGGCCAACCAAGCAAGCATGTTAGACAAATCTGCACTACAATGAAGTCTCACTGCCCCCCAATCAAAAGGGCCATCTGAAAAAAGTGTAAAATCCAGAAAGGCAGCACAGGCCATGGAGAACAGGGAGCCATGTCATGCTGATGGGTGGGATGTAAATTGCCAACAGCCACTCTGGAGAAGTGTATGGTGTTTCCTGAAACACCTAAAAAACAAAGCAACGGAGCCTACGGCACTTCCACTTTTGGTCCTATAGCTTAGGGAAATTAAAATAAAAAACACACAGCCACCCAAAGTTTCAGACGGCTCTGTTTACAAGAACATATTCTACGGTACAAGTTAAATATCCCAGAAAGCGAAAAATGGATTAAGAAGTTGTGGTACGTACGTACAATGGAATATCACTCACCAATGAAATCTATATCATCAGGCCCGTCGTGACATAATGATTGAATTCAGGTACAATGATTCTAAGTGAAATAAGTCACACAGAAAATGAAATATCATAAGATATCACTAATACATGGAGTGTAATCTTGGCTACACATGAACTGAATTACAAAACAGAACAGGGTCTCAAATTTAAAAAACCAACTTATGTTTGCTTAAGGGGAAAGGTGAGTTGGGGTGCTGCATAAAACCAGAGATAGAAATTAGCACAGATACCATTCCATACGTCAAATATGTAATAGTCAAGACCTACACCTTGCTCAACGAAATGGGCTAAACACCCTATATTCAACGCCTAGGAATACACCTGACTAGAAAGAATTTTCAAACCCATGGATTTATATGTCTCCATAAGAGAATCAAGCGTGTGTACAGCTGCATGAATGCAGCAGAGAAAAGCCGATAAATCCCATTATCAAAATGAATTACAAAAACAAAACACAATGACAGTGAAATAGAGAGCAATTCTTAAATAATTCATTCAGGGCTTGTGATGCAACCTGGATTTACCTCAGCTACACCCAGAGCTGAGTGAGACATAAGTTTGGACACTTCGGGCTGATAGCATTGGTGAGGTTCGATGAGCAAATGCAGACCATTTGAAGTCATACTTCATGGAACCCATTCCTTGGGTCCCAACTCTCCAGGTTTAAGCGATTCTTCCTTCAGCTAAAACATGCATGGGAAACACAAAGTATGGTGCACCGTGTGACTGGGAAACGTTTTCAAATGCATCTCTGTTTTTGTCCTCTTTTACTCGGGTTCACAATTCCAGACCCTTTACTAACACTCTCCCCACTTGGAGAGTCAGTGCTTTAAACCTCCTGTTTGACACAGTTTGCAATTTCTGCGCAAGATGAACAGGAATAGGGAGAACCAATGAGAGACTAGCTGTAGGTGTCTGCACGGGCAAATTTAACACTCATTTCCCACCAGGAAGAGGAATTAACCAAAGGCTCAGCATGCCGTGCCAGAACC
The DNA here is from genome assembly GCF_059928025.1 of Delphinapterus leucas. Lineage (NCBI taxonomy): Eukaryota > Metazoa > Chordata > Mammalia > Artiodactyla > Monodontidae > Delphinapterus > Delphinapterus leucas. The sequence continues at coordinate 7,304,670 of NW_028322233.1, forward strand.
AGATTAGGGCCTGAAGCAATCCTGCGGGTTTGCGGCCAGCTCACAAGAAAGCGATTTGAAGAAAGGAGCTCAGGGGCACTGTAATTCACAAACCTGCAGAGTTATAAATGACAGCTATCGTCCAAAAATATATTGAAGGAAGGCTGCGAAGAGGACTTGAAAGCGGGGCAGAATTGCAGGAAAACGATTTCAGGGGGTAGACTGGAATTGCATTTAAAGCATAGGAAAAGAGGCAGAACGTCGACAATGATGCACTTGGCCAAAAAGGGCGTATGCGTTTTTTCCTGAATATATTCAGGAAAAAACACATAAGCCCTTCTTGGCCAACCAAGCAAGCATGTTAAAGAAATCTGCACTACAATGAAGTCTCACTGCCCCCCGGTCAAAAGGGCCATCTGAAAAAAGTGTAAAATCCAGAAATGCAGCACAGGCAATGTAGAACAGGGAGCCTTGTTATGCTGATGGGTGGGATGTAAACTGCCAAGAGCCACTCTGGAGAAGTGTATGGTGTTTCCTGAAACACCTAAAAAACAAAGCAATGGAGCCTACGGCACTTCCACTTATGCTCCTATAGATTAGGGAAATTAAAATCAAAAACACACAGCCACCCCAAAGTTTTTGACGGTTCTGTTTACAAGAACTTCATCTACGGTACAAGTTAAATATCCCAGAGAGCGAAAAATGGATAAAGAAGTTGTGGTACGTACGTACAATGGAATATCATTCACCAATGAAATCTACTTCATCTGGCCCATCGTGGCATAATGAGTGGATTCAGGTACGATGATTCTAAGTGAAATAAGTCACACAGAAAATGAAACATCATAAGATATCACTAATACACCGAATGTAATCTTGGCTACACATGAACTGAATTACAAAACAGAACAGGGTCTCAAATTTAGAAAACCAACTTATGTTTGCTTAAGGGGAAAGGTGAGTTGGGGTGCTGCATAAAACCAGAGATAGAAATTAGCACAGATACCATTCCATACGTCAAATATGTAATAGTCAAGACCTACCCCTTGCTCAACGAAATGGGCTAAACACCCTATATTCAACGGCTACGAATACACCTGACTAGTAAGAATCTTCAAACCCATGGATTTATATGTCTCCATTAGAGAATCAAGCGTGTGTACAGCTGCATGAAGGCAGCAGAGAAAATCCGATAAATCCCATTATCAAAAGAAATTACAAAAACAAAACACAATGACAGGGAAATAGAGAGCAATTCTTAAATAATTCATTCAGGGCTTGTGATGCAACCTGGATTTACCTCATCTACACCCAGAGCTGAGTGAGACATAAAGTTGGACACTTCGGGCTGATAGCATTGGTGAGGTTCGATGAGCAAATGCAGACCATTTGAAGTCATACTGCATGGTACCCATTCCATGGGTCCCAACTCTCCAGGTTTAAGGGATTCTTCCTTCAGCCAATACATGCATGGGAAACCCACAGTATGGTGCACCGTGTTACCGGGAAACGTTTTCAAATGCATCGCAGTTTTCGTCCCCTTTTACTCGGGTTCACCATTCCAGATCATTTACGAACACTCTCCCCACTTGCAGAGTCAGTGCTTTAACCTCCTGTTTGGCACAGTTTGCAATTTCTGTGCAAGATGAACAGGAATAGGGAGAACCAATGAGAGATTAGCTGTAGGTGTCTGCACGGGCAAATTTAACGCTCATTTCCCACCAGGAAGAGGAATTAACCTAAGGCTCATCATGCCGTGCTGGAACCAGATTAGGGCCTGAAGCAATCCTGCGGGTTTGCGGCCAGCTCACAAGATAGCGAGTTGAAGAAAGGAGCTCAGGGGCACTGTAACTCACAAACCTGCAGAGTTATAAATGACAGCTATCGTCCAAAAATATATTGAAGGAAGGCTGCGAAGAGGACTTGAACGCAGGGCAGAATTGCAGGAAAATGATTTCAGGGGGTAGACGGGAATTGCATTTAAAGCATAGGAAAAGAGGCAGAACGTCGACAATGATGCTCTTGGCCAAAAAGGGCGTATGCGTTTTTTCCTGAATATATTCAGGAAAAAACGCATACGCCCTTTTTGGCCAACCAAGCAAGCATTTTAAAGAAATCTGCACTACAATGAAGTCTCACTGCCCCCCGGTCAAAAGGGCCATCTGAAAAAAGTGTAAAATCCAGAAAGGCAGCACAGGCCATGGAGAACAGGGAGCCTTGTTATGCTGATGGGCGGGATGTAAATTACTAACAGCCACTCTGGAGAAGTGTATGGTATTTCCTGGAACACCTAAAAAACAAAGCAACGGAGCCTACGGCAATTCCACTTATGGTCCTATAGCTTAGGGAAATTAAAATCAAAAACTCACAGCCACCCCAAAGTTTCGGACGGCTCTGTTTACAAGAACCTCGTCTACGGTACAAGTTAAATATCCCAGAATGTGAAAAATTGATAAAGAAGTTGTGGTACGTACGTACAATGGAATATCACTCAGCAATGAAATCTATGTCATCAGGCCCGTCGCGGCATAATGAGTGGATTCAGGTACCATGATTCTAACTGAAATAAGTCACACAGAAAATGAAACATCGTAAGATATCACTAATACACGGAATGTAAACTTGGCTACACATGAACTGAATTACAAAACAGAACAGGGCCTCAAATTTAGAAAACCAACTTATGCTTGCTTAAGGGTAAAGGTGAGTTGGGGTGCTGCCTAGAACCAGAGATAGAAATTAGCACAGATACCATTCCATTCGTCAAATATGTAATAGTCAAGACCTACCCCTTGCTCAACGAAATGGACAAAACACGCCATATTCAACGCCTAGGAATACACCTGAATAGTAAGAATCTTCAAACCCATGGATTTATATGTCTCCATAAGAGAATGAAGCGTGTGTACAGCGGCATGAATGCAGCAGAGAAAATCCGATAAATCCCATTATCAAAATGAATTACAAAAACAAAACACAAGGACAGTGAAATAGGGAGCAATTCTTAAATAATTCATTCAGGGATTGTGATGCAACCTGGATTTACCACATCTACATCCAGAGCTGAGTGAGACATAAGGTTGGGGACTTCGGGCTGATAGAATTGGTGAGGTTCGATGAACAAATGCAGACCCTTTGAAGGCATACTGCATGGTACGCATTCCATGGGTCCCAACTCTCCAGGTTTAAGGGATTCTTCCTTCAGCTAATACATGCATGGGAAACCCACAGTATGGTGCACCGTGTGACCGGGAAACGTTTTCAAATGCATTGCAGTTTTCGTCCCCTTTTACTCGGGTTCACAATTCCAGACCCTTTACTAACACTCTCCCTACTTGGAGAGTCAGTGCCTTTAACCTCCTGTTGGGCACAGTTTGCAATTTCTGCTCAAGAAGAACAGGAAGAGGGAGAACCAATGAGAGATTAGCTGTAGGTGTCTGCACGGGCAAATTTAACGCTCATTCCCCACCAGGAAGAGGAATTAACCAAAGGCTCAGCATGCCCTGCCGGAACCAGATTAGGGCCTGAAGCAATCCAGCGGGTTTGCGGCCAGCTCACAAGATAGCGAGTTGAAGAAAGGAGCTCAATGGCACTGTAACTCACAAACCTGCAGAGTTATAAATGACAGCTATCGTCCAAAAATATATTGAAGGAAGGCTGCGAAGAGAACTTGTAAGTGGGGCAGAACTGCAGGAAAACGATTTCAGGGGGTAGACGGTAATTGCATTTAAAGCATAGGAAAAGAGGCAGAACGTCGACAATGATGCTCTTGGCCAAAAAGGGCATATGCGTTTTTTCTGAATATATTCAGGAAAAAACGCATACGCGGTTTTTGGCCAACCAAGCAAGCATGTTAAAGAAATCTGCACTAAAATGAAGTCTCACTGCCCCCCGGTCAAAAGGGCCATCTGAAAAAAGTGTAAAATCCAGAAAGGCAGCACAGGGCATGGAGAACCGGGAGCCTTGTTATGCTGATGGGCGGGATGTAAATTGCCAACAGCCACTCTGGAGAAGTGTTTGGTGTTTCCTGGAACACCTAAAAAACAAAGCAACGGAGCCTACTGCACTTCCACTTATGGTCCTATAGCTTAGGGAAATTAAAATCAAAAACACACAGCCACCCCAAAGTTTCGGTCGGCTCCGTTTACAGAACCTCGTCTACGGTACAAGTTAAATATCCCAGAATGTGAAAAATGGATAAAGAAGTTGTGGTACGTACGTACAATGGAATATCACTGAGCAATGAAATCTATGTCATCAGGCCCGTCGCGGCATAATGAGTGGATTCAGGTACCATGATTCTAAGTGAAATAAGTCACACAGAAAATGAAACATCATAAGATATCACTAATACACCGAATATAAACTAGGCTACACATGAACTGAATTACAAAACAGAACAGGGCCTCAAATTTAGAAAACCAACTTATGCTTGCTTAAGGGGAAAGGTAAGTTGGGGTGCCGCATCAAAACAGAGATAGAAATTAGCACAGATACCTTTTCATAAGCAAAATATATAATAGTCAAGACCTACCCCTTGCTCAACGAAATGGACTAAACACCACATATTCAACGCCTAGGAATACACCTGACTAGTAAGAATATTCAAACCCATGGATTCATATGTCTCCGTAAGAGAATGAAGCGTGTGTACAGCGGCATGAATGCAGCAGAGAAAATCCGATAAATCCCATTATCAAAATATATTACAAAAACAAAACCAAGGACAGTGAAATAGAGAGCAATTCTTAAATAATTCATTCAGGGTTTGTGATGCAACCTGGATTTACCACATCTACACCCAGAGCTGAGTGAGACATAAGGTTGGGCACTTCGGGCTGATAGCATTGGTGAGGTTCAGTGAGCAAATGCACACACTTTGAAGTCATACTGCATGGTAACCATTCCAAGGGTCCCAACTCTCCAGGTTTAAGGGATTCTTCCTTCAGCTAAAACATGCATGGGAAACCCACAGTATGGTGCACCGTGTAACCGGCAAACGTTTTCAAATGCATCTCAGTTTTCCTCCCCTTTTACTCGGGTTCACCATTCCAGACCCTTTACTAACACTCTCCCTACTTGGAGAGTCAGTGCTTTAACCTCCTCTTTGGCACAGTTTGCAATTTCTGCTCAAGATGAACAGGAATAGGGAGAACCAATGAGAGACTAGCTGTAGGTGTCTGCACGGGTAAATTTAATGCTCATTTCCCGCCAGGAAGAGGAAATAACCTAAGGCTCAACATGCCGTGCTGGAAGCAGATTAGGGCCTGAAGCAATCCTGTGGGTTTGCGACCAGCTCACAAGATAGCGAGTTGAAGAAAGGAGCTCAGGGACACTGTAACTCACAAACCTGCAGAGTTATAAATGACAGCTATCGTCCAAAAATACATTGAAGGAAGGCTGCGAAGAGAACTTGAATGCGGTGCAGAATTGCAGGAAAACGATTTCAGGGGGTAAACGGGAATTGCATTTAAAGCATAGGAAAAGAGGCAGAATGTCGACAATGATGCTCTTGGCCAAAAAGGGCGTATGCGTTTTTTCCTGAATATACAGGAAAAAACGCATACGCCCTTTTTGGCCAACCAAGCAAGCATGTTAAAGAAATCTGCACTACAATGAAGTCTCACTGCCCTACGGTCAAAATGGCCATCTGAAAAAAGTGTAAAATCCAGAAAGGCAGCACAGGCCATGGAGAACAGGGAGCCTTGTTATGCTGATGGGTGGGATGTAAATTGCCAACAGCCACTCTGGAAAAGTTTATGGTGTTTCCTGGAACACCTAAAAAACAAAGCAACGGAGCCTACGGCACTTCCAATTATGGTCGTATAGCTTAGGGAAATTAAAATCAAAAACACACAGCCACCCCAAAGTTACGGACGGCTCTGTTTACAAGAACCTCGTCTACAGTACACGTTAAATATCCCAGAATGTGAAAAATGGATAAAGAAGTTGTGGTACGTACGTACAATGGAATACAACTCAGCAATGAAATCTATGTCATCAGCACCGTCGCGGCATAATGAGTGGATTCAGGTACGATGATTCTAAGAGAAATGAGTCACACAGAAAATGAAACATCATAAGATATCACTAATACACGGAATGTAAACTTGGCTACACATGAACTGAATTACAAAACAGAACAGGGCCTCAAATTTAGAAAACCAACTTATGCTTGCTTAAGGGGAAAGGTGAGTTGGGGTGCTGCATAAAACCAGAGATAGAAATTAGCACAGATACCATTCCATTCGTCAAATATATAATAGTCAAGACCTACCCCTTGCGCAACGAAATGGACAAAACACGCCATATTCAACGCCTAGGAATACACCTGACTAGTAAGAATCTTCAAACCCATGGATTTATATGCCTCCATAAGAGAATGAAGCATGTGTAGAGCGACATGAATGCAGCAGAGAAAATCCGATAAATCCCATTATCAAAATGAATTACAAAAACAAAACACAAGGACAGTGAAATAGGGAGCAATTCTTAAATAATTCATTCAGGGATTGTGATGAAACCTGGATTTACCACATCTACATCCAGAGCTGAGTGAGACATAAGGTTGGGGACTTCGGGCTGATAGCATTGGTGAGGTTCGATGAACAAATGCAGACCCTTTGAAGGCATATTGCATGGTACGCATTCCATGGGTCCCAACTCTCCAGGTTTAAGGGATTCTTCCTTCAGCTTATACATGCATGGGAAACCCACAGTATGGTGCACCGTGTGACCGGGAAACGTTTTCAAATGCATTGCAGTTTTCGTCCCCTTTTACTCGGGTTCACAATTCCAGACCCTTTACTAACACTCTCCCTACTTGGAGAGTCAGTGCCTTTAACCTCCTGTTGGGCACAGTTTGCAATTTCTGCTCGAGAAGAACAGGAAGAGGGAGAACCAATGAGAGATTAGCTGTAGGTATCTGCACGGGCAAATTTAACGCTCATTCTCCACCAGGAAGAGGAATTAAACAAAGGCTCAGCATGCCCTGCTGGAAGCAGATTAGGGCCTGAAGCAATCCAGCGGGTTTGCGGCCAGCTCACAAGATAGCGAGTTGAAGAAAGGAGCTCAATGGCACTGTAACTCACAAACCTGCAGAGTTATAAATGACAGCTATCGTCCAAAAATATATTGAAGGAAGGCTGCGAAGAGAACTTGTAAGCGGGGCAGAATTGCAGGAAAACGATTTCAGGGGGTAGACGGTAATTGCATTTAAAGCATAGGAAAAGAGGCAGAACGTCAACAATGATGCTCTTGGCCAAAAAGGGCATATGCGTTTTTTCTGAATATATTCAGGAAAAAACGCATACGCGGTTTTTGGCCAACCAAGCAAGCATGTTAAAGAAATCTGCACTACAATGAAGTCTCACTGCCCCCCGGTCAAAAGGGCCATCTGAAAAAAGTGTAAAATCCAGAAAGGCAGCACAGGGCATGGAGAACCGGGAGCCTTGTTATGCTGATGGGCGGGATGTAAATTGCCAACAGCCACTCTGGAGAAGTGTATGGTGTTTCCTGGAACACCTAAAAAACAAAGCAACGGAGCCTACGGCACTTCCACTTATGGTCCTATAGCTTAGGGAAATTAAAATCAAAAACACACAGCCACCCCAAAGTTTCGGTAGGCTCTGTTTACAGAACCACGTCTACGGTACAAGTTAAATATCCCAGAATGTGAAAAATGGATAAAGAACTTGTGGTACGTACGTACAATGGAATATCACTGAGCAATGAAATCTATGTCATCAGGCCCGTCGCGGCATAATGAGTGGATTCAGGTACCATGATTCTAAGTGAAATAAGTCACACAGAAAATGAAACATCATAAGATATCACTAATACACCGAATATAAACTAGGCTACACATGAACTGAATTACAAAACAGAACAGGGCCTCAAATTTAGAAAACCAACTTATGCTTGCTTAAGGGGAAAGGTAAGTTTGGGTGCCGCATCAAAACAGAGATAGAAATTAGCACAGATACCTTTTCATAAGCCAAATATGTAATAGTCAAGACCTACCCCTTGCTCAACGAAATGGACTAAACACCCCATATTCAACGCCTAGGAATACACCTGACTAGTAAGAATCTTCAAACCCATGGATTCATATGTCTCCGTAGGAGAATGAAGCGTGTGTACAGCGGCATGAATGCAGCAGAGAAAATCCGATAAATCCCATTATCAAAATATATTACAAAAACACAACCAAGGACAGTGAAATAGAGAGCAATTCTTAAATAATTCATTCAGGGCTTGTGATGCAACCTGGATTTACCACATCTACACCCAGAGCTGAGTGAGACATAAGGTTGGGCACTTCGGGCTGATAGCATTGGTGAGGGTCGATGAACAAATGCAGACCCTTTGAAGGCATACTGCATGGTACCCATTCCATGGGTCCCAACTCTCCAGGTTTAAGGGATTCTTCCTTCAGCTAATACCTGCATGGGAAACACACATTATGTTGCACCGTGTGACCGGGAAACGTTTTCAAATGCATCGCAGTTTTCGTCCCCTTTTACTCGGGTTCAGCATTCCAGACCCTTTACTAACACTCTCCCTACTCGTAGAGTCAGTGCTTTAACCTCCTGTTTGGCACAGTTTGCAATTTCTGCGCAAGATGAACAGGAATAGGGAGAACCAATGAGAGATTAGCTGTAGGTGTCTGCACCGGCAAATTTAACGCTCATTTCCCACCAGGAAGAGGAATTAAGCAAAAGCTCAGCATGCCCTGCCGGAACCAGATTAGGGCCTGAAGCAATCCAGCGGGTTTGCGGCCAGCTCACAAGATAGCGAGTTGAAGAAAGGAGCTCAGGGGCACTGTAACTCACAAACCTGCAGAGTTATAAATGACAGCTATCGTCCAAAAATATATTGAAGGAAGGCTGCGAAGAGAACTTGTAAGCGGGGCAGAATTGCAGGAAAACGATTTCAGGGGGTAGACGGTAATTGCATTTAAAGCATAGGAAAAGAGGCAGAACGTCAACAATGATGCTCTTGGCCAAAAAGGGCATATGCGTTTTTTCTGAATATATTCAGGAAAAAACGCATACGCGGTTTTTGGCCAACCAAGCAAGCATGTTAAAGAAATCTGCACTACAATGAAGTCTCACTGCCCCCCGGTCAAAAGGGCCATCTGAAAAAAGTGTAAAATCCAGAAAGGCAGCACAGGGCATGGAGAACCGGGAGCCTTGTTATGCTGATGGGCGGGATGTAAATTGCCAACAGCCACTCTGGAGAAGTGTATGGTGTTTCCTGGAACACCTAAAAAACAAAGCAACGGAGCCTACGGCACTTCCACTTATGGTCCTATAGCTTAGGGAAATTAAAATCAAAAACACACAGCCACCCCAAAGTTTCGGTAGGCTCTGTTTACAGAACCACGTCTACGGTACAAGTTAAATATCCCAGAATGTGAAAAATGGATAAAGAACTTGTGGTACGTACGTACAATGGAATATCACTGAGCAATGAAATCTATGTCATCAGGCCCGTCGCGGCATAATGAGTGGATTCAGGTACCATGATTCTAAGTGAAATAAGTCACACAGAAAATGAAACATCATAAGATATCACTAATACACCGAATATAAACTAGGCTACACATGAACTGAATTACAAAACAGAACAGGGCCTCAAATTTAGAAAACCAACTTATGCTTGCTTAAGGGGAAAGGTAAGTTGGGGTGCCGCATCAAAACAGAGATAGAAATTAGCACAGATACCTTTTCATAAGCAAAATATATAATAGTCAAGACCTACCCCTTGCTCAACGAAATGGACTAAACACCACATATTCAACGCCTAGGAATACACCTGACTAGTAAGAATCTTCAAACCCATGGATTCATATGTCTCCGTAAGAGAATGAAGCGTGTGTACAGCGGCATGAATGCAGCAGAGAAAATCCGATAAATCCCATTATCAAAATATATTACAAAAACAAAACCAAGGACAGTGAAATAGAGAGCAATTCTTAAATAATTCATTCAGGGTTTGTGATGCAACCTGGATTTACCACATCTACACCCAGAGCTGAGTGAGACATAAGGTTGGGCACTTCGGGCTGATAGCATTGGTGAGGTTCAGTGAGCAAATGCACACACTTTGAAGTCATACTGCATGGTAACCATTCCAAGGGTCCCAACTCTCCAGGTTTAAGGGATTCTTCCTTCAGCTAAAACATGCATGGGAAACCCACAGTATGGTGCACCGTGTAACCGGCAAACGTTTTCAAATGCATCTCAGTTTTCCTCCCCTTTTACTCGGGTTCACCATTCCAGACCCTTTACTAACACTCTCCCTACTTGGAGAGTCAGTGCTTTAACCTCCTCTTTGGCACAGTTTGCAATTTCTGCTCAAGATGAACAGGAATAGGGAGAACCAATGAGAGACTAGCTGTAGGTGTCTGCACGGGTAAATTTAATGCTCATTTCCCGCCAGGAAGAGGAAATAACCTAAGGCTCAACATGCCGTGCTGGAAGCAGATTAGGGCCTGAAGCAATCCTGTGGGTTTGCGACCAGCTCACAAGATAGCGAGTTGAAGAAAGGAGCTCAGGGACACTGTAACTCACAAACCTGCAGAGTTATAAATGACAGCTATCGTCCAAAAATACATTGAAGGAAGGCTGCGAAGAGAACTTGAATGCGGTGCAGAATTGCAGGAAAACGATTTCAGGGGGTAAACGGGAATTGCATTTAAAGCATAGGAAAAGAGGCAGAATGTCGACAATGATGCTCTTGGCCAAAAAGGGCGTATGCGTTTTTTCCTGAATATACAGGAAAAAACGCATACGCCCTTTTTGGCCAACCAAGCAAGCATGTTAAAGAAATCTGCACTACAATGAAGTCTCACTGCCCTACGGTCAAAATGGCCATCTGAAAAAAGTGTAAAATCCAGAAAGGCAGCACAGGCCATGGAGAACAGGGAGCCTTGTTATGCTGATGGGTGGGATGTAAATTGCCAACAGCCACTCTGGAAAAGTTTATGGTGTTTCCTGGAACACCTAAAAAACAAAGCAACGGAGCCTACGGCACTTCCAATTATGGTCGTATAGCTTAGGGAAATTAAAATCAAAAACACACAGCCACCCCAAAGTTACGGACGGCTCTGTTTACAAGAACCTCGTCTACAGTACACGTTAAATATCCCAGAATGTGAAAAATGGATAAAGAAGTTGTGGTACGTACGTACAATGGAATACAACTCAGCAATGAAATCTATGTCATCAGCACCGTCGCGGCATAATGAGTGGATTCAGGTACGATGATTCTAAGAGAAATGAGTCACACAGAAAATGAAACATCATAAGATATCACTAATACACGGAATGTAAACTTGGCTACACATGAACTGAATTACAAAACAGAACAGGGCCTCAAATTTAGAAAACCAACTTATGCTTGCTTAAGGGGAAAGGTGAGTTGGGGTGCTGCATAAAACCAGAGATAGAAATTAGCACAGATACCATTCCATTCGTCAAATATATAATAGTCAAGACCTACCCCTTGCGCAACGAAATGGACAAAACACGCCATATTCAACGCCTAGGAATACACCTGACTAGTAAGAATCTTCAAACCCATGGATTTATATGCCTCCATAAGAGAATGAAGCATGTGTAGAGCGACATGAATGCAGCAGAGAAAATCCGATAAATCCCATTATCAAAATGAATTACAAAAACAAAACACAAGGACAGTGAAATAGGGAGCAATTCTTAAATAATTCATTCAGGGATTGTGATGAAACCTGGATTTACCACATCTACATCCAGAGCTGAGTGAGACATAAGGTTGGGGACTTCGGGCTGATAGCATTGGTGAGGTTCGATGAACAAATGCAGACCCTTTGAAGGCATATTGCATGGTACGCATTCCATGGGTCCCAACTCTCCAGGTTTAAGGGATTCTTCCTTCAGCTTATACATGCATGGGAAACCCACAGTATGGTGCAGCGTGTGACCGGGAAACGTTTTCAAATGCATTGCAGTTTTCGTCCCCTTTTACTCGGGTTCACAATTCCAGACCCTTTACTAACACTCTCCCTACTTGGAGAGTCAGTGCCTTTAACCTCCTGTTGGGCACAGTTTGCAATTTCTGCTCGAGAAGAACAGGAAGAGGGAGAACCAATGAGAGATTAGCTGTAGGTATCTGCACGGGCAAATTTAACGCTCATTCTCCACCAGGAAGAGGAATTAAACAAAGGCTCAGCATGCCCTGCTGGAAGCAGATTAGGGCCTGAAGCAATCCAGCGGGTTTGCGGCCAGCTCACAAGATAGCGAGTTGAAGAAAGGAGCTCAATGGCACTGTAACTCACAAACCTGCAGAGTTATAAATGACAGCTATCGTCCAAAAATATATTGAAGGAAGGCTGCGAAGAGAACTTGTAAGCGGGGTAGAATTGCAGGAAAACGATTTCAGGGGGTAGACGGTAATTGCATTTAAAGCATAGGAAAAGAGGCAGAACGTCAACAATGATGCTCTTGGCCAAAAAGGGCATATGCGTTTTTTCTGAATATATTCAGGAAAAAACGCATACGCGGTTTTTGGCCAACCAAGCAAGCATGTTAAAGAAATCTGCACTACAATGAAGTCTCACTGCCCCCCGGTCAAAAGGGCCATCTGAAAAAAGTGTAAAATCCAGAAAGGCAGCACAGGGCATGGAGAACCGGGAGCCTTGTTATGCTGATGGGCGGGATGTAAATTGCCAACAGCCACTCTGGAGAAGTGTATGGTGTTTCCTGGAACACCTAAAAAACAAAGCAACGGAGCCTACGGCACTTCCACTTATGGTCCTATAGCTTAGGGAAATTAAAATCAAAAACACACAGCCACCCCAAAGTTTCGGTAGGCTCTGTTTACAGAACCTCGTCTACGGTACAAGTTAAATATCCCAGAATGTGAAAAATGGATAAAGAACTTGTGGTACGTACGTACAATGGAATATCACTGAGCAATGAAATCTATGTCATCAGGCCCGTCGCGGCATAATGAGTGGATTCAGGTACCATGATTCTAAGTGAAATAAGTCACACAGAAAATGAAACATCATAAGATATCACTAATACACCGAATATAAACTAGGCTACACATGAACTGAATTACAAAACAGAACAGGGCCTCAAATTTAGAAAACCAACTTATGCTTGCTTAAGGGGAAAGGTAAGTTTGGGTGCCGCATCAAAACAGAGATAGAAATTAGCACAGATACCTTTTCATAAGCCAAATATGTAATAGTCAAGACCTACCCCTTGCTCAACGAAATGGACTAAACACCCCATATTCAACGCCTAGGAATACACCTGACTAGTAAGAATCTTCAAACCCATGGATTCATATGTCTCCGTAGGAGAATGAAGCGTGTGTACAGCGGCATGAATGCAGCAGAGAAAATCCGATAAATCCCATTATCAAAATATATTACAAAAACACAACCAAGGACAGTGAAATAGAGAGCAATTCTTAAATAATTCATTCAGGGCTTGTGATGCAACCTGGATTTACCACATCTACACCCAGAGCTGAGTGAGACATAAGGTTGGGCACTTCGGGCTGATAGCATTGGTGAGGGTCGATGAACAAATGCAGACCCTTTGAAGGCATACTGCATGGTACCCATTCCATGGGTCCCAACTCTCCAGGTTTAAGGGATTCTTCCTTCAGCTAATACCTGCATGGGAAACACACATTATGTTGCACCGTGTGACCGGGAAACGTTTTCAAATGCATCGCAGTTTTCGTCCCCTTTTACTCGGGTTCAGCATTCCAGACCCTTTACTAACACTCTCCCTACTCGTAGAGTCAGTGCTTTAACCTCCTGTTTGGCACAGTTTGCAATTTCTGCGCAAGATGAACAGGAATAGGGAGAACCAATGAGAGATTAGCTGTAGGTGTCTGCACCGGCAAATTTAACGCTCATTTCCCACCAGGAAGAGGAATTAAGCAAAAGCTCAGCATGCCCTGCCGGAACCAGATTAGGGCCTGAAGCAATCCAGCGGGTTTGCGGCCAGCTCACAAGATAGCGAGTTGAAGAAAGGAGCTCAGGGGCACTGTAACTCACAAACCTGCAGAGTTATAAATGACAGCTATCGTCCAAAAATATATTGAAGGAAGGCTGCGAAGAGAACTTGTAAGCGGGGCAGAATTGCAGGAAAACGATTTCAGGGGGTAGACGGTAATTGCATTTAAAGCATAGGAAAAGAGGCAGAACGTCAACAATGATGCTCTTGGCCAAAAAGGGCATATGCGTTTTTTCTGAATATATTCAGGAAAAAACGCATACGCGGTTTTTGGCCAACCAAGCAAGCATGTTAAAGAAATCTGCACTACAATGAAGTCTCACTGCCCCCCGGTCAAAAGGGCCATCTGAAAAAAGTGTAAAATCCAGAAAGGCAGCACAGGGCATGGAGAACCGGGAGCCTTGTTATGCTGATGGGCGGGATGTAAATTGCCAACAGCCACTCTGGAGAAGTGTATGGTGTTTCCTGGAACACCTAAAAAACAAAGCAACGGAGCCTACGGCACTTCCACTTATGGTCCTATAGCTTAGGGAAATTAAAATCAAAAACACACAGCCACCCCAAAGTTTCGGTAGGCTCTGTTTACAGAACCACGTCTACGGTACAAGTTAAATATCCCAGAATGTGAAAAATGGATAAAGAACTTGTGGTACGTACGTACAATGGAATATCACTGAGCAATGAAATCTATGTCATCAGGCCCGTCGCGGCATAATGAGTGGATTCAGGTACCATGATTCTAAGTGAAATAAGTCACACAGAAAATGAAACATCATAAGATATCACTAATACACCGAATATAAACTAGGCTACACATGAACTGAATTACAAAACAGAACAGGGCCTCAAATTTAGAAAACCAACTTATGCTTGCTTAAGGGGAAAGGTAAGTTTGGGTGCCGCATCAAAACAGAGATAGAAATTAGCACAGATACCTTTTCATAAGCCAAATATGTAATAGTCAAGACCTACCCCTTGCTCAACGAAATGGACTAAACACCCCATATTCAACGCCTAGGAATACACCTGACTAGTAAGAATCTTCAAACCCATGGATTCATATGTCTCCGTAGGAGAATGAAGCGTGTGTACAGCGGCATGAATGCAGCAGAGAAAATCCGATAAATCCCATTATCAAAATATATTACAAAAACACAACCAAGGACAGTGAAATAGAGAGCAATTCTTAAATAATTCATTCAGGGCTTGTGATGCAACCTGGATTTACCACATCTACACCCAGAGCTGAGTGAGACATAAGGTTGGGCACTTCGGGCTGATAGCATTGGTGAGGTTCGATGAACAAATGCAGACCCTTTGAAGGCATACTGCATGGTACCCATTCCATGGGTCCCAACTCTCCAGGTTTAAGGGATTCTTCCTTCAGCTAATACCTGCATGGGAAACACACATTATGTTGCACCGTGTGACCGGGAAACGTTTTCAAATGCATCGCAGTTTTCGTCCCCTTTTACTCGGGTTCAGCATTCCAGACCCTTTACTAACACTCTCCCTACTCGTAGAGTCAGTGCTTTAACCTCCT
Source organism: Delphinapterus leucas (assembly GCF_059928025.1). Lineage (NCBI taxonomy): Eukaryota > Metazoa > Chordata > Mammalia > Artiodactyla > Monodontidae > Delphinapterus > Delphinapterus leucas. Next base: position 7,320,216 of record NW_028322233.1, read on the forward strand.
GTTTGGCACAGTTTGCAATTTCTGCGCAAGATGAACAGGAATAGGGAGAACCAATGAGAGATTAGCTGTAGGTGTCTGCACCGGCAAATTTAACGCTCATTTCCCACCAGGAAGAGGAATTAAGCAAAAGCTCAGCATGCCCTGCCGGAACCAGATTAGGGCCTGAAGCAATCCAGCGGGTTTGCGGCCAGCTCACAAGATAGCGAGTTGAAGAAAGGAGCTCAGGGGCACTGTAACTCACAAACCTGCAGAGTTATAAATGACAGCTATCGTCCAAAAATATATTGAAGGAAGGCTGCGAAGAGAACATGTAAGCGGGACAGAATTGCAGGAAAACGATTTCAGGGGGTAGACGGGAATTGCATTTAAAGCATAGGAAAAGAGGCAGAACGTTGACAATGATGTTCTTGGCCAAAAAGGGCGTATGCGTTTTTCCTGAATATATTCAGGAAAAAATGCATACCCCCTTTTTGGCCAACGAAGCAAGCATGTTAAAGAAATCTCCACTACAATGAAGTCTCACTGCCCCCCGGTCAAAAGGGCCATCTGAAAAAAGTGTAAAATCCAGAAAGGCAGCACAGGCCATGGAGAACAGGGAGCCTTGTTATGCTGATGGGTGGGATGTAAGTTGCCAACAGCCACTCTGGAGAAGTGTATGGTGTTTCCTGGAACACCTAGAAAACAAAGCAACGGAGCCTACGGCACTTCCACTTATGGTCCTATAGCTTAGGGAAATTAAAATCAAAAACACACAGCCAACCCAAAGTTTCGGACGGCTGTCTTTACAAGAACCTCGTCTACGGTACAAGTTAAATATCACAGAATGTGAAAAATGGATAAAGAAGTTGTGGTACGTACGTACAATGGAATATCACTCAGCAATGAAATCTATATCATCAGGCCCATTGCGGCATAATGAGTGGATTCAGGTATGATGATTGTAAGTGAAATAAGTCACACAGAAAATGAAACATCATAAGATATCACTAATACACGGAATGTCAACTTCGCTACACATGAACTGAATTACAAAACAGAACAGGGTCTCAGATTTAGAAAACCAACTTATGCTTGCTTAAGGGGAAAGTTGAATTGGGGTGCTGCATAAAACCAGAGATAGAAATTAGCACAGATACATTTTCATAAGCCAAATATGTAATAGTTAAGACCTACCCCTTGCTCAACGAAATGGACTAAACACCACATATTCAACGCCTAGGAATACACCTCACTAGTAAGAATCTTCAAACCCATGGATTTATATGTCTCCAGAAGAGAATTAAGCCTGTGTACAGCGGCATGAATGCAGCAGAGAAAATCCGATAAATCCCATTATCAAAATGAATTACAAAAACAAAACACAAGGACAGTGAAATAGAGAGCAATTCTTAAATAATTCATTCAGGGCTTGTGATGCAACCTGGATTTACCACATCTATACCCAGAGCTGAGTGGGACATAAGGTTGGGCACTTCGGGCTGATAGCATTGGTGAGGTTCGATGAGCAAATGCAACCCTTTGAAGTCATTCTGCATGGTACTCATTCCATGGGTCCCAACTCTCCAGGTTTAAGGGATTCTTCCTTCAGCTAAAACATGCATGGGAAACCCACAGTATGGTGCACTGTGTGACCGGCAAACGTTTTCAAATGCATCTCAGTTTTCATCCCCTTTTACTCGGGTTCACCATTCCAGACCCTATACGAACACTCTCCCCACTTGGAGAGTCAATGCTTTAACCCCCTGTTTGGCACAGTTTGCAATTTCTGCACAAGATGAACAGGAATAGGGAGAACCAATGAGAGACTAGCTGTAGGTGTCTGCACGGGCAAATTTAACGCTCATTTCCTGCCAGGAAGAGGAATTAACCTAAGGGTAAACATGCCGTGCTGGAACCAGATTAGGGCCTGAAGCAATCCAGCGGGTTTGCGGCCAGCTCACAAGATAGCGAGTTGAAGAAAGGAGCTCAGGGGCACTGTAACTCACAAACCTGCAGAGTTATAAATGACAGCTATCGTCCAAAAACATATTGAAGGAAGGCTGCGAAGAGAACTTGTAAGCGGGGCAGAATTGCAGGAAAACGATTTCAGGGGGTAGACGGGAATTGCATTTAAAGCATAGGAAAAGAGGCAGAACGTTGACAATGATGTTTTTGGCCAAAAAGGGCGTATGCGTTTCTCCTGAATATATTCAGGAAAAAACGCATACGCCCTTTTTGGCCAAGGAAGCAAGCATGTTAATGAAATCTGCACTACAATGAAGTCTCACTGCCCCCCGGTCAAAAGGGCCATCTGAAAAAAGTGTAAAATCCAGAAAGGCAGCACAACCCAAGGAGAACAGGGAGCCTTGTTATGCTGATGGGCGGGATGTAAATTGCCAACAGCCACTCTGGAGAAGTGTATGGTGTTTCCTGGAACACCTAAAAAACAATGCAACGGAGCCTACGGCACTTCCACTTATGGTCCTATAGCTTAGGGAAATTAAAATCAAAAACACACAGCCACCCCAAAGTTTCAGACGGCTCTCTTTACAAGAACCTCGTCTACGGTACAAGTTAAATATCCCAGAATGTGAAAAATGGATAAAGAAGTTGTGGTACGTACGTACAATGGAATATCACTCAGCAATGAAATCTATGTGATCAGGCCCATCGCGGCATAAAGAGTGGATTCAGATATGATGATTCTAAGTGAAATAAGTCACACAGAAAATGAAACATCATAAGATATCACAAATACACGGAATGTAAACTTGGCTACACATGAACTGAATTACAAAACAGAACAGGGTCTCAAATTTAGAAAACCAACTTATGCTTGCTTAAGGGGAAAGGTGAATTGGGGTGCTGCATAAAACCAGAGATAGAAATTAGCACAGATACCTTTTCATAAGCCAAATATGTAATAGTTAAGACCTACCCCTTGCTCAACGAAATGGACTAAACACCACATATTCAACGCCTAGGAATACACCTGACTAGTAAGAATCTTCAAACCCATGGATTTATATGTCTCCAGAAGAGAATGAAGCGTGTGTACAGCGGCATGAAGGCAGCAGAGAAAATCCGACAAATCCCATTATCAAAATGAATAACAAAAACAAAACACAAGGACAGTGAAATAGAGAGCAATTCTTAAATAATTCATTCAGGGCTTCTGATGCAACCTGGATTTACCACATCTACATCCAGAGCTGAGTGAGACATAAGGTTCGGCACTTCGGGCTGATAGCATTGGTGAGGTTCGATGAACAAATGCAGACCCTTTGAAGTCATACTGCATGGTACCCATTCCATGGGTCCCAAATCTCCAGGTTTAAGTGGTTCTTCCTTCAGCTACAACATGCATGGGAAACCCACAGTAAGGTTCACCATGTGACCGGGAAACGTTTTCAAATGCATCTCAGTTTTCGTCCCGTTTTACTCGGGTTCACAATTCCAGGCCCTTTACTAACACTCTCCCCACTTGGAGAGTCAGTGCCTTTAACCTGCTGTTTGGCACAGTTTGCAATTTCTGTGCAAGATGAACAGAAATAGGGAGAACAAATGAGAGACTAGCTGTAGGTGTCTGAACGGGCAAATTTAACGTTCATTTCCAACCAGGAAGAGGAATTAACCAATGGCTCAGCATGCCGTGCCGGTAGCAGATTAGGGCCTGAAGCAATCCTGCGGGTTTGCGGCCAGCTCATAAGAAAGCAATTTGAAGAAAGGAGTTCAGGGGCACTGTAATTCACAAACCTGCAGAGTTATAATTGACAGCTATCGTCCAAAAATATATTGAAGGAAGGCTGCGAAGAGGAATTGAAAGCGGGGCAGAATTGCAGGAAAACAATTTCAGGGGGTAGACTGGAATTGCATTTAAAGCATAGGAAAAGAGGCAGAACGTCGACAATGATGCACTTGGCTAAAAAGGGCGTATGCATTTTTTCCTAAATATATTCAGGAAAAAACGCATACACACTTTTTGGCCAACCAAGCAAGCATGTTAAAGAAATCTGCACTACAATGAAGTCTCACTGCACCCCGGTCAAAAGGGCCATCTGAAAAAAGTGTAAAATCCAGAAATGCAGCACAGGCCATGGAGAACAGGGAGCCTTGTTATACTGATGGGTGGGATGTAAATTGCCAACAGCCACTCTGGAGAAGTGTATGGTGTTTCCTGAAACACCTAAAAAACAAAGCAACGGAGCCTACAGCACTTCCACTTATGGTCCTATAGATTAGGGAAATTAAAATCAAAAACACACAGCCACCCCTAAATTTCAGACGGCTCTGTTTGCAAGAACCTCGTCTACGGTACAAGTTAAATATCCCAGAAAGCAAAAAATGGATAAAGGAGTTGTGGTACGTACGTACAATGGAATATCACTCACCAATGAAGTCTATGTCATCTGGCCCATCCTGGCATAATAAATGGATTCAGGTACGATGATTCTAAGTGAAATAAGTCACACAGAAAATGAAACATCATAAGATATCACTAATACACGGAATGTAATCTTGGCTATACATGAACTGAATTACAAAACAGAACAGGGTCTCAAATTTAGAAAACCAACTTATGTTTACTTAAGGGGAAAGGTGAGTTGGGGTGCTGCATAAAACCAGAGATAGAAATTAGCACAGATACCATTCCATACGTCAAATATGTAATAGTCAAGACCTACCCCTTGCTCAACGAAATGGGCTAAACACCCTATATTCAACGCCTAGGAATACACCTGACTAGTAAGAATCTTCAAACCCATGGATTTATATGTCTCCATAAGAGAATCAAGCGTGTGTACAGCTGCATGAAGGCAGCAGAGAAAATCCGATAAATACTATTATCAAAATGAATTACAAAAACAAAACACAATGACAGTGAAATAGAGAGCAATTCTTAAATAATTCATTCAGGGCTTGTGATGCAACCTGGATTTACCTCATCTAAACCCAGAGCTGAGTGAGACATAAGGTTGGACACTTCAGGCTGATAGCATTGGTGAGGTTCGATGAGCAAATGCAGACCATTTGAAGTCACACTGCATGGTACCCATTCCATGGGTCCCAACTCTCCAGGTTTAAGTGATTCTTCCTTCAGCTAAAACACGCATGGGAAACCCAGACTATGGTACACTGGGTGATTGGGAAATGTTTTCAAATGCATCTCAGTTTTTGTCCCCTTGTACTCGGGTTCACCATTCCAGACCCTTCACTAACACTCTCCCCACTCGGAGAGTCAGTGCCTTTAACCTCCTGTTTGGCACAGTTTGCAATTTCTGCGCAAGATGAACAGGAATAGGGAGAACCAATGAGAGACTAGCTGTAGGAGTCTGTACGGGCAAATGTATCGCTCGCTGCCCACCAGGAAGAGGAATTAATCAAAGGCTCAGCGTGCCCTGCCGGAAACAGATTAGGGACTGAAGCAATCCTGCGGTTTTGCAGCCAGCTCAGAAGAATGCGAGTTGAAGAAAGGAGCTCAGGGGCACTGTAATTCACAAACCTGCAGAGTTATGAATGACAGTTATCGTCCAAAAATATATTGAAGTAAGTCTGCGAAGAGGACTAGAAAGCAGGGCAGAATTGCAGGAAAACGATTTCAGGGGGTAGACTGGAATTGCACTTAAAGCACAGGAAAAGAGACAGAATGTTGACAATGATGCACTTGGCCAAAATGGGCGTAAGCGTTTTTTCCTTAATATATTCAGGAAAAAACGCATACGCACTTTTTGGCCAACCAAGCAAGCGTGTACAGGAAATCTGCACTACAATGAAGTCTCACTGCGCCCCAGTCAAAAGGGTCATCTGAAAAAAGTGTAAAATCCAGAAAGACAGGACAGGCCATGGAGAACAGGGAGCCTTATAATATTGATTTACGGGATGTAAATTGCCAACAGCCACTCTGGAGAAGTGTATGGTGTTTCCTGAAACACGTAGGAAACAAAGCAACACAGCCTATGGCACTTCCACTTATGGTCCTATAGCTTTGGGAAACTAAAATCAAAAACACACAGCCACCTCAAAGTTTGGGACGGCTCTGTTTACAAGAACCTCATCTACGGTACGAGTTAAATATCCCAGAAAGTGAAAAATGGATAAAGAAGTTCTGATACATACGTACAATGGAATATCACTCAGCAATTATATCTATGTCATCAGGCCCATAGCGGCATAATGAGAGTATTCAGGTACGATGATTCTACGTGAAATAAGTCACACAGAAAAAGAAACATCATAAGATATCACTAATACACGGAATGTAAACTTGGCTACACATGAACTGAATTACAAAACAGAACAGGGTTCCAAATTTAGAAAACCAACTTATGCTTGCTTATGGGGAAAGGTGAGTTGGGGTGCTGCATAAAACCAGAGATTGAAATTAGCACAGATACCGTTCCATAAGCCAAATAAGTAATAGACCAGACCTACTCCTTGCTCAACGAAATGGACTCAACACCCCATATTCAGGGCCTAGGAATATACCTGACTAGTAAGAATCTTAAAACCCACGGATTTATATGTCTCCGTAAGAGAAACATGCGTGTGTACAGCGGCATAAAGGTAGCAGTGAAAACCCGATAAATCCCATTATCAAAATAATTTTCAAATACAAAACACAATGACAGTGAAATAGAGAGCAATTTTTAAATAATTCATTCAGGGTTGTGATGCAACCTGGATTTACCACATCTACACCCAGAGCTGGGTGAGACATAAGGCTGGACACTTCGGGCTGATAGCATTGGTGATGTTCGGTGAGCAAATGCAGACCCTTTGAAGTCATACTGCATGGAACCCTTTCCATGGGTCCCAACTCTCCAGGTTTAAGGGATTCTTCCTTCAGCTAAAACATGCATGGGGAACCCAGAATATGGTCCACCGTTTGATTGGGAAACGTTTTCAAATGCATCTCAGTTTTCGTCCCCTTTTACTCGGGTTCACAATTCCAGGCCCTTTACTAACACTCTCCCCACTTGGAGAGTCAGTGCCTTTAAGCTCCTGTTTGGCACAGTTTGCAATTTCTGCGCAAGGTGAACAGGAATAGGGAGAACCAATGAGATACTAGCTGTAGGTGTCTGCTCGGGCAAATGTAACGCTCATTTCCCACCAGGAAGAGGAATTAACCAATGGCTCAGCATGCCCTGCCAGAAAGAGTGTAGGGCCTAAAGCAATCCTGCGGTTTTGCTGCCAGCTCACAAGAAAACGAGTTGAAGAAATGAGCTCAGGGGCACTGTAATTCACAAACCTGCAGAGTTATGAATGACAGCTATCGTCCAAAAATATATTGAAGTAAGTCTGCGAAGCGGACTTGAAAGAGGGGCAGAATTTCAGGAAAACGGTTTCAGGGGGTAGACTGGAATTACACTTCAAGCATAGGAAAAGAGGCAGAATGTCGACAATGATGCACTTGGCCAAAAAGGGCGTATGCGTTTTTTCCTGAATATATTCAGGAAAAAACGCATACGCCCTTTTTGGCCAACTAAGCAAGCGTGTAAAGAAATGTGCACTACAAGGGAAGTCTCACTGCCCCCCAGTCAACAGGGCCATCTGGAAAAAGTGTAAAATCCAGAAAGGCAGGACAGGCCATGGAGAACATGGAGCCTTGTTATGCTGATGGGCAGGATGTAAATTGTCAACAGCCACACTGGAGAAGTGTATGGTGTTTCCTGAAACATGTAGGAAACAAAGCAACACAGCCTATGGCACTTCCACTTATGGTCCAGTAGCTTAGGGACATTAAAATCAAAAACACACATCCACCCCAAAATTTGGGATGGCTCTGTTTACAAAAACCTCATCTACTGTACAAGTTAAATATCCCAGAAAGCGAAAAATGGATTAAGAAGTTGTGGTACGTACGTACAATGTAATATCACCCAGCAATGAAATCTATGTCATCAGGCCCGTAGCGGCATAATGAGTGGATTCAGGTACGATGATTCTACGTGAAATAAGTCTCACAGAAAAAGAAACATCATAAGGTATCACTAATACACGGAATGTAAACTTGGCTACAGATGAACTGAACTACAAAACAGAACAGGGTCTCAAATTTAGAAAACCAACTTATGCTTGCTTATGTGGAAAGGTGAGTTGTGGTGCTGCATAAAACCAGAGATTTTAATTAGCACAGATACCGTTCCTTAAGCCAAATATGTAAGAGACAAGACCTACTTCTTGCTCAACGAAATGGGCTCAACACCACATATTCTACCCTTAGGAATATACGTGATTAGTAAGAATGTTAAAACCCATAGATTTATATGTCTCCGTAAGAGAATCAAGCGTGTGTACAGCGGCCTAAATGCAGCAATGAAAATCCGATAAATCCCGTTATAAAAAAAATTTCAAAAACAAAACACAATGACAGTGAAATAGAGAGCAATTCTTAAATAATTCATTCTGAGCTTGTGATGCAACCTGGATTTACCACATCTACACCCAGAGCTCGGTGAGACATAAGTTTTGACACTTCTGGCTGATAGCATTGGTGAGGTTTGGTTAGCAAATGCAGACCCTTTGAAGTCATACTGCTTGGTACCCATTCCAAGGGTCCCAACTCTCTAGGTTTAAGAAATTCTTCCTTCAGCTAAAACACGCATGGGAAACCCAGACTATGGTTCATTGGGTGATTGGGAAATGTTTTCAAATGCATCTCAGTTTTTGTCCCCTGGGACTCGGGTTCACCATTCCAGACCCTTCACTAACACTCTCCCCACTCGGAGAGTCAGTGCCTTTAACCTCCTGTTTGGCACAGTTTGCAATTTCTGCGCAAGATGAACAGGAATAGGGAGAACCAATGAGAGACTAGCTGTAGGAGTCTGTACGGGCAAATGTATCCCTCACTGCCCACCAGGAAGAGGAATCAATCAAAGGCTCAGCGTGCCCTGCCGGAAACAGATTAGGGACTGAAGCAATCCTGCGGTTTTGCAGCCAGCTCAGAAGAATGCGAGTTGAAGAAAGGAGCTCAGGGGCACTGTAATTCACAAACCTGCAGAGTTATGAATGACAGCTATCGTCCAAAAATATATTGAAGTAAGTCTGCGAAGAGGACTAGAAAGCGGGGCAGAATTCCAGGAAAACGATTTCAGGGGGTAGACTGGAATTGCACTTAAAGCACAGGAAAAGAGACAGAATGTTGACAATGATGCACTTGGCCAAAATGGGCGTAAGCGTTTTTTCCTTAATATATTCAGGAAAAAACGCATACGCACTTTTTGGCCAACCAAGCAAGCGTGTACAGGAAATCTGCACTACAATGAAGTCTCACTGCGCCCCAGTCAAAAGGGCCATCTGAAAAAAGTGTAAAATCCAGAAAGACAGGACAGGCCATGGAGAACAGGGAGCCTTATAATATTGATTTACAGGATGTAAATTGCCAACAGCCACTCTGGAGAAGTGTATGGTGTTTCCTGAAACACGTAGGAAACAAAGCAACACAGCCTATGGCACTTCCACTTATGGTCCTATAGCTTTGGGAAATTAAAATCAAAAACACACAGCCACCCCAAAGTTTGGGACGGCTCTGTTTACAAGAACCTCATCTACGGTACGAGTTAAATATCCCAGAAAGTGAAAAATGGATAAAGAAGTTCTGGTACATACGTACAATGGAATATCACTCAGCAATTATATCTATGTCATCAGGCCCATAGCGGCATAATGAGAGTATTCAGGTACGATGATTCTACGTGAAATAAGTCACACAGAAAAAGAAACATCATAAGATATCACTAATACACGGAATGTAAACTTGGCTACACATGAACTGAATTACAAAACAGAACAGGGTCTCAAATTTAGAAAACCAACTTATGCTTGCTTATGGGGAAAGGTGAGTTGGGGTGCTGCATAAAACCAGAGATTGAAATTAGCACAGATACCGTTCCATAAACCAAATAAGTAATAGACCAGACCTACTCCTTGCTCAACGAAATGGACTCAACACCACATATTCAAGGCCTAGGAATATACCTGACTAGTAAGAATCTTAAAACCCACGGATTTATATGTCTCCATAAGAGAAACATGCGTGTGTACAGCAGCATAAAGGTAGCAGTGAAAACCCGATAAATCCCATTATCAAAATAATTTTCAAATACAAAACACAATGACAGTGAAATAGAGAGCAATTCTTAAATAATTCATTCAGGGCTTGTGATGCAACCTGGATTTACCACATCTACACACAGAGCTGGGTGAGACATAAGGCTGGACACTTCGGGCTGATAGCATTGGTGAGGTTCAGTGAGCAAATGCAGACCCTTTGTAGTCATACTGCATGGAACCCTTTCCATGGGTCTCAACTCTCCAGGTTTAAGGGATTCTTCCTTCAGCTAAAACATGCATGGGAAACCCAGAGTATGGTCCACCGTGTGATTGGGAAACGTTTTAAAATGCATCTCAGTTTTCGTCCCCTGGTACTCGGGTTCACCATTCCAGACGCTTTACTAACCCTCTCCCCACTTGGAGAGTCAGTGCCTTTAAGCTCCTGTTTGGCACAGTTTGCAATTTCTGCGCAAGGTGAACAGGAATAGGGAGAACCAATGAGAGACTAGCTGTAGGTGTCTACACGGGCAAATGTAACGTCCATTTCCCACCAGGAAGAGGAATTAACCAATGGCTCAGCGTGCCCTGCCAGAGATTAGGGCCTAAAGCAATCCTGCGGTTTTGCTGCCAGCTCACAAGAAAACGAGTTGAAGAAATGAGCTCAGGGGCACTGTAATTCACAAACCTGCAGAGTTATGAATGACAGCTATCGTCCAAAAATAAATTGAAGTTAGTCTGCGAAGAGGACTTGAAATAGGGGCAGAATTTCAGGAATACGATTTCAGGGGGTAGACTGGAATTGCACTTAAACCATAGGAAAAGAGGCAGAATGTCGACAATGATGCACTTGGCCAAAAAGGTCGTATGCGTTTTTTCCTGAATATATTCAGGAAAAAAGCATACGCCCTATTTGGCCAACCAAGCAAGCGTGTAAAGGAAATCTCCACTACAAGGGAAGTCTCACTGCCCCCCGGTCAACAGGGCCATCTGAAAAAAGTGTAAAATCCAGAAAGACAGGCTAGGCCATGGAGAACAGGGAGTCTTGTTATGCTGATGGGCGGGATGAAAATTGCGAACAGCCACTCTGGAGAAGTGTATGGTGTTTCCTGAAACACGAAGGAAACAAAGCAACACAGCCTATGGCATTTCCACTTATGGTCCTATAGCTTAGGGACATTAAAATCAAAAACACACAGCCACCCCAAAGTTTGGGACGGCTCTGTTTAGTAGAACCTCATCTAAGGTACGAGGTAAATATCTGAGAAAGCGAAAAATGGATAAAGAAGTTCTGGTACGTACGTACAATGGAATATCACTCAGCAATGAAATCTATGTCATCAGACCCGTTGCAGCATAATGAGTGGATTCAGGTACGAGGATTCTACGTGAAATAAGTCACACAGAAAAAGAAACATCATAAGATATCACTAATACACGGAATGAAACCTTGGCTACACATGAACTGAATTACAAAACAGAACAGGTACTTAAATATAGAAAACCAACTTATGCTTGCTTATGGGGAAAGGTGAGTTGGGGTGCTGCATAAAACCAGAGATAGAAATTAGCACAGATACCATTCCATAATCCAAATATGTAACAGACAAGACCTACTCCTTGCTCAACGAAATGGACTCAACACCCCATATTCAACGCCTAGGAATATACCTGACTAGTAAGAAACTTAAAACCCATGGATTAATATGTCTCCTTAAGAGAATCAAGCGTGTGTACAGCAGCATAAACGCAGCAGTGAAAATCCGATAAATCCCATTATAAAAATAATTTTCAAATACAAAACACAATGACAGTGAAATAGAGAGCAATTCTTAAATAATTCATTCAGAGCTTGTGATGCAACCTGGATTTACCACATCTAAACCCAGAGCTGCGTGAGACATAAGCCTGGACACTTCGGGCTGATAGCATTGGTGAGGTTCGGTGAGCAAATGCATACACTTCGTAGTCATACTGCATGGTACCCATTCCATGGGTCCCAACTGTCCAGGTTTAAGCGATTTTTCCTTCAGCTAAAACATGCATGGGAAACCCAGAGTATGGTCCACCGTGTGATTGGGAAACGTTTTCAAATGCATCTCAGTTTTCGTCCCCTGGTACTCGGGTTCACCATTCCAGACCCTTTACTAACACTCTCCCCACTTGGAGAGACAGTGCCTTTAACCTCCTGTTTGGCACAGTTTGCAATTTCTGCGCAAGATGAACAGGAATAGGGAGAATCAATGAGAGACTAGCTGTAGGTGTCTGCACTGGCAAATGTAACGATCATTTCCCACCATGAAGAGCAATTAACCAAATGCTCAGCGTCCCCTGCTGGAAAGAGCTTAGGGCCTAAAGCAATCCTGCGGTTTTGCTGCCAGCTCACAAGAAAACGAGTTCAAGAAAGGAGCTCAGGGGCACTGTAATTCAGAAACGTGCAGAGTTATGAATGACAGCTATCGTCCAAAAATATACTGAAGTAAGTCTGCGAAGATGACTTGAAAGAGGGGCAGAATTTCAGGAAAACGATTTCGGGGGTAGACTGGAATTGCACTTAAAGCATAGGAAAAGAGGCAGAATGTCGACAATGATGCACTTGGCTAAAAAGGGCATATGCGTTTTTTCCTGAATATATTCAGGAGAAAACGCATATACCATTTTTGGCCAACCAAGCAAGCGTGAAAAAAAATCTGCACTACAAGGGAAGTCTCACTGCACCCCGGTCAACAGGGCCATCTGAAAAAAGTGTAAAATCCAGAAATACAGGACAGGCCATGGAGAACAGGGAGCCTTGTTATGCTGACGGGCGGGATGTAAATTGCCAACCGCCACTCTGGAGAAGTGTATGGTGTTTACTGAAACTTGTAGGAAACAAAGCAACACAGCCTATGGCACTTCCACTTATAGTCCTGTAGCTTAGGGACATTAAAATCTAAAACACACATCCACCCCAATGTTTGGGACGGCTCTGTTTACAAGAACCTCGTCTACGGTACAAGTTAAATATCCCAGAAAGCGAAAAATGGATAAAGAAGTTGTGGTACGTACGTACAATGGAATATCACTCACCAATGAAATCTATGTCATCTGGCCCGTCGTGGCATAATGAGTGGATTCAGGTACGATGATTCTAAGTGAAATAAGTCACACAGAAAATGAAACATCATAAGATGTCACTAATACACGGAATATAATCTTGGCTACACATGAACTGAATTACAAAACAGAACAGGGCCTTAAATTTAGAAAAACAACTTATGCTTGCTTATCGGGAAAGATGAGTTGGCGTGCTGCATAGTACCAGAGATTGAAATTAACACAGATACCATTCCATAAGCCAAATATGTAATAGACAAGACCTACTCCTTGCTCAACGAAATGGACTCAACACCCCATATTCAACGCCTGGGAATATACCTGACTAGTAAGAATCTTCAAACCCATGGATTTATATGTCTCCATAAGGAAATCAAGTGTGTATACAGCGGCATGAATGCAGCAGAGAAAATCCGATAAATCCCATTATCAAATGAATTACAAAAACAAAACACAAGGACAGTGAAATAGAGAGCAATTCTTAAATAATTCATTCAGGGCTTGTGATGCAACCTGGATTTACCACATGTACACCCAGAGCTGAGTGAGACAAAAGGTTGGGCACTTCGGGCTGATAGCATTGGTGAGGTTCGATGAGCAAATGCAGACCCTTTGAAGTCATACTGCATGGTACCCATTCCATGGGTCTCAACTCTCCAGGTTTAAAGGATTCTTCCTTCAGCTAAAACATGCATGGGGAACCCACAGTATGGTGCACCATGTGACCGGCAAACGTTTTCAAATTCATCTCAGTTTTCGTCCCCTTTTACTTGGGTTCACCATTCCAGACCCTTTACTAACACTCTCCCCACTTGGAGAGTCAGTGCCTTTAACCTCCTGTTTGGCACAGTTTGCAATTTCTGCGCAAGATGAACAGGAATAGGGAGAACCAATGAGAGACTAGCTGTAGGTGTCTGCACGGGCAAATTTAATGCTCATTTCCCACCAGGAAGAGGAATTAACCAAAGGCTCAGCATGCCCTGCCCGAACCAGATTAGGGCCTGAAGCAATCTTGCGGGTTTGCGACCAGCTCACAAGATAGCGAGTTGAAGAAAGGAGCTCAGGGGCACTGTAACTCACAAACCTGCAGAGTTATAAATGACAGCTATCGTCCAAAAATATATTGAAGGAAGGATGCAAAGAGAAGTTGTAATCGAGGCAGAATTGCAGGAAAACGATTTCAGGGGGTACACGGGAATTGCATTTAAAGCATAGAAAAAGAGGCAGAACGTCGACAATGATGCAGTTGGCCAAAAAGTGCATATGCGTTTTTTCCTGAATATATTCAGGAAAAAAGGCATACGCCCTTTTTGGCCAACTAAGCAAGCATGTAAAGGAAATCTGCACTACAAGGGAAGTCTCACTGCCCCCCAGTGAACAGGGTCATCTGCAAAAAGTGTAAAATCCAGAAAGGCAGGACAGGCCATGGAGAACATGGAGCCTTGTTATGCTGATGGGCAGGATGTAAATTGCAAACAGCCACACTGGAGAAGTGTATGGTGTTTCCTGAAACACGTAGGAAACAAAGCAACACAGCCTATGGCACTTCCACTTATGGTCCTATAGCTTAGGGAAATTAAAATCAAAAACACACAGCCACCCCAAAGTTTCAGACGGATCTGTTTACAAGAACCTCGTCTACGGTACAAGTTAAATATCCCAGAAAGCAAAAAATGGATAAAGAAGTTGTGGTACGTACGTACAATGGAATATCACTCACCAATGAAATCTATGTCATCTGGCCCATCGTGGCATAATGAGTGGATGCAGGTACGATGATTCTAAGTGAAATAAGTCACACAGAAAATGAAACATCATATGATATCACTAATACACCTAATGTAATCTTGGCTACACATGAACTGAATTACAAAACAGAACAGGGTCTCAAATTTAGAAAACCAACTTATGTTTGCTTAAGGGGAAAGGTGAGTTGCGGTGCTGCATAAAACCAGAGATAGATATTAGCACAGATCCCATTCCATAAGTTAAATATGTAATACTCCACACCTACCCCTTTCTCAACGAAATGGGCTAAACACACTATATTCAACGCCTAGGAATACACCTGACTAGTAAGAATCTTCAAACCCATGGATTTATATATCTCCATAAGAGAATCAAACGTGTGTACAGCTGCATGAAGGCAGCAGAGAAAATCCGATAAATCCTATTATCAAAATGAACTACAAAAACAAAACACAATGACAGTGAAATAGAGAGCAATTCTTAAATAATTCTTTCAGGGCTTGTGATGCAACCTGCATTTACCTCATCTACACCCAGAGCTGTGTGAGACATAAGGTTGTACACTTCGGGCTGATAACATTGGTGAGGTTCGATGAGCAAATGCAGACCATTTGAAGTCATACTGCATGGTACCAATTCCAAGGGTCCCAAATCTCCAGGTTTAAGCGATTCTTCCTTCAGCTAAAACATGCATGGGAAACCCACAGTATGGTACACCGTGTGACCGGGAAACGTTTTCAAATGCATCTCAGTTTTCGTCCCCTGGTACTCGGGTTCACAATTCCAGACCCTTTACTAACACTCTCCCCACTTGGAGAGTCAGTGCCTTTAACCTGCTGTTTGGCACAGTTTGCAAATTCTGCGCAAGATGAACAGGAATAGGGAGAACCAATGAGAGACTAGCTGTAGGTGTCTGCACGGGCAAATTTAACGCTCATTTCCAACCAGGAAGAGGAATTAACCAAAGGCTCAGCATGCCGTGCCGGAACCAGATTAGGGCCTGAAGCAATCCTGCGGGTTTGCGGCCAGCTCACAAGAAAGCGATTTGAAGAAAGGAGCTCAGGGGCACTGTAATTCACAAACTTGCAGAGTTATAAATGACAGCTATCGTCCAAAACTATATTGAAGCAAGGCTGCGAAGAGGACTTTAAAGCGGGGCAGAATTGCAGGAAAACGATTTCAGGGGGTAGACTGGAATTGCGTTTAAAGCATAGGAAAGAACAGAACGTCAACAATAATGCACTTGGACAAAAAGGGCGTATGCGTTTTTTCCGGAATATATTCAGGAAAAAACGCATACGCCCTTTTGGCAAACCAAGCAAGCATGTTAGAGAAATCTGCACTACAATGAAGTCTCACTGCCCCCCGGTCAAAAGGGCCATCTGAAAAAAGTGTAAAATCCAGAAATGCAGCACAGACCATGGAGAACAGGGAGCCTTGTTATGCTGATGGGTGGGATGTAAATTGCCAAGAGCCACTCTGAAGAAGTGTATGGTGTTTCCTGAAACACCTAAAAAACAAAGCAACGGAGCCTACGGCACTTCCACTTATGGTCCTATAGCTTAGGGAAATTAAAATCAAAAACACACAGCCACCCCAAAGTTTCAGACGGCTCTGTTTGCAAGAAACTCGTCTACGGTACAAGTTAAATATCCCAGAAAGCGAAAAATGGATAAAGAAATTGTGGTACGTACGTACAATGGAATATCACTCACCAATGAAATCTATGTCATCTGGCCCATCGTGGCATAATGAGTGGATTCAGGTACGATGATTCTAAGTGAAATAAGTCACACAGAAAATGAAACATCATAAGATATCACTAATACACGGAATGTAATCTTGGCTACACATGAACTGAATTACAAAACAGAACAGGGTCTCAAATTTAGAAAACCAACTTATGTTTGCTTAAGGGGAAAGGTGAATCACGGTACTGCATAAAACCAGAGTGAGAAATTAGCACAGATACAATTCCATACGTCAAATACGTAATAGTCAAGACCTACCCCTTGCTCAACGAAATGGGCTAAACACCCTATATTCAACGCCTAGGAATACACCTGACTAGTAAGAATCTTCAAACCCATGGATTTATATGTCTCCATAAGAGAATCAAGCGTGTGTACAGCTGCATGAAGGCAGCAGAGAAAATCCGATAAATCCTATTATCAAAATGAATTACAAAAACAAAACACAATGGCAGTGAAATAGAGAGCAATTCTTAAATAATTCATTCAGGGCTTGTGATGCAACCTGGATTTACTTCATCTAAACCCAGAGCTGAGTGAGACATAAGGTTGGACACTTCGGGCTGATAGCATTGGTGAGGTTCGATGAGCAAATGCAGACCATTTGAAGTCATACTGCATGGTACCCATTCCATGGGTCCCAACTCTCCAGTTTAAGCGATTCTTCCTTCAGCTAAAACATGATGGGAAACCCACAGTATGGTGCACCGTGTGACCGGGAAACGTTTTCAAATGCATCTCAGTTTTTGCCCCTTTTACTCGGGTTCACAATTCCGGACCCTTTACTAACACTCTCCCCACTTGGAGAGTCAGTGCCTTTAACCTCCTGTTTGCGACAGTTTGCAATTTCTGCGCAAGATGAATACGAATAGGGAGAACCAATGAGAAACTAGCTGTAGGTGTCTGCACGGGCAAATTTAATGCTCATTTCCACCAGGAAGAGGAATTAACCAAAGGCTCAGCATGCCGTGCCGGAACCAGATTAGGGCCTGAAGCAATCCTGCGGGTTTGCGGCCAGCTCACAAGAAAGTGATTTGAAGAAAGGAGCTCAGGGGCACTGTAATTCACAAACCTGCAGAGTTATAAATGACAGCTATCGTCCAAAAATATATTGAAGGAAGGCTGCGAAGTGGACTTGAACGCAGGGCAGAATTGCAAGAAAACGATTTCAGGGGGTACACTGCAATTGCATTGAAAGCATAGGAAAAGAGGCAGAACGTCGACAATGATGCACTTGGCCAAAAAGTGCGTATGCGTTTTTTCCTGAATGTATTCAGGGAAAAACGCATACGCACTCTCTGGCCAACCAAGCAAGCATGTTAAAGAAATCTGCACTACAATGAAGTCTCACTGCCCCCCGGTCAAAAGGGCCATCTGAAAAAAGTGTAAAATCCAGAAATACAGCACAGGCCACGGAGAACAGGGAGCCTGGTTATGCTGATAGGTGGGATGTAAATTGCCACAGCCACTCTGGAGAAGTGTATGGTGTTTCCTGAAACACCTAAAACACAAGCCTAAGGAGCCTACAGCACTTCCACATATGGTCCTATAGCTTAGGGAAATTAAAATCAAAAACACACAGCCACCCCAGAGTTTCAGACGGCTCTGATTACAAGAACCTCGTCTACGGAACAAGTTAAATATCCCAGAAAGCGAAAAATGGATAAAGAAGTTGTGGTACGTACGTACAATGGAATATCACTCACCAATGAAATCTATGTCATCTGGCCCGTCCTGGCATAATGAGTGGATTCAGGTATGATGATTCTAAGTGAAATAAGTCACACAGAAAATGAAACATCATAAGATATCACTAATACACCAAATGTAATCTTGGCTACACATGAACTGAATTACTAAACAGAACAGGGCCTCAAATTTAGAAAACCAACTTATGTTTGCTTAAGGGGAAAGGTGAGTTGGGGTGCTGCATAAAACCAGAGATAGAAATTAGCACAGATACCATTCCATACGTCAAATATGTAATAGTCAAGACCTACCCCTTGCTCAACGAAATGGGCTAAACACCCTATATTCAACGCCTAGGAATACACCTGACTAGTAAGAATCTTCAAACCCATGGATTTATATGTCTCCATAAGAGAATCAAGCGTGTATACAGCTGCATGAAGGCAGCAGAGAAAATCCGATAAATCCTATTATCAAAATGAATTACAAAACCAAAACACTATGACAGTGAAATAGAGAGCAATGCTTAAATAATTCATTCAGGGCTTGTGATGCAACCTGGATTTACCTCATCTACTCCCAGAGCTGTGTGAGCCATAAAGTTGGACACTTCGGGCTGATAGCATTGGTGAGGTTCGATGAGCAAATGCAGACCATTTGAAGTCATACTGCATGGTACCGATTCCATGGGTCCCAACTCTCCAGGTTTAAGCGATTCTTCCTTCAGCTAAAACATGCATGGGCAACCCACAGTATGGTGCACCGTGTGACCGGGAAACGTTTTCAAATGCATCTCAGTTTTCGGCCCCTTTTACACGGGTTCACCATTCCAGACCCTTTACTAACACTCTCCCCACTTGGAGAGTCAGTGCCTTTAACCTGCTGTTTGGCACAGTTTTCAATTTCTGCGCAAGATGAACAGGAATAAGGAGAACCAATGAGAGACTAGCTGTAGGTGTCTGCACGGGCAAATTTAACGCTCATTTCCAACCAGGAAGAGGAATTAACCAAAGGCTCAGCATGCCGTGCCGGAACCATATTAGGGCATGAAGCAATCCTGCGGGTTTGCGGCCAGCTCACAAGAAAGCGATTTGAAGAAAGGAGCTCAGGGGCACTGTAATTCACAAACCTGCAGAGTTATAAATGACAGCTATCGTCCAAAACTATATTGAAGCAAGGCTGCGAAGAGGGCTTTAAAGCGGGGCAGAATTGCAGGAAAACGATTTCAGGGGGTAGACTGGAATTGCACTTAAAGCATAGGAAAAGAGGCAGAACGTCAACAATGATGCACTTGTACAAAAAGGGCGTATGCGTTTTTTCCGGAATATATTCAGGAAAAAACGCATATGCCCTTTTGGAAAACCAAGCAAGCATGTTAAACAAATCTGCACTACAATGAGGTCTCACTGCCCCCCGGTCAAAAGGGCCATCTGAAAAAAGTTTAAAATCCAGAAATGCAGCACAGACCATGGAGAACAGGGAGCCTTGTTATGCTGATGGGCAGGATGTAAATTGCCAAGAGCCACTCTGAAGAAGTGTATGGTGTTTCCTGAAACACCTAAAAAACAAAGCAACGGAGCCTACGGCACTTCCACTTATGGTCCTATAGCTTAGGGAAATTAAAATCAAAAACACACAGCCACCCCAAAGTTTCAGACGGCTCTGTTTGCAAGAAACTCGTCTACGGTACAAGTTAAATATCCCAGAAAGCGAAAAATGGATAAAGAAGTTGTGGTACGTACGTACAATTGAATATCACTCACCAATGAAATCTATGTCGTTTGGCCCGTCGTGGCATAATGAGTGGATTCAGGTACGATGATTCTAAGTGAAATAAGTCACACAGAAAATGAAACATCATAAGATATCACTAATACACGGAATGTAATCTTGGCTACACATGAACTGAATTACAAAACAGAACAGGGTCTCAAATTTAGAAAACCAACTTATGTTTGCTTAAGGGGAAATGTGAATCAGGGTGCTGCATAAAACCAGAGATAGAAATTAGCACAGATACCATTCCATACGTCAAATATGTAATAGTCAAGACCTACCCCTTGCTCAACGAAATGGGCTAAACACCCTACATTCAACGCCTAGGAATACACCTGACTAGTAAGAATCTTCAAACCCATGGATTTATATGTCTCCAAAAGAGAATCAAGCGTGTGTACAGCTGCATGAAGGCAGCAGAGACAATCCGATAAATCCCATTATCAAAATGAATTACAAAAACAAAACACAATGGCAGTGAAATAGAGAGCAATTCTTAAATAATTCATTCAGGGCTTGTGATGCAACCTGGATTTACCTCATCTAAACCCAGAGCTGAGTGAGACATAAGGTTGGACACTTCGGGCTGATAGCATTGGTGAGGTTCGATGAGCAAATGCAGACCATTTGAAGTCATACTGCATGGTACCAATTCCAAGGGTCCCAAATCTCCAGGTTTAAGCCATTCTTCCTTCAGCTAAAACATGCATGGGAAACCCACAGTATGATACACCGTGTGACCGGGAAACGTTTTCAAATGCATCTCAGTTTTCGTCCCCTTTTACTCGGGTTCACAATTCCAGACCCTTTACTAACACTATCCCCACTTGGAGAGCCAGTGCCTTTAACCTGCTGTTTGGCACAGTTTGCAAATTCTGCGCAAGATGAACAGGAATAGGGAGAACCAATGAGAGACTAGCTGTAGGTGTCTGCACGGGCAAATTTAACGCTTATTCCCCACCAGGAAGAGGAATTAACCAAAGGCTCAGCATGCCCTGCCGGAACCAGATTATGGCCTGAAGCAATCCTGCGGGTTTGCGGCCAGCTCACAAGAAAGCGATTTGAAGAAAGGAGCTCAGGGGCACTGTAATTCACAAACCTGCAGAGTTATAAATGACAGCTATCGTCCAAAACTATATTGAAGCAAGGCTGCGAAGAGGACTTTAAAGCGGGGCAGAATTGCAGGAAAACGATTTCAGGGGGTAGACTGGAATTGCACTTAAAGCATAGGAAAAGAAGCAGAACGTCAACAATGATGCACTTGGACAAAAAGGGCGTATGCGTTTTTTCCGGAATATATTCAGGAAAAAACGCATACGCCCTTTTGGCAAACCAAGCAAGCATGTTAAAAAAATCTGCACTACAATGAAGTCTCACTGCCCCACGGTCAAAAGGGCCATCTGAAAAAAGTGTAAAATCCAGAAATGCAGCACAGACCATGGAGAACAGGGAGCCTTGTTATGCTGATGGGTGGGATGTAAATTGCCAAGAGCCACTCTGAAGAAGTGTATGGTGTTTCCTGAAACACCTAAAAAACAAAGCAACGGAGCCTACGGCACTTCCACTTATGATCCTATAGCTTAGGGAAATTAAAATCAAAAACACACAGCCACCCCAAAGTTTCAGACGTCTCTGTTTGCAAGAAACTCGTCTACGGTACAAGTTAAATATCCCAGAAAGCGAAAAATGGATAAAGAAGTTGTGGTACGTACGTACAATGGAATATCACTCACCAATGAAATCTATGTCATCTGGCCCATCGTGGCATAATGAGTGGATTCAGGTACGATGATTCTAAGTGAAATAAGTCACACAGAAAATGAAACATCATAAGATATCACTAATCCACGGAATGTAATCTTGGCTACACATGAACTGAATTACAAATGAGAACAGGGTCTCAAATTTAGAAAACCAACTTATGTTTGCTTAAGGGGAAAGGTTAGATGGGGTGCTGCATAAAACCAGAGATAGAAATTAGCACACATACCATTCCATACGTCAAATACGTAATAGTCAAGACCTACCCCTTGCTCAACGAAATGGGCTAAACACCCTATATTCAATGCCTAGGAATACACCTGACTAGTAAGAATCTTCAAACCCATGGATTTATATGTCTCCATAAGAGAATCAAGCGTGTGTACAGCTGCATGAAGGCAGCAGAGAAAATCCGATAAATCCTATTATCAAAATGAATTACCAAAACAAAACACAATGGCAGTGAAATAGAGAGCAATTCTTAAATAATTCATTCAGGGCTTGTGATGCAACCTGGATTTACTTCATCTAAACCCAGAGCTGAGTGAGACATAAGGTTGGACACTTCGGGCTGATAGCATTGGTGAGGTTCGATGAGCAAATGCAGACCATTTGAAGTCATACTGCATGGTACCCATTCCATGGGTCCCAACTCTCCAGGTTAAGCGATTCTTCCTTCAGCTAAAACATGCATGGGAAACCCACATTATGGTGCACCGTGTGACCGGGAAACGTTTTCAAATGCATCTCAGTTTTTGCCCCTTTTACTCGGGTTCACAATTCCAGAACCTTTACTAACACTCTCCCCACTTGGAGAGTCAGTGCCTTTAACCTCCTGTTTGCGACAGTTTGCAATTTCTGCGCAAGATGAATAGGAATAGGGAGAACCAATGAGAAACTAGCTGTAGGTGTCTGCACGGGCAAATTTAATGCTCATTTCCACCAGGAAGAGGAATTAACCAAAGACTCAGCATGCCGTGCCGGAACCAGATTTGGGCCTGAAGCAATCCTGCGGGTTTGCGGCCAGCTCACAAGAAAGCGATTTGAAGAAACGAGCTCAGGGGCGCTGTAATTCACAAACCTGCAGAGTTATAAATGACAGCTATCGTCCAAAATATATATTGAAGGAAGGCTGCGAAGAGGACTTGAACGCAGGGCAGAATTGCAGGAAAACGATTTCAGGGGGTACACTGGAATTGCATTTAAAGCATAGGAAAAGAGGCAGAACGTCGACAATGATGCACTTGGCCAAAAAGGGCGTATGCGTTTTATCCTGAATATATTCAGGAAAAAACGCATACACTCTTTTTGGCCAACCAAGCAAGCATGTTAAAGGAATCTGCACTACAATGAAGTCTCACTGCCCCCCGGTCAAAAGGGCCATCTGAAAAAAGTGTAAAATCCAGAAATGCAGCACAGGCCATGGAGAACAGGGAGCCTTGTTATGCTGATGGGTGGGATGTAAATTGCCAACAGCCTCTCTGGAGAAGTGCATGGTGTTTCCTGAAACACCGAAAAAACAAAGCAACGGAGCCTACGGCACTTCCACTTATGGTCCTATAGCTTAGGGAAATTAAAATCAAAAACACACAGCCACCCCAAAGTTTCAGACGGCTCTGTTTACAAGAACCTCGTCTACGGTACAAGTTAAATATCCCAGAAAGCGAAAAATGGATAAAGAAGTTGTGGTACGTACGTACAATGGAATATCACTCACCAATGAAATCTATGTCATCTGGCCCATCGTGGCATAATGAGTGGATTCAGGTACGATGATTCTAAGTGAAATAAGTCACACAGAAAATGAAACATCATAAGATGTCACTAATACACGGAATATAATCTTGGCTACACATGACCTGAATTACAAAACAGAACAGGGTCTCAAATTTAGAAAACCAACTTATGTTTGCGTAAGGGGAAAGGTGAGTTGGGGTGCTGCATAAAACCAGAGTTAGAAATTAGCACAGATACCATTCCATATGTCAAATACGTAATAGTCAAGACGTACCACTTGCTCAACGAAATGGGCTAAACACCCTATATTCAACGCCTAGGAATACACCTGACTAGTAAGAATCTTCAAACCCATGGATTTATATGTCTCCATAAGAGAATCAAGCGTGTGTACAGCTGCATGAAGGCAGCAGAGAAAATCCGATAAATCCTATTATCAAAATGAATTACAAAAACAAAACACAATGACAGTGAAATAGAGAGCAATTCTTAAATAATTCATTCAGGGCTTGTGATGCAACCTGGATTTACCTCATCAAAACCCAGAGCTGAGTGAGACATAAGGTTGGACACTTCGGGCTGATAGCATTGGTGAGGTTCGATGAGCAAATGCAGACCATTTGAAGTCATACTGCATGGTACCCATTCCATGGGTCCCAAATCTCCAGGTTTAAGCGATTCTTCCTTCAGCTAAAGCATGCATGGGAAACCCACAGTATGGTGCACCGTGTGACCGGGAAACGTTTTCAAATGCATCTCAGTTTTTGTCCCCTTTTACTCGGGTTCACAATTCCAGAACCTTTACTAATACTCTCCCCACTTGGAGAGTCAGTGCCTTTAACCTCCTGTTTGGCACAGTTTGCAATTTTTGCGCAAGATGAACAGGAATAAGGAGAACCAATGAGAGACTAGCTGTAGGTGTCTGCACGGGCAAATTTAACGCTCATTTCCAACCAGGAAGAGGAATTAACCAAAGGCTCAGCATGCCGTGCCGGAACCATATTAGGGCATGAAGCAATCCTGCGGGTTTGCGGCCAGCTCACAAGAAAGCGATTTGAAGAAAGGAGCTCAGGGGCACTGTAAGTCACAAACCTGCAGAGTTATAAATGACAGCTATCGTCCCAAAATATATTGAAGGAAGGCTGCGAAGAGGACTTGAAAGCGGGGCAGAATTGCAGGAAAACGATTTCAGGGGGTAGACTGGAATTGCATTTAAAGCATAGGAAAAGAGGCAGAACGTCGACAATGATGCACTTGGCCAAAAAGGGCGTATGCGTTTTTTCCTGAATATATTCAGGTAAAAACGCATACGCCCTTTTTGGCCAACCAAGCAAGCATGTTAAAGAAATCTGCACTACAATGAAGTCTCACTGCCCCCCGGTCAAAAGGGCCATCTGAAAAAAGTGTAAAATCCAGAAATGCAGCACAGACCATGGAGAACAGGGAGCCTGGTTGTGCTGATGGGTGGGATGTAAATTGCCAACAGCCACTCTGGAGAAGTGTATGGTGTTTCCTGAAACACCTAAAACACAAGCCAAAGGAGCCTACAGCACTTCCACATATGGTCCTATAGCTTAGGGAAATTAAAATCAAAAACACACAGCCACCCCTGAATTCAGACGGCTCTGTTTACAAGAACCTCGTCTACGGTACAAGTTAAATATCCCAGAATGCGAAAAATGGATAAAGAAGTTGTGGTACGTACGTACAATGGAATATCACTCACCAATGAAGTCTATGTCATCTGGCCCGTCCTGGCATAATGAGTGGATTCAGGTATGATGATTCTAAGTGAAATAAGTCACTCAGAAAATGAAACATCATAAGATATCACTAATACACCAAATGTAATCTTGGCTACACATGAACTGAATTACTAAACAGAACAGGGCCTCAAATTTAGATAACCAACTTATGTTTGCTTAAGAGGAAAGGTGAGTTGGGGGCCTGCATAAAACCAGAGATAGAAATTAGCACAGATACCATTCCATACGTCAAATATGTAATAGTCAAGACCTACCCCTTGCTCAACGAAATGGGCTAAACACCCTATATTCAACGCCTAGGAATACACCTGACTAGTAAGAATCTTCAAACCCATGGATTTATATGTCTCCATAAGAGAATCAAGCGTGTGTACAGCTGCATGAAGGCAGCAGAGAAAATCCGATAAATCCTATTATCAAAATAAATTAAAAAACAAAACACAATGACAGTGAAATAGAGAGCAATGCTTAAATAATTCATTCAGGGCTTGTGATGCAACCTGGATTTACCTCATCTACTCCCAGAGCTCTGTGAGACATAAAGTTGGACACTTCGGGCTGATAGCATTGGTGAGGTTCGATGAGCAAATGCAGACCATTTGAAGTCATACGGCATGGTACCCATTCCATGGGTCCCAACTCTCCAGGTTTAAGCGATTCTTCCTTCAGCTAAAACATGCATGGGAAACCCACAGTATGGTGCACCGTGTGACCGGGAAACGTTTTCCAATGCATCTCAGTTTTCGGACCCTTTTACTCGGGTTCACCATTCCAGACCTTTTACTAACACTCTCCCCACTTGGAGAGTCAGTGCCTTTAACCTGCTGTTTGGCACAGTTTTCAATTTCTGCGCAAGATGAACAGGAATAGGGAGAACCAATGAGAGCCTAGCTGTAGGTGTCTGCACGGGCAAATTTAACGCTCATTTCCAACCAGGAAGAGGAATTAACCAAACGCTCAGCATGCCGTGCCGGAACCAGATTAGGGCCTGGATCAATCCTGAGGGTTTGTGGCCAGCTTACAAGAAAGCGATTTGAAGAAAGGAGCTCAGGGGCACTGTAATTCACACACCTGCAGAGTTATAAATGACAGCTATCGTCCAATAATATATTGAAGGAAGGCTGCGAAGAGGACTTGAAAGCGGGGCAGAATTGCAGGAAAACGATTTCAGGGGGTAGACTGGAATTGCATTTAAAGCATAGGAAAAGAGGCAGAACGTCAACAATGATGCACTTGGCCAAACAGGGCGTATGCGTTTTTTCCTGAATATATTCAGGATAAAACGCATACGCCCATTTTGGCCAACCAAGCAAGCATGTTAAATAAATCTGCACTAAAATGAAGTCTCACTGCCCCCCGGTCAAAAGGGCCATCTGAAAAAAGTGTAAAATCCAGAAATGCAGCACAGACCATGGAGCACAGGGAGCCTTGTTATGCTGATGGGTGGGATGTAAATTGCCAAGAGCCACTCTGAAGAAGTGTATGGTGTTTTCTGAAACACCTAAAAAACAAAGCAACGGAGCTTACGGCACTTCCACTTATGGTCCTATAGCTTAGGGAAATTAAAATCAAAAACACACAGCCACCCCAAAGTTTCAGACGGCTCTGTTTGCAAGAAACTCGTCTACGGTACAAGTTAAATATCCCAGAAACCGAAAAATGGATAAAGAAATTGTGGTACGTACGTACAATGGAATATCACTCACCAATGAAATCTATGTCATCTGGCCCGTCGTGGCATAATGAGTGGATTCAGGTACGATGATTCTAAGTGAAATAAGTCACACAGAAAATGAAACATCATAAGATATCACTAATACATGGAATGTAATCTTGGCTACACATGAACTGAATTACAAAACAGAACAGGGTCTCAAATTTAGAAAACCAACTTATGTTTGCTTAAGGGGAAAGGTGAATCACGGTACTGCATAAAACCAGAGTGAGAAATTAGCACAGATACCATTCCATACGTCAAATATGTAATAGTCAAGACCTACCCCTTGCTCAACGAAATGGGCTAAACACCCTATATTCAACGCCTAGGAATACACCTGACTAGTAAGAATCTTCAAACCCATGGATTTATATGTCTCCATAAGAGAATCAAGCCTGTGTACAGCTGCATGAAGGCAGCAGAGAAAATCCGATAAATCCTATTATCAAAATGAATTACAAAAACAAAACACAATGACAGTGAAATAGAGAGCAATTCTTAAATAATTCATTCAGGGCTTGTGATGCAACCTGCATTTACCTCATCTACACCCAGAGCTGTGTGAGACATAAGGTTGTACACTTCGGGCTGATAACATTGGTGAGGTTCGATGAGCAAATGCAGACCATTTGAAGTCATACTGCATGGTACCAATACCAAGGGTCCCAAATCTCCAGGTTTAAGCGATTCTTCCTTCAGCTAAAACATGCATGGGAAACCCACAGTATGGTACACCGTGTGACCGGGAAACGTTTTCAAATGCATCTCAGTTTTCGTCCCCTTTTACTCGGGTTCACAATTCCAGACCCTTTACTAACACTCTCCCCACTTGGAGAGTCAGTGCCTTTAACCTGCTGTTTGGCACAGTTTGCAAATTCTGCGCAAGATGAACAGGAATAGGGAGAACCAATGAGAGACTAGCTGTAGGTGTCTGCACGGGCAAATTTAACGCTCATTTCCAACCAGGAAGAGGAATTAACCAAAGGCTCAGCATGCCGTGCCGGAACCAGATTAGGGCCTGAAGCAATCCTGCGGGTTTGCGGCCAGCTCACAAGAAAGCGATTTGAAGAAAGGAGCTCAGGGGCACTGTAATTCACAAACCTGCAGAGTTATAAATGACAGCTATCGTCCAAAACTATATTGAAGCAAGGCTGCGAAGAGGACTTGAAAGCGGGGCAGAATTGCAGGAAAACGATTTCAGGGGGTAGACTGGAATTGCACTTAAAGCATAGGAAAAGAGGCAGAACGTCGACAATGATGCACTTGGCCAAAAAGTGCGTATGCGTTTTTTCCTGAATATATTCAGGAAAAAACACATACGCACTTTTTGGGCAACCAAGCAAGCATGTTAAAGAAATCTGCACTACAATGAAGTCTCACTGCCCCCCGGTCAAAAGGGCCATCTGAAAAAAGTGTAAAATCCAGAAATGCAGCACAGGCCATGGAGAACAGGGAGCCTGGTTATCCTGATGGGTGGGATGTAAATTGCCAACAGCCACTCTGGAGAAGTGTATGGTGTTTCCTGAAACACCTAAAAAACAAAGCAACGGAGCCTACGGCACTTCCACTTATGGTCCTATAGCTTAGGGAAATTAAAATCAAAAACACACAGCCACCCCTGAGTTTCAGACGGCTCTGTTTACAAGAACCTCATCTACGGTACAAGTTAAATATCCCAGAAAGCGAAAAATGGATAAAGAAGTTGTGGTACGTACGTACAATGGAATATCACTCACCAATGAAGTCTATGTCATCTGGCCCGTCCTGGCATAATGAGTGGATTCAGGTATGATGATTCTAAGTGAAATAAGTCACACAGAAAATGAAACATCATAAGATATCACTAATACACCAAATGTAATCTTGGCTACACATGAACTGAATTACTAAACAGAACAGGGCCTCAAATTTAGAAAACCAACTTATGTTTGCTTAAGGGGAAAGGTGAGTTGGGGTGCTGCATAAAACCAGAGATAGATATTAGCACAGATACCATTCCATACGTCAAATATGTAATAGTCAAGACCTACCCCTTGCTCAACGAAATGGGCTAAACACCCTATATTCAACGCCTAGGAATACACCTGACTAGTAAGAATCTTCAAACCCATGGATTTATATGTCTCCATAAGAGAATCAAGCATGTGTACAGCTGCATCAAGGCAGCAGAGAAAATCCGATAAATCCTATTATCAAAATGAATTAAAAAACAAAACACAATGACAGTGAAATAGAGAGCAATGCTTAAATAATTCATTCAGGGCTTGTGATGCAACCTGGATTTACCTCATCTACTCCCAGAGCTGTGTGAGCCATAAAGTTGGACACTTCGGGCTGATAGCATTGGTGAGGTTCGATGAGCAAATGCAGACCATTTGAAGTCATACTGCATGGTACCGATTCCATGGGTCCCAACTCTCCAGGTTTAAGCGATTCTTCCTTCAGCTAAAACATGCATGGGCAACCCACAGTATGGTGCACCGTGTGACCGGGAAACGTTTTCAAATGCATCTCAGTTTTCGGCCCCTTTTACACGGGTTCACCATTCCAGACCCTTTACTAACACTCTCCCCACTTGGAGAGTCAGTGCCTTTAACCTGCTGTTTGGCACAGTTTTCAATTTCTGCGCAAGATGAACAGGAATAAGGAGAACCAATGAGAGACTAGCTGTAGGTGTCTGCACGGGCAAATTTAACGCTCATTTCCAACCAGGAAGAGGAATTAACCAAAGGCTCAGCATGCCGTGCCGGAACCATATTAGGGCATGAAGCAATCCTGCGGGTTTGCGGCCAGCTCACAAGAAAGCGATTTGAAGAAAGGAGCTCAGGGGCACTGTAATTCACAAACCTGCAGAGTTATAAATGACAGCTATCGTCCAAAACTATATTGAAGCAAGGCTGCGAAGAGGGCTTTAAAGCGGGGCAGAATTGCAGGAAAACGATTTCAGGGGGTAGACTGGAATTGCACTTAAAGCATAGGAAAAGAGGCAGAACGTCAACAATGATGCACTTGTACAAAAAGGGCGTATGCGTTTTTTCCGGAATATATTCAGGAAAAAACGCATATGCCCTTTTGGAAAACCAAGCAAGCATGTTAAACAAATCTGCACTACAATGAGGTCTCACTGCCCCCCGGTCAAAAGGGCCATCTGAAAAAAGTTTAAAATCCAGAAATGCAGCACAGACCATGGAGAACAGGGAGCCTTGTTATGCTGATGGGCAGGATGTAAATTGCCAAGAGCCACTCTGAAGAAGTGTATGGTGTTTCCTGAAACACCTAAAAAACAAAGCAACGGAGCCTACGGCACTTCCACTTATGGTCCTATAGCTTAGGGAAATTAAAATCAAAAACACACAGCCACCCCAAAGTTTCAGACGGCTCTGTTTGCAAGAAACTCGTCTACGGTACAAGTTAAATATCCCAGAAAGCGAAAAATGGATAAAGAAGTTGTGGTACGTACGTACAATTGAATATCACTCACCAATGAAATCTATGTCGTTTGGCCCGTCGTGGCATAATGAGTGGATTCAGGTACGATGATTCTAAGTGAAATAAGTCACACAGAAAATGAAACATCATAAGATATCACTAATACACGGAATGTAATCTTGGCTACACATGAACTGAATTACAAAACAGAACAGGGTCTCAAATTTAGAAAACCAACTTATGTTTGCTTAAGGGGAAATGTGAATCAGGGTGCTGCATAAAACCAGAGATAGAAATTAGCACAGATACCATTCCATACGTCAAATATGTAATAGTCAAGACCTACCCCTTGCTCAACGAAATGGGCTAAACACCCTACATTCAACGCCTAGGAATACACCTGACTAGTAAGAATCTTCAAACCCATGGATTTATATGTCTCCAAAAGAGAATCAAGCGTGTGTACAGCTGCATGAAGGCAGCAGAGACAATCCGATAAATCCCATTATCAAAATGAATTACAAAAACAAAACACAATGGCAGTGAAATAGAGAGCAATTCTTAAATAATTCATTCAGGGCTTGTGATGCAACCTGGATTTACCTCATCTAAACCCAGAGCTGAGTGAGACATAAGGTTGGACACTTCGGGCTGATAGCATTGGTGAGGTTCGATGAGCAAATGCAGACCATTTGAAGTCATACTGCATGGTACCAATTCCAAGGGTCCCAAATCTCCAGGTTTAAGCCATTCTTCCTTCAGCTAAAACATGCATGGGAAACCCACAGTATGATACACCGTGTGACCGGGAAACGTTTTCAAATGCATCTCAGTTTTCGTCCCCTTTTACTCGGGTTCACAATTCCAGACCCTTTACTAACACTATCCCCACTTGGAGAGCCAGTGCCTTTAACCTGCTGTTTGGCACAGTTTGCAAATTCTGCGCAAGATGAACAGGAATAGGGAGAACCAATGAGAGACTAGCTGTAGGTGTCTGCACGGGCAAATTTAACGCTTATTCCCCACCAGGAAGAGGAATTAACCAAAGGCTCAGCATGCCCTGCCGGAACCAGATTATGGCCTGAAGCAATCCTGCGGGTTTGCGGCCAGCTCACAAGAAAGCGATTTGAAGAAAGGAGCTCAGGGGCACTGTAATTCACAAACCTGCAGAGTTATAAATGACAGCTATCGTCCAAAACTATATTGAAGCAAGGCTGCGAAGAGGACTTTAAAGCGGGGCAGAATTGCAGGAAAACGATTTCAGGGGGTAGACTGGAATTGCACTTAAAGCATAGGAAAAGAAGCAGAACGTCAACAATGATGCACTTGGACAAAAAGGGCGTATGCGTTTTTTCCGGAATATATTCAGGAAAAAACGCATACGCCCTTTTGGCAAACCAAGCAAGCATGTTAAAAAAATCTGCACTACAATGAAGTCTCACTGCCCCACGGTCAAAAGGGCCATCTGAAAAAAGTGTAAAATCCAGAAATGCAGCACAGACCATGGAGAACAGGGAGCCTTGTTATGCTGATGGGTGGGATGTAAATTGCCAAGAGCCACTCTGAAGAAGTGTATGGTGTTTCCTGAAACACCTAAAAAACAAAGCAACGGAGCCTACGGCACTTCCACTTATGATCCTATAGCTTAGGGAAATTAAAATCAAAAACACACAGCCACCCCAAAGTTTCAGACGTCTCTGTTTGCAAGAAACTCGTCTACGGTACAAGTTAAATATCCCAGAAAGCGAAAAATGGATAAAGAAGTTGTGGTACGTACGTACAATGGAATATCACTCACCAATGAAATCTATGTCATCTGGCCCATCGTGGCATAATGAGTGGATTCAGGTACGATGATTCTAAGTGAAATAAGTCACACAGAAAATGAAACATCATAAGATATCACTAATCCACGGAATGTAATCTTGGCTACACATGAACTGAATTACAAATGAGAACAGGGTCTCAAATTTAGAAAACCAACTTATGTTTGCTTAAGGGGAAAGGTTAGATGGGGTGCTGCATAAAACCAGAGATAGAAATTAGCACACATACCATTCCATACGTCAAATACGTAATAGTCAAGACCTACCCCTTGCTCAACGAAATGGGCTAAACACCCTATATTCAATGCCTAGGAATACACCTGACTAGTAAGAATCTTCAAACCCATGGATTTATATGTCTCCATAAGAGAATCAAGCGTGTGTACAGCTGCATGAAGGCAGCAGAGAAAATCCGATAAATCCTATTATCAAAATGAATTACCAAAACAAAACACAATGGCAGTGAAATAGAGAGCAATTCTTAAATAATTCATTCAGGGCTTGTGATGCAACCTGGATTTACTTCATCTAAACCCAGAGCTGAGTGAGACATAAGGTTGGACACTTCGGGCTGATAGCATTGGTGAGGTTCGATGAGCAAATGCAGACCATTTGAAGTCATACTGCATGGTACCCATTCCATGGGTCCCAACTCTCCAGGTTAAGCGATTCTTCCTTCAGCTAAAACATGCATGGGAAACCCACATTATGGTGCACCGTGTGACCGGGAAACGTTTTCAAATGCATCTCAGTTTTTGCCCCTTTTACTCGGGTTCACAATTCCAGACCCTTTACTAACACTCTCCCCACTTGGAGAGTCAGTGCCTTTAACCTCCTGTTTGCGACAGTTTGCAATTTCTGCGCAAGATGAATAGGAATAGGGAGAACCAATGAGAAACTAGCTGTAGGTGTCTGCACGGGCAAATTTAATGCTCATTTCCACCAGGAAGAGGAATTAACCAAAGACTCAGCATGCCGTGCCGGAACCAGATTTGGGCCTGAAGCAATCCTGCGGGTTTGCGGCCAGCTCACAAGAAAGCGATTTGAAGAAACGAGCTCAGGGGCGCTGTAATTCACAAACCTGCAGAGTTATAAATGACAGCTATCGTCCAAAATATATATTGAAGGAAGGCTGCGAAGAGGACTTGAACGCAGGGCAGAATTGCAGGAAAACGATTTCAGGGGGTACACTGGAATTGCATTTAAAGCATAGGAAAAGAGGCAGAACGTCGACAATGATGCACTTGGCCAAAAAGGGCGTATGCGTTTTATCCTGAATATATTCAGGAAAAAACGCATACACTCTTTTTGGCCAACCAAGCAAGCATGTTAAAGGAATCTGCACTACAATGAAGTCTCACTGCCCCCCGGTCAAAAGGGCCATCTGAAAAAAGTGTAAAATCCAGAAATGCAGCACAGGCCATGGAGAACAGGGAGCCTTGTTATGCTGATGGGTGGGATGTAAATTGCCAACAGCCTCTCTGGAGAAGTGCATGGTGTTTCCTGAAACACCGAAAAAACAAAGCAACGGAGCCTACGGCACTTCCACTTATGGTCCTATAGCTTAGGGAAATTAAAATCAAAAACACACAGCCACCCCAAAGTTTCAGACGGCTCTGTTTACAAGAACCTCGTCTACGGTACAAGTTAAATATCCCAGAAAGCGAAAAATGGATAAAGAAGTTGTGGTACGTACGTACAATGGAATATCACTCACCAATGAAATCTATGTCATCTGGCCCATCGTGGCATAATGAGTGGATTCAGGTACGATGATTCTAAGTGAAATAAGTCACACAGAAAATGAAACATCATAAGATGTCACTAATACACGGAATATAATCTTGGCTACACATGACCTGAATTACAAAACAGAACAGGGTCTCAAATTTAGAAAACCAACTTATGTTTGCGTAAGGGGAAAGGTGAGTTGGGGTGCTGCATAAAACCAGAGTTAGAAATTAGCACAGATACCATTCCATATGTCAAATACGTAATAGTCAAGACGTACCACTTGCTCAACGAAATGGGCTAAACACCCTATATTCAACGCCTAGGAATACACCTGACTAGTAAGAATCTTCAAACCCATGGATTTATATGTCTCCATAAGAGAATCAAGCGTGTGTACAGCTGCATGAAGGCAGCAGAGAAAATCCGATAAATCCTATTATCAAAATGAATTACAAAAACAAAACACAATGACAGTGAAATAGAGAGCAATTCTTAAATAATTCATTCAGGGCTTGTGATGCAACCTGGATTTACCTCATCAAAACCCAGAGCTGAGTGAGACATAAGGTTGGACACTTCGGGCTGATAGCATTGGTGAGGTTCGATGAGCAAATGCAGACCATTTGAAGTCATACTGCATGGTACCCATTCCATGGGTCCCAAATCTCCAGGTTTAAGCGATTCTTCCTTCAGCTAAAGCATGCATGGGAAACCCACAGTATGGTGCACCGTGTGACCGGGAAACGTTTTCAAATGCATCTCAGTTTTTGTCCCCTTTTACTCGGGTTCACAATTCCAGACCCTTTACTAATACTCTCCCCACTTGGAGAGTCAGTGCCTTTAACCTCCTGTTTGGCACAGTTTGCAATTTTTGCGCAAGATGAACAGGAATAAGGAGAACCAATGAGAGACTAGCTGTAGGTGTCTGCACGGGCAAATTTAACGCTCATTTCCAACCAGGAAGAGGAATTAACCAAAGGCTCAGCATGCCGTGCCGGAACCATATTAGGGCATGAAGCAATCCTGCGGGTTTGCGGCCAGCTCACAAGAAAGCGATTTGAAGAAAGGAGCTCAGGGGCACTGTAAGTCACAAACCTGCAGAGTTATAAATGACAGCTATCGTCCCAAAATATATTGAAGGAAGGCTGCGAAGAGGACTTGAAAGCGGGGCAGAATTGCAGGAAAACGATTTCAGGGGGTAGACTGGAATTGCATTTAAAGCATAGGAAAAGAGGCAGAACGTCGACAATGATGCACTTGGCCAAAAAGGGCGTATGCGTTTTTTCCTGAATATATTCAGGTAAAAACGCATACGCCCTTTTTGGCCAACCAAGCAAGCATGTTAAAGAAATCTGCACTACAATGAAGTCTCACTGCCCCCCGGTCAAAAGGGCCATCTGAAAAAAGTGTAAAATCCAGAAATGCAGCACAGACCATGGAGAACAGGGAGCCTGGTTGTGCTGATGGGTGGGATGTAAATTGCCAACAGCCACTCTGGAGAAGTGTATGGTGTTTCCTGAAACACCTAAAACACAAGCCAAAGGAGCCTACAGCACTTCCACATATGGTCCTATAGCTTAGGGAAATTAAAATCAAAAACACACAGCCACCCCTGAATTCAGACGGCTCTGTTTACAAGAACCTCGTCTACGGTACAAGTTAAATATCCCAGAATGCGAAAAATGGATAAAGAAGTTGTGGTACGTACGTACAATGGAATATCACTCACCAATGAAGTCTATGTCATCTGGCCCGTCCTGGCATAATGAGTGGATTCAGGTATGATGATTCTAAGTGAAATAAGTCACTCAGAAAATGAAACATCATAAGATATCACTAATACACCAAATGTAATCTTGGCTACACATGAACTGAATTACTAAACAGAACAGGGCCTCAAATTTAGATAACCAACTTATGTTTGCTTAAGAGGAAAGGTGAGTTGGGGGCCTGCATAAAACCAGAGATAGAAATTAGCACAGATACCATTCCATACGTCAAATATGTAATAGTCAAGACCTACCCCTTGCTCAACGAAATGGGCTAAACACCCTATATTCAACGCCTAGGAATACACCTGACTAGTAAGAATCTTCAAACCCATGGATTTATATGTCTCCATAAGAGAATCAAGCGTGTGTACAGCTGCATGAAGGCAGCAGAGAAAATCCGATAAATCCTATTATCAAAATAAATTAAAAAACAAAACACAATGACAGTGAAATAGAGAGCAATGCTTAAATAATTCATTCAGGGCTTGTGATGCAACCTGGATTTACCTCATCTACTCCCAGAGCTCTGTGAGACATAAAGTTGGACACTTCGGGCTGATAGCATTGGTGAGGTTCGATGAGCAAATGCAGACCATTTGAAGTCATACGGCATGGTACCCATTCCATGGGTCCCAACTCTCCAGGTTTAAGCGATTCTTCCTTCAGCTAAAACATGCATGGGAAACCCACAGTATGGTGCACCGTGTGACCGGGAAACGTTTTCCAATGCATCTCAGTTTTCGGACCCTTTTACTCGGGTTCACCATTCCAGACCTTTTACTAACACTCTCCCCACTTGGAGAGTCAGTGCCTTTAACCTGCTGTTTGGCACAGTTTTCAATTTCTGCGCAAGATGAACAGGAATAGGGAGAACCAATGAGAGCCTAGCTGTAGGTGTCTGCACGGGCAAATTTAACGCTCATTTCCAACCAGGAAGAGGAATTAACCAAACGCTCAGCATGCCGTGCCGGAACCAGATTAGGGCCTGGATCAATCCTGAGGGTTTGTGGCCAGCTTACAAGAAAGCGATTTGAAGAAAGGAGCTCAGGGGCACTGTAATTCACACACCTGCAGAGTTATAAATGACAGCTATCGTCCAATAATATATTGAAGGAAGGCTGCGAAGAGGACTTGAAAGCGGGGCAGAATTGCAGGAAAACGATTTCAGGGGGTAGACTGGAATTGCATTTAAAGCATAGGAAAAGAGGCAGAACGTCAACAATGATGCACTTGGCCAAACAGGGCGTATGCGTTTTTTCCTGAATATATTCAGGATAAAACGCATACGCCCATTTTGGCCAACCAAGCAAGCATGTTAAATAAATCTGCACTAAAATGAAGTCTCACTGCCCCCCGGTCAAAAGGGCCATCTGAAAAAAGTGTAAAATCCAGAAATGCAGCACAGACCATGGAGCACAGGGAGCCTTGTTATGCTGATGGGTGGGATGTAAATTGCCAAGAGCCACTCTGAAGAAGTGTATGGTGTTTTCTGAAACACCTAAAAAACAAAGCAACGGAGCTTACGGCACTTCCACTTATGGTCCTATAGCTTAGGGAAATTAAAATCAAAAACACACAGCCACCCCAAAGTTTCAGACGGCTCTGTTTGCAAGAAACTCGTCTACGGTACAAGTTAAATATCCCAGAAACCGAAAAATGGATAAAGAAATTGTGGTACGTACGTACAATGGAATATCACTCACCAATGAAATCTATGTCATCTGGCCCGTCGTGGCATAATGAGTGGATTCAGGTACGATGATTCTAAGTGAAATAAGTCACACAGAAAATGAAACATCATAAGATATCACTAATACACGGAATGTAATCTTGGCTACACATGAACTGAATTACAAAACAGAACAGGGTCTCAAATTTAGAAAACCAACTTATGTTTGCTTAAGGGGAAAGGTGAATCACGGTACTGCATAAAACCAGAGTGAGAAATTAGCACAGATACCATTCCATACGTCAAATATGTAATAGTCAAGACCTACCCCTTGCTCAACGAAATGGGCTAAACACCCTATATTCAACGCCTAGGAATACACCTGACTAGTAAGAATCTTCAAACCCATGGATTTATATGTCTCCATAAGAGAATCAAGCCTGTGTACAGCTGCATGAAGGCAGCAGAGAAAATCCGATAAATCCTATTATCAAAATGAATTACAAAAACAAAACACAATGACAGTGAAATAGAGAGCAATTCTTAAATAATTCATTCAGGGCTTGTGATGCAACCTGCATTTACCTCATCTACACCCAGAGCTGTGTGAGACATAAGGTTGTACACTTCGGGCTGATAACATTGGTGAGGTTCGATGAGCAAATGCAGACCATTTGAAGTCATACTGCATGGTACCAATACCAAGGGTCCCAAATCTCCAGGTTTAAGCGATTCTTCCTTCAGCTAAAACATGCATGGGAAACCCACAGTATGGTACACCGTGTGACCGGGAAACGTTTTCAAATGCATCTCAGTTTTCGTCCCCTTTTACTCGGGTTCACAATTCCAGACCCTTTACTAACACTCTCCCCACTTGGAGAGTCAGTGCCTTTAACCTGCTGTTTGGCACAGTTTGCAAATTCTGCGCAAGATGAACAGGAATAGGGAGAACCAATGAGAGACTAGCTGTAGGTGTCTGCACGGGCAAATTTAACGCTCATTTCCAACCAGGAAGAGGAATTAACCAAAGGCTCAGCATGCCGTGCCGGAACCAGATTAGGGCCTGAAGCAATCCTGCGGGTTTGCGGCCAGCTCACAAGAAAGCGATTTGAAGAAAGGAGCTCAGGGGCACTGTAATTCACAAACCTGCAGAGTTATAAATGACAGCTATCGTCCAAAACTATATTGAAGCAAGGCTGCGAAGAGGACTTGAAAGCGGGGCAGAATTGCAGGAAAACGATTTCAGGGGGTAGACTGGAATTGCACTTAAAGCATAGGAAAAGAGGCAGAACGTCGACAATGATGCACTTGGCCAAAAAGTGCGTATGCGTTTTTTCCTGAATATATTCAGGAAAAAACACATACGCACTTTTTGGGCAACCAAGCAAGCATGTTAAAGAAATCTGCACTACAATGAAGTCTCACTGCCCCCCGGTCAAAAGGGCCATCTGAAAAAAGTGTAAAATCCAGAAATGCAGCACAGGCCATGGAGAACAGGGAGCCTGGTTATCCTGATGGGTGGGATGTAAATTGCCAACAGCCACTCTGGAGAAGTGTATGGTGTTTCCTGAAACACCTAAAAAACAAAGCAACGGAGCCTACGGCACTTCCACTTATGGTCCTATAGCTTAGGGAAATTAAAATCAAAAACACACAGCCACCCCTGAGTTTCAGACGGCTCTGTTTACAAGAACCTCATCTACGGTACAAGTTAAATATCCCAGAATGCGAAAAATGGATAAAGAAGTTGTGGTACGTACGTACAATGGAATATCACTCACCAATGAAGTCTATGTCATCTGGCCCGTCCTGGCATAATGAGTGGATTCAGGTATGATGATTCTAAGTGAAATAAGTCACACAGAAAATGAAACATCATAAGATATCACTAATACACCAAATGTAATCTTGGCTACACATGAACTGAATTACTAAACAGAACAGGGTCTCAAATTTAGAAAACCAACTTATGTTTGCTTAAGGGGAAAGGTGAGTTGGGGTGCTGCATAAAACCAGAGATAGATATTAGCACAGATACCATTCCATACGTCAAATATGTAATAGTCAAGACCTACCCCTTGCTCAACGAAATGGGCTAAACACCCTATATTCAACGCCTAGGAATACACCTGACTAGTAAGAATCTTCAAACCCATGGATTTATATGTCTCCATAAGAGAATCAAGCATGTGTACAGCTGCATCAAGGCAGCAGAGAAAATCCGATAAATCCTATTATCAAAATGAATTAAAAAACAAAACACAATGACAGTGAAATAGAGAGCAATGCTTAAATAATTCATTCAGGGCTTGTGATGCAACCTGGATTTACCTCATCTACTCCCAGAGCTGTGTGAGACATAAAGTTGGACACTTCGGGCTGATAGCATTGGTGAGGTTCGATGAGCAAATGCAGACCATTTGAAGTCATACTGCATGGTACCCATTCCATGGGCCCCAACTCTCCAGGTTTAAGCGATTCTTCCTTCAGCTAAAACATGCATGGGAAACCCACAGTATGGTGCACCGTGTGACCGGGAAACGTTTTCAAATGCATCTCAGTTTTCGGCCCCTTTTACTCGGGTTCACCATT
Source organism: Delphinapterus leucas (assembly GCF_059928025.1). NCBI lineage: Eukaryota > Metazoa > Chordata > Mammalia > Artiodactyla > Monodontidae > Delphinapterus > Delphinapterus leucas. The sequence goes on from NW_028322233.1 coordinate 7,360,309, forward strand.
CCAGACCCTTTACTAACACTCTCCCCACTTGGAGAGTCAGTGCCTTTAACCTGCTGTTTGGCACAGTTTTCAATTTCTGCGCAAGATGAACAGGAATAGGGAGAACCAATGAGAGCCTAGCTGTAGGTGTCTGCACGGGCAAATTTAACGCTCATTTCCAACCAGGAATAGGAATTAACCAAACGCTCAGCATGCCGTGCCGGAACGAGATTAGGGCCTGAATCAATCCTGAGGGTTTGTGGCCAGCTTACAAGAAAGCGATTTGAAGAAAGGAGCTCAGGGGCACTGTAATTCACAAACCTGCAGAGTTATAAATGACAGCTATCGTCCAATAATATATTGAAGGAAGGCTGCGAAGAGGACTTGAAAGCGGGGCAGAATTGCAGGAAAACGATTTCAGGGGGTAGACTGGAATTGCATTTAAAGCATAGGAAAAGAGGCAGAACGTCGACAATGATGCACTTGGCCAAAAAGGGCGTATGCGTTTTTTCCGGAATATATTCAGGAAAAAACGCATACGCACTTTCTGGCCAACCAAGTAAGCATGTTAAAGGAATCTGCACTACAATGAAGTCTCACTGCCCCCCGGTCAAAAGGGCCATCTGAAAAAAGTGTAAAATCCAGAAATGCAGCACAGGCCATGGAGAACAGGGAGCCTGGTTATCCTGATGGGTGGGATGTAAATTGCCAACAGCCACTCTGGAGAAGTGTATGGTGTTTCCTGAAACACCTAAAAAACAAAGCAACGGAGCCTACGGCACTTCCACTTATGGTCCTATAGCTTAGGGAAATTAAAATCAAAAACACACAGCCACCCCTGAGTTTCAGACGGCTCTGTTTACAAGAACCTCATCTACGGTACAAGTTAAATATCCCAGAATGCGAAAAATGGATAAAGAAGTTGTGGTACGTACGTACAATGGAATATCACTCACCAATGAAGTCTATGTCATCTGGCCCGTCCTGGCATAATGAGTGGATTCAGGTATGATGATTCTAAGTGAAATAAGTCACACAGAAAATGAAACATCATAAGATATCACTAATACACCAAATGTAATCTTGGCTACACATGAACTGAATTACTAAACAGAACAGGGTCTCAAATTTAGAAAACCAACTTATGTTTGCTTAAGGGGAAAGGTGAGTTGGGGTGCTGCATAAAACCAGAGATAGATATTAGCACAGATACCATTCCATACGTCAAATATGTAATAGTCAAGACCTACCCCTTGCTCAACGAAATGGGCTAAACACCCTATATTCAACGCCTAGGAATACACCTGACTAGTAAGAATCTTCAAACCCATGGATTTATATGTCTCCATAAGAGAATCAAGCATGTGTACAGCTGCATCAAGGCAGCAGAGAAAATCCGATAAATCCTATTATCAAAATGAATTAAAAAACAAAACACAATGACAGTGAAATAGAGAGCAATGCTTAAATAATTCATTCAGGGCTTGTGATGCAACCTGGATTTACCTCATCTACTCCCAGAGCTGTGTGAGACATAAAGTTGGACACTTCGGGCTGATAGCATTGGTGAGGTTCGATGAGCAAATGCAGACCATTTGAAGTCATACTGCATGGTACCCATTCCATGGGCCCCAACTCTCCAGGTTTAAGCGATTCTTCCTTCAGCTAAAACATGCATGGGAAACCCACAGTATGGTGCACCGTGTGACCGGGAAACGTTTTCAAATGCATCTCAGTTTTCGGCCCCTTTTACTCGGGTTCACAATTCCAGACCCTTTACTAACACTCTCCCCACTTGGAGAGTCAGTGCCTTTAACCTGCTGTTTGGCACAGTTTTCAATTTCTGCGCAAGATGAACAGGAATAGGGAGAACCAATGAGAGCCTAGCTGTAGGTGTCTGCACGGGCAAATTTAACGCTCATTTCCAACCAGGAATAGGAATTAACCAAACGCTCAGCATGCCGTGCCGGAACGAGATTAGGGCCTGGATCAATCCTGAGGGTTTGTGGCCAGCTTACAAGAAAGCGATTTGAAGAAAGGAGCTCAGGGGCACTGTAATTCACACACCTGCAGAGTTATAAATGACAGCTATCGTCCAATAATATATTGAAGGAAGGCTGCGAAGAGGACTTGAAAGCGGGGCAGAATTGCAGGAAAACGATTTCAGGGGGTAGACTGGAATTGCACTTAAAGCATAGGAAAAGAGGCAGAACGTCGACAATGATGCACTTGGCCAAAAAGGGCGTATGCGTTTTTTCCGGAATATATTCAGGAAAAAACGCATACGCACTTTCTGGCCAACCAAGTAAGCATGTTAAAGGAATCTGCACTACAATGAAGTCTCACTGCCCCCCGGTCAAAAGGGCCATCTGAAAAAAGTGTAAAATCCAGAAATGCAGCACAGGCCATGGAGAACAGGGAGCCTTGTTATGCTGATGGGTGGGATGTAAATTGCCAACAGCCTCTCTGGAGAAGTGTATGGTGTTTCCTGAAACACCTAAAAAACAAAGCAACGGAGCCTACGGCACTTCCACTTATGGTCCTATAGCTTAGGGAAATTAAAATCAAAAACACACAGCCACCCCAAAGTTTCAGACGGCTCTGTTTACAAGAACCTCGTCTACGGTACAAGTTAAATATCCCAGAAAGCGAAAAATGGATAAAGAAGTTGTGGTACGTACGTACAATGGAATATGACTCACCAATGAAATCTATGTCATCTGGCCCGTCGTGGCATAATGAGTGGATTCAGGTATGATGATTCTAAGTGAAATAAGTCACACAGAAAATGAAACATCATAAGATGTCACTAATACACGGAATATAATCTTGGCTACACATGAACTGAATTACAAAACAGAACAGGGTCTCAAATTTAGAAAACCAACTTATGTTTGCTTAAGGGGAAAGGTGAGTTGGGGTGCTGCATAAAACCAGAGATAGAAATTAGCACAGATAACATTCCACACGTCAAATATGTAATAGTCAAGACCTACCCCTTGCTCAACGAAATGGGCTAAACACCCTATATTCAACGCCTAGGAATACACCTGACTAGTAAGAATCTTCAAACCCATGGATTTATATGTCTCCATAAGAGAATCAAGCGTGTGTACAGCTGCATGAAGGCAGCAGAGAAAATCCGATAAATCCCATTATCAAAATGAATTACAAAAACAAAACACAATGACAGTGAAATAGAGAGAAATTCTTAAATAATTCATTCAGGGCTTGTGATGCAACCTGGATTTACCTCATCTACAGCCAGAGCTGTGTGAGACATTGGGTTGGACACTACGGGCTGATAACATTGGTGAGGTTCAATGAGCAAATGCAGAGCATTTGAAGTCATACAGCATGGTACCCATTCCATGGGTCCCAACTGTCCAGGTTTAAGCGATTCTTCCTGCAGCTAAAACATGCATGGGAATCCCACAGTTTGGTGCACCGTGTGACCGGGAAACGTTTTCAAATGCATCTCAGTTTTTGTCCGCTTTTACTCGGGTACACAATTCCAGACCCTTTACTAACACTCTCCCCACTGGGAGAGTCAGTGCCTTTAACCTGCTGTTTGGCACAGTTTGCAATTTTTGCGCAAGATGAACAGGAATAAGGAGAACCAATGAGAGACTAGCTCTAGGTGTCTGCACGGGCAAATTTAACGCTCATTTCCAACCAGGAAGAGGAATTAACCAAAGGCTCAGCATGCCGTGCCGGAACCAGATTAGGGCCTGAAGCAATCCTGCGGGTTTGCGGCCAGCTCACAAGAAAGCGATTTGAAGAAAGGAGCTCAGGGGCACTGTAATTCCCAAACCTGCAGAGTTATAAATGACAGCTCTCGTCCAATAATATATTGAAGGAAGGCTGCGAAGAGGACTTGAAAGCGGGGCAGAATTGCAGGAAAGCGATTTCAGGGGGTAGACTGGAATTGCATTTAAAGCATAGGAAAAGAGGCAGAACGTCGACAATGATGCGCTTGGCCAAAAAGGGCGTATGCGTTTTTTCCGGAATATATTCAGGAAAAAACGCATACGCACTTTCTGGCCAACCAAGTAAGCATGTTAAAGAAATCTGCACTACAATGAAGTCTCACTGCCCCCCGGTCAAAAGGGCCATCTGAAAAAAGTGTAAAATCCAGAAAGGCAGTACAGGCCATGGAGAACAGGGAGCCTTGTTATGCTGATGGGTGGGATGTAAATTGCCAAGAGACACTCTGGAGAAGTGTATGGGGTTTCCTGAAACACCTAAAAAACAAAGCAAGAGAGCCTTCGGCACTTCCACTTATGGTCCTATAGCTTAGGGAAATTAAAATCAAAAACACACAGCCACCCCAAAATTTCAGACGGCTCTCTTCACAAGAACCTCGTCTACGGTACAAGTTAAATATCCCAGAAAGCAAAAAATGGATAAAGAAATTGTGGTACGTACGTACAATGGAATATCACTCACCAATGAAATCTATATCATCAGGCCCGTCGTGGCATAATGAGTGGATTCAGGTACAATGATTCTAAGTGAAATAAGTCACACAGAAAATGAAACATCATATCACTAATACACGGAATGTAATCTCGGCTACACATGAACTGAATTACAAAACAGAACAGGGTCTCAAATTTAGAAAACCAACTTATGTTTGCGTAAGGGGAAAGGTGAGTTGGGGTGCTGCATAAAACCAGAGTTAGAAATTAGCACAGATACCATTCCATATGTCAAATACGTAATAGTCAAGACGTATCACTTGCTCAACGAAATGGGCTAAACACCCTATATTCAACGCCTAGGAATACACCTGACTAGTAAGAATCTTCAAACCCATGGATTTATATGTCTCCATAAGAGAATCAAGCGTGTGTACAGCTGCATGAAGGCAGTAGAGAAAATCCGATAAATCCTATTATCAAAATGAATTACAAAAACAAAACACAATGACAGTGAAATAGAGAGCAATTCTTAAATAATTCATTCAGGGCTTGTGATGCAACCTGGATTTACCTCATCAAAACCCAGAGCTGAGTGAGACATAAGGTTGGACACTTCGGGCTGATAGCATTGGTGAGGTTCGATGAGCAAATGCAGACCATTTGAAGTCATACTGCATGGTACCCATTCCATGGGTCCCATCTCTCCAGGTTTAAGCGATTCTTCCTTCAGCTAAAACATGCATGGGAAACCCACAGTATGGTGCACCGTGTGACCGGGAAACGTTTTCAAATGCATCTCAGTTTTTGTCCCCTTTTACTCGGGTTCACCATTCCAGACCCTTTACTAAAACTCTCCCCACTTGGAGAGTCAGTGCCTTTAACCTCCTGTTTGGCACAGTTTGCAATTTTTGCGCAAGATGAACAGGAATAAGGAGAACCAATGAGAGACTAGCTGTAGGTGTCTGCACGGGCAAATTTAACGCTCATTTCCAACCAGGAAGAGGAATTAACCAAAGGCTCAGCATGCCGTGCCGGAACCAGATTAGGGCCTGAAGCAATCCTGCGGGTTTGCGGCCAGCTCACAAGAAAGCGATTTGAAGAAAGGAGCTCAGGGGCACTGTAAGTCACAAACCAGCAGAGTTATAAATGACAGCTATCGTCCAAAAATATATTGAAGGAAGGCTGCGAAGAGGACTTGAAAGCGGGGCAGAATTGCAGGAAAACGATTTCAGGGGGTAGACTGGAATTGCATTTAAAGCATAGGAAAAGAGGCAGAACGTCGACAATGATGCACTTGGCCAAAAAGGGCGTATGCGTTTTTTCCTGAATATATTCAGGAAAAAACGCATACGCCCTTTTTGGCCAACCAAGCAAGCATGTTAAAGAAATCTGCACTACAATGAAGTCTCACTGCCCCCCGGTCAAAAGGGCCATCTGAAAAAAGTGTAAAATCCAGAAATGCAGCACAGGCCATGGAGAACAGGGAGCCTTGTTATGCTGATGGGTGGGATGTAAATTGCCAACAGCCACTCTGGAGAAGTGTATGGTGTTTCCTGAAACACCTAAAAAACAAAGCAACAGAGCCTACGGCACTTCCACTTATGGTCCTATAGCTTAGGGAAATTAAAATCAAAAACACACAGCCACCCCAAAGTTTCAGACGGCTCTGTTTACAAGAACCTCGTCTACGGTACAAGTTAAATATCCCAGAAAGCGAAAAATGGATAAAGAAATTGTGGTACGTACGTACAATGGAATATCACTCACCAATGAAATCTATGTCATCTGGCCCGTGGTGGCATAATGAGTGGATTCAGGTACGATGATTCTAAGTGAAATAAATCACACAGAAAATGAAACATCATAAGATGTCACTAATACACGGAATGTAAACTTGGCTACACATGAACTGAATTACAAATGAGAACAGGGTCTCAAATTTAGAAAACCAACTTATGTTTGCTTAAGGGGAAAGGTGAGTTGGGGTGCTGCATAAAACCAGAGATAGAAATTAGCACACATACCATTCCATACGTCAAATATGTAATAGTCAAGACCTACCCCTTGCTCAACCAAATGGGCTAAACACCCTATATTCAACGCCTAGGAATACACCTGACTAGAAAGAATCTTCAAACCCATGGATTTATATGTCTCCATAAGAGAATCAAGCGTGTGTACAGCTGCATGAAGGCAGCAGAGAAAATCCGATAAATCCCACTATCAAAATGAATTACAAAAACAAAACACAATGACAGTGAAATAGAGAGCAATTCTTAAATAATTCATTCAGGGCTTGTGATGCAACCTGGATTTACCTCATCTACACCCAGAGCTGAGTGAGACATAAGGTTGGACACTTCGGGCTGATAGCATTGGTGAGGTTCGATGAGCAAATGCAGACCATTTGAAGTCATACTGCATGATACCCATTCCGTGGGTCCCAACTCTCCAGGTTTAAGCGATTCTTCCTTCAGCTAAAACATGCATGGGAAACCCACAGTATGGTGCACCGTGTCACCGGGAAACGTTTTCAAATGCATCTCAGTTTTCGTACCCATTTACTCGGGTTCACAATTCCAGACCCTTTACTCAAACTCTCCACAGTTGGAGAGCCAGTGCCTTTAACCTGCTGTTTGGCACAGTTTGCAATTTTTGCGCAAGATGAACAGGAATAGGGAGAACCAATGAGAGACTAGCTGTAGGTGTCTGCACGGGCAAATTTAATGCTCATTTCCCACCCGGAAGAGGAATTAACCAAAGGCTCAGCATGCCGTGCCGGAACCAGATTAGGGCCTGAAGCAATCCTGTGGGTTTGCGGCCAGCTCACAAGAAAGCGATTTGAAGAAAAGAGCTCAGGGGCACTGTAATTCACAAAACTGCAGAGTTATAAATGACAGCTATCGTCCAAAACTATATTGAAGGGAGGCTGCGAAGAGGACTTGAAAGCGGGGCAGAATTGCAGGAAAACGATTTCAGGGGGTAGACTGGAATTGCACTTAAAGCATAGGAAAAGAGGCAGAACGTCGACAATGATGCACTTGGCCAAAAAGTGCGTATGCGTTTTTTCCTGAATATATTCAGGAAAAAACGCATACGCACTTTTTGGCCAACCAAGCAAGCATGTTAAAGAAATCTGCACTACAATGAAGTCTCACTGCCCCCCGGTCTAAAGGGCAATCTGAAAAAAGTGTAAAATCCAGAAACGCAGCACAGGCCATGGAGAACAGGGAGCCTTGTTATGCTGATGGGTGGGATGTAAATTGCCAACAGCCACTCTGGAGAAGTGTATGGTGTTTCCTGAAACACGTAAAAAACAAAGCAACGGAGCTTACGGCACTTCCACTTATGGTCCTATAGCTTAGGGAAATTAAAATCAAAAACACACAGCCACCCCAAAGTTTCAGACGGCTCTGTTTACAAGAACCTCGTCTACGGTACAAGTTAAATATCCCAGAAAGCGAAAAATGGATAAAGAAGTTGTGGTACGTACGTACAATGGAATATCACTCACCAATGAAATCTATGTCATATGGCCCGTCGTGGCATAATGAGTGGATTCAGGTACGATGATTCTAAGTGAAATAAGTCACACAGAAAATGAAACATCATAAGATACCACTAATACACCGAATGTAATCTTGGCTACACATGAACTGAATTACAAAACAGAACAGGGTCTCAAATTTAGAAAACCAACTTATGTTTGCTTAAGGGGAAAGGTGAGTCGGGGTGCTGCATAAAACCAGACTTAGAAATTAGCACAGATACCATTCCATACGTCAAATACGTAATAGTCAAGACTTACCCCTTGCTCAACGAAATGGGCTAAACACCCTATATTCAACGCCTAGGAATACACCTGACTAGTAAGAATCTTCAAACCCATCGATTTATATGTCTCCATAAGAGAATCAAGCGTGTGTACAGCTGCATGAAGGCAGCAGAGAAAATCCGATAAATCCTATTATCAAAATGTATTACAAAAACAAAACACAATGACAGTGAAATAGAGAGCAATTCTTAAATAATTCATTCAGGGCTTGTGATGCAACCTGGATTTACCTCATCTAAACCCAGAGCTGAGTGAGACATAAGGTTGGACACTTCGGGCTGATAGCATTGGTGAGGTTCGATGAGCAAATGCAGACCATTTGAAGTCATACTGCATGGTACCCATTCCATGGGTCCCAACTCTCCAGGTTTAAGCGATTCTTCCTTCAGCTAAACCATGCATGGGAAACCCACAGTATGGTGCACCGTGTCACCGGGAAACGTTTTCATATGCATCTCAGTTTTCGCCCCTTTTACTCGGGTTCACAATTCCAGACCCTTTACTAACACTCTCCCCACTTGGAGAGTCAGTGCCTTTAACCTCCTGTTTGGGACAGTTTGCAATTACTGAGCAAGATGAACAGGAATAGGGAGAACCAATGAGAAACTAGCTGTAGGTGTCTGCACGGGCAAATTTAATGCTCATTTCCACCAGGAAGTGGAATTAACCAAAGGCTCAGCATGCCGTGCCGGAACCAGATTAGGGCCTGAAGCAATCCTGCGGGTTTGCGGCCAGCTCACAAGAAAGCGATTTGAAGAAAGGAGCTCAGGGGCACTGTAATTCACAAACCTGCACAGTTATAAATGACAGCTGTCGTCCAATAATATATTGAAGGAAGGCTGCGAAGAGGACTTGAAAGCGGGGCAGAATTGCAGGAAAACGATTTCAGGGTGAAGACTGGAATTGCATTTAAAGCATAGGAAAAGAGGCAGAACGTCGACAATGATGCACTTGGCCAAAAAGGGCGTATACGTTTTTTCCGGAATATATTCAGGAAAAAACGCATACGTCCTTTTGGCAAACCAAGCAAGCATGTTAAAGAAATCTGCACTACAATGAAGTCTCACTGCCCCCCGGTCAAAAGGGCCATCTGAAAAAAGTGTAAAATCCAGAAATGCGGCACAGACCATGGAGAACAGGGAGCCTTGTTATGCTGATGGGTGGGATGTAAATTGCCAAGAGCCACTCTGAAGAAGTGTATGGTGTTTCCTGAAACACCTAAAAAAGAAAGCAACGGAGCCTACGGCACTTCCACTTATGGTCCTATAGCTTAGGGAAATTAAAATCAAAAACACACAGCCACCCCAAAGTTTCAGACGGCTTTGTTTGAAAGAAACTCATCTACGGTACAAGTTAAATATCCCAGAAAGCGAAAAATGGATAAAGAAGTTGTGGTACGTACGTACAATGGAATATCACTGACCAATGAAATCTATGTCATTTGGCCCGTCGTGGCATAATGAGTGGATTCAGGTACGATGATTCTAAGTGAAATTAGTCACACAGAAAATGAAACATCATAAGATATCACTAATACACGGAATGTAATCTTGGCTACACATGAACTGAATTACAAAACAGAACAGGGTCTCAAATTTAGAAAACCAACTTATGTTTGCTTAAGGGGAAAGGTGAATCAGGGTGCTGCATAAAACCAGAGTTAGAAATTAGCACAGATACCATTCCATACGTCAAATACGTAATAGTCAAGACCTACCCCTTGCTCAACGAAATGGGCTAAACACCCTATATTCAACGCCTAGGAATACACCTGACTAGTAAGAATCTTCAAACCCATGGATTTATATGTCTCCATAAGAGAATCAAGCGTGTATACAGCTGCATGAAGGCAGCAGAGAAAATCCGATAAATCCTATTATCAAAATTAATTAAAAAAGAAAACACAATGACAGTGAAATAGAGAGCAATGCTTAAATAATTCATTCAGGGCTTGTGATGCAACCTGGATTTACCTCATCTACTCCCAGAGCTTAGTGAGACATAAAGTTGGACACCTCGGGCTGATAGCATTGGTGAGGTTCGATGAGCAAATGCAGACCATTTGAAGTCATACTGCATGGTACCCATTCCATGGGTCCCAACTCTCCAGGTTTAAGCGATTCTTCCTTCAGCTAAAACATGCATGGGAAACCCACAGTATGGGGCACCGTGTGACCCGGAAACGTTTTCAAATGCATCTCAGTTTTCGGCCCCTTTTACTCGGGTTCACCATTCCAGACCCTTTATTAACACTCTCCCCACTTGGAGAGTCAGTGCCTTTAACCTGCTGTTTGGCACAGTTTTCAATTTCTGCGCAAGATGAACAGGAATAAGGAGAACCAATGAGAGCCTAGCTGTAGGTGTCTGCACGGGCAAATTTAACGCTCATTTCCAACCAGGAATAGGAATTAACCAAAGGCTCAGCATGCCGTGCCGGAACCAGATTAGGGCCTGGATCAATCCTGAGGGTTTGTGGCCAGCTTACAAGAAAGCGATTTGAAGAAAGGAGCTCAGGGGCACTGTAATTCACAAACCTGCAGAGTTATAAATGACAGCTATCGTCCAATAATATATTGAAGGAAGGCTGCGAAGAGGAGTTGAAAGCGGGGCAGAATTGCAGGAAAACGATTTCAGGGTGTAGACTGGAATTTCATTTAAAGCATAGGAAAAGAGTCAGAACGTCGACAATGATGCACTTGGCCAAAAAGGGCGTATGCGTTTTTTCCGGAATATATTCAGGAAAAAACGCATACGCACTTTCTGGCCAACCAAGCAAGCATGTTAAAGAAATCTGCACTACAATGAAGTCTCACTGCCCCCCGGTCAAAAGGGCCATCTGAAAAAAGTGTAAAATCCAGAAAGGCAGTAGAGGCCATGGAGAACAGGGAGCCTTGTTATGCTGATGGGTGGGATGTAAATTGCCAACAGCCACTCTGGAGAAATGTATGGTGTTTCCTGAAACACCTAAAAAACAAAGCAAGAGAGCCTACGGCACTTCCACTTATGGTCCTATAGCTTAGGGAAATTAAAATCAAAAACACACAGCCACCCCAAAGTTTCAGACGGCTCTCTTCACAAGAACCTCGTCTACGGTACAAGTTAAATATCCCAGAAAGCGAAAAATGGATAAAGAAATTGTGGTACGTATGTACAATGGAATATCACTCACCAATGAAATCTATATCATCAGGCCCGTCGTGGCATAATGAGTGGATTCAGGTACGATGATTCTAAGTGAAATAAGTCACACAGAAAATGAAACATCATATCACTAATACACGGAATGTAATCTTGGCTACACATGAACTGAATTACCAAACAGAACAGGGTCTCAAATTTAGAAAACCAACTTATGTTTGCTTAAGGGGAAAGGTGAGTTGGGGTGCTGCATAAAACCAGAGATAGAAATTAGCACAGATACCATTCCATACGTCAAATATGTAATAGTCAAGACCTACCCCTTGCTCAATCAAATGGGCTAAACCCCCTATATTCAACGCCTAGGAATACACCTGACTAGAAAGAATCTTCAAACCCATGGATTTATATGTCTCCATAAGAGAATCAAGCGTGTGTACAGCTGCATGAAGGCAGCAGAGAAAATCCGATAAATCCCACTATCAAAATGAATTACAAAAACAAAACACAATGACAGTGAAATAGAGAGCAATTCTTAAATAATTCATTCAGGGCTTGTGATGCAACCTGGATTTACCTCATCTACACCCAGAGCTGAGTGAGACATAAGGTTGGACACTTCGGGCTGATAGCATTGGTGAGGTTCGATGAGCAAATGCAGACCATTTGAAGTCATACTGCATGGTACCCATTCCGTGGGTCCCAACTCTCCAGGTTTAAGCGATTCTTCCTTCAGCTAAAACATGCATGGGAAACCCACAGTATGGTGCACCGTGTCACCGGGAAACGTTTTCAAATGCATCTCAGTTTTCTTCCCCATTTACTCGGGTTCACAATTCCAGACCCTTTACTAAAACTCTCCCCACTTGGACAGCCAGTGCCTTTAACCTGCTGTTTGGCACAGTTTGCAATTTTTGCGCAAGTTGAACAGGAATAGGGAGAACCAATGAGAGACTAGCTGTAGGTGTCTGCACGGGCAAATTTAATGCTCATTTCCCTCCAGGAAGAGGAATTAACTAAAGGCTCAGCATGCCGTGCCAGAACCAGATTAGGGCCTGAAGCAATCCTGTGGGTTTGCGGCCAGCTCACAAGAAAGCGATTTGAAGAAAGGAGCTCAGGGGCACTGTAATTTACAAAACTGCAGAGTTATAAATGACAGCTATCGTCCAAAAATATATTGAAGGAAGGCTGCGAAGAGGACTTGAAAGCGGGGCAGAATTGCAGGAAAACGATTTCAGGGGGTAGACTGGAATTGCATTTAAAGCATAGGAAAAGAGGCAGAACGTCGACAATGATGCTCTTGGCCAAAAAGGGCGTATGCGTATATTCAGGAAAAAACGCATACGCCCTTTTTGGCCAACCAAGCAAGCATTTTAAAGAAATCTGCACTACAATGAAGTCTCACTGCCCCCCGGTCAAAACGGCCATCTGAAAAATGTGTAAAATCCAGAAAGGCAGCACAGGCCATGGAGAACAGGGAGCCTTGTTATGCTGATGGGCGGGATGTAAATTACTAACAGCCACTCTGGAGAAGTGTATGGTATTTCCTGGAACACCTAAAAAACAAAGCAACGGAGCCTACGGCAATTCCACTTATGGTCCTATAGCTTAGGGAAATTAAAATCAAAAACTCACAGCCACCCCAAAGTTTCGGACGGCTCTGTTTACAAGAACCTCGTCTACGGTACAAGTTAAATATCCCAGAATGTGAAAAATTGATAAAGAAGTTGTGGTACGTACGTACAATGGAATATCACTCAGCAATGAAATCTATGTCATCAGGCCCGTCGCGGCATAATGAGTGGATTCAGGTACCATGATTCTAAGTGAAATAAGTCACACAGAAAATGAAACATCATAAGATATCACTAATACACGGAATATAAACTAGGCTACACATGAACTGAATTACAAAACAGAACAGGGCCTCAAATTTAGAAAACCAACTTATGCTTGCTTAAGGGGAAAGGTGAGTTGGGGTGCCGCATCAAAACAGAGATAGAAATTAGCACAGATACCTTTTCATAAGCCAAATATATAATAGTCAAGACCTACCCCTTGCTCAACGAAATGGACTAAACACCCCATATTCAACGCCTAGGAATACACCTGACTAGTAAGAATCTTCAAACCCATGGATTCATATGTCTCCGTAAGAGAATGAAACGTGTGTACAGCGGCATGAATGCAGCAGAGAAAATCCGATAGATCCCATTATCAAAATATATTACAAAAACAAAACACAAGGACAGTGAAATAGAGAGCAATTCTTAAATAATTCATTCAGGGTTTGTGATGCAACCTGGATTTACCACATCTACACCCAGAGCTGAGTGAGACATAAGGTTGGGCACTTCGGGCTGATAGCATTGGTGAGGTTCAGTGAGCAAATGCAGACACTTTGAAGTCATACTGCATGGTACCCATTCCAAGGGTCCCAACTCTCCCGGTTTAAGGGATTCTTCCTTCAGCTAAAACATGCATGGGAAACCCACAGTATGGTGCACCGTGTGACCGGCAAACGTTTTCAAATGCATCTCAGTTTTCCTCCCCTTTTACTCGGGTTCACCATTCCAGACCCTTTACTAACACTCTCCCTACTTGGAGAACCAGTGCTTTAACCTCCTCTTTGGCACAGTTTGCAATTTCTGCTCAAGATGAACAGGAATAGGGAGAACCAATGAGAGACTAGCTGTAGGTGTCTGCATGGGCAAATTTAACGCTCATTTCCCGCCAGGAAGAGGAAATAACCTAAGGCTCAACATGCCGTGCTGGAAGATTAGTGCCTGAAGCAATCCTGCGGGTTTGCGACCAGCTCACAAGATAGCGAGTTGAAGAAAGGAGCTCAGGGACACTGTAACTCACAAACCTGCAGAGTTATAAATGACAGCTATCGTCCAAAAATATATTGAAGGAAGGCTGCGAAGAGAACTTGTAAGCGGGGCAGAATTGCAGGAAAATGATTTCAGGGGGTAGACGGGAATTGCATTTAAAGCATAGGAAAAGAGGCAGAACGTCGACAATGATGCTCTTGGCCAAAAAGGGCGTATGCGTATATTCAGGAAAAAACGCATACGCCCTTTTTGGCCAACCAAGCAAGCATTTTAAAGAAATCTGCACTACAATGATGTCTCACTGCCCCCCGGTCAAAACGGCCATCTGAAAAAAGTGTAAAATCCAGAAAGGCAGCACAGGCCATGGAGAACAGGGAGCCTTGTTATGCAAATGGGCGGGATTTAAATTACTAACAGCCACTCTGGAGAAGTGTATGGTATTTCCTGGAACACCTAAAAAACAAAGCAACGGAGCCTACGGCAATTCCACTTATGGTCCTATAGATTAGGGAAATTAGAATCAAAAACTCACAGCCACCCCAAAGTTTCGGACGGCTCTGTTTACAAGAACCTCGTCTACGGTACAAGTTAAATATCCCAGAATGTGAAAAATTGATAAAGAAGATGTGGTACGTACGTACAATGGAATATCACTCAGCAATGAAATCTATGTCATCAGGCCCGTCGCGGCATAATGAGTGGATTCAGGTACCATGATTCTAACTGAAATAAGTCACACAGAAAATGAAACATCATAAGATATCACTAATACACGGAATGTAAACTTGGCTACACATGAACTGAATTACAAAAGAGAACAGGGCCTCAAATTTAGAAAACCAACTTATGCTTGCTTAAGGGGAAAGGTGAGTTGGGGTGCTGCATCAAACCAGAGATAGAAATTAGCACAGATACCATTCCATTCGTCAAATATGTAATAGTCAAGACCTACCCCTTGCTCAACGAAATGGACAAAACACGCCATATTCAACGCCTAGGAATACACCTGACTAGTAAGAATCTTCAAACCCATGGATTTATATGTCTCCATAAGAGAATGAAGCGTGTGTACAGCGGCATGAATGCAGCAGAGAAAATCCGATAAATCCCATTATCAAAATGAATTACAAAAACAAAACACAAGGACAGTGAAATAGGGAGCAATTCTTAAATAATTCATTCAGGGATTGTGATGCAACCTGGATTTACCACCTCTACATCCAGAGCTGAGTGAGACATAAGGTTGGGGACTTCAGGCTGATAGCATTGGTGAGGTTCGACGAACAAATGCAGACCCTTTGAAGGCATACTGCATGGTACGCATTCCATGGGTCCCAACTCTCCAGGTTTAAGGGATTCTTCCTTCAGCTAATACATGCATGGGAAACCCACAGTATGGTGCAGCGTGTGACTGGGAAACGTTTTCAAATGCATTGCAGTTTTTGTCCCCTTTTACTCGGGTTCACAATTCCAGACCCTTTACTAACACTCTCCCTACGTGGAGAGTCAGTGCTTTAACATCCTCTTTGGCACAGTTTGCAATTTCTGCTCAAGAAGAACAGGAATAGGGAGAACCAATGAGAGATTAGCTGTAGGTGTCTGCACGGGCAAATTTAACGCTCATTTCCAACCAGGAAGAGGAATTAACCAAAGGCTCAGCATGCCCTGCCGGAACCAGATTAGGGCCTGAAGCAATCCAGCGGGTTTGCGGCCAGCTCAAAAGATAGCGAGTTGAAGAAAGGAGCTCAGGGGCACTGTAACTCACAAACCTGCAGAGTTATAAATGACAGCTATCGTCCAAAAATATATTGAAGGAAGGCTGCGAAGAGAACTTGTAAGCGGGGCAGAATTGCAGGAAAACGATTTCAGGGGGTAGACGGGAATTGCATTTAAAGCATAGGAAAAGGGGCAGAACGTCGACAATGATGCACTTGGACAAAAAGTGCGTATGCGTTTTTTCCGGAATATATTCAGGAAAAAACGCATACGCCCTTTTGGCAAACCAAGCAAGCATGTTAAAGAAATCTGCACTACAATGAAGTCTCACTGCCCCCCGGTCAAAAGGGCCATCTGAAAAAAGTGTAAAATCCAGAAATGCAGCACAGGCCATGGAGAACAGGGAGACTTGTCATGCTGATGGGTGGTATGTAAATTGCCAACAGCCACTCTGGAGAAGTGTATGGTGTTTCCTGGAACACCTAAAAAACAAAGCACCGGAGCCTACGGCACTTCCACTTATGGTCCTATAGCTTAGGGAAATTAAAATCAAAAACACACAGCCACCCCAAAGTTTCAGACGGCTCTGTTTACAAGAACCTCGTCTACGGTACAAGTTAAATATCCCAGAAAGCGAAAAATGGATAAAGAAGTTGTGGTACGTACGTACAATGGAATATCACTCACCAATGAAATCTATGTCATCTGGCCCGTGGTGGCATAATGAGTGGATTCAGGTACGATGATTCTAAGTGAAATAAATCACACAGAAAATGAAATATCATAAGATGTCACTAATACACGGAATGTAATCTTGGCTACACATGAACTGAATTACAAAACAGAACAGGGTCTCAAATTTAGAAAACCAACTTATGTTTGCTTAAGGGGAAAGGTGAGTTGGGGTGCTGCATAAAACCAGAGATAGAAATTAGCACAGATACCATTCCATACGTCAAATATGTAATAGTCAAGACCTACCCCTTGCTCAACCAAATGGGCTAAACCCCCTATATTCAACGCCTAGGAATACACCTGACTAGAAAGAATCTTCAAACCCATGGATTTATATGTCTCCATAAGAGAATCAAGCGTGTGTACAGCTACATGAAGGCAGCAGAGAAAATCCGATAAATCCCACTATCAAAATGAATTACAAAAACAAAGCACAATGACAGTGAAATAGAGAGCAATTCTTAAATAATTCATTCAGGGCTTGTGATGCAACCTGGATTTACCTCATCTACACCCAGAGCTGAGTGAGACATAAGGTTGGACACTTCCGGCTGATAGCATTGGTGAGGTTCGATGAGCAAATGCAGACCATTTGAAGTCATACTGCATGGTACCCATTCCGTGGGTCCCAACTCTCCAGGTTTAAGCGATTCTTACTTCAGCTAAAACATGCATGGGAAACCCACAGTATGGTGCACCGTGTAACCGGGAAACGTTTTGAAATGCATCTCAGTTTTCGTCCCCTTTTACTCGGGTTCACAATTCCAGACCCTTTACTAAAACTCTCCCCACTTGGACAGCCAGTGCCTTTAACCTGCTGTTTGGCACAGTTTGCAATTTTTGCACAAGATGAACAGGAATAGGGAGAACCAATGAGAGACTAGCTGTAGGTGTCTGCACGGGCAAATTTAATGCTCATTTCCCACCAGGAAGAGGAATTAACCAAAGGCTCAGCATGCCTTGCCAGAACCAGATTAGGGCCTGAAGCAATCCTGTGGGTTTGCGGCCAGCTCACAAGAAAGCGATTTGAAGAAAGGAGCTCAGGGGCACTGTAATTTACAAAACTGCAGAGTTATAAATGACAGCTATCGTCCAAAAATATATTGAAGGAAGGCTGCGAAGAGGACTTGAAAGCGGGGCAGAATTGCAGGAAAACGATTTCAGGGGGTAGACTGGAATTGCATTTAAAGCATAGGAAAAGAGGCAGAACGTCGACAATGATGCTCTTGGCCAAAAAGTGCGTATGCGTTTTTTCTGAATATATTCAGGAAAAAACGCATACGCACTTTTCGGCCAACCAAGCAAGCATGTTAAAGAAATCTGCACTACAATGAAGTCTCACTGCCCCCCGGTCAAAAGGGCCATCTGAAAAAAGTGTAAAATCCAGAAAGGCAGCACAGGGCATGGAGAACCGGGAGCCTTGTTATGCTGATGGGCGGGATGTAAATTGCCAACAGCCACTCTGGAGAAGTGTAGGGTGTTTCCTGGAACACCTAAAAAACAAAGCAACGGAGCCTACGGCACTTCCACTTATGGTCCTATAGCTTAGGGAAATTAAAATCAAAAACACACAGCCACCCCAAAGTTTCGGTCGGCTCTGTTTACAAGAACCTCGTCTACGGTTCAAGTTAAATATCCCAGAATGTGAAAAATGGATAAAGAAGTTGTGGTACGTACGTACAATGGAATATCACTGAGCAATGAAATCTATGTCATCAGGCCCGTCGCGGCATAATGAGTGGATTCAGGTACCATGATTCTAAGTGAAATAAGTCACACAGAAAATGAAACATCATAAGATATCACTAATACACGGAATATAAACTAGGCTACACATGAACTGAATTACAAAACAGAACAGGGCCTCAAATTTAGAAAACCAACTTATGCTTGCTTATGGGGAAAGGTGAGTTGGGGTGCCGCATCAAAGCAGAGATAGAAATTAGCACAGATACCTTTTCATAAGCCAAATATGTAATAGTCAAGACCTACCCCTTGCTCAACGAAATGGACTAAACACCCCATATTCAACGCCTAGGAATACACCTGACTAGTAAGAATCTTCAAACCCATGGATTTATATGTCTCCGTACGAGAATGAAGAGTGTGTACAGTGGCATGAATGCAGCAGAGAAAATCCGATAAATCCCATTATCAAAATATATTACAAAAACAAAACACAAGGACAGTGAAGTAGAGAGCAATTCTTAAATAATTCATTCAGGGTTTGTGATGCAACCTGGATTTACCACATCTACACCCAGAGCTGAGTGAGACATAAGGTTGGGCACTTCGGGCTGATAGCATTGGTGAGGTTCAGTGAGCAAATGCAGACACTTTGAAGTCATACTGCATGGTACCCATTCCAAGGGTCCCAACTCTCCAGGTTTAAGGGATTCTTCCTTCAGCTAAAACATGCATGGGAAACGCACAGTATGGTGCACCGTGTGACCGGCAAACGTTTACAAATGCATCTCAGTTTTCCTCCACTTTTACTCGGGTTCACCATTCCAGACCCTTTGCTAACACTCTCCCTACTTGGAGAGTCAGTGCTTTAACCTCCTCTTTGGCACAGTTTGCAATTTCTGCTCAAGATGAACAGGAATAGGGAGAACCAATGAGAGACTAGCTGTAGGTGTCTGCACGGGCAAATTTAACGCTCATTTCCCGCCAGGAAGAGGAAATAACCTAAGGCTCAACATGCCTTGCTGGAAGCAGATTAGGGCCTGAAGCAATCCTGCGGGTTTGCAAACAGCTCACAAGATAGCGAGTTGAAGAAAGGAGCTCAGGGACACTGTAACTCACAAACCTGCAGAGTTATAAATGACAGCTATCGTCCAAAAATATATTGAAGGAAGGCTGCGAAGAGAACTTGTAAGCGGGGCAGAATTGCAGGAAAATGATTTAAGGGGGTAGACGGGAATTGCATTTAAAGCATAGGAAAAGAGGCAGAACGTTGACAATGATGCTCTTGGCCAAAAAGGGCGTATGTGTATATTCAGGAAAAAACGCATACGCCCTTTTAGGCCAACCAAGCAAGCATTTTAAAGAAATCTGCACTACAATGAAGTCTCACTGCCCCCCGGTCAAAAGGGCCATCTGAAAAAAGTGTAAAATCCAGAAAGGCAGCACAGGCCACGGAGAAGAGGGAGCCTTCTTATGCTGATGTGCGGGATGTAAATTACTAACAGCCACTCTGGAGAAGTGTATGGTATTTCCAGGAACACCTAAAAAACAAAGCAACGGAGCCTACGGCAATTCCACTTATGGTCCTATAGCTTAGGGAAATTAAAATCAAAAACTCACAGCCACCCCAAAATTTCGGACGGCTCTGTTTACAAGAACCTCGTCTACGGTACAAGTTAAATATCCCAGAATGTAAAAAATTGATAAAAAAGTTGTGGTACGTACGTACAATGGAATATCACTCAGCAATGAAATCTATGTCATCAAGCCCGTCGCGGCATAATGAGTGGATTCAGGTACCATGATTCTAACTGAAATAAGTCACACAGAAAATGAAACATCATAAGATATCACTAATACACGGAATGTAAACTTGGCTACACATGAACTGAATTACAAAACAGAACAGGGCCTCAAATTTAGAAAACCAACTTATGCTTGCTTAAGGGGAAAGGTGAGTTGGGGTGCTGCATCAAACCAGAGATAGAAATTAGCACAGATACAATTCCATTCATCATATATGTAATAGTCAAGACCTACCCCTTGCTCAACGAAATGGACAAAACACGCCATATTCAACGCCTAGGAAAACACCTGACTAGTAAGAATCTTCAAACCCATGGATTTATATGTCTCCATAAGAGAATGAAGCGTGTGTACAGCGGCATGAATGCAGCAGAGAAAATCCGATAAATCCCATTATCAAAATGAATTACAAAAACAAAACACAAGGACAGTGAAATAGGGAGCAATTCTTAAATAATTCATTCAGGGATTGTGATGCAACCTGGATTTACCACATCTACACCCAGAGCTGAGTGAGACATAAGGTTGGGCACTTCGGGCTGATAGCATTGGTGAGGTTCAGTGAGCAAATGCAGACACTTTGAAGTCATACTGCATGGTACCCATTCCAAGGGTCCCAACTCTCCCGGTTTAAGGGATTCTTCCTTCAGCTAAAACATGCATGGGAAACCCACAGTATGGTGCACCGTGTGACCGGCAAACGTTTTCAAATGCATCTCAGTTTTCCTCCCCTTTTACTCGGGTTCACCATTCCAGACCCTTTACTAACACTCTCCCTACTTGGAGAGTCAGTGCTTTAACCTCCTCTTTGGCACAGTTTGCAATTTCTGCTCAAGATGAACAGGAATAGGGAGAACCAATGAGAGACTAGCTGTAGGTGTTTGCACGGGCAAATTTAATGCTCATTTCCCACCAGGAAGTGGAATTAACCAAACGCTCAGCATGCCTTGCCAGAACCAGATTAGGGCCAGAAGCAATCCTGCGGGTTTGCGGCCAGCTCACAAGAAAGCGATTTGAAGAAAGGAGCTCAGGGGCACTGTATTTCTCAAACCTGCAAAGTTATAAATGACAGCTATTGTCCAAAAATATATTGAAGGAAGGCTGCGAAGAGGACTTGAAATCGGGGCAGAATTGCAGGAAAGCGGTTTCGGGGAGTAGAGTAGAATTGCATTTAAAGCATAGGAAAAGAGGCAGAACGTCGACAATGATGCACGTGGCCAAAAACGGCGTATGCGTTTTTTCCTTAATATATTCAGGAAAAAACGCATACGCCCTTTTTGGCCAACCAAGCAAGCATGTTAGACAAATCTGCACTACAATGAAGTCTCACTGCCCCCCAATCAAAAGGGCCATCTGAAAAAAGTGTAAAATCCAGAAAGGCAGCACAGGCCATGGAGAACAGGGAGCCATGTTATGCTGATGGGTGGGATGTAAATTGCCAACAGCCACTCTGGAGAAGTGTATGGTGTTTCCTGAAACAGCTAAAAAACAAGGCAACGGAGCCTACGGCACTTCCACTTATGGTCCTATAGCTTAGGGAAATTAAAATCAAAAACACACAGCCGCCCCAAAGTTTCAGACGGCTCTGTTTACAAGAACATCTTCTACGGTACAAGTAAAATATCCCAGAAAGCAAAAAATGGATAAAGAAGTTGTGGTACGTACGTACAATGGAATATCACTCACCAATGAAATCTATATCATCAGGCCCGTCGTGGCATAATGATTGAATTCAGGTACAATGATTCTAAGTGAAATAAGTCACACAGAAAATGAAATATCATAAGATATCACTAATACACGGAATGTAATCTTGGCTACACATGAACTGAATTACAAACAGAACAGGGTCTCAAATTTAGAAAACCAACTTATGTTTGCTTAAGGAGAAAGGTGAGTTGGGTGCTGCATAAAACCAGAGATAGAAATTAGCACAGATACCATTCCATAAGTCAAATATGTAATAGTCAAGACCTACCACTTGCTCAACGAAATGGGCTAAACACCCTATATTCAATGCCTAGGAATACACCTGACTAGTAAAAATCTTCAAACCCATGGATTTATATGTCTCCATAAGAGAATCAAGTGTGTGTACAGCTGCATGAAGGCAGCATAGAAAATCCGATAAATCCTATTATCAAAATGAATTACAAAAACAAAACACAATGACAGTGAAATAGTGAGCAATTCTTAAATAATTCATTCAGGGCTTGTGATGCAACCTGGATTTACCTCATCTATACCCAGAGCTGAGTGAGACATAAGGTTGGACACTTCGGGCTGATAGCATAGGTGAGGTTCGATGAGCAAATGCAGACCATTTGAAGTCATACTGCATGGTACCCATTCCATGGGTCCCAACTATCCAGGTTTAAGCGATTCTTCCTTCAGCTAAAGCATGCATGGGAAACACACAGTATGGTGCACCGTGTGACCGGGAAACGTTTTCAAATTCATCTCAGTCTCTGTCCCCTTTTACTCGGGTTCACAATTCCAGACCCTTTACTAAAACTCTCCCCACTTGGAGAGTCAGTGCCTTTAACCTCCTGTTTGGCACAGTTTGCAATTTATGCGCAAGATGAACAGGAATAGGGAGAACCAATGAGAGACTAGCTGTAGGTGTCTGCACGGGCAAATTTAACGCTCATTTCCAACCAGGAAGAGGAATTAACCAAAGGCTCAGCATGCCGTCCCGGAACCAGATTAGGGCCTGAAGCAATCCTGCGGGTTTTCGACCAGCTCACAAGAAAGCGATTTGAAGAAAGGAGCTCAGGGGCACTGTAACTCACAAACCTGCAGAGTTATAAATGACAGCTATCGTCCAAAAATATATTGAAGGAAGGCTGCGAAGAGAACTTGTAAGCGGGGCAGAATTGCAGGAAAACGATTTCAGGGGGTAGACGGGAATTGCATTTAAAGCATAGGAAAAGGGGCAGAACGTCGACAATGATGCACTTGGACAAAAAGTGCGTATGCGTTTTTTCCGGAATATATTCAGGAAAAAACGCATACGCCCTTTTGGCAAACCAAGCAAGCATGTTAAAGAAATCTGCACTACAATGAAGTCTCACTGCCCCCCGGTCAAAAGGGCCATCTGAAAAAAGTGTAAAATCCAGAAATGCAGCACAGGCCATGGAGAACAGGGAGCCTTGTTATGCTGATGGGTGGTATGTAAATTGCCAACAGCCACTCTGGAGAAGTGTATGGTGTTTCCTGGAACACCTAAAAAACAAAGCACCGGAGCCTACGGCACTTCCACTTATGGTCCTATAGCTTAGGGAAATTAAAATCAAAAACACACAGCCACCCCAAAGTTTCAGACGGCTCTGTTTACAAGAACCTCGTCTACGGTACAAGTTAAATATCCCAGAAAGCGAAAAATGGATAAAGAAGTTGTGGTACGTACGTACAATGGAATATCACTCACCAATGAAATCTATGTCATCTGGCCCGTGGTGGCATAATGAGTGGATTCAGGTACGATGATTCTAAGTGAAATAAATCACACAGAAAATGAAATATCATAAGATGTCACTAATACACGGAATGTAATCTTGGCTACACATGAACTGAATTACAAAACAGAACAGGGTCTCAAATTTAGAAAACCAACTTATGTTTGCTTAAGGGGAAAGGTGAGTTGGGGTGCTGCATAAAACCAGAGATAGAAATTAGCACAGATACCATTCCATACGTCAAATATGTAATAGTCAAGACCTACCCCTTGCTCAACCAAATGGGCTAAACCCCCTATATTCAACGCCTAGGAATACACCTGACTAGAAAGAATCTTCAAACCCATGGATTTATATGTCTCCATAAGAGAATCAAGCGTGTGTACAGCTACATGAAGGCAGCAGAGAAAATCCGATAAATCCCACTATCAAAATGAATTACAAAAACAAAGCACAATGACAGTGAAATAGAGAGCAATTCTTAAATAATTCATTCAGGGCTTGTGATGCAACCTGGATTTACCTCATCTACACCCAGAGCTGAGTGAGACATAAGGTTGGACACTTCCGGCTGATAGCATTGGTGAGGTTCGATGAGCAAATGCAGACCATTTGAAGTCATACTGCATGGTACCCATTCCGTGGGTCCCAACTCTCCAGGTTTAAGCGATTCTTACTTCAGCTAAAACATGCATGGGAAACCCACAGTATGGTGCACCGTGTAACCGGGAAACGTTTTGAAATACATCTCAGTTTTCGTCCCCATTTACTCGGGTTCACAATTCCAGACCCTTTACTAAAACTCTCCCCACTTGGACAGCCAGTGCCTTTAACCTGCTGTTTGGCACAGTTTGCAATTTTTGCGCAAGATGAACAGGAATAGGGAGAACCAATGAGAGACTAGCTGTAGGTGTCTGCACGGGCAAATTTAATGCTCATTTCCCACCAGGAAGAGGAATTAACCAAAGGCTCAGCATGCCGTGCCGGAACCAGATTAGTGCCTGAAGCAATCCTGTGAGTTTGCGGCCAGCTCACAAGAAAGCGATTTGAAGAAAGGAGCTCAGGGGCACTGTAATTTACAAAACTGCAGAGTTATAAATGACAGCTATCGTCCAAAAATATATTGAAGGAAGGCTGCGAAGAGGACTTGAAAGCGGGGCAGAATTGCAGGAAAACGATTTCAGGGGGTAGACTGGAATTGCATTTAAAGCATAGGAAAAGAGGCAGAACGTCGACAATGATGCTCTTGGCCAAAAAGGGCGTATGCGTTTTTTCTGAATATATTCAGGAAAAAACGCATACGCACTTTTCGGCCAACCAAGCAAGCATGTTAAAGAAATCTGCACTACAATGAAGTCTCACTGCCCCCCGGTCAAAACGGCCATCTGAAAAAAGTGTAAAATCCAGAAAGGCAGCACAGGGCATGGAGAACCGGGAGCCTTGTTATGCTGATGGGCGGGATGTAAATTGCCAACAGCCACTCTGGAGAAGTGTAGGGTGTTTCCTGGAACACCTAAAAAACAAAGCAACGGAGCCTACGGCACTTCCACTTATGGTCCTATAGCTTAGGGAAATTAAAATCAAAAACACACAGCCACCCCAAAGTTTCGGTCGGCTCTGTTTACAAGAACCTCGTCTACGGTTCAAGTTAAATATCCCAGAATGTGAAAAATGGATAAAGAAGTTGTGGTACGTACGTACAATGGAATATCACTGAGTAATGAAATCTATGTCATCAGGCCCGTCGCGGCATAATGAGTGGATTCAGGTACCATGATTCTAAGTGAAATAAGTCACACAGAAAATGAAACATCATAAGATATCACTAATACACGGAATATAAACTAGGCTACACATGAACTGAATTACAAAACAGAACAGGGCCTCAAATTTAGAAAACCAACTTATGCTTGCTTAAGGGGAAAGGTGAGTTGGGGTGCCGCATCAAAGCAGAGATAGAAATTAGCACAGATACCTTTTCATAAGCCAAATATGTAATAGTCAAGACCTACCCCTTGCTCAACGAAATGGACTAAACACCCCATATTCAACGCCTAGGAATACACCTGACTAGTAAGAATCTTCAAACCCATGGATTCATATGTCTCCGTACGAGAATGAAGAGTGTGTACAGTGGCATGAATGCAGCAGAGAAAATCCGATAAATCCCATTATCAAAATATATTACAAAAACAAAACACAAGGACAGTGAAGTAGAGAGCAATTCTTAAATAATTCATTCAGGGTTTGTGATGCAACCTGGATTTACCACATCTACACCCAGAGCTGAGTGAGACATAAAGTTGGGCACTTCGGGCTGATAGCATTGGTGAGGTTCAGTGAGCAAATGCAGACACTTTGAAGTCATACTGCATGGTACCCATTCCAAGGGTCCCAACTCTCCAGGTTTAAGGGATTCTTCCTTCAGCTAAAACATGCATGGGAAACCCACAGTATGGTGCACCGTGTGACCGGCAAACGTTTACAAATGCATCTCAGTTTTCCTCCACTTTTACTCGGGTTCACCATTCCAGACCCTTTGCTAACACTCTCCCTACTTGGAGAGTCAGTGCTTTAACCTCCTCTTTGGCACAGTTTGCAATTTCTGCTCAAGATGAACAGGAATAGGGAGAACCAATGAGAGACTAGCTGTAGGTGTCTGCACGGGCAAATTTAACGCTCATTTCCCGCCAGGAAGAGGAAATAACCTAAGGCTCAATATGCCGTGCTGGAAGCAGATTAGGGCCTGAAGCAATCCTGCGGGTTTGCGAACAGCTCACAAGATAGCGAGTTGAAGAAAGGAGCTCAGGGACACTGTAACTCACAAACCTGCAAAGTTATAAATGACAGCTATTGTCCAAAAATATATTGAAGGAAGGCTGCGAAGAGGACTTGAAATCGGGGCAGAATTGCAGGAAAGCGGTTTCGGGGAGTAGAGTAGAATTGCATTTAAAGCATAGGAAAAGAGGCAGAACGTCGACAATGATGCACGTGGCCAAAAACGGCGTATGCGTTTTTTCCTTAATATATTCAGGAAAAAACGCATACGCCCTTTTTGGCCAACCAAGCAAGCATGTTAGACAAATCTGCACTACAATGAAGTCTCACTGCCCCCCAATCAAAAGGGCCATCTGAAAAAAGTGTAAAATCCAGAAAGGCAGCACAGGCCATGGAGAACAGGGAGCCATGTTATGCTGATGGGTGGGATGTAAATTGCCAACAGCCACTCTGGAGAAGTGTATGGTGTTTCCTGAAACAGCTAAAAAACAAGGCAACGGAGCCTACGGCACTTCCACTTATGGTCCTATAGCTTAGGGAAATTAAAATCAAAAACACACAGCCGCCCCAAAGTTTCAGACGGCTCTGTTTACAAGAACATCTTCTACGGTACAAGTAAAATATCCCAGAAAGCAAAAAATGGATAAAGAAGTTGTGGTACGTACGTACAATGGAATATCACTCACCAATGAAATCTATATCATCAGGCCCGTCGTGGCATAATGATTGAATTCAGGTACCATGATTCTAAGTGAAATAAGTCACACAGAAAATGAAATATCATAAGATATCACTAATACACGGAATGTAATCTTGGCTACACATGAACTGAATTACAAACAGAACAGGGTCTCAAATTTAGAAAACCAACTTATGTTTGCTTAAGGAGAAAGGTGAGTTGGGTGCTGCATAAAACCAGAGATAGAAATTAGCACAGATACCATTCCATAAGTCAAATATGTAATAGTCAAGACCTACCACTTGCTCAACGAAATGGGCTAAACACCCTATATTCAATGCCTAGGAATACACCTGACTAGTAAAAATCTTCAAACCCATGGATTTATATGTCTCCATAAGAGAATCAAGTGTGTGTACAGCTGCATGAAGGCAGCATAGAAAATCCGATAAATCCTATTATCAAAATGAATTACAAAAACAAAACACAATGACAGTGAAATAGAGAGCAATTCTTAAATAATTCATTCAGGGCTTGTGATGCAACCTGGATTTACCTCATCTATACCCAGAGCTGAGTGAGACATAAGGTTGGACACTTCGGGCTGATAGCATAGGTGAGGTTCGATGAGCAAATGCAGACCATTTGAAGTCATACTGCATGGTACCCATTCCATGGGTCCCAACTATCCAGGTTTAAGCGATTCTTCCTTCAGCTAAAGCATGCATGGGAAACACACAGTATGGTGCACCGTGTGACCGGGAAACGTTTTCAAATTCATCTCAGTCTCTGTCCCCTTTTACTCGGGTTCACAATTCCAGACCCTTTACTAAAACTCTCCCCACTTGGAGAGTCAGTGCCTTTAACCTCCTGTTTGGCACAGTTTGCAATTTATGCGCAAGATGAACAGGAATAGGGAGAACCAATGAGAGACTAGCTGTAGGTGTCTGCACGGGCAAATTTAACGCTCATTTCCAACCAGGAAGAGGAATTAACCAAAGGCTCAGCATGCCGTCCCGGAACCAGATTAGGGCCTGAAGCAATCCTGCGGGTTTGCGGCCAGCTCACAAGAAAGCGATTTGAAGAAAGGAGCTCAGGGGCACTGTAACTCACAAACCTGCAGAGTTATAAATGACAGCTATCGTCCAAAAATATATTGAAGGAAGGCTGCGAAGAGAACTTGTAAGCGGGGCAGAATTGCAGGAAAACGATTTCAGGGGGTAGACGGGAATTGCATTTAAAGCATAGGAAAAGGGGCAGAACGTCGACAATGATGCACTTGGACAAAAAGTGCGTATGCGTTTTTTCCGGAATATATTCAGGAAAAAACGCATACGCCCTTTTGGCAAACCAAGCAAGCATGTTAAAGAAATCTGCACTACAATGAAGTCTCACTGCCCCCCGGTCAAAAGGGCCATCTGAAAAAAGTGTAAAATCCAGAAATGCAGCACAGGTCATGGAGAACAGGGAGCCTTGTTATGCTGATGGGTGGATTGTAAATTGCCAACAGTCACTCTGGAAAAGTGTATGGTGTTTCCTGGAACACCTAAAAAACAAAGCACTGGAGCCTACGGCACTTCCACTTATGGTCCTATAGCTTAGGGAAATTAAAATCAAAAACACACAGCCACCCCAAAGTTTCAGACGGCTCTGTTTACAAGAACCTCGTCTACGGTACAAGTTAAATATCCCAGAAAGCGAAAAATGGATAAAGAAGTTGTGGTACGTACGTACAATGGAATATCACTCACCAATGAAATCTATGTCATCTGGCCCGTGGTGGCATAATGAGTGGATTCAGGTACGATGATTCTAAGTGAAATAAATCACACAGAAAATGAAATATCATAAGATGTCACTAATACACGGAATGTAATCTTGGCTACACATGAACTGAATTACAAAACAGAACAGGGTCTCAAATTTAGAAAACCAACTTATGTTTGCTTAAGGGGAAAGGTGAGTTGGGGTGCTGCATAAAACCAGAGATAGAAATTAGCACAGATACCATTCCATACGTCAAATATGTAATAGTCAAGACCTACCCCTTGCTCAACCAAATGGGCTAAACCCCCTATATTCAACGCCTAGGAATACACCTGACTAGAAAGAATCTTCAAACCCATGGATTTATATGTCTCCATAAGAGAATCAAGCGTGTGTACAGCTACATGAAGGCAGCAGAGAAAATCCGATAAATCCCACTATCAAAATGAATTACAAAAACAAAGCACAATGACAGTGAAATAGAGAGCAATTCTTAAATAATTCATTCAGGGCTTGTGATGCAACCTGGATTTACCTCATCTACACCCAGAGCTGAGTGAGACATAAGGTTGGACACTTCCGGCTGATAGCATTGGTGAGGTTCGATGAGCAAATGCAGACCATTTGAAGTCATACTGCATGGTACCCATTCCGTGGGTCCCAACTCTCCAGGTTTAAGCGATTCTTACTTCAGCTAAAACATGCATGGGAAACCCACAGTATGGTGCACCGTGTAACCGGGAAACGTTTTGAAATGCATCTCAGTTTTCGTCCCCATTTACTCGGGTTCACAATTCCAGACCCTTTACTAAAACTCTCCCCACTTGGACAGCCAGTGCCTTTAACCTGCTGTTTGGCACAGTTTGCAATTTTTGCGCAAGATGAACAGGAATAGGGAGAACCAATGAGAGACTAGCTGTAGGTGTCTGCACGGGCAAATTTAATGCTCATTTCCCACCAGGAAGAGGAATTAACCAAAGGCTCAGCATGCCGTGCCGGAACCAGATTAGGGCCTGAAGCAATCCTGTGGGTTTGCGGCCAGCTCACAAGAAAGCGATTTGAAGAAAGGAGCTCAGGGGCACTGTAATTTACAAAACTGCAGAGTTATAAATGACAGCTATCGTCCAAAAATATATTGAAGGAAGGCTGCGAAGAGGACTTGAAAGCGGGGCAGAATTGCAGGAAAACGATTTCAGGGGGTAGACTGGAATTGCATTTAAAGCATAGGAAAAGAGGCAGAACGTCGACAATGATGCACTTGGCCAAAAAGGGCATATGCGTTTTTTCCTGAATATATTCAGGAAAAAACGCATACGCCCTTCTTGGCCAACCAAGCAAGCATGTTAAAGAAATCTGCACTACAATGAAGTCTCACTGCCCCCCGGTCAAAACGGCCATCTGAAAAAAGTGTAAAATCCAGAAAGGCAGCACAGGCCATGGAGAACAGGGAGCCTTGTTATGCTGATGGGCGGGATGTAAATTACTAACAGCCACTCTGGAGAAGTGTATGGTATTTCCTGGAACACCTAAAAAACAAAGCAACGGAGCCTACGGCAATTGCACTTACGTTCCTATAGATTAGGGAAATTAGAATCAAAAACTCACAGCCACCCCAAAGTTTTGGACGGCTCTGTTTACAAGAACCTCGTCTACGGTACAAGTTAAATATCCCAGAATGTGAAAAATTGATAAAGAAGTTGTGGTACGTACGTACAATGGAATATCACTCAGCAATGAAATCTATGTCATCAGGCCCGTCGCGGCATAATGAGTGGATTCAGGTACCATGATTCTAACTGAAATAAGTCACACAGAAAATGAAACATCATAAGATATCACTAATACACGGAATGTAAACTTGGCTACACATGAACTGAATTACGAAAGAGAACAGGGCCTCAAATTTAGAAAACCAACTTATGCTTGCTTAAGGGGAAAGGTGAGTTGGGGTGCTGCATAAAACCAGAGATAGAAATTAGCACAGATACCATTCCATTCGTCAAATATGTAATAGTCAAGACCTCCCACTTGCTCAACGAAATGGACAAAACACGCCATATTCAACGCCTAGGAATACACCTGACTAGTAAGAATCTTCAAACCCATGGATTTATATGTCTCCATAAGAGAATGAAGCGTGTGTACAGCGGCATGAATGCAGCAGAGAAAATCCGATAAATCCCATTATCAAAATGAATTACAAAAACAAAACACAAGGACAGTGAAATAGGGAGCAATTCTTAAATAATTCATTCAGGGATTGTGATGCAACCTGGATTTACCACCTCTACATCCAGAGCTGAGTGAGACATAAGGTTGGGGACTTCAGGCTGATAGCATTGGTGAGGTTCGATGAACAAATGCAGACCCTTTGAAGGCATACTGCATGGTACGCATTCCATGGGTCCCAACTCTCCAGGTTTAAGGGATTCTTCCTTCAGCTAATACATGCATGGGAAACCCACAGTATGGTGCAGCGTGTGACCGGGAAACGTTTTCAAATGCATTGCAGTTTTTGTCCCCTTTTACTCGGGTTCACAATTCCAGACCCTTTACTAACACTCTCCCTACTTGGAGAGTCAGTGCTTTAACATCCTCTTTTGCACAGTTTGCAATTTCTGCTCAAGAAGAACAGGAATAGGGAGAACCAATGAGAGATTAGCTGTAGGTGTCTGCACGGGCAAATTTAACGCTCATTCCCCACCAGGAAGAGGAATTAACCAAAGGCTCAGCATGCCCTGCCGGAACCAGATTAGGGCCTGAAGCAATCCAGCGGGTTTGCGGCCAGCTCACAAGATAGCGAGTTGAAGAAAGGAGCTCAGGGGCACTGTAACTCACAAACCTGCAGAGTTATAAATGACAGCTATCGTCCAAAAATATATTGAAGGAAGGCTGCGAAGAGAACTTGTAAGCGGGGCAGAATTGCAGGAAAACGATTTCAGGGGGTAGACGGGAATTGCATTTAAAGCATAGGAAAAGAGGCAGAACGTCGACAATGATGCTCTTGGCCAAAAAGGGCGTATGCGTTTTTTCTGAATATATTCAGGAAAAAACGCATACGCACTTTTCGGCCAACCAAGCAAGCATGTTAAAGAAATCTGCACTACAATGAAGTCTCACTGCCCCCCGGTCAAAAGGGCCATCTGAAAAAAGTGTAAAATCCAGAAAGGCAGCACAGGGCATGGAGAACCGGGAGCCTTGTTATGCTGATGGGCGGGATGTAAATTGCCAACAGCCACTCTGGAGAAGTGTAGGGTGTTTCCTGGAACACCTAAAAAACAAAGCAACGGAGACTACCGCACTTCCACTTATGGTCCTATAGCTTAGGGAAATTAAAATCAAAAACACACAGCCACCCCAAAGTTTCGGTCGGCTCTGTTTACAAGAACCTCGTCTACGGTTCAAGTTAAATATCCCAGAATGTGAAAAATGGATAAAGAAGTTGTGGTACGTACGTACAATGGAATATCACTGAGCAATGAAATCTATGTCATCAGGCCCGTCGCGGCATAATGAGTGGATTCAGGTACCATGATTCTAAGTGAAATAAGTCACACAGAAAATGAAACATCATAAGATATCACTAATACACGGAATATAAACTAGGCTACACATGAACTGAATTACAAAACAGAACAGGGCCTCAAATTTAGAAAACCAACTTATGCTTGCTTAAGGGGAAAGGTGAGTTGGGGTGCCGCATCAAAACAGAGATAGAAATCAGCACAGATACCTTTTCATAAGCCAAATATGTAATAGTCAAGACCTACCCCTTGCTCAACGAAATGGACTAAACAACCCATATTCAACGCCTAGGAATACACCTGACTAGTAAGAATCTTCAAACCCATGGATTCATATGTCTCCGTACGAGAATGAAGAGTGTGTACAGTGGCATGAATGCAGCAGAGAAAATCCGATAAATCCCATTATCAAAATATATTACAAAAACAAAACACAAGGACAGTGAAATAGAGAGCAATTCTTAAATAATTCATTCAGGGTTTGTGATGCAACCTGGATTTACCACATCTACACCCAGAGCTGAGTGAGACATAAGGTTGGGCACTTCGGGCTGATAGCATTGGTGAGGTTCAGTGAGCAAATGCAGACACTTTGAAGTCATACTGCATGGTACCCATTCCAAGGGTCCCAACTCTCCAGGTTTAAGGGATTCTTCCTTCAGCTAAAACATGCATGGGAAACCCACAGTATGGTGCACCGTGTGACCGGCAAACGTTTACAAATGCATCTCAGTTTTCCTCCACTTTTACTCGGGTTCACCATTCCAGACCCTTTGCTAACACTCTCCCTACTTGGAGAGTCAGTGCTTTAACCTCCTCTTTGGCACAGTTTGCAATTTCTGCTCAAGATGAACAGGAATAGGGAGAACCAATGAGAGACTAGCTGTAGGTGTCTGCACGGGCAAATTTAACGCTCATTTCCCGCCAGGAAGAGGAAATAACCTAAGGCTCAACATGCCGTGCTGGAAGCAGATTAGGGCCTGAAGCAATCCTGCGGGTTTGCGACCAGCTCACAAGATAGCGAGTTGAAGAAAGGAGCTCAGGGACACTGTAACTCACAAACCTGCAGAGTTATAAATGACAGCTATCGTCCAAAAATATATTGAAGGAAGGCTGCGAAGAGAACTTGTAAGCGGGGCAGAATTGCAGGAAAATGATTTCAGGGGGTAGACGGGAATTGCATTTAAAGCATAGGAAAAGAGGCAGAACGTCGACAATGATGCTCTTGGCCAAAAAGGGCGTATGCGTATATTCAGGAAAAAACGCATACGCCCTTTTTGGCCAACCAAGCAAGCATTTTAAAGAAATCTGCACTACAATGATGTCTCACTGCCCCCCGGTCAAAACGGCCATCTGAAAAAAGTGTAAAATCCAGAAAGGCAGCACAGGCCATGGAGAACAGGGAGCCTTGTTATGCTGATGGGCGGGATTTAAATTACTAACAGCCACTCTGGAGAAGTGTATGGTATTTCCTGGAACACCTAAAAAACAAAGCAACGGAGCCTACGGCAATTCCACTTATGGTCCTATAGATTAGGGAAATTAGAATCAAAAACTCACAGACACCCCAAAGTTTCGGACGGCTCTGTTTACAAGAACCTCGTCTACGGTACAAGTTAAATATCCCAGAATGTGAAAAATTGATAAAGAAGATGTGGTACGTACGTACAATGGAATATCACTCAGCAATGAAATCTATGTCATCAGGCCCGTCGCGGCATAATGAGTGGATTCAGGTACCATGATTCTAACTGAAATAAGTCACACAGAAAATGAAACATCATAAGATATCACTAATACACGGAATGTAAACTTGGCTACACATGAACTGAATTACAAAAGAGAACAGGGCCTCAAATTTAGAAAACCAACTTATGTTTGCTTAAGGGGAAAGGTGAGTTGGGGTGCTGCATCAAACCAGAGATAGAAATTAGCACAGATACCATTCCATTCGTCAAATATGTAATAGTCAAGACCTACCCCTTGCTCAACGAAATGGACAAAACACGCCATATTCAACGCCTAGGAATACACCTGACTAGTAAGAATCTTCAAACCCATGGATTTATATGTCTCCATAAGAGAATGAAGCGTGTGTACAGCGGCATGAATGCAGCAGAGAAAATCCGATAAATCCCATTATCAAAATGAATTACAAAAACAAAACACAAGGACAGTGAAATAGGGAGCAATTCTTAAATAATTCATTCAGGGATTGTGATGCAACCTGGATTTACCACCTCTACATCCAGAGCTGAGTGAGACATAAGGTTGGGGACTTCAGGCTGATAGCATTGGTGAGGTTCGACGAACAAATGCAGACCCTTTGAAGGCATACTGCATGGTACGCATTCCATGGGTCCCAACTCTCCAGGTTTAAGGGATTCTTCCTTCAGCTAATACATGCATGGGAAACCCACAGTATGGTGCAGCGTGTGACCGGGAAACGTTTTCAAATGCATTGCAGTTTTTGTCCCCTTTTACTCGGGTTCACAATTCCAGACCCTTTACTAACACTCTCCCTACGTGGAGAGTCAGTGCTTTAACATCCTCTTTGGCACAGTTTGCAATTTCTGCTCAAGAAGAACAGGAATAGGGAGAACCAATGAGAGATTAGCTGTAGGTGTCTGCACGGGCAAATTTAACGCTCATTTCCAACCAGGAAGAGGAATTAACCAAAGGCTCAGCATGCCCTGCCGGAACCAGATTAGGGCCTGAAGCAATCCAGCGGGTTTGCGGCCAGCTCAAAAGATAGCGAGTTGAAGAAAGGAGCTCAGGGGCACTGTAACTCACAAACCTGCAGAGTTATAAATGACAGCTATCGTCCAAAAATATATTGAAGGAAGGCTGCGAAGAGAACTTGTAAGCGGGGCAGAATTGCAGGAAAACGATTTCAGGGGGTAGACGGGAATTGCATTTAAAGCATAGGAAAAGGGGCAGAACGTCGACAATGATGCACTTGGACAAAAAGTGCGTATGCGTTTTTTCCGGAATATATTCAGGAAAAAACGCATACGCCCTTTTGGCAAACCAAGCAAGCATGTTAAAGAAATCTGCACTACAATGAAGTCTCACTGCCCCCCGGTCAAAAGGGCCATCTGAAAAAAGTGTAAAATCCAGAAATGCAGCACAGGCCATGGAGAACAGGGAGCCTTGTTATGCTGATGGGTGGTATGTAAATTGCCAACAGCCACTCTGGAGAAGTGTATGGTGTTTCCTGGAACACCTAAAAAACAAAGCACCGGAGCCTACGGCACTTCCACTTATGGTCCTATAGCTTAGGGAAATTAAAATCAAAAACACACAGCCACCCCAAAGTTTCAGACGGCTCTGTTTACAAGAACCTCGTCTACGGTACAAGTTAAATATCCCAGAAAGCGAAAAATGGATAAAGAAGTTGTGGTACGTACGTACAATGGAATATCACTCACCAATGAAATCTATGTCATCTGGCCCGTGGTGGCATAATGAGTGGATTCAGGTACGATGATTCTAAGTGAAATAAATCACACAGAAAATGAAATATCATAAGATGTCACTAATACACGGAATGTAATCTTGGCTACACATGAACTGAATTACAAAACAGAACAGGGTCTCAAATTTAGAAAACCAACTTATGTTTGCTTAAGGGGAAAGGTGAGTTGGGGTGCTGCATAAAACCAGAGATAGAAATTAGCACAGATACCATTCCATACGTCAAATATGTAATAGTCAAGACCTACCCCTTGCTCAACCAAATGGGCTAAACCCCCTATATTCAACGCCTAGGAATACACCTGACTAGAAAGAATCTTCAAACCCATGGATTTATATGTCTCCATAAGAGAATCAAGCGTGTGTACAGCTACATGAAGGCAGCAGAGAAAATCCGATAAATCCCACTATCAAAATGAATTACAAAAACAAAGCACAATGACAGTGAAATAGAGAGCAATTCTTAAATAATTCATTCAGGGCTTGTGATGCAACCTGGATTTACCTCATCTACACCCAGAGCTGAGTGAGACATAAGGTTGGACACTTCCGGCTGATAGCATTGGTGAGGTTCGATGAGCAAATGCAGACCATTTGAAGTCATACTGCATGGTACCCATTCCGTGGGTCCCAACTCTCCAGGTTTAAGCGATTCTTACTTCAGCTAAAACATGCATGGGAAACCCACAGTATGGTGCACCGTGTAACCGGGAAACGTTTTGAAATGCATCTCAGTTTTCGTCCCCATTTACTCGGGTTCACAATTCCAGACCCTTTACTAAAACTCTCCCCACTTGGACAGCCAGTGCCTTTAACCTGCTGTTTGGCACAGTTTGCAATTTTTGCGCAAGATGAACAGGAATAGGGAGAACCAATGAGAGACTAGCTGTAGGTGTCTGCACGGGCAAATTTAATGCTCATTTCCCACCAGGAAGAGGAATTAACCAAAGGCTCAGCATGCCGTGCCGGAACCAGATTAGTGCCTGAAGCAATCCTGTGAGTTTGCGGCCAGCTCACAAGAAAGCGATTTGAAGAAAGGAGCTCAGGGGCACTGTAATTTACAAAACTGCAGAGTTATAAATGACAGCTATCGTCCAAAAATATATTGAAGGAAGGCTGCGAAGAGGACTTGAAAGCGGGGCAGAATTGCAGGAAAACGATTTCAGGGGGTAGACTGGAATTGCATTTAAAGCATAGGAAAAGAGGCAGAACGTCGACAATGATGCTCTTGGCCAAAAAGGGCGTATGCGTTTTTTCTGAATATATTCAGGAAAAAACGCATACGCACTTTTCGGCCAACCAAGCAAGCATGTTAAAGAAATCTGCACTACAATGAAGTCTCACTGCCCCCCGGTCAAAACGGCCATCTGAAAAAAGTGTAAAATCCAGAAAGGCAGCACAGGGCATGGAGAACCGGGAGCCTTGTTATGCTGATGGGCGGGATGTAAATTGCCAACAGCCACTCTGGAGAAGTGTAGGGTGTTTCCTGGAACACCTAAAAAACAAAGCAACGGAGCCTACGGCACTTCCACTTATGGTCCTATAGCTTAGGGAAATTAAAATCAAAAACACACAGCCACCCCAAAGTTTCGGTCGGCTCTGTTTACAAGAACCTCGTCTACGGTTCAAGTTAAATATCCCAGAATATGAAAAATGGATAAAGAAGTTGTGGTACGTACGTACAATGGAATATCACTGAGTAATGAAATCTATGTCATCAGGCCCGTCGCGGCATAATGAGTGGATTCAGGTACCATGATTCTAAGTGAAATAAGTCACACAGAAAATGAAACATCATAAGATATCACTAATACACGGAATATAAACTAGGCTACACATGAACTGAATTACAAAACAGAACAGGGCCTCAAATTTAGAAAACCAACTTATGCTTGCTTAAGGGGAAAGGTGAGTTGGGGTGCCGCATCAAAGCAGAGATAGAAATTAGCACAGATACCTTTTCATAAGCCAAATATGTAATAGTCAAGACCTACCCCTTGCTCAACGAAATGGACTAAACAACCCATATTCAACGCCTAGGAATACACCTGACTAGTAAGAATCTTCAAACCCATGGATTCATATGTCTCCGTACGAGAATGAAGAGTGTGTACAGTGGCATGAATGCAGCAGAGAAAATCCGATAAATCCCATTATCAAAATATATTACAAAAACAAAACACAAGGACAGTGAAGTAGAGAGCAATTCTTAAATAATTCATTCAGGGTTTGTGATGCAACCTGGATTTACCACATCTACACCCAGAGCTGAGTGAGACATAAGGTTGGGCACTTCGGGCTGATAGCATTGGTGAGGTTCAGTGAGCAAATGCAGACACTTTGAAGTCATACTGCATGGTACCCATTCCAAGGGTCCCAACTCTCCAGGTTTAAGGGATTCTTCCTTCAGCTAAAACATGCATGGGAAACCCACAGTATGGTGCACTGTGTGACCGGCAAACGTTTACAAATGCATCTCAGTTTTCCTCCACTTTTACTCGGGTTCACCATTCCAGACCCTTTGCTAACACTCTCCCTACTTGGAGAGTCAGTGCTTTAACCTCCTCTTTGGCACAGTTTGCAATTTCTGCTCAAGATGAACAGGAATAGGGAGAACCAATGAGAGACTAGCTGTAGGTGTCTGCACGGGCAAATTTAACGCTCATTTCCCGCCAGGAAGAGGAAATAACCTAAGGCTCAACATGCCGTGCTGGAAGCAGATTAGGGCCTGAAGCAATCCTGCGGGTTTGCGAACAGCTCACAAGATAGCGAGTTGAAGAAAGGAGCTCAGGGACACTGTAACTCACAAACCTGCAAAGTTATAAATGACAGCTATTGTCCAAAAATATATTGAAGGAAGGCTGCGAAGAGGACTTGAAATCGGGGCAGAATTGCAGGAAAGCGGTTTCGGGGAGTAGAGTAGAATTGCATTTAAAGCATAGGAAAAGAGGCAGAACGTCGACAATGATGCACGTGGCCAAAAACGGCGTATGCGTTTTTTCCTGAATATATTCAGGAAAAAACGCATACGCCCTTTTTGGCCAACCAAGCAAGCATGTTAGACAAATCTGCACTACAATGAAGTCTCACTGCCCCCCAATCAAAAGGGCCATGTGAAAAAAGTGTAAAATCCAGAAAGGCAGCACAGGCCATGGAGAACAGGGAGCCATGTTATGCTGATGGGTGGGATGTAAATTGCCAACAGCCACTCTGGAGAAGTGTATGGTGTTTCCTGAAACAGCTAAAAAACAAGGCAACGGAGCCTACGGCACTTCCACTTATGGTCCTATAGCTTAGGGAAATTAAAATCAAAAACACACAGCCGCCCCAAAGTTTCAGACGGCTCTGTTTACAAGAACATCTTCTACGGTACAAGTAAAATATCCCAGAAAGCAAAAAATGGATAAAGAAGTTGTGGTACGTACGTACAATGGAATATCACTCACCAATGAAATCTATATCATCAGGCCCGTCGTGGCATAATGATTGAATTCAGGTACAATGATTCTAAGTGAAATAAGTCACACAGAAAATGAAATATCATAAGATATCACTAATACACGGAATGTAATCTTGGCTACACATGAACTGAATTACAAACAGAACAGGGTCTCAAATTTAGAAAACCAACTTATGTTTGCTTAAGGAGAAAGGTGAGTTGGGTGCTGCATAAAACCAGAGATAGAAATTAGCACAGATAACATTCCATAAGTCAAATATGTAATAGTCAAGACCTACCACTTGCTCAACGAAATGGGCTAAACACCCTATATTCAATGCCTAGGAATACACCTGACTAGTAAAAATCTTCAAACCCATGGATTTATATGTCTCCATAAAAGAATCAAGTGTGTGTACAGCTGCATGAAGGCAGCATAGAAAATCCGATAAATCCTATTATCAAAATGAATTACAAAAACAAAACACAATGACAGTGAAATAGAGAGCAATTCTTAAATAATTCATTCAGGGCTTGTGATGCAACCTGGATTTACCTCATCTATACCCAGAGCTGAGTGAGACATAAGGTTGGACACTTCGGGCTGATAGCATAGGTGAGGTTCGATGAGCAAATGCAGACCATTTGAAGTCATACTGCATGGTACCCATTCCATGGGTCCCAACTATCCAGGTTTAAGCGATTCTTCCTTCAGCTAAAGCATGCATGGGAAACACACAGTATGGTGCACCGTGTGACCGGGAAACGTTTTCAAATTCATCTCAGTCTCTGTCCCCTTTTACTCGGGTTCACAATTCCAGACCCTTTACTAAAACTCTCCCCACTTGGAGAGTCAGTGCCTTTAACCTCCTGTTTGGCACAGTTTGCAATTTATGCGCAAGATGAACAGGAATAGGGAGAACCAATGAGAGACTAGCTGTAGGTGTCTGCACGGGCAAATTTAACGCTCATTTCCAACCAGGAAGAGGAATTAACCAAAGGCTCAGCATGCCGTCCCGGAACCAGATTAGGGCCTGAAGCAATCCTGCGGGTTTGCGGCCAGCTCACAAGAAAGCGATTTGAAGAAAGGAGCTCAGGGGCACTGTAACTCACAAACCTGCAGAGTTATAAATGACAGCTATCGTCCAAAAATATATTGAAGGAAGGCTGCGAAGAGAACTTGTAAGCGGGGCAGAATTGCAGGAAAACGATTTCAGGGGGTAGACGGGAATTGCATTTAAAGCATAGGAAAAGGGGCAGAACGTCGACAATGATGCACTTGGACAAAAAGTGCGTATGCGTTTTTTCCGGAATATATTCAGGAAAAAACGCATACGCCCTTTTGGCAAACCAAGCAAGCATGTTAAAGAAATCTGCACTACAATGAAGTCTCACTGCCCCCCGGTCAAAAGGGCCATCTGAAAAAAGTGTAAAATCCAGAAATGCAGCACAGGCCATGGAGAACAGGGAGCCTTGTTATGCTGATGGGTGGTATGTAAATTGCCAACAGCCACTCTGGAGAAGTGTATGGTGTTTCCTGGAACACCTAAAAAACAAAGCACCGGAGCCTACGGCACTTCCACTTATGGTCCTATAGCTTAGGGAAATTAAAATCAAAAACACACAGCCACCCCAAAGTTTCAGACGGCTCTGTTTACAAGAACCTCGTCTACGGTACAAGTTAAATATCCCAGAAAGCGAAAAATGGATAAAGAAGTTGTG
This sequence comes from Delphinapterus leucas, assembly GCF_059928025.1. Taxonomy (NCBI): domain Eukaryota; kingdom Metazoa; phylum Chordata; class Mammalia; order Artiodactyla; family Monodontidae; genus Delphinapterus; species Delphinapterus leucas. Next base: position 7,401,306 of record NW_028322233.1, read on the forward strand.
GTACGTACGTACAATGGAATATCACTCACCAATGAAATCTATGTCATCTGGCCCGTGGTGGCATAATGAGTGGATTCAGGTACGATGATTCTAAGTGAAATAAATCACACAGAAAATGAAATATCATAAGATGTCACTAATACACGGAATGTAATCTTGGCTACACATGAACTGAATTACAAAACAGAACAGGGTCTCAAATTTAGAAAACCAACTTATGTTTGCTTAAGGGGAAAGGTGAGTTGGGGTGCTGCATAAAACCAGAGATAGAAATTAGCACAGATACCATTCCATACGTCAAATATGTAATAGTCAAGACCTACCCCTTGCTCAACCAAATGGGCTAAACCCCCTATATTCAACGCCTAGGAATACACCTGACTAGAAAGAATCTTCAAACCCATGGATTTATATGTCTCCATAAGAGAATCAAGCGTGTGTACAGCTACATGAAGGCAGCAGAGAAAATCCGATAAATCCCACTATCAAAATGAATTACAAAAACAAAGCACAATGACAGTGAAATAGAGAGCAATTCTTAAATAATTCATTCAGGGCTTGTGATGCAACCTGGATTTACCTCATCTACACCCAGAGCTGAGTGAGACATAAGGTTGGACACTTCCGGCTGATAGCATTGGTGAGGTTCGATGAGCAAATGCAGACCATTTGAAGTCATACTGCATGGTACCCATTCCGTGGGTCCCAACTCTCCAGGTTTAAGCGATTCTTACTTCAGCTAAAACATGCATGGGAAACCCACAGTATGGTGCACCGTGTAACCGGGAAACGTTTTGAAATGCATCTCAGTTTTCGTCCCCATTTACTCGGGTTCACAATTCCAGACCCTTTACTAAAACTCTCCCCACTTGGACAGCCAGTGCCTTTAACCTGCTGTTTGGCACAGTTTGCAATTTTTGCGCAAGATGAACAGGAATAGGGAGAACCAATGAGAGACTAGCTGTAGGTGTCTGCACGGGCAAATTTAATGCTCATTTCCCACCAGGAAGAGGAATTAACCAAAGGCTCAGCATGCCGTGCCGGAACCAGATTAGGGCCTGAAGCAATCCTGTGGGTTTGCGGCCAGCTCACAAGAAAGCGATTTGAAGAAAGGAGCTCAGGGGCACTGTAACTCACAAACCTGCAGAGTTATAAATGACAGCTATCGTCCAAAAATATATTGAAGGAAGGCTGCGAAGAGGACTTGAAAGCGGGGCAGAATTGCAGGAAAACGATTTCAGGGGGTAGACTGGAATTGCATTTAAAGCATAGGAAAAGAGGCAGAACGTCGACAATGATGCACTTGGCCAAAAAGGGCATATGCGTTTTTTCCTGAATATATTCAGGAAAAAACGCATACGCCCTTCTTGGCCAACCAAGCAAGCATGTTAAAGAAATCTGCACTACAATGAAGTCTCACTGCCCCCCGGTCAAAACGGCCATCTGAAAAAAGTGTAAAATCCAGAAAGGCAGCACAGGCCATGGAGAACAGGGAGCCTTGTTATGCTGATGGGCGGGATGTAAATTACTAACAGCCACTCTGGAGAAGTGTATGGTATTTCCTGGAACACCTAAAAAACAAAGCAATGGAGCCTACGGCAATTGCACTTACGTTCCTATAGATTAGGGAAATTAGAATCAAAAACTCACAGCCACCCCAAAGTTTTGGACGGCTCTGTTTACAAGAACCTCGTCTACGGTACAAGTTAAATATCCCAGAATGTGAAAAATTGATAAAGAAGTTGTGGTACGTACGTACAATGGAATATCACTCAGCAATGAAATCTATGTCATCAGGCCCGTCGCGGCATAATGAGTGGATTCAGGTACCATGATTCTAACTGAAATAAGTCACACAGAAAATGAAACATCATAAGATATCACTAATACACGGAATGTAAACTTGGCTACACATGAACTGAATTACGAAAGAGAACAGGGCCTCAAATTTAGAAAACCAACTTATGCTTGCTTAAGGGGAAAGGTGAGTTGGGGTGCTGCATAAAACCAGAGATAGAAATTAGCACAGATACCATTCCATTCGTCAAATATGTAATAGTCAAGACCTCCCACTTGCTCAACGAAATGGACAAAACACGCCATATTCAACGCCTAGGAATACACCTGACTAGTAAGAATCTTCAAACCCATGGATTTATATGTCTCCATAAGAGAATGAAGCGTGTGTACAGCGGCATGAATGCAGCAGAGAAAATCCGATAAATCCCATTATCAAAATGAATTACAAAAACAAAACACAAGGACAGTGAAATAGGGAGCAATTCTTAAATAATTCATTCAGGGATTGTGATGCAACCTGGATTTACCACCTCTACATCCAGAGCTGAGTGAGACATAAGGTTGGGGACTTCAGGCTGATAGCATTGGTGAGGTTCGATGAACAAATGCAGACCCTTTGAAGGCATACTGCATGGTACGCATTCCATGGGTCCCAACTCTCCAGGTTTAAGGGATTCTTCCTTCAGCTAATACATGCATGGGAAACCCACAGTATGGTGCAGCGTGTGACCGGGAAACGTTTTCAAATGCATTGCAGTTTTTGTCCCCTTTTACTCGGGTTCACAATTCCAGACCCTTTACTAACACTCTCCCTACTTGGAGAGTCAGTGCTTTAACATCCTCTTTTGCACAGTTTGCAATTTCTGCTCAAGAAGAACAGGAAGAGGGAGAACCAATGAGAGATTAGCTGTAGGTGTCTGCACGGGCAAATTTAACGCTCATTCCCCACCAGGAAGAGGAATTAACCAAAGGCTCAGCATGCCCTGCCGGAACCAGATTAGGGCCTGAAGCAATCCAGCGGGTTTGCGGCCAGCTCACAAGATAGCGAGTTGAAGAAAGGAGCTCAGGGACACTGTAACTCACAAACCTGCAGAGTTATAAATGACAGCTATCGTCCAAAAATATATTGAAGGAAGGCTGCGAAGAGAACTTGTAAGCGGGGCAGAATTGCAGGAAAACGATTTCAGGGGGTAGACGGGAATTGCATTTAAAGCATAGGAAAAGAGGCAGAACGTCGACAATGATGCTCTTGGCCAAAAAGGGCGTATGCGTTTTTTCTGAATATATTCAGGAAAAAACGCATACGCACTTTTCGGCCAACCAAGCAAGCATGTTAAAGAAATCTGCACTACAATGAAGTCTCACTGCCCCCCGGTCAAAAGGGCCATCTGAAAAAAGTGTAAAATCCAGAAAGGCAGCACAGGGCATGGAGAACCGGGAGCCTTGTTATGCTGATGGGCGGGATGTAAATTGCCAACAGCCACTCTGGAGAAGTGTAGGGTGTTTCCTGGAACACCTAAAAAACAAAGCAACGGAGACTACCGCACTTCCACTTATGGTCCTATAGCTTAGGGAAATTAAAATCAAAAACACACAGCCACCCCAAAGTTTCGGTCGGCTCTGTTTACAAGAACCTCGTCTACGGTTCAAGTTAAATATCCCAGAATGTGAAAAATGGATAAAGAAGTTGTGGTACGTACGTACAATGGAATATCACTGAGCAATGAAATCTATGTCATCAGGCCCGTCGCGGCATAATGAGTGGATTCAGGTACCATGATTCTAAGTGAAATAAGTCACACAGAAAATGAAACATCATAAGATATCACTAATACACGGAATATAAACTAGGCTACACATGAACTGAATTACAAAACAGAACAGGGCCTCAAATTTAGAAAACCAACTTATGCTTGCTTAAGGGGAAAGGTGAGTTGGGGTGCCGCATCAAAACAGAGATAGAAATTAGCACAGATACCTTTTCATAAGCCAAATATGTAATAGTCAAGACCTACCCCTTGCTCAACGAAATGGACTAAACAACCCATATTCAACGCCTAGGAATACACCTGACTAGTAAGAATCTTCAAACCCATGGATTCATATGTCTCCGTACGAGAATGAAGAGTGTGTACAGTGGCATGAATGCAGCAGAGAAAATCCGATAAATCCCATTATCAAAATATATTACAAAAACAAAACACAAGGACAGTGAAATAGAGAGCAATTCTTAAATAATTCATTCAGGGTTTGTGATGCAACCTGGATTTACCACATCTACACCCAGAGCTGAGTGAGACATAAGGTTGGGCACTTCGGGCTGATAGCATTGGTGAGGTTCAGTGAGCAAATGCAGACACTTTGAAGTCATACTGCATGGTACCCATTCCAAGGGTCCCAACTCTCCAGGTTTAAGGGATTCTTCCTTCAGCTAAAACATGCATGGGAAACCCACAGTATGGTGCACCGTGTGACCGGCAAACGTTTACAAATGCATCTCAGTTTTCCTCCACTTTTACTCGGGTTCACCATTCCAGACCCTTTGCTAACACTCTCCCTACTTGGAGAGTCAGTGCTTTAACCTCCTCTTTGGCACAGTTTGCAATTTCTGCTCAAGATGAACAGGAATAGGGAGAACCAATGAGAGACTAGCTGTAGGTGTCTGCACGGGCAAATTTAACGCTCATTTCCCGCCAGGAAGAGGAAATAACCTAAGGCTCAACATGCCGTGCTGGAAGCAGATTAGGTCCTGAAGCAATCCTGCGGGTTTGCGAACAGCTCACAAGATAGCGAGTTGAAGAAAGGAGCTCAGGGACACTGTAACTCACAAACCTGCAGAGTTATAAATGACAGCTATCGTCCAAAAATATATTGAAGGAAGGCTGCGAAGAGAACTTGTAAGCGGGGCAGAATTGCAGGAAAATGATTTCAGGGGGTAGACGGGAATTGCATTTAAAGCATAGGAAAAGAGGCAGAACGTTGACAATGATGCTCTTGGCCAAAAAGGGCGTATGTGTATATTCAGGAAAAAACGCATACGCCCTTTTTGGCCAACCAAGCAAGCATGTTAGACAAATCTGCACTACAATGAAGTCTCACTGCCCCCCAATCAAAAGGGCCATCTGAAAAAAGTGTAAAATCCAGAAAGGCAGCACAGGCCATGGAGAACAGGGAGCCATGTTATGCTGATGGGTGGGATGTAAATTGCCAACAGCCACTCTGGAGAAGTGTATGGTGTTTCCTGAAACAGCTAAAAAACAAGGCAACGGAGCCTACGGCACTTCCACTTATGGTCCTATAGCTTAGGGAAATTAAAATCAAAAACACACAGCCGCCCCAAAGTTTCAGACGGCTCTGTTTACAAGAACATCTTCTACGGTACAAGTAAAATATCCCAGAAAGCAAAAAATGGATAAAGAAGTTGTGGTACGTACGTACAATGGAATATCACTCACCAATGAAATCTATATCATCAGGCCCGTCGTGGCATAATGATTGAATTCAGGTACAATGATTCTAAGTGAAATAAGTCACACAGAAAATGAAATATCATAAGATATCACTAATACACGGAATGTAATCTTGGCTACACATGAACTGAATTACAAAACAGAACAGGGTCTCAAATTTAGAAAACCAACTTATGTTTGCTTAAGGAGAAAGGTGAGTTGGGTGCTGCATAAAACCAGAGATAGAAATTAGCACAGATACCATTCCATAAGTCAAATATGTAATAGTCAAGACCTACCACTTGCTCAACGAAATGGGCTAAACACCCTATATTCAATGCCTAGGAATACACCTGACTAGTAAAAATCTTCAAACCCATGGATTTATATGTCTCCATAAGAGAATCAAGTGTGTGTACAGCTGCATGAAGGCAGCATAGAAAATCCGATAAATCCTATTATCAAAATGAATTACAAAAACAAAACACAATGACAGTGAAATAGAGAGAAATTCTTAAATAATTCATTCAGGGCTTGTGATGCAACCTGGATTTACCTCATCTATACCCAGAGCTGAGTGAGACATAAGGTTGGACACTTCGGGCTGATAGCATTGGTGAGGTTCGATGAGCAAATGCAGACCATTTGAAGTCATACTGCATGGTACCCATTCCATGGGTCCCAAATCTCCAGGTTTAAGCGATTCTTCCTTCAGCTAAAGCATGCATGGGAAACACACAGTATGGTGCACCGTGTGACCGGGAAACGTTTTCAAATTCATCTCAGTCTCTGTCCCCTTTTACTCGGGTTCACAATTCCAGACCCTTTACTAAAACTCTCCCCACTTGGAGAGTCAGTGCCTTTAACCTCCTGTTTGGCACAGTTTGCAATTTCTGCGCAAGATGAACAGGAATAGGGAGAACCAATGAGAGACTAGCTGTAGGTGTCTGCACGGGCAAATTTAACGCTCATTTCCAACCAGGAAGAGGAATTAACCAAAGGCTCAGCATGCCGTCCCGGAACCAGATTAGGGCCTGAAGCAATCCTGCGGGTTTGCGGCCAGCTCACAAGAAAGCGATTTGAAGAAAGGAGATCAGGGGCACTGTAATTCACAAACCTGCAGAGTTATAAATGACAGCTATCGTCCAAAAATATATTGAAGGAAGGCTGCGAAGAGGACTTGAAAGCGGGGCAGAATTGCAGGAAAACGATTTCAGGGGGTAGACTGGAATTGCATTTAAAGCATAGGAAAAGAGGCAGAACGTCGACAATGATGCACTTGGCCAAAACGGGCGTATGCGTTTTTTCCTGAATATATTCAGGAAAAAACGCATACGCCCTTTTTGGCCAACCAAGCAAGCATGTTAAAGAAATCTGCACTAAAATGAAGTCTCACTGCCCCCCGGTCAAAAGGGCCATCTGAAAAAAGTGTAAAATCCAGAAATGCAGTACAGGACATGGAGAACAGGGAGCCTTGTTATGCTGATGGGTGGGATGTAAATTGCCAAGAGCCACTCTGGAGAAGTGTATGGTGTTTCCTGAAACACCTAAAAAAGAAAGCAACAGAGCCTACAGCACTTCCACTTATGGTCCTATAGCCTAGGGAAATTAAAATAAAAAACACACAGCCACCCAAAATTTCAGACGGCTCTGTTTACAAGAACCTCATCTACGGTACAAGTTAAATATCCCAGAAAGCGCAAAATGGATAAAGAAGTTGTGGTACGTACGTACAATCGAATATCACTCACCAATGAAATCTATGTCATCTGGCCCGTCGTGGCATAATGAGTGGATTCAGGTACGATGATTCTAAGTGAAATAAGTCACACAGAAAATGAAACATCATAAGATATCTCTAATACACCGAATGTAATCTTGGCTACACATGAACTGAATTACAAAACAGAACAGGGTCTCAAATTTAGAAAACCAAGTTATGTTTGCTTAAGGGGAAAGGTGAGTTGTGGTGCTGCATAAAACCAGAGATAGAAATTAGCACAGATACCATTCCATACGTCAAATATGTAACAGTCAAGACCTACCCTTTGCTCAACGAAGTGGGCTACACACCTTATATTCAACACCTAGGAATACACCTGACTAGAAAGAATTTTCAAACCCATGGATTTATATGTCTCCATAAGAGAATCAAGCGTGTGTACAGCTGCATGAAGGCAGCAGAGAAAATCCGATAAATCCCATTATCAAAATGAATGACAAAAACAAAACACAATGACAGTGAAATAGAGAGCAATTCTTAAATAATTCATTCAGGGCTTGTGATGCAACCTGGATTTACCTCATCTACACCCAGAGCTGTGTGAGACATAAGGTTGGACACTTCGGGCTGATAGCATTGGTGAGGTTCGATGAGCAAATGCAGACCATTTGAAGTCATACTGCATGGTACCCATTCCATGGGTCCCAACTCTCAAGGTCTAAGCGATTCTTCCTTCAGCTAAAGCATGCATGGGAAACCCACAGTATGGTGCACTGTGTGACTGGGAAACATTTTCAAATGCATCTCAGTTTTTGTCCTCTTTTACTCGGGTTCACAATTCCAGACCCTTTACTAACACTCTCCCCACTTATAGAGTCAGTGCCTTTAACCTCCTGTTTGGCACAGTTTGCAATTTCTGCGCAAGATGAACAGGAATAGAGAGAACCAAGTAGAGACTAGCTGTAGGTGTCTGCACGGGCAAATTTAACGCTCATTTCCAGCCAGGAAGAGGAATTAACCAAAGGCTCAGCATGCCGAGCCGGAACAAGATTAGGGCCTGAAGCAATCCTGCGGGTTTGCGGCCAGCTCAAAAGAAAGCGATTTGAAGAAAGGAGCTCAGGGGCACTGTAATTCACAAACATGCAGAGTTATAAATGACAGCTATCGTCCAAAAATATATTGAAGGAAGGCTGCGAAGAGGACTTGAATGCGGGGAAGAATTGCAGGAAAATGATTTCCGGGGGTAGACTGGAATTGCATTTTAAGCATAGGAAAAGAGGCAGAACGTCGACAATGATGCACTTGGCCAAAAAGGGCGTATGCGTTTTTCCCTGAATATATTCAGGAAAAAACGCATACGGCCTTTTTGGCCAACCAAGCAAGCATGTTAAAGAAATCTGCACTACAATGAAGTCTCACTGCCCCTCGGTCAAAAGGGCCATCTGAAAAAAGTGTAAAATCCAGAAATGCAGCACAGGCAATGGAGAACAGGGAGCCTTGTTATGCTGATGGGTGGGATGTAAATTGCCAAGAGCCACACTGGCTAAGTGTATGGTGTTTCCTGAAACACCTAAAAAACAAAGCAATGAAGCCTATCGCACTTCCACTTATGGTCCTATAGATTAGGGAAATTAAAATCAAAAACACACAGCCACCACAAAGTTTCAGACGGCTCTGTTTACAAGAACTTGATCTACGGTACAAGTTAAATATCCCAGAAAGCGAAAAATGGATAAAGAAGTTGTGGTACGTACGTACAATGGAATATCACTCACCAATGAAATCTCTGTCATCTGGCCCGTCGTGGCATAATGAGTGGATTCAGGTACGATGATTCTAAGTGAAATAAGTCACACTGAAAATGAAACATCATAAGATATCACTAATACACGGAATGTAATCTTGGCTACGCATGAACTGAATTACAAAACAGAACAGGGTCTCAAATTTAGAAAACCAAGTTATGTTTGCTTAAGGAGAAAGGTGAGTTGGGGTGCTGCATAAAACCAGAGATAGAAATTAGCACAGATACCATTCCATACGTCAAACATGTAATAGTCAAGACCTACCCCTTGCTCAACGAAATGGGCTAAACACCCTATATTCAATGCCTAGGAATACACCTGACTAGAAAGATTTTTCAAACCCATGGATTTATATGTCTCCATAAGAGAATCAAGCGTGTGTACAGCTGCATGAAGGCAGCAGAGAAAATCCGATAAATCCCATTATCAAAATGAATTACAAAAACAAAACACAATGACAGTGAAATAGAGAGCAATTCTTAAATAATTCATTCAGGGCTTGTGATGCAACCTGGATTGACCTCATCTACACCCAGAGCTGAGTGAGCCATAAGGTTGGACACTTCGGGCTGATAGCATTGGTGAGGTTAGATGAGCAAATGCAGACCATTTGAAGTCATACTGCATGGTACCCATTCCATGGGTCCCAACTCTCCAGGTTTAAGCGATTCTTCCTTCAGCTAAAGCATGCATGGGAAACCCACAGTATGGTGCACCGTGTGACTGGGAAACGTTTTCAAATGCATCTCAGTTTTCATCCCCTTTTCCTCGGGTTCACAATTCCAAACCCTTTACTAACACTTTCCCCACTTGGAGAGTCAGTGCCTTTAACCTGCTGTTTGACACAGTTTGCAATTTCTGCGCAAGATGAACAGGAATAGAGAGAACCAAGTAGAGACTAGCTGTAGGTGTCTGCACGGGCAAATTTAATGCTCATTTCCCACCAGGAAGAGGAATTAAGCAAAGGCTCAGCATGCCGTCCCGGAACCAGATTAGGGCCTGAAGCATTCCTGCGGGTTTGCGGCCAGCTCACAAGAAAGCGATTTGAAGAAAGGTGCTCAGGGGCACCTTAATTCACAAACATGCAGAGTTATAAATGACAGCTATCGTCCAAAAATATATTGAAGGAAGGCTGCGAAGAGGACTTGAAAGCGGGGCAGAATTTCAGGAAAACGATTTCAGGAGGTAGACTGGAATTGCATTTAAAGCATAGGAAAAGAGGCAGAACGTCGACAATGATGCACTTGGCCAAAAAGGGCGTATGCGTTTTATCCTGAATATATTCAGGAAAAAACGCATACGCCCTTTTTGGCCAACCAAGCAAGCATGTTAAAGAAATCTGCACTACAATGAAGTCTCACTGCCCCCCGGTCAAAAGGGCCATGTGAAAAAAGTGTAAAATCCAGAAAGGCAGCACAGGCCACGGAGAACAGGGAGCCTTGTTATGCTGATGGGCGGGATGTAAATTACTAACAGCCACTCTGGAGAAGTGTATGGTATTTCCTGGAACACCTAAAAAACAAAGCAATGGAGCCTACGGCAGTTCCACTTATGGTCCTATAGCTTAGGGAAATTAAAATCAAAAACTCACAGCCACCCCAAAGTTTCGGACGGCTCTGTTTACAAGAACCTCGTCTACGGTACAAGTTAAATATCCCAGAATGTAAAAAATTGATAAAGAATTTGTGGTACGTACGTACAATGGAATATCACTCAGCAATGAAATCTATGTCATCAGGCCCGTCGCGGCATAATGAGTGGATTCAGGTACCATGATTCTAAGTGAAATAAGTCACACAGAAAATGAAACATCATAAGTTATCACTAATACACGGAATGTAAACTTGGCTACACATGAACTGAATTACAAAACAGAACAGGGCCTCAAATTTAGAAAACCAACTTATGCTTGCTTAAGGGGAAAGGTGAGTTGGGGTGCTGCATAAAACCAGAGATAGAAATTAGCACAGATACCATTCCATTCGTCAAATATGTAATAGTCAAGACCTACCCCTTGCTCAACGAAATGGACTAAACACCCCATATTCAACGCCTAGGAATACACCTGACTAGTAAGAATCTTCAAACCCATGGATTCATATGTCTCCGTAAGAGAATGAAGCGTGTGTACAGCGGCATGAATGCAGCAGAGAAAATCCGATAAATCCCATTATCAAAATATATTACAAAAACAAAACACAAGGACAGTGAAATAGAGAGCAATTCTTAAATAATTCATTCAGGGTTTGTGATGCAACCTGGATTTACCACATCTACACCCAGAGCTGAGTGAGACATAAGGTTGGGCACTTCAGGCTGATAGCATTGGTGAGGTTCAGTGAGCAAATGCAGACACTTTGAAGTCATACTGCATGGTACCCATTCCAAGGGTCCCAACTCTCCCGGTTTAAGGGATTCTTCCTTCAGCTAAAACATGCATGGGAAACCCACAGTATGGTGCACCGTGTGACCGGCAAACGTTTTCAAATGCATCTCAGTTTTCCTCCCCTATTACTCGGGTTCACCATTCCAGACCCTTTACTAACACTCTCCCTACTTGGAGAGTCAGTGCTTTAACCTCCTCTTTGGCACAGTTTGCAATTTCTCCTGAAGATGAACAGGAATGGGGAGAACCAATGAGAGACTAGCTGTAGGTGTCTGCATGGGCAAATTTAACGCTCATTTCCCGCCAGGAAGAGGAAATAACCTAAGGCTCAACATGCCGTGCAGGAAGAAGATTAGTGCCTGAAGCAATCCTGCGGGTTTGCGACCAGCTCACAAGATAGCGAGTTGAAGAAAGGAGCTCAGGGACACTGTAACTCACAAACCTGCAGAGTTACAAATGACAGCTATCGTCCAAAAATATATTGAAGGAAGGCTGCGAAGAGAACTTGTAAGCGGGGCAGAATTGCAGGAAAATGATTTCAGGGGGTAGAAGGGAATTGCATTTAAAGCATAGGAAAAGAGGCAGAACGTCGACAATGATGCTCTTGGCCAAAGAGGGCGTATGCGTTTTTTCCTGAATATATTCAGGAAAAAACGCATACGCCCTTTTTGGCCAACCAAGCAAGCATTTTAAAGAAATCTGCACTACAATGAACTCTCACTGCCCCCCGGTCAAAACGGCCATTTAAAAAAGTGTAAAATCCAGAAAGGCAGCACAGGCCATGGAGAACAGGGAGCCTTGTTATGCTGATGGGCGGGATGTAAATTACTAACAGCCACTCTGGAGAAGTGTATGGTATTTCCTGGAACACCTAAAAAACAAAGCAACGGAGCCTACGGCAATTCCACTTATGGTCCTATAGATTAGGGAAATTAAAATCAAAAACTCACAGCCACCCCAAAGTTTCGGACGGCTCTGTTTACAAGAACCTCGTCTACGGTACAAGTTAAATATCCCAGAATGTGAAAAATTGATAAAGAAGATGTGGTACGTACGTACAATGGAATATCACTCAGCAATGAAATCTATGTCATCAGGCCCGTCACGGCATAATGAGTGGATTCAGGTACCATGATTCTAACTGAAATAAGTCACACAGAAAATGAAACATCATAAGATATCACTAATACACGGAATGTAAACTTGGCTACACATGAACTGAATTACAAAAGAGAACAGGGCCTCAAATTTAGAAAACCAACTTATGCTTGCTTAAGGGGAAAGGTGAATTGGGGTGCTGCATAAAACCAGAGATAGAAATTAGCACAGATACCATTCCATTCGTCAAATATGTAATAGTCAAGACCTACCCCTTGCTCAACGAAATGGACAAAACACGCCATATTCAATGCCTAGGAATACACCTGACTAGTAAGAATTTTCAAACCCATGGATTTATATGTCTCCATAAGAGAATGAAGCGTGTGTACAGCGGCATGAATGCAGCAGAGAAAATCCGATAAATCCCATTATCAAAATGAATTACAAAAACAAAACACAAGGACAGTGAAATAGGGAGCAATTCTTAAATAATTCATTCAGGGATTGTGATGCAACCTGGATTTTCCACATCTACATCCAGAGCTGAGTGAGACATAAGGTTTGGGACTTCGGGCTGATAGCATTGGTGAGGTTCGATGAACAAATGCAGACCCTTTGAAGGCATACTGCATGGTACGCATTCCATGGGTCCCAACTCTCCAGGTTTAAGGGATTCTTCCTTCAGCTAATACATGCATGGGAAACCCACAGTATGGTGCAGCGTGTGACCGGGAAACGTTTTCAAATGCATCTCAGTTTTCGTCCCCTTTTACTCGGGTTCACAATTCCAGACCCTTTACTAACACTCTCCCTACTTGGAGAGTCAGTGCCTTTAGCCTACTGTTTGGCACAGTTTGCAATTTCTGCTCAAGGAGAACAGGAAGAGGGAGAACCAATGAGAGATTAGCTGTAGGTGTCTGCACGGGCAAATTTAACGCTCATTCCCCACCAGGAAGAGGAATTAACCAAAGGCTCAGCATGCCCTGCCAGAACCAGATTAGGGCCTGAAGCAATCCAGCGGGTCTGCGGCCAGCTCACAAGATAGCGAGTTGAAGAAAGGAGCTCAGGGGCACTGTAACTCACAAACCTGCAGAGTTATAAATGACAGATATCGTCCAAAAATATATTGAAGGAAGGCTGCGAAGAGAACTTGTAAGCGGGGCAGAATTGCAGGAAAACGATTTCAGGGGGTAGACGGGAATTGCATTTAAAGCATAGGAAAAGAGGCAGAACGTCGACAATGATGCTCTTGGCCAAAAAGGGCGTATGCGTTTTTTCTGAATATATTCAGGAAAAAACGCATACGCACTTTTTGGCCAACCAGGCAACCATGTTAAAGAAATCTGCACTACAATGAAGTCTCACTGCCCCCCGTTCAAAAGGGCCATCTCAAAAAAGTGTAAAATCCAGAAAGGCAGCACAGGGCATGGAGAACCGGGAGCCTTGTTATGCTGATGGGCGGGATGTAAATTGCAACAGCCACTCTGGAGAAGTGTAGGGTGTTTCCTGGAACACCTAAAAAACAAATCAACGGAGCCTACGGCACTTCCACTTATGGTCCTATAGCTTAGGGAAATTAAAATCAAAAACACACAGCCACCCCAAAGTTTCGGTCGGCTCTGTTTACAAGAACCTCGTCTACGGTACAAGTTAAATATCCCAGAATGTGAAAAATGGATAAAGAAGTTTTGGTACGTACGTACAATGGAATATCACTGAGCAATGAAATCTATGTCATCAGGCCAGTTGCGGCATAATGAGTGGATTCAGGTACCATGATTCTAAGTGAAATATGTCACACAGAAAATGAAACATCATAAGATATCACTAATACACGGAATATAAACTAGGCTACACATGAACTGAATTACAAAACAGAACAGGGTCTCAAATTTAGAAAACCAACTTATGCTTGCTTAAGGGGAAAGGTGAATTGGGGTGCTGCATAAAACCAGAGATAGAAATTAGCACAGATACCTTTTCATAAGCCAAATATGTAATAGTTAAGACCTACCCCTTGCTCAACGAAATGGACTAAACACCACATATTCAACGCCTAGGAATACACCTGACTAGTAAGAATCTTCAAACCCATGGATTTATATGTCTCCAGAAGAGAATTAAGCCTGTGTACAGCGGCATGAATGCAGCAGAGAAAATCCGATAAATCCCATTATCAAAATGAATTACAAAAACAAAACACAAGGACAGTGAAATAGAGAGCAAATCTTAAATAATTCATTCAGGGCTTGTGATGCAACCTGGATTTACCATATCTATACCCAGAGCTGAGTGAGACATAAGGTTGGGCACTTCGGGCTGATAGCATTGGTGAGGTTCGATGAGCAAATGCAGACCCTTTGAATTCATACTGCATGGTACCCATTCAATGGGTCCCAAATCTCCAGGTTTAAGGGATACTTCCTTCAGCTACAACATGCATGGGAAACCCACATTATGATGCACTGTGTGACTGGCAAACTTTTTCAAATGCATCTCAGTTTTCGTCCCCTTTTACTCGGGTTCACAATTCCAGACCCTTTACGAACACTCTCCCCACTTGGAGAGTCAGTGCTTTAACCTCCTGTTTGGCACAGTTTGCAATTTCTGCGCAAGATGAACAGGAATAGGGAGAACCAATGAGAGACTACCTGTAGGTGTCTGCACGGGCAAATTTAACACTCATTTCCCACCAGGAAGAGGAATTAACCTAAGGCTCAACATGCTGTGCTGGAACCAGATTAGGGTCTGAAGCACTCCTGCGGGATTGCGGCCAGCTCACAAGATAGCGAGTTGAAGAAAGGAGCTCAGGGGTACTGTAATTCACAAACGTGCAGAGTTATAAATGACAGCTATCGTCCAAAAATATATTGAAGGAAGGCTGCGAAGAGGACTTGAAAGCGGGGCAGAATTGCAGGAAAAAGATTTCAGGGGGTAGACTGGAATTGCATTTAAAGAATAGGAAAAGAGGCAGAACGTCGACAATCATGCTCTTGGCCAAAAAGGCCGTATGCGTTTTTTCCTGAATATATTCAGGAAAAAACGCATACGCCCTTTTTGGCCAACCAAGCAAGCATGTTAAAGAAATCTGCACTACAATGAAGTCTCACTGCCCCCCGGTCAAAAGGGCCATCTGAAAAAAGCATAAAATCCAGAAATGCAGCACAGGCCATGGAGAACAGGGAGCCTTGTTATGCTGATGGGTGGGATGTAAATTGCCAACAGCCACTCTGGAGAATTGTATGGTGTTTCCTGAAACACCTAAAAAACAAAGCAACGGAGCCTACGGCACTTCCACTTATGGTCCTATAGCTTAGGGAAATTAAAATCAAAAACACACAGCCACCCCAAAGTTTCAGACGGCTCTGTTTACAAGAACCTCGTCTACGGTACAAGTTAAATATCCCAGAAAGCGAAAAATGGATAAAGAAGTTGTGGTACGTACGTACAATGGAATATCACTCACCAATGAAATCTATGTCATCTGGCCCGTCGTGGCATAATGAGTGGATTCAGGTACGATGATTCTAAGTGAAATAAGTCACACAGAAAATGAAACATCATAAGATATCACTAATACACCGAATGTAATCTTGGCTACACATGAACTGAATTACAAAACAGAACAGGGTCTCAAATTTAGAAAACCAACTTATGTTTGCCTAAGGGGAAAGGTGAGTTGGGGTGCTGCATAAAACCAGAGTTAGAAATTAGCACAGATACCATTCCATATGTCAAATACGTAATAGTCAAGACCTACCCCTTGCTCAACGAAATGGGCAAAACACCCTATATTCAACGCCTAGGAATACACCTGACTAGTAAGAATCTTCAAACCCATGGATTTATATGTCTCCATAAGAGAATCAAGCGTGTGTACAGCTGCATGAAGGCAGCAGAGAAAATCCGATAAATCCTATTATCAAAATGAATTAGAAAAACAAAACACAATGACACTGAAACAGAGAGCAATTCTTAAATAATTCATTCAGGGCTTGTGATGCAACCTGGATTTACCTCATCAAAACCCAGAGCTGAGTGAGACATAAGGTTGGACACTTTGGGCTGATAGCATTGGTGAGGTTCGATGAGCAAATGCAGACCATTTGAAGTCATACTGCATGGTACCCATTCCATGGGTCCCAAATCTCCAGGTTTAAGTGATTCTTCCTTCAGCTACAACATGCATGGGAAACCCACAGTATGGTTCACCGTGTGACCGGGCAACGTTTTCAAATGCATCTCAGGTTTCGTCCCCTTTTACTCGGGTTCACAATTCCAGGCCCTTTACTAACACTCTCCCAACTTGGAGAGTCAGTGCCTTTAACCTGCTGTTTGGCACAGTTTACAATTTCTGTGCAAGATGAACAGGAATAGGGAGAACCAATGAGAGACTAGCTGTAGGTGTCTGAACGGGCAAATTTAACGTTCATTTCCAACCAGGAAGAGAAATTAACCAATGGCTCAGCATGCCGTGCCGGAACCAGATTAGGGCCTGAAGCAATCCTGCGGGTTTGCGGCCAGCTCATAAGAAAGCAATTTGAAGAAAGGAGTTCAGGGGCACTGTAATTCACAAACCTGCAGAGTTATAAATGACAGCTATCGTCCAAAAATATATTGAAGGAAGGCTGCGAAGAGGACTTGAAAGCGGGGCAGAATTGCAGGAAAACGATTTCAGGGGGTAGACTGGAATTGCATTTAAAGCATAGGAAAAGAGGCAGAACGTCGACAATGTTGCACTTGGCCAAAAAGGGCGTATGCGTTTTTTCCTGAATATATTCAGGAAAAAACGCATACGCACTTTTTGGCCAACCAAGCAAGCACGTTAAAGAAATCTGCACTACAATGAAGTCTCACTGCCCCCCGGTCAAAAGGGCCATCTGAAAAAAGTGTAAAATCCAGAAATGCAGCACATGCCATGGAGAACAGGGAGCCTTGTTATGCTGATGGGTGGGATGTAAATTGCCAACAGCCACTCTGGAGAAGTGTATGGTGTTTCCTGAAACACCTAAAAAACAAAGCAACGGAGCCTACAGCACTTCCACTTACGGTCCTATAGATTAGGGAAATTAAAATCAAAAACACACAGCCACCCCTAAATTTCAGACGGCTCTGTTTACAAGAACCTCGTATACAGTACAAGTTAAATATCCCAGAAAGCGAAAAATGGATAAAGAAGTTGTGGTACGTACGTACAATGGAATATCACTCACCAATGAAGTCTATGTCATCTAGCCCGTCCTGGCATAATGAGTGGATTCAGGTACGATGATTCTAAGTGAAATAAGTCACACAGAAAATGAAACATCATAAGATATCACTAATACACGGAATGTAATCTTGGCTACACATGAACTGAATTCCAAAACAGAACTGGGTCTCAAATTTAGAAAATCAACTTATGTTTACTTAAGGGGAAAGGTGAGTTGGGGTGCTGCATAAAACCAGAGATAGAAATTAGCACAGATACCATTCCATACGTCAAATATGTAATAGTCAAGACCTACCCCTTGCTCAACGAAATGGGCTAAACACCCTATATTCAACGCCTAGGAATACACCTGACTAGTAAGAATCTTCAAACCATGGATTTATATGTCTCCATAAGAGAATCAAGCGTGTGTACAGCTGCATGAAGGCAGCAGAGAAAATCCGATAAATCCTATTATCAAAATGAATTACAAAAACAAAACACAATGACAGTGAAATAGAGAGCAATTCTTAAATAATTCATTCAGGGCTTGTGATGCAACCTGGATTTACCTCATCTCAACCCAGAGCTGAGAGAGACATAAGGTTGGACACTTCAGGCTGATAGCATTGGTGAGTTTCGATGAGCAAGTGCAGACCATTTGAAGTCACACTGCATGGTACCCATTCCATGGGTCCCAACTCTCCAGGTTTAAGTGATTCTTCCTTCAGCTAAAACACGCATGGGAAACCCAGACTATGGTACACTGGGTGATTGGGAAATGTTTTCAAATGCATCTCAGTTTTTGTCCCCTGGTACTCGGTTTCACCATTCCAGACCCTTCACTAACACTCTCCCCACTCGGAGAGTCAGTGCCTTTAAGCTCCTGTTTGGCACAGTTTGCAATTTCTGCGCAAGATGAACAGGAATAGGGAGAACCAATGAGAGACTAGCTGTAGGAGTCTGTACGGGCAAATGTATCGCTCGCTGCCCACCAGGAAGAGGAATTAATCAAAGGCTCAGCGTGCCCTGCCGGAAACAGATTAGGGACTGAAGCAATCCTGCGGTTTTGCAGCCAGCTCAGAAGATTGCGAGTTGAAGAAAGGAGCTCAGGGGCACTGTAATTCACAAACCTGTAGAGTTATGAATGACAGCTATCGCCAAAAATATATTGAAGTAAGTCTGCGAAGAGGACTAGAAAGCAGGGCAGAATTCCAGGAAAACGATTTCAGGGGATAGATTGGAATTGCACTTAAAGCACAGGAAAAGGGACAGAATGTTGACAATGATGCACTTGGCCAAAATGGGCGTAAGCGTGTTTTCCTTAATATATTCAGGAAAAAACGCATACGCACTTTTTGGCCAACCAAGCAAGCGTGTACAGGAAATCTGCACTACCATGAAGTCTCACTGCGCCCCAGTCAAAAGGGTCATCTGAAAAAAGTGTAAAATCCAGAAAGACAGGCCAGGCCATGGAGAACAGGGAGCCTTATAATATTGATTTACGGGATGTAAATTGCCAACAGCCACTCTGGAGAAGTGTATGGTGTTTCCTGAAACACGTAGGAAACAAAGCAACACAGCCTATGGCACTTCCACTCATGGTCCTATAGCTTTGGGAAATTAAAATCAAAAACACACAGCCACCCCAAAGTTTGGGACGGCTCTGTTTACAAGAACCTCATCTACGGTACGAGTTAAATATCCCAGAAAGTGAAAAATGGGTAAAGAAGTTCTGGTACATACGTACAATGGAATATCACTCAGCAATTATATCTATGTCATCAGGCCCATAGCGGCATAATGAGAGTATTCAGGTACGATGATTCTACGTGAAATAAGTCACACAGAAAAAGAAACATCATAAGATATCACTAATACACGGAATGTAAACTTGGCTACACATGAACTGAATTACAAAACAGAACAGGGTCTCAAATTTAGAAAACCAACTTATGCTTGCTTATGGGGAAAGGTGAGTTGGGGTGCTGCATAAAACCGGAGATTGAAGTTAGCACAGATACCGTTCCATAAGCCAAATAAGTAATAGACCAGACCTACTCCTTGCTCAACGAAATGGACTCAACACCCCATATTCAGGGCCTAGGAATATACCTGACTAGTAAGAATCTTAAAACCCACGGATTTATATGTCTCCGTAAGAGAAACATGCGTGTGTACAGCGGCATAAAGGTAGCAGTGAAAACCCGATAAATCCCATTATCAAAATAATTTTCAAATACAAAACACAATGACAGTGAAATAGAGAGCAATTTTTAAATAATTCATTCAGGGTTGTGATGCAACCTGGATTTACCACATCTACACACAGAGCTGGGTGAGACATAAGGCTGGACACTTCGGGCTGATAGCATTGGTGATGTTCGGTGAGCAAATGCAGACCCTTTGAAGTCATACTGCATGGAACCCTTTCCATGGGTCCCAACTCTCCAGGTTTAAGGGATTCTTCCTTCAGCTAAAACATGCATGAGAAACCCAGAGTATGGTCCACCGTGTGATAGGGAAACGTTTTCAAATGCATCTCAGTTTTCGTCCCCTGGTACTCGGGTTCACCATTCCAGACGCTTTACTAACCCTCTCCCCACTTGGAGAGTCAGTGCCTTTAAGCTCCTGTTTGGCACAGTTTGCAATTTCTGCGCAAGGTGAACAGGAATAGGGAGAACCAATGAGAGACTAGCTGTAGGTGTCTGCACGGGCAAATGTAACGCTCATTTCCCACCAGGAAGAGGAATTAACCAATGGCTCAGCATGCCCTGCCAGAAAGAGAGTAGGGCCTAAAGCAATCCTGCGGTTTTGCTGCCAGCTCACAAGAAAACGAGTTGAAGAAATGAGCTCAGGGGCACTGTAATTCACAAACCTGCAGAGTTATGAATGACAGCTATCGTCCAAAAATATATTGAAGTAAGTCTGCGAAGCGGACTTGAAACAGGGGCAGAATTTCAGGAAAACGGTTTCAGGGGGTAGACTGGAATTACACTTAAAGCATAGGAAAAGAGGCAGAATGTCGACAATGATGCACTTGGCCAAAAAGGGCGTATGCGTTTTTTCCTGAATATATTCAGGAAAAAACGCATACACACTTTTTGGCCAACTAAGCAAGCGTGTAAAGAAATGTGCACTACAAGGGAAGTCTCACTGCCCCCCAGTCAACAGGGCCATCTGGAAAAAGTGTAAAACCCAGAAAGGCAGGACAGGCCATGGAGAACATGGAGCCTTGTTATGCTGATGGGCAGGATGTAAATTGCCAACAGCCACACTGGAGAAGTGTATGGTGTTTCCTGAAACATGTAGGAAACAAAGCAACACAGCCTATGGCACTTCCACTTATGGTCCAGTAGCTTAGGGACATTAAAATCAAAAACACACATCCACCCCAAAATTTGGGATGGCTCTGTTTACAAAAACCTCATCTACGGTACAAGTTAAATATCCCAGAAAGCGAAAAATGGATTAAGAAGTTGTGGTACGTACGTACAATGTAATATCACTCAGCAATGAAATCTATGTCATCAAGCCCGTAGCGGCATAATGAGTGGATTCAGGTACGATGATTCTACGTGAAATAAGTCTCACAGAAAAAGAAACATCATAAGGTATC
Source organism: Delphinapterus leucas (assembly GCF_059928025.1). Lineage (NCBI taxonomy): Eukaryota > Metazoa > Chordata > Mammalia > Artiodactyla > Monodontidae > Delphinapterus > Delphinapterus leucas. The sequence goes on from NW_028322233.1 coordinate 7,422,380, forward strand.
ACTAAAACACGGAATGTAAACTTGGCTACAGATGAACTGAACTACAAAACAGAACAGGGTCTCAAATTTAGAAAACCAACTTATGCTTGCTTATGTGGAAAGGTGAGTTGTGGTGCTGCATAAAACCAGAGATTTTAATTAGCACAGATACCGTTCCATAAGCCAAATATGTAAGAGACAAGACCTACTTCTTGCTCAACGAAATGGGCTCAACACCACATATTCTACACTTAGGAATATACGTGATTAGTAAGAATGTTAAAACCCATGGATTTATATGTCTCCGTAAGAGAATCAAGCGTGTGTACAGCGGCCTAAACGCAGCAATGAAAATCCGATAAATCCCGTTATAAAAAAAATTTCAAAAACAAAACACAATGACAGTGAAATAGAGAGCAATTCTTAAATAATTCATTCAGAGCTTGTGATGCAACCTGGATTTACCACATCTACACCCAGAGCTCGGTGAGACATAAGTTTCGACACTTCTGGCTGATAGCATTGGTGAGGTTCGGTTAGCAAATGCAGACCCTTTGAAGTCATACTGCTTGGTACCCATTCCAAGGGTCCCAACTCTCTACGTTTAAGAAATTCTTCCTTCAGCTAAAACACGCATGGGAAACACAGACTATGGTACACTGGGTGATTGGGAAATGTTTTCAAATGCATCTCAGTTTTTGTCCCCTGGGACTCGGGTTCACCATTCCAGACCCTTCACTAACACTCTCCCCACTTGGAGAGTCAGTGCCTTTAACCTCCTGTTTGGCACAGTTTGCAATTTCTGCGCAAGATGAACAGGAATAGGGAGAACCAATGAGAGACTAGCTGTAGGAGTCTGTACAGGCAAATGTATCCCTCACTGCCCACCAGGAAGAGGAATCAATCAAAGGCTCAGCGTGCCCTGCCGGAAACAGATTAGGGACTGAAGCAATCCTGCGGTTTTGCAGCCAGCTCAGAAGAATGCGAGTTGAAGAAAGGAGCTCAGGGGCACTGTAATTCACAAACCTGCAGAGTTATGAATGACAGCTATCGTCCAAAAATATATTGAAGTAAGTCTGCGAAGAGGACTAGAAAGCGGGGCAGAATTCCAGGAAAACGATTTCAGGGGGTAGACTGGAATTGCACTTAAAGCACAGGAAAAGAGACAGAATGTTGACAATGATGCACTTGGCCAAAATGGGCGTAAGCGTTTTTTCCTTAATATATTCAGGAAAAAACGCATACGCACTTTTTGGCCAACCAAGCAAGCGTGTACAGGAAATCTGCACTACAATGAAGTCTCACTGCACCCCAGTCAAAAGGGCCATCTGAAAAAAGTGTAAAATCCAGAAAGACAGGACAGGCCATGGAGAACAGGGAGCCTTATAATATTGATTTACGGGATGTAAATTGCCAACAGCCACTCTGGAGAAGTGTATGGTGTTTCCTGAAACACGTAGGAAACAAAGCAACACAGCCTATGGCACTTCCACTTATGGTCCTATAGCTTTGGGAAATTAAAATCAAAAACACACAGCCACCCCAAAGTTTGGGACGGCTCTGTTTACAAGAACCTCATCTACGGTACGAGTTAAATATCCCAGAAAGTGAAAAATGGATAAAGAAGTTCTGGTACATACGTACAATGGAATATCACTCAGCAATTATATCTATGTCATCAGGCCCATAGCGGCATAATGAGAGTATTCAGGTACGATGATTCTACGTGAAATAAGTCACACAGAAAAAGAAACATCATAAGATATCACTAATACACGGAATGTAAACTTGGCTACACATGAACTGAATTACAAAACAGAACAGGGTCTCAAATTTAGAAAACCAACTTATGCTTGCTTATGGGGAAAGGTGAGTTGGGGTGCTGCATAAAACCAGAGATTGAAATTAGCACAGATACCGTTCCATAAACCAAATAAGTAATAGACCAGACCTACTCCTTGCTCAACGAAATGGACTCAACACCCCATATTCAAGGCCTAGGAATATACCTGACTAGTAAGAATCTTAAAACCCACGGATTTATATGTCTCCATAAGAGAAACATGCATGTGTACAGCGGCATAAAGGTAGCAGTGAAAACCCGATAAATCCCATTATCAAAATGATTTTCAAATACAAAACACAATGACAGTGAAATAGAGAGCAATTCTTAAATAATTCATTCAGGGCTTGTGATGCAACCTGGATTTACCACATCTACACACAGAGCTGGGTGAGACATAAGGCTGGACACTTTGTGCTGATAGCATTGGTGAGGTTCAGTGAGCAAATGCAGACTCTTTGAAGTCATACTGCATGGAACCCTTTCCATGGGTCCCAACTCTCCAGGTTTAAGGGATTCTTCCTTCAGCTAAAACATGCATGGGAAACCCAGAATATGGTCCACCGTGTGATAGGGAAACGTTTTCAAATGCATCTCAGTTTTCGTCCCCTGGTACTCGGGTTCACCATTCCAGACGCTTTACTAACCCTCTCCCCACTTGGAGAGTCAGTGCCTTTAAGCTCCTGTTTGGCACAGTTTGCAATTTCTGCGCAAGGTGAACAGGAATAGGGAGAACCAATGAGAGACTAGCTGTAGGTGTCTGCACGGGCAAATGTAACGCCCATTTCCCACCAGGAAGAGGAATTAACCAATGGCTCAGCGTGCCCTGCCAGAAAGAGATTAGGGCCTAAAGCAATCCTGCGGTTTTGCTGCCAGCTCACAAGAAAACGAGTTGAAGAAATGAGCTCAGGGGCACTGTAATTCACAAACCTGCAGAGTTATGAATGACAGCTATCGTCCAAAAATATATTGAAGTAAGTCTGCGAAGAGGACTTGAAATAGGGGCAGAATTTCAGGAATACGATTTCAGGGTGTAGACTGGAATTGCACTTAAACCATAGGAAAAGAGGCAGAATGTCGACAATGATGTACTTGGCTAAAAAGGGCATATGCGTTTTTTCCTGAATATATTCAGGAGAAAACGCATGTACCATTTTTGGCCAACCAAGCAAGCGTGAAAAAAAATCTGCACTACAAGGGAAGTCTCACTGCCCCCCGGTCAACAGGGCCATCTGAAAAAAGTATAAAATCCAGAAATACAGGACAGGCCATGGAGAACAGGGAGCCTTGTTATGCTGACGGGCGGGATGTAAATTGCCAACAGCCACTCTGGAGAAGTGTATGGTGTTTACTGAAACTTGTAGTAAACAAAGCAACACAGCCTATGGCACTTCCACTTATAGTCCTGTAGCTTAGGGACATTAAAATCTAAAACACATATCCACCCCAATGTTTGGGACGGCTCTGTTTACAAGAACCTCGTCTACGGTACAAGTTAAATATCCCAGAAAGCGAAAAATGGATAAAGAAGTTGTGGTATGTACGTACAATGTAATATCACTCAGCAATCAAATCTATGTCATCAGGCCCGTAGCGGCATAATGAGTGGATTCAGGTACGATGATTCTAAGTGAAATAAGTCACACAGAAAAAGAAACATCATAAGATATCACTAATACACGGAATGTAAACTTGGCTACACATGAACTGAATTACAAAACAGAACAGGGCCTTAAATTTAGAAAAACAACTTATGCTTTCTTATGGGGAAGATGAGTGGCGTGTTGCATAGTACCAGAGATTGAAATTAACACAGATACCATTCCATAAGCCAAATATGTAATAGACAAGACCTACTCCTTGCTCAACGAAATGGACTCAAAACCCCATATTCAACGCCTGGGAATATACCAGACTAGTAAGAATCTTCAAACCCATGGATTTGTATGTCTCCATAAGGAAATCAAGTGTGTATACAGCGGCATGAATGCAACAGAGAAAATCCGATAAATCCCATTATCAAATGAATTACAAATACAAAACACAAGGACAGTGAAATAGAGAGCAATTCTTAAATAATTCATTCAGGGCTTGTGATGCAACCTGGATTTACCACATGTACACCCAGAGCTGAGTGAGACATAAGGTTGGGCACTTCGGGCTGATAGCATTGGTGAGGTTCGATGAGCAAATGCAGACCCTTTGAAGTCATACTGCATGGTACCCATTCCATGGGTCCCAACTCTCCAGGTTTAAAGGATTCTTCCTTCAGCTAAAACATGCATGGGGAACCCGCAGTATGGTGCACCATGTGACCGGCAAACGTTTTCAAATTCATCTCAGTTTTCGTCCCCTTTTACTCGGGTTCACCATTCCAGACCCTTTACTAACACTCTCCCCACTTGGAGAGTCAGTGCCTTTAACCTCCTGTTTGGCACAGTTTGCAATTTCTGCGCAAGATGAACAGGAATAGGGAGAACCAATGAGAGACTAGCTGTAGGTGTCTGCACAGGCAAATTTAACGCTCATTTCCCACCAGGAAGAGGAATTAACCAAAGGCTCAGCATGCCCTGCCCAAACCAGATTAGGGCCTGAAGCAATCTTGCGGGTTTGCTACCAGCTCACAAGATAGCGAGTTGAAGAAAGGAGCTCAGGGGCACTGTAACTCACAAACCTGCAGTGTTATAAATGAAAGCTATCGTCCGAAAATATATTGAAGGAAGGATGCAAAGAGAAATTGTAAGCGTGGCAGAATTGCAGGAAAACGATTTCAGGGGGTAGACGGGAATTGCATTTAAAGCATAGGAAAAGAGGCAGAACGTCGACAATGATGCACTTGGCCAAAAAGTGCATATGCGTTTTTTCCTGAATACATTCAGGAAAAAACGCATACGCTCTTTTTGGCCAACTAAGCAAGCATGTAAAGGAAATCTGCACTACAAGGGAAGTCTCACTGCCCGCCGGTCAACAGGGCCATCTGGAAAAAGTGTAAAATCCAGAAAGGCAGGGCAGGCCATGGAGAACATGGAGCCTTGTTATGCTGATGGGCAGGATGTAAATTGCCAACAGCCACACTGGAGAAGAGTATGGTGCTTCCTGAAACACGTAGGAAACAAAGCAACACAGCCTATGGCACTTCCACTTATGGTCCAGTAGCTTAGGCACATTAAAATCAAAAACACACATCCACCCCAAAATTTGGGATGGCTCTGTTTACAAAAACCTCATCTACGGTACAAGTTAAATATCCCAGAAAGCGAAAAATGGATTAAGAAGTTGTGGTACGTACATACAATGGAATATCACTCACCAATGAAATCTACGTCATCTGGCCCGTTGTAGCATAATGAGTGGATTCAGGTACGATGATTCTAAGTGAAATAAGTCACACAGAAAATGAAACATCATAAGATATCACTAATACACCGAATGTAATCTTGGCTACACATGAACTGAATTACAAAACAGAACAGGGTCTCAAATTTAAAAAAGCAACTTATGTTTGCTTAAGGGGAAAGGTGAGTTGGGGTGTTGCATAAAACCAGAGATAGAAATTAGCACAGATACCAGTCCATACGTCAAATATGTAAGTCAAGACCTAACCCTTGCTCAACGAAATGGGCTAAACACCCTATATTCAACGCCTAGGAATACCCCTGACTAGTAAGAATCTTCAAACCCATGGATTTATATGTCTCCATAAGAGAATCAAGTGTGTGTACAGCTGCATGAAGGCAGCAGAGAAAATCCGACAAATCCTATTATCAAAATGAATTACAAAAACAAAGCACAATGACAGTGAAATAGAGAGCAATTCTTAAATAATTCATTCAGGGCTTGTGATGCAACCTGGATTTACCTCATCTACACCCAGAGCTGAGTGAGACATAAGGTTGGACACTTCGGGCTGATAGCATTGGTGAGGTTCGATGAGCAAATGCAGCCCATTTGAAGTCATACTGCATGGTACCCATTCCATGGATCCCAACTCTCCAGGTTTAAGCGATTCTTCCTTCAGCTAAAGCATGCATGGGAAACCCACAGTATGGTGCACCGTGTGACCGGGAAACGTTTTCAAAGGCATCTTAGTTTTCGTCCCCTTTTACTCGGGTTCACAATTCCAGACCCTTTACTAACACTCTCCCCACTTGGAGAGTCAGTGCCTTTAACCTGCTGTTTGGCACAGTTTGCAATTTCTGCGCAAGATGAACAGGAATAGGGAGAACCAATGAGAGACTAGCTGTAGGTGTCTGCACGGGCAAATTTAACGCTCATTTCCAACCAGGAAGAGGAATTAACCAAAGGCTCAGCATGCCGTGCCGGAACCAGATTAGGGCCTGAAGCAATCCTGCGGGTTTGCGGCCAGCTCACAAGAAAGCGATTTGAAGAAAGGAGGTCAGGGGCACTTTAATTCACAAAACTGCAGAGTTATAAATGACAGCTATCGTCCAAAAACATATTGAAGGAAGGCTGCGAAGAGGACTTGAAAGCGGGGCAGAATTGCAGGAAAACGATTTCAGGGGGTAGACTGGAATTTCATTTAAAACATAGGAATAGAGGCAGAACGTCGACAATGATTCACTCGGCTAAAAAGCGCGTATGCGTTTTTTCCTAAATATATTCAGGAAAAAACGCATACACCCTTTTTGGCCAACCAAGCAAGCATGTTAAAGAAATCTGCACTACAATGAAGTCTCACTGCCCCCCGGTCAAAAGGGCCATCTGAAAAAAGTGTAAAATCCAGAAATGCAGCACAGGCCATGGAGAACAGGGAGCCTTGTTATGCTGATGGGTGGGATGTAAATTGCCAACAGCCAGTCTGGAGAAGTGTATGGTGTTTCCTGAAACACCTAAAAAACAAAGCAACGGAGCCTACGGCTCTTCCACTTATGGTCCTGTAGCTTAGGGAAATTAAAATCAAAAACACACAGCCACCCCAAAGTTTCAGACGGATCTGTTTACAAGAAACTCGTCTTCGGTACAAGTTAAATATCCCAGAAAGCGAAAAATGGATAAAGAAGTTGTGGTACGTAAGTACAATGGAATATCACTCACCAATGAAATCTATGTCATCTGGCCCATCGTGGCATAATGAGTGGATTCAGGTACGATGATTCTAAGTGAAATAAGTCACACTGAAAATGAAATATCATAAGATGTCACTAATACACGGAATGTAATCTTGGCTACACATGAACTGAATTACAAAACAGAACAGGGTCTCAAATTTAGAAAACCAACTTATGTTTGCGTAAGGGAAAAGGTGAGTTGGCGTGCTACATAAAACCAGAGATAGAAATTAGCACAGATACCATTCCATATGTCAAATACGTAATAGTCAAGACATACCCCTTGCTCAACGAAATGGGATAAACACCCTGCATTAAACGCCTAGGAATACACCTGACTAGAAAGAATCTTCAAACCCATGGATTTATATGTCTCCATAAGAGAATCAAATGTGTGTAAAGCTGCATGAAGGCAGCAGAGAAAATCCGATAAATCCTATTATCAAAATGAATTACAAAAACAATACACAATGACAGTGAAATAGAGAGCAATTCTTAAATAATTCATTCAGGGCTTGTGATGCAACCTGGATTTACCTCATCAAAACCCAGAGCTGAGTGAGACATAAGGTTGGACACTTCGGGCTGATAGCATTGGTGAGGTTCGATGAGCAAATGCAGGCCATTTGAAGTCATACTGCATGGTACCCATTCCATGGGTCCCAACTCTCCAGGTTTAAGTGATTCTTCCTTCAGCTAAAGCATGCATGGGAAACCCACAGTATTGTGCACCATGTGACCGGGAAACGTTTTCAAATGCATCACAGTTTTTGTCCCCTTTTACTCGGGTTCACAATTCCAGACCCTTTACTAACACTCTCCCCACTTGGAGAGTCAGTGCCTTTAACCTCCTGTTTGGCACAGTTTGCAATTTCTGTGCAAGATGAACAGGAATAGGGAGAACCACTCAGAGACTAGCTGTAGGTGTCTGCACGGGCAAATTTGACGCTCATTTCCAACCAGGAACAGGAATTAACCAAAGGCTCAGCATGCCGTGCCGGAACCAGATTAGGGCCTGAAGCAATACTGCGGGTTTGCGGCCAGCTCACAAGAAAGCGATTTGAAGAAAGGAGCTCAGGGGCACTATAATTCTCAAACCTGCAAAGTTATAAATGACAGCTATTGTCCAAAAATATATTGAAGGAAGGCTGCGATGAGGACTTGAAATCGGGGCAGAATTGCAGGAAAGCGGTTTCAGGGAGTAGAGTGGAATTGCATTTAAAGCATAGGAAAAGAGGCAGAACGTCGACAATGATGCACGTGGCCAAAAAGGGCGTATGCGTTTTTTCCTGAATATATTCAAGAAAAAACGCATATGCCCTTTTTGGCCAACCAAGCAAGCATGTTAGAGAAATCTGCACTACAATGAAGTCTCACTGCCCCCCGGTCAAAAGGGCCATCTGAAAAAAGTGTAAAATCCAGAAATGCAGCACAGGCCATGGAGAACAGGGAGCCTTGTTATGCTGATGGGTGGGATGTAAATTGCCAAGAGCCACTCTGGAGAAGTATATGGTGTTTCCTGAAACACCTAAAAAACAAAGCAACGGAGCCTACGGCACTTCCACTTATGGTCCTATAGCTTAGGGAAATTAAAACCAAAAACACACAGCCGCCCCAAAGTTTCAGACGGCTCTGTTTACAATAACATCTTCTACGGTACAAGTAAAATATCCCAGAAAGCGAAAAATGGATAAAGAAGTTGTGGTACGTACGTACAATGGAATATCACTCACCAATGAAATCTATATCATCAGGCCCGTCGTGGCATAATGATTAAATTTGGTACAATGATTCTAAGTGAAATAAGTCACACAGAAAATGAAATATCATAAGATATCACTAATACACGGAATGTAATCTTGGCTACACGTGAACTGAATTACAAAACAGAACAGGGTCTCAAATTTAGAAAACCAACTTATGTTTGCTTAAGGGGAAAGGTGAGTTGGGTGCTGCATAAAACCAGAGATAGAAATTAGCACAGATACCATTCCATAAGTCAAATATGTAATAGTCAAGACCTACCACTTGCTCAACGAAATGGGCTAAACACCCTATATTCAACGCCTAGGAACACACCTGACTAGTAAGAATCTTCAAACCCATGGATTTATATGTCTCCATAAGAGAATCAAGCGTGTGTACAGCTGCATGAAGGCAGCAGAGAAAATCCGATAAATCCTATTATCAAAATGAATTCAAAAACAAAACACAATGACAGTGAAATAGAGAGCAATTCTTAAATAATTCATTCAGGGCTTGTGATGCAACCTGGATTTACCTCATCTACACCCAGAGCTGAGTGAGACATAAGGTTGGACACTTCGGGCTGATAGCATTGGTGAGGTTCGATGAGCAAATGCAGACCCTTTGAAGTCATACTGCATGGTACCCATTCCATGGGTCCCAACTCTCCAGGTTTAAGCGATTCTTCCTTCAGCTAAAGCATGCATGGGAAACCCACAGTATGGTGCACCGTGTGACCGGGAAACGTTTTCAAAGGCATCTTAGTTTTCGTCCCCTTTTACTCGGGTTCACAATTCCAGACCCTTTACTAACACTCTCCCCACTTGGAGAGTCAGTGCCTTTAACCTCCTGTTTGGCACAGTTTGCAATTTCTGCGCAAGATGAACAGGAATAAGGAGAACCAATGAGAGACTAGCTGTAGGTGTCTGCACGGGCAAATTTAACGCTCATTTCCAACCAGGAAGAGGAATTAACCAAAGGCTCAGCATGCCGTGCCGGAAAAAGATTAGGGCCTGAAGCAATCCTGCGGGTTTGTGGCCAGCTCACAAGAAAGCGATTTGAGGAAAGGAGCTCAGGGGCTCTGTAATTCACAAACCTGCAGAGTTATAAATGACAGCTATCGTCCAAAAATATATTGAAGGAAGGCTGCGAAGAGGACTTGAAAGTGGGGCAGAATTGCAGGAAAACGATTTCAGGGGGTAGACTGGAATTGCATTTAAAGCATAGGAAAAGAGGCAGAACGTCAACAGTGATGCAATTGGCCAAAAAGGGCGTATGCGTTTTTTCCTGAATATATTCAGGAAAAAACGCATACGCCCTTTTTGGCCAACCAAGCAAGCATGTTAAAGAAATCTGCACTCCAATGAAGTCTCCCTGCCCCCCGGTCAAAAGGGCCATCTGAAAAAAGTGTAAAATCCAGAAATGTAGCACAGGCCATGGAGTAGAGGGAGCCTTGTTATGCTGATGGGTGGGATGTAAATTGCCAACAGCCACTCTGGAGAAGTGTATGGTGTTTGCTGAAACACCTAAAAAACAAAGCAACGGAGCCTACGGCACTTCCACTTATGGTCCTATAGCTTAGGGAAATTAAAATCAAAAACACACAGCCACCCCAAAGTTTCAGAGGGATCTGTTTACAAGAACCTCGTCTACGGTACAAGTTAAATATCCCAGAAAGCGAAAAATGGATAAAGAAGTTGTGGTACGTACGTACAATGGAATATCACTCACCAATGAAATCTATGTCATCTGGCCCATCGTGGCATAATGAGTGGATTCAGGTACAATGATTCTAAGTGAAATAAGTCACACAGAAAATGAAACATCATATGATATCACTAATACACGGAATGTAATCTTGGCTACACATGAACTGAATTACAAAACAGTACAGGGTCTCAAATTTAGAAAGCAAACTTATGTTTGCTTAAGGGGAAAGGTGAGTTGGGGTGCTGCATAAAACCAGAGATAGATATTAGCACAGATACCATTCCATAAGTTAAAAACGTAATACTCCAGACCTACCCCTTGCTCAACGAAATGGGCTAAACACCCTATATTCAACGCCTAGGAATACACCTGACTAGTAAGAATCTTCAAACCCATGGATTTATATGTCTCCATAAGAGAATCAAGCGTGTGTACAGCTGCATGAATGCAGCAGAGAAAATCTGATAAATCCCATTATCAAAATGAATTACAATAACAAAACACAATGTCACTGAAATAGAGAGCAATTCTTAAAAAATTCATTCAGGGCTTGTGATGCAACCTGGATTTACCTCATCTACACCCAGAGCTGAGTGAGACATAAGGTTGGACACATCGGGCTGATAGCATTGGTGAGGTTCGATGAGCAAATGCAGACCATTTGAAGTCATAATACATGGTACACATTCCATGGGTCCCAACTCTCCAGGTTTAAGCGATTCTTCCTTCAGCTAAAGCATGCATGGGAAACCCACAGTATGGGGCACCGTGGGACCGGGAAACGTTTTAAAATCCATCTCAGTTTTCCTCCCCTTTTACTCGGGTTCATAATTCCAGACCCTTTACTAACACTCTCCCCACTTGGAGAGTCAGTGCCTTTAAACTCCTGTTTGGCACAGTTTGCAATTTCTGCACAAGATGAACAGGAATAGGGAGAACCACTGAGAGACTAGCTGTAGGTGTCTGCACGGGCAAATTTAACGCTCATTTCCAACCAGGAACAGGAATTAACCAAAGGCTCAGCATGCCGTGCCGGAACCAGATTAGGGCCTGAAGCAATCCTGCGGGTTTGCGGCCAGCTCACAAGAAAGCGATTTGAAGAAAGGAGCTCAGGGGCACTGTAATTCTCAAACATGCAAAGTTATAAATGACAGCTATTGTCCAAAAATATATTGAAGGAAGGCTGCGATGAGGACTTGAAATCGGGGCAGAATTGCAGGAAAGCGGTTTCAGGGAGTAGAGTGGAATTGCATTTAAAGCATAGGAAAAGAGGCAGAACGTCGACAATGATGCACGTGGCCAAAAAGGGCATATGCGTTTTTTCCTGAATATATTCAAGAAAAAACGCATATGCCCTTTTTGGCCAACCAAGCAAGCATGTTAGAGAAATCTGCACTACAATGAAGTCTCACTGCCCCCCGGTCAAAAGGGCCATCTGAAAAAAGTGTAAAATCCAGAAATGCAGCACAGGCCATGGAGAACAGGGAGCCTTGTTATGCTGATGGGTGGGATGTAAATTGCCAAGAGCCACTCTGGAGAAGTATATGGTGTTTCCTGAAACACCTAAAAAACAAAGCAACGGAGCCTACGGCACTTCCACTTATGGTCCTATAGCTTAGGGAAATTAAAATCAAAAACACACAGCCGCCCCAAAGTTTCAGACGGCTCTGTTTACAATAACATCTTCTACAGTACAAGTAAAATATCCCAGAAAGCGAAAAATGGATAAAGAAGTTGTGGTACGTACGTACAATGGAATATCACTCACCAATGAAATCTATATCATCAGGCCCGTCGTGGCATAATGATTGAATTAGGTACAATGATTCTAAGTGAAATAAGTCACACAGAAAATGAAATATCAAAAGATATCACTAATACACGGAATGTAATCTTGGCTACACATGAACTGAATTACAAAACAGAACAGGGTCTCAAATTTAGAAAACCAACTTATGTTTGCTTAAGGGGAAAGGTGAGTTGGGTGCTGCATAAAACCAGAGATAGAAATTAGCACAGATACCATTCCATAAGTCAAATATGTAATAGTCAAGACCTAACACTTGCTCAACGAAATGGGCTAAACACCCTATATTCAACGCCTAGGAATACACCTGACTAGTAAGAATCTTCAAACCCATGGATTTATATGTCTGCATAAGAGAATCAAGCGTGTGTACAGCTGCATGAAGGCAGCAGAGAAAATCCGATAAATCCTATTATCAAAATGAATTACAAAAACAAAACACAATGACAGTGAAATAGAGAGCAATTCTTAAATAATTCATTCAGGGCTTGTGATGCAACCTGGATTTACCTCATCAAAACCCAGAGCTGAGTGAGACATAAGGTTGGACACTTCGGGCTGATAGCATTGGTGGGGTTCGATGAGCAAATGCAGACCATTTGAAGTCATACTGCATGGTACCCATTCCATGGGTTCCAACTCTCCAGGTTTAAGTGATTCTTCCTTCATCTAAAGCATACACGGGAAACCCACAGTATGGTGCACCGTGTGACTGGGAAACGTTTTCAAATGCATCTCAGTTTTTGTCCCCTTTTACTCGGGTTCACAATTCCAGACCCTTTACTAACACTCTCCCCACTTGGAGAGTCAGTGCCTTTAAACTGCTGTTTGGCACAGTTTGCAATTTCTGCGCAAGATGAACAGGAATACGGAGAACCAATGAGAGACTAGCTGTAGGTGTCTGCACGGGCAAATTTAACGCTCATTTCCAACCAGGAAGAGGAATTAACCAAAGGCTCAGCATGCCGTGCAGGAACCAGATTAGGGCCTGAAGCAATCCTGCGGGTTTGCGGCCAGCTCACAAGAAAGCGATTTGAAGAAAGGAGCTCAGGGGCCAAGTAATTCACAAACCTGCAGAGTTATAAATGACAGCTATCGTCCAAAAATATATTGAAAGAAGGCTGCGAAGAGGACTTGAAAGCGGGGCAGAATTGCTGGAAAACGATTTCAGGGGGTAGACTGGAATTGCATTTAAAGCATAGGAAAAGAGGCAGAACGTCAACAATGATGCACTTGGCCAAAAAGGGCGTATGCGTTTTTTCCTGAATATATTCAGGAAAAAACGCATACGCCCTTTTTGGCCAACCAAGCAAGCATGTTAAAGAAATCTGCACTACAATGAAGTCTCACTGCCCCCCGGTCAAAAGGGCCATCTGAAAAAAGTGTAAAATCCAGAAATGCAGCACAGGCCATGGAGAACAGGGAGCATTTTTATGCTGCTGGGTGGGATGTAAATTGCCAACACCCAGTCTGGAGAAGTGTATGGTGTTTCCTGAAACACCTAAAAAACAAACCAACGGAGCCTACGGCACTTCCACTTATGGTCCTATAGCTTAGGGAAATTAAAATCAAAAACACACAGCCACCCTAAAGTTTCAGACGGCTCTATTTACAAGAACCTCGTCTACGGTACAAGTTAAATATCCCAGAAAGCGAGAAATGGATAAAGAAGTTGTGGTACGTACATACAATGGAATATCACTCACCAATGAAATCTATGTCATCTGGCCCGTCGTGGCATAATGAGTGGATTCAGGTACGATGATTCTAAGTGAAATAAGTCACACAGAAAATGAAACATCATAAGATATCACTAATACACCGAATGTAATCTTGGCTACACATGAACTGAATTACAAAACAGAACAGGGTCTCAAATTTAGAAAACCAACTTATGTTTGCGTAAGGGGAAAGGTGAGTTGGGGTGCTGCATAAAACCAGAGATAGAAATTAGCACAGGTACCATTCCATACGTCAAATATGTAATAGTCAAGACCTACCCCTTGCTCAACGAAATGGGCTAAACACCCTATATTCAACACCTAGGAATACACCTGACTAGTAAGAATCTTCAAACCCATGGATTTATATGTCTCCATAAGAGAATCAAGCGTGTGTACAGCTGCATGAAGACAGCAGAGAAAATCCGATAAATCTTATTATCAAAATGAATTACAAAAACAAATCACAATGACAGTGAAATAGAGAGCAATTCTTAAATAATTCATTCAGGGCTTGTGATGCAACCTGGATTTACCTCATCAAAACCCATAACTGAGTGAGACATAAGGTTGGTCACTTCGGGCTGATAGCATTGGTGAGGTTCGATGAGCAAATGCAGACCATTTGAAGTCATACTACATGGTACTCATTCCATGCGTCCCAACTCTCCAGGTTTAAGTGATTCTTCCTTCAGCTAAAGCATGCATGGGAAACCCACAGTATGGTGCACCATGTGACCGGGAAACGTTTTCAAATGCATCTCAGTTTTTGTCCCCTTTTACTCGGGTTCACAATTCCAGACCCTTTACTAACACTCTCCCCACTTGGAGAGTCAGTGCCTTTTAACCTGCTGTTTGGCACAGTTTGCAATTTCTGCGCAAGATGAACAGGAATAGGGAGAACCAATGAGAGAGTTGCTGTAGGTGTCTGCACGGGCAAATTTAACGCTCATTTCTAACCAGGAAGAGGAATTAACCAAAGGCTCAGCATGCCGTGCAGGAACCAGATTAGGGCCTGAAGCAATCCTGCGGGTTTGCGGCCAGCTCACAAGAAAGCGATTTGAAGAAAGGAGCTCAGGGGCCAAGTAATTCAGAAACCTGCAGAGTTATAAATGACAGCTATCGTCCGAAAATATATTGAAGGAAGGCTGCGAAGAGGACTGGAAAGCGGGGCAGAATTGCAGGAAAACGATTTAAGGGGGCAGACAGGAATTGCATTTAAAGCATAGGAAAAGAGGCAGATCGTCGACAATGATGCACTTGGCCAAAAAGGGCATATGCGTTTTTTCCCGAATATATTCAGGAAAAAACGCATATGCCCTTTTTGGCCAACCAAGCAAGCATGTTAAAGAAATCTGCACTACAATGAAGTCTCACTGCCCCCCGGTCAAAAGGGCCATCTGAAAAAAGTGTAAAATCCAGAAATGCAGCACAGGCCATGGAGAACAGGGAGCCTTGTTATGCTGATGGGTGGGATGTAAATTGCCAACAGCCACTCTGGAGAAGTGTATGGTGTTTCCTGAAACACCTAAAAAACAAAGCAACGGAGCCTACGGCACTTCCACTTATGGTCCTATAGATTAGGGAAATTAAAATCAAAAACACACAGCCACCCCAAAGTCTCAGACGGTCTGTTTACAAGAACCTCGTCTACGGTACAAGTTAAATATCCCAGAAAGCGAGAAATGGATAAAGAAGTTGTGGTACGTAGGTACAATGGAATATCACTCACCAATGAAATCTATGTCATCTGGCCCGTCATGGCATAATGAGTGGATTCAGGTACGATGATTCTAAGTGAAATAAGTCACACAGAAAATGAAACATCATAAGATATCACTAATACACCGAATGTAATCTTGGCTACACATGAACTGAATTACAAAACAGAACAGGGTCTCAAATTTAGAAAACCAACTTATGTTTGCTTAAGGGGAAAGGTGAGTTGGGGTGCTGCATAAAACCAGAGATACAAATTAGCACAGATACCATTCCATACGTCAAATATGTAATAGTCAAGACCTACCCCTTGCTCAACGAAATGGGCTAAACACCCTATATTCAACACCTAGGAATACACCTGACTAGTAAGAATCTTCAAACCCATGGATTTATATGTCTCCATAAGAGAATCAAGCGTGTGTACAGCTGCATGAAGGCAGCAGAGAAAATCTGATAAATCCAATTATCAAAATGAATTAAAAAACCAAACACAATGACAGTGAAATAGAGAGCAATTCTTAAATAATTCATTCAGGTCTTGTGATGCAACCTGGATTTACCTCATCTAAACCCAGAGCTGAGTGAGACATAAGGTTGGACACTTCGGGCTGATAGCATTGGTGAGGTTCGATGAGCAAATGCAGACCATTTGAAATCATACTGCATGGTACCCATTCCATGGGTCCCAACTCTCCAGGTTTAAGTGATTCTCCCTTCAGCTAAAGCATGCATGGGAAACACACAGTATGGTGCAACATGTGACCGGGAAACGTTTTCAAATGCATCTCATTTGTCCCCTTTTACTCGGGTTCACAATTCCAGACCCTTTACTAACACTCTCCCCACTTGGAGAGTCAGTGCCTTTAACCTCCTGTTTGGCACAGTTTGCAATTTCTGCGCAAGATGAACAGGAATAGGGAGAACCAATGAGAGACTAGCTGTAGGTGTCTGCACGGGCAAATTTAACACTCATTTCCCACCAGGAAGAGGAATTAACCAAAGGCTCAGCATGCCGTGCCAGAAACAGATTAGGGCCTGAAGCAATCCTGTGGGTTTGCGGCCAGCTCACAAGAAAGCGATTTGAAGAAAGGAGCTCAGGGGCACTGTAATTCACAAACCTGCAGAGTTATAAATGACAGCTATCGTCCAAAAATATATTGAAGGTAGGCTGCGAAGAGGACTTGAAAGCGGGGCAGAATTGCAGGAAAACGATTTCAGGGGGTAGACTGGAATTGCATTTAAAGCATAGGAAAAGAGGCAGAACGTCGACAATGATGCACTTGGCCAAAAAGGGCATATGCGTTTTTTCCTGAATATATTCAGGAAAAAACGCATACGCCCTTCTTGGCCAACCAAGCAAGCATGTTAAAGAAATCTGCACTACAATGAAGTCTCACTGCCCCCCGGTCAAAAGGGCCATCTGAAAAAAGTGTAAAATCCAGAAATGCAGCACAGGCAATGGAGATCAGGGAGCCTTGTTATGCTGATTGGTGGGATGTAAATTGCCAACAGCCACTCTGGAGTAGTGTATGGTGTTTCCTGGAACACCTAAAAAACAAAGCAACGGAGCCTACGGCACTTCCACTTATGCTTCTATAGATTAGGGAAATTAAAATCAAAAACACGCAGCCACCCCAAAGTTTCTGACGGCTCTGTTTACAAGATCTTCATCTACGGTACAAGTTAAATATCCCAGAGAGCGAAAAATGGATAAAGAAGTTGTGGTACGTTTGTACAATGGAATATCATTCACCAATGAAATCTATTTCATCTGGCCCATCGTGGCATAATGAGTGGATTCAGGTACGATGATTCTAAGTGAAATAAGTCACACAGAAAATGAAACATCATAAGATATCACTAATACACGGAATGTAATCTTGGCTACACATGAACTGAATTACAAAACAGAACAGGGTCTCAAATTTAGAAAACCAAATTATATTTGCTTAAGGGGAAAGGTGAGTTGGGGTGCTGCATAAAACTAGAGATACAAATTAGCACAGATACCATTCCATACGTCAAATATGTAATAGTCAAGACCTACCCCTTGCTCAACGAAATATGCTAAACACCCTATATTCAATGGCTACGAATACACCTGACTAGAAAGAATTTTCAAACAGATGGATTTATATGTCTCCATAAGAGAATCAAGCGTGTGTACAGCTGCATGAAGGCAGCAGAGACAATCCGATAAATCCCATTATCAAAATGAATTACCAAAACAAAACACAATGACAGTGAAATAGAGAGCAATTCTTAAATAATTCATTCAGGGCTTGTGATGCAACCTGGATTTACCACATCTACACCCAGAGCTGAGTGAGACATAAGGTTGGACACTTCGGGCTGATAGCATTGGTGAGGTTCGATGAGCAAATGCAGACCATTTGAAGTCATAATGCATGGTACCCATTCCATGGGTCCCAACTCTCCAGGTTTAAGCGATTCTTCCTTCAGCTAAAGCATGCATGGGAAACCCACAGTATGGTGCACCGTGTGACCGGGAAACGTTTTCAAATGCATCTCAGTGTTCGTCCCCTTTTACTCGGGTTCACAATTCCAGACCCTTTACTAACACTCTCCCCACTTGGAGAGTCAGTGCCTTTAACCTGCTGTTTGGCACAGTTTGCAATTTCTGCCCAAGATGAACAGGAATAGGGAGAACCAATGAGAGACTAGCTGTAGGTGTCTGCAGTGGCAAATTAAACGCTCATTTCCCACCAGGAAGAGGAATTAACCAAAGGCTCAGCATGCCGTCCTGGAACCAGATTAGGGCCTGAGGCAATCCTGCGGGTTTGCAGCCAGCTCACAAGAAAGCGATTTGAAGAAAGGAGCTCAGGGGAACTGTAATTCACAAACCTGCAAAGTTATAAATGACAGCTATCGTCCAAAAATATATTGAAGGACGCCTGCGAAGAGGACTTGAAAGCGGGGCAGAATTGCATGACAACGATTTCAGGGGGTAGACTGGAATTGCATTTAAAGCATAGGAAAAGAGTCAGAACGTCGACAATGATGCACTTGGCCAAAAAGGGCGTATGCGTCTTTTCCTGAATATATTCAGGAAAAAACGCATACGCACTTTTTGGCCAACCAAGCAAGCATGTTAAAGAAATCTGCACTACAGTGAAGTCTCACTGCCCCCCAGTCAAAAGGGCCATCTGAAAAAAGTGTAAAATCCACAAAGGGAGCATAGGCCATGGAGAACAGGGAGCCTTGTTATGCTGATGGGCGGGATGTAAATTGCCAAGAGCCACTCTGGAGAAGTGTATGGTGTTTCCTCAAACACCTAAAAAACAAAGCAACGGAGCCTACGGCACTTCCACTTATGGTCCTATAGCTTAGGGAAATTAAAATCAGACACACAGCCACCCCAAAGTGTCAGACGACTCTGTTTACAAGAACCTCGTATACGGCACAAGTTAAATATCGCAGAAAGCAAAAAATGGATAAAGAAGTTGTGGTACGTATGTACAATGGAATATCACTCACCAATGAAATCTATGTCATCTGGCCCTTCACGGCATAATGAGTGGCTTCAGGTACGATGATTCTAAGTGAAATAAGTCACACAGAAAATGAAACATCATAAGATATCACTAATACACCGAATGTAATCTTGCCTACACATGAACTGAAATACAAAATAGAACAGGGTCTCAAATTTAGAAAACCAACTTATATTGGCTTAAGGGGAAAGTTGAGTTGGGGTGCTGCATAAAACCAGAGATAGAAGTTAGCACAGATACCATTCCATAAGTCAAATATGTAATAGTCAAGACCTACCCCTTGCTCAACGAAATGGACTAACAACCCTATATTCAACACCTAGGAATACACCTGACTAGTAAGAATCTTCAAACCCAAGGATTTATATGTCTCCATAAGAGAATCAAGCGTGTGTACAGCTGCATGAAGGCAGCAGAGAAAATCCGATAAATCCCATTATCAAAATGAATTACAAAAACTAAACACAATGACAGTGAAATAGAGAGCAATTCTTAAATAATTCATTCAGGGCTTGTGATGCAACCTGGATTTACCTC
Organism: Delphinapterus leucas; assembly: GCF_059928025.1. Taxonomy (NCBI): domain Eukaryota; kingdom Metazoa; phylum Chordata; class Mammalia; order Artiodactyla; family Monodontidae; genus Delphinapterus; species Delphinapterus leucas. The sequence continues at coordinate 7,442,029 of NW_028322233.1, forward strand.
ATCTACACCCAGAGCTGAGTGAGACATAAGGTTGGACACTTCGGGCTTATAACATTGGTGAGGTTCGATGAGCAAATGCAGATCCTTTGAAGTCATACTGCATGGGACCCATTCCATGGATCCCAACTCTCCAGGTTTAAGGGATGCTTCCTTCAGCTAAAACATGCATGGGAAACCCACAGTATGGTGCACCGTGTGACCTGGAAACGTTTTCAAATGCATCTCAGGTTTAGTCCTCTTTTATTCGGGTTCACAATTCCAGACCCTTTGCTAACACTCTCCCAACTTGGACAGTCAGTGCCTTTAACCTCCTGTTTGACACAGTTTGCAATTTCTGCACAAGATGAACAGGAATAGGGAGAACCAATTAGAGACTAGCTGTAGGTGTCTGCACGGGCAATTTTAACACTCATTTCCCAACAGGAAGACGAATTAACCAAAGGCTCAGCATGCCGTGCCGGAACATGATTAGGGCCTGAAGCAATCCTGCGGGTTTGCGGCCAGCTCACAAGAAAGCGATTTGAAGAAAGGAGCTCAGGGGCACTGTTTTTCACAAACCTGCCGAGTTATAAATGACAGCTATCGTCCAAAAATATATTGAAGGAAGGCTGCGAAGAGGTCTTGAAAGCGGAGCAGAATTGCAGGAAAACGATTTCAGGGAGTAGAGTGGATTGCATTTAAAGCATAGGAAAAGAGGCAGAATGTCGACAATGATGCACTTGGCCAAAAAGGGCGTATGCGTTTTTTCCTGAATATATTCAGGAAAAAACGCATACGCCCTTTTTGGCCAACCAGGCAAGCATGTTAAAGAAATCTGCACTACAGTGAAGTCTCACTGCCACCCGGTCAAAAGGGCCATCTGAAAAAAGTGTAAAATCCACAAAGGCAGCACAGGCCATGGAGAACAAGGAGCCTTGTTATGCTGATGGGCGGGATGTAAATTGCCAAGAGTCACTCTGGAGAACTGTATGGTGTATCCTCAAACACCTAAAAAACAAAGCAACGGAGCCTACGGCACTTCCACTTATGGTACTATAGCTTAGGGAAATTAAAATCAGAAACACACAGCCACCCCAAAGTGTCGGACGGCTCTGTTTATAAGAACCTCGTGTACGGCACAAGTTAAATATCGCAGAAAGCAAAAAATGGATAAAGAAGTTGTGTTACGTATGTACAATGGAATATCACTCTGCAATGAAATCAATGTAATCAGTCCCGTCGTGACATAATGAGTGGATTCAGGTACGATGATTCTAAGTGAAGTAAGTCTCACAGAAAATGAAACATCATAAGATATCACTAATACACCGAATGTAATCTTGGCTACACATGAACTGAATTACAAAACAGAACAGGGTCTCAAATTTAGAAAACCAACTTATGTTTGATTAAGGGGAAAGTTCAGTTGGGGTGCTGCATAAAAGCAGAGATGGAAATTAGCACAGATACCATTCCATACGTCAAATATGTAATACTCAAGACCTACCCCTTGCTCAACGAAATGGACTAACAACCCTATATTCAATGCCTAGGAATACACCTGACTAGTAAGAATATTCAAACCCATGGATTTATATGTCTCCATAAGAGAATCAAGCGTGTGTACAGCTGCATGAAGGAAGCAGAGAAAATCCGATAAATCCCCTTATTAAAATGAATTACAAAAACAAAACACAATGACAGTGAAATAGAGAGCAATTCTTAAATAATTCATTCAGGGCTTGTGATGCAACCTGGATTTACCTCATCTACACCCAGAGCTGAGTGAGACATAAGGTTGGACACTTCAGGCTGATAGCATTGGTGAAGTTCGATGAGCAAATGCAGACCCTTTGAAGTCATACTGCATGGGACCCATTCCATGGGTCCCAACTCTCCAGGTTTAAGGGATTCTTCCTTCAGCTAAAACATGCATGGGAAACCCACAGTATGGTGCACCGTGTGACCGGGAAACGTTTTCAAATGCATCTCAGTTTTCGTCCCCTTTTTCTCGGGTTCACAATTCCAGACCCATTACTATCACTGTCCCCACTTGGAGAGTCAGTGCCTTTAACCTCCTGTTTGGCAGAGTTTGCAATTTCTGCGCACGATGAACAGGAATAGGGAGAACCAATGAGAGAGTAGCTGTAGGTGTCTGCACAGGAAAATTTAACGCTCATTTGCCACCAGGAAGTTCAATTAACCAAACGCTCAGCATGCCATGGCGGAACCAGATTAGGGCCTGAAGCAATCCTGCGGGTTTGCGGCCAGCTCACAAGAAAGCGATTTGAAGAAAGGAGCTCAGGGGCACTGTAATTCACAAACCTGCAGAGTTATAAATGACAGCTATCTTCCAAAAATGTATTGAAGGAAGGCTGCGAAGAGGACTTGAAAGCGGGGCAGAATTGCAGGAGAACGATTTCAGGGGGTAGACTGGAATTGCATTTAAAGCATAGGAAAAGAGGCAGAACGTCGACAATGATGCACTTGGCCAAAAAGGGCGTATGCGTTTTATCCTGAATATATTCAGGAAAAAAAGCATACGCCCTTTTTGGCCAAACAAGCAAGCATGTTAAAGAACTCTGCACTATAGTGACGTCTCACTGCCCACCGGTCAAAAGGGATATCTGAAAAAAGTGTAAAATCCAGAAATGCAGCACAGGCCTTGGAGAACAGGGAGCCTTGTTATGCTGATGGGTGTGATGTAAATTGCCAACAGCCACTCTGGAGTAGTGTATGGTGTTTCCTGAAACACCTAAAAAACAAAGCAACGGAGCCTACGGCACTTCCACTTATGGTCCTATAGCTTAGGGAAATTAAAATCAGAAACACACAGACACCCCAAAGTTTCAGACGGCTCTGTTTACAAGAACCTCGTCTACGGTACAAGTTAAATATCCCAGAAAGCGAAAAATGGATAAAGAAGTTGTGGTACGTACGTACAAAGGAATATCACTCACCAATGAAATCTATGTCATCAGGCCCGTCGTGGCATAATGAGTGGATTCAGGTACGATGATTCAAGTGAAATAAGTCACATAGAAAATGAAACATCATAAGATATCACTAATACACGGAATGTAATCTTGGCTGCACATGAACTGAATTACAAAACAGAACAGGGTCTCAAATTTAGAAAACCAACTTATGTTTGCTTAAGGGGAAAGGTGAGTTGGGGTGCTGCATAAAACCAGAGATAGAAATTAGCACAGATACCATTCCATAAGTCAAATATGTAATAGTCAAGACCTACCCCTTGCTCAACGAGATGGACTATACACCCCATATTCAACGCCTAGCAATACACCTTACTAGTAAGAATCTTCAAACCCATGGATTTATATGTCTCCATAAGAGAATCAAGCGTGTGTACAGCTGCATGAATGCAGCAGAGAAAATCCGATAAATCCCATTATCAAAATTAATTACAAAAACAAAACACAATGACAGTGAAATGGAGAGCAATTCTTAAATATTTCATTCAGTGCTTGTGATGCAACCTGGATTTACCTTATCTACACACAGAGCTGAGTGAGACATAAGGTTGGACACTTCGGGCTGATAGTATTGGTGAGGTTCGATGAACAAATGCAGACCCTTTGAAGTCATACTGCATGGTACCCGTTCCATGGGTCCCAACTCTCCAGGTTTAAGGGATTCTTCCTTCAGCTAAAACATGCATGGGAATCCCACAGTATGGTGCACCATGTGACCGGGAAACGTTTTCAAATGCATGTTCGTTTTCGTCCGCTTTTTCTCGGGTTCACAATTCCAGACCCTTTACTAACAGTCTCCCCACTTGGACAGTCAGTGCCTTTATCTCCTGTTTGGCACAGTTTGCAATTTCTGCGCAAGATGAACAGGAATAGGGAGAACTAATGAGAGAGTAGCTGTAGCTGTCTGCACGGGCAAATTTAACTCTCATTTCCCACCAGGAAGAGGAATGAACCAAAGGCTCAGCGTGCCATGCCGGAACAAGATTAGGGCCTGAAGCAATCCTGCAGTTTTGCGGCCAGCTCAAAAGAAAGCTAGTTGAAAAAAAGAGCTCAGGGGCACTGTCATTCACAAACCTGCAGTTATCAATGACAGCTATCTTCCAAAAATATATTGAAGTAAGGCTGCAAAGCAGACTTGAAAGTGGGGCAGAATTGAAGGAAACCGATTTCAGGAGGTAGACAGTAACTGCATTTAAAGCATAGGAAAAGAGGCAGTACGTCGACAATGATGCACTTGGCCAAGAAGGGCATATGCGTTTTATCCAGGGCCCTCATTAAAGAGGGGAGGAGGCTCCCAGCACACTCCAATGGCCAACAGAGGGCCCATGTCACCAAGGCGACGTGTGCCACCCAGGCAGGAGTGACCTCATGTCAGAGGGTCCACCTCACAGAAGGGTGAGGTACCCAGCCAGGATCAGACTCTCACCAGAGGGCCCACATCACCAAGGGGATCGGATCCAGGCAGGAGTGGCCTCACACCAGTGTGGCCAAATAATAGAAAGGTGAGGAACCCAGAACATGTGGCCTAAACAAGAGGACCCACATCTCCAAGGGGCTGGAAGTGAGGCAGGAAGGAGGAGCCAGAAAACAGAGGACCCATAGAATAAAAAAGTGAGGAATCCCGCAGTTGGAACCTCCTAGCATGCGGCAAGGAGCAGCGAGGCTATGGGTTCCCAGCCAGTGTGAACTCACAACAGAGGGCCCTCATCATTAAACTGTGAACAACACAGCTGTTGGGACCACAAAACAGAAGGCCCACATTCCCATGGGGTTGGCATCCTGGCAGGAGTGTACTCGCACCACAGGGCACACATCAGAAAATTTTGGGAGCCCAGGAGTTAGGGCCGGACGCCAAACGGCCCTAATTACAGAGGGGAGCAGACTCCTAGCAGGCACCAACTCTCAACTGAGGGCACACGTCGCCAATGTGACGTGTGACAGCCAGGCAGGAATGACCTCACAGCCAAGGGCCTACGTCACAGAAGGGGGAGGAACCCAGCCAGGATAAGACTCCCACCAGAGGGCCCACATCACCAAGGGGATCAGAACCAGGCAGGAGTGGCCTCACACCAGTATGGCCAAATCATAGAAAAGTGAGGAACCCAGAACATATGGCCTAAACCAGAGGACCCATATCAACAAGGGGCTCAGAGTGAGGCAGGCAGGAGGTGTCTCAAACAGAGGGCCCATAAAATAAAAAAGGTGAGGAATCCCGCAGTTGGAAGCTCCAAGCAGTTGTCCCAGAGCACCGAGGCTATGGGATCCATGCCGGATTGAACTCACAGCAGAGGGCCCACATCCTGACACTGTGAGCAACCCAGCCGTTGGCACCTCAGAACAGAAGGCCCAAATCCGCATGGGGATGGGAACCTGGCCGGAGTGTCCTCTCACCACTTAGCACGTATCAGAAAATATGGGTACCCAGCAGTTAGGGCCTGACACCAGAGTGTCCTCATCACCGAGAGGAGAAGGCTCCCAGCACGCTCCATCTGCGGTCAGAGGGCCGACGTCACAAAGGCGGTGTGTGCCAGCCAGGCAGCAGTGACCTCAGGGCAGAGGGCCAACCTTACGAAACTGTTAGGAACCCAACCAGGATGAGACTCTCACCAGAGGGCCCACATCACCAAGGGGATGGGAACCAGGCAGGAGTGTTCTGACCCCAGTGGGGCCATATCATTGAAAGGCGAGAAACCCAACACATGTGGCCTCAAACCAGAAGAACCACAACAACAAGGGGCTCAGAGTGAGGCAGGCAGGAAGTGTCTCACAACACACGGCCCATAGAAAAAAAAGGTAAGGAATCCTGCAGTTGGAAGCTCCAAGCATGTGGCCCAGAACACCGAGGATATGGGATGCATGCCGGAGTGAACTCACAGCAGAGGGCCCACATCCTGACACTGTGAGCAACCCACACGTTGGCACCTCAGAACAGAAGGCCCAAAACCGCATGGAGATGGGAATCCGGCAGGAGTGTCATCGCACCAGTGAGCACATATCAGAAAATGTGGGGAGCCCAGCAGTTAGGGCCTGACGCCAGAGGGCCCTCATCACCGATGGGAGGAGGCTCCCAGCACGCTCCAACTGCAACCAGAGGGCCCATGTGGCCAAGGCGACGTGTGCCAGCCAGCCAGGAGTGACCTCACAGCAGAGGACCCACCTCCCAGAAGTATGAGGAATCAAGCCAGGGTCCAACTCTCACCAGAGGGCCCACATCAACAAGAGGATGGGAACCAGTCACGAGTGTCCTCACACCAGTGGGGTCACATACCTAAAAGGTGAGGCAACCGGCACATGTTGCCTCAAACCAGAGGACCTACATCACCAAGGGGCTTGGAGTGAGGCAGGCAGGAGGAGCCTCACAACAGAGGGCCCAAAGTATAAAAAAGGGGCGGAATCCAGCAGTTGGAACCTCCCAGCAGTCGGCCCAGAGCACAGAGGCTATGGGATCTAGGCCTGAGTGAACTAACACCAGAGAACCAACATCACGAAACTGTGAGCCACCCAGGCGTTGGGACCACTGAGCAGAAGGCCCACTTCCTCATGGGGATGGGAACCTTACAGGAGTGTCCTGGCATCACTGGGCTCAGTCAGAAAACGTGGGGTGCCCAGCAGTTAGAGCCTGATGCCAGAGGGCCCTCATCAGCTAGGAGAGGAGGCTCCCAGCAGGCTCCAACTGCAACCAGATGGCTGACGTCACCAAGGCAATGTGAGCAAGCCAGGCAGGAGTTACCTCACAGAAGAGGGCCCACCTCAAAGAAGGGTCAGGAACCCAGCAAGGATCAGACTTTCACCAGAGGGCCCACAACACCAAGGGGATGTGAACCAGGCAGGAGTGTCCTCACACCATTGGGGCCATATCATCGAAAGGTGAGGGACCCAACACACGTGGCCTCAAACCAGAGGACATACATCACCAAGGGTCTGCGAGGGAGGCAGGCAGGAGTAGCCTCAAAACAGAGGGCCCATAGAATAAAAAAGGTGAGGAATCCCGCAGTTGGAACGTTCCAGCAGGTGGCAAGGATCAGCGAGGCTATGGGTTCCAGGTCGGTGTGAACTCACAAAAGAGGGCCCTCATCATGAAACTGTGAACCCAGCCATTGTGTCCACAGAGCAGAAGGCCCCCATTTCCATGGGGTTGGGAACCTGGCAGGAGTGTACTCGCACCACAGGGCACACATCAGAAAAATTTGGGAGCCCAGGAGTTAGGGCCAGACGCCAGAGGGCCCTCATTACCGAAGGGAGGAAACTCCCAGCAGGCACCAAATCCCAACTGAGGGCCCACGTCGCCAAGGTGACGTGCGCCAGCCAGGCAGGATTGACCTCACAGCAGAGGGCAAACGTCACAGAAGGGAGAGGAACCCAGCCAGGATAAGACTCTCACCAGAGGGCCCACATCACCAAGGGGACCGGAACCAGGCAGAAGTATCCTCACACCAGTGTGGCCAAATAATGGAAAGGTGAGGAACCCAGAACATGTGGCCTAAACCACAGGAACCACATCTCCAAGGTGCTCAGAGTGAGGCAGGCAGGAGTAGCCTAACAACACAGGGACCATAGATCAAAAAATGTGAGGAATCCAGCAGTTGGAACGTCCCAGCAGGCGGCCAGGAGCAGCGAGGCAATGGGATCCTTTCTGGAATGAACTCACACCAGAGGGCCCTCATCATTAAACTGTGAGCGACCCAACCGTTGGGACCTCACAGCAGAAGGCGCACATCCACATGGGGATGGAAACCCGGCAGGAGTGTCATCGCACAAGTGGGCAAACATCAGAAAAAATGGGGAGCCCAGCAGTTATTGACTGATGCCACAGGGCCCTCATCACCGAGGGGAGGAGACTCCCAGCAAGCTCCAACTGCCACCAGAGGGCCGACGTCTCCAAGGCAACGGGAACAAGCCAGGCAGGTGTGACCTCAGAGCAGAGGGACCACCTCACAGAAAGGTGACGAAACCAGCCAGGATCAGACTCTCACCAGACAGCCCACATCACCAAGGGGATATGAACCAGGCAGGAGTGTCCTCACACCAGTGGGTCCACATCTTTAATAGGTGAGTAAACTGGCACATGTGGCCTCAAACCAGAGGACACACATCACCAATGGGCTGGGAGTGAGGCAGGTGTCTGGACGGGCACATTTAACTCTCATTTCCCACCAGGAAGAGGAATTAACCAAACGCTCAGCGTGCCGTGCCGGAACCAGATTACGGCCTGAAGCAAACCTGCGGTTTTGTGGCCAGCCTACAAGGAAGCGAGTTAAGAAAGGAAATCAGGGACACTGTAATTCACAAACCTGCAGAGTTATAAATGACAACTATTGTCAAAAATATATTGAAGTAAGGCTGCAAAGAAGACTTGAAAACACGGCAGAATTCCAGGAATCAGATTTCAGGAGGTAGATTTGAATTGCATTTAAAGCATATGAAAAGCAGCAGATCTTTGACAGTGATGCACTTGGACAAAAAGAGCGTATGCATTTTTTCGTGAATATATTCAGGAAAAAACGCATACGCCCTTTTTGGTCAACCAAGCACTCGAGCAATGGAAATCCGCACTACAATGAAGTCTCTTTTCCCATTCGTCAAAAGGGCCATCTGAAAAAAGTGTAAAAACGAGAAACACAGGACAGGCCATGGAGAAGAGGGAGCCTTGTTATGCTGATGGGTGGGATGTAAATTGCCAACAGACACTCTGGAGATGTTTATGGTGTATCCTGAAACATCTAAAAAACAAAGCTACAGAGCCTAGGGCACTTCCACTTATGGTCCTATAGCCTAGGAAAATTAAAATCAACAAGACACAGCCAACACAAAATTTAGGGCTGCTGTGTTTACAAGAACCTTGAGTCCAGTACAAATTAAATATCCCAGAAAGAAAAAAATGGATAAAGAAGTTGTGCTACTTACGTACAACGGAATATCACTCAGCAATGAAATCAATGTCATCAGGCCTGTAGCAGCAAATTGAGTGGATTTAAGCACGATGACTCTAAGAGAAATATGTCACACAGAGAAAGACAGTAATCATAAGATATCACTAATAGAGGGAGTGTAAACTTGGCTCCACATGAACTGAATTACAAAACCGAACAGTGTCTCACATTTAGCTAAAAAACTTATGCTTGCTTAAGGGGAAAGTTGAGTTGGGGTGCTGTATAAAACCAGAGATTGAAATTAGCACAGATACCTTTCCATAAGCCAAATATGTAATAGACAAGACCTACTCCTTGCTCAACGAAATAGACTCATCCATGCTGTATCATCTCACACCTGTTAGAATGGGCATCATCAGAAAATCTACAAACAACAAATGCTGGAAAGGGTGTGGAGATAAGGAACCCTCTTCCACTATTGTTGGGAATGTAAATAGATACAGTCACTGTGGAGAACATTATGGAGTTTCTTATAAAACTAAAAATAGAATTACCATATGATACAGCAATCCCACTACTGGGCATATACCCAGACAAAACCAAAAATCAAAAAGAGACATTCACCGCAATGTTCATTGCATCACTATTTACAATATCCAGGTAATGGAAGCAACCTAAATGCCCAGACAGACGAATGCATAAAGATGTGGTACATATATAAAATGGAATATTACTAAGCCATAAAAAGGAATGAAATTGGATCATTTGTAGAGACGTTGATGGATCTAGAGACTGTCATACAGAGTGAAGTAAGTCAGAAAGAGAAAAACAAAACAAATCTTGTATATTAATGCATATATGTGGAACCTAGAAAAATTGTACAGATGAACCGTTTTGCAAGACAGAAATAGAGCAACAGATGTAGACAACAAACGTATGGACACCAAGGGGGGAGAGCGGTTGGGGGGGTGGTGGTGGGAGGAGTTGAGAGATTGGGATTGGCATGTATACATTTATATGTATAAAATAGATAACCAATAAGAACCTGCTGTATAAAAAATAAAATAAAATTCAAAATTAAAAAAATAAAATTAAAAAAAGTAAAACAGAAAAAATATTCTTCCCTTCACATACATGTATTAATATGAATAAATTATTTCCATGCTTATATCTGTAAATACAAAAAAGAGGAATAAAATCTACCTTGAACCAAAAACGGAAAAAAGAAAAAAAATCAGAACCCACCATTTACACAGAGGAAAACCGTATCAGGGCACTTGCTCCAGTTGTAAACCATTCTGAAGTTGGTCAGTGGTGGGGAATCATCTCCCATTCAGCCAGCAGGCCCCACGCAACAAGCGTCCTCTTTGCAAAGCTGGGGGACCATGCCGAGGCATCTGTGAGTAAACGTGGGCCGAACCCCAGGCCAGCTGCTGCTGAAATGTTCCCACCCTTCCCAGGTAAAACACCTGAATATGTACAAGGACTTGAAAGCCTAGAGGAAGGGCCATGGAGCCACACGAGTGACAGCATGCCGGCCGACTTGGTGCCTGCAGGCCAGCCAGGATGGCCCTGGCCCTGGGTGCTCTTCTGGAAGCTTTCCATTTCCCTGCCTGAGATACCCCTCCTGTCCTTGCCCCCACTGCTTTCTTCCTTCCTCACCTCTGCCCAGGAAGAAATTCCAGCGTCAGGTATGGGTGTCACATCCTCTTCTTTAGCAGGTGGCATCTTGGCAACTGCTGCAGAAAGTCCAGCAGAACCCCACTCACACTGGGCCACCCACAAAGCCGTGGCCTCTCACTCCGTCCCACCAGCCCAGCCCCGAGACTGTTGACAGGGCAGAGAAAATGGCATCAGGCACAGCCATTTTATATGTGTGTTTATATCGATCTCAACCCAGGCACACCTGGGGAGGGCTGGCCGGCACGGTCAGGCTGCCCAGGTCAGCCAATCATCACCCCTCAGGGTCTCACAATTGCAGAAAATGGAAATTGCTGAATCAGCCAGGTCCAAGGAACAGGTGTGGGCTCTTGAGAGTCAGGATAGACAAGGGGTTGTAGCTCCGGCTTGTTTTCTAATCATTTTAACTGGCCCATGAGTGGGAGACAACTTCAAGAAAACCCTCTCCTAATGAGAGGACCCCAGGAGTCAGGGAGAGGAGGGGTGGGTGGTGGGTGGAGACAGAGGCCTGGTGCCCCGGGTGCAGTGGAAGTCTCTGGAAGACCAGGTGGAGGGAGGCCGCACAGAGTGATGCCCAGGGTCACAGACCTGACGGAGGTGCTATTTGTTAGTTCAAGTCCTGCTCTGAGGTGCTCTGTGTCAGATCTGAGCGACAGGTGAGCTGGGAGTGCTCTGCAATGTGGGCTATGTGCACGGTTCCCGTGTGCCCAGCCTTGCCACGGTACCTGCAAGGGTAGCTCTGTATCCTGGGAGGGGCCTGACCACGAGAGCCCCATGGGCTGCAGGGGACCTGCGCAGGGAACCCCATATCCTGGGAGGGGCCTGAACACGAGAGCCCCGTGGGCTGGCGTGGGGGTGGGGTACCTGCCCAGGTGAGCTTCATATCCTGGGATTGGCCTGACCTCGAGAGCCCCATGGGCTGCTGGAGTCCTGGTAAAGGATGTCAGGACAGTCAGTGAAGCCACCGAGGATATACCTCCAGTAGTTCCTAAATCCTACACCCTGCTGGTCATTCTACCAACCACCAGGACTTGGTATTCTGTATTAGTCTTGAATGATGCCTTCTTTTGTATTCCATTAGTCCGAGAGTCACAAAAAATTTTGGCTTGTGAGTGGCAAGACTCAACATACAACTAAAACAATACTTCCGGGCCGTCTTGCCCCAAGGGTTCAAAAATTCCCACACCACCTTTGGGGAAAGCTCAGCTAAAGACCTAAAAGCTCTACCTCTGGAAAAGGAAACACTCCTTCAATATGCAGACGACATTCTGATCGCCAGCCCTACTAAGGAGACCTCTGAACTACCAAGCCAATAGAGGATAGAAGTTGTCCAAGAAAAAGCTCAAATATCACAGACTACGGTGACCTGCCTGGGCTTCATTCTCACAGAAGGTCGGAGAAGCACATCCCAGGAAAGGGAAGAAACAATTTATAGCCTTACCCCTTTCTAAAACTAGAAGACAGCTTAGGGGTTCCTGGGGAGGCCAGGGTTTGCTGCTTCTGGATCCCTAACTACAGTCTACTAGCTGGGCCTCTATATGAAACACTGAAAGGAAAAGATGATGATCCTTTTGAATAGAATCCAGAAGTGGCCTTTCAAGAATGGAAAGAGCAGTCAATTCAGACCCTTGCCCTGGAACTCCCTAATTTAGCTAAACCCTTTGACCTTTACATTCCTGGTGAAAGGTGAATCGCCATTGGAGTATTAGTGCAAAAACTGAGACCACTTGAAATGGAACAATGCAAGAATGCCATATAGGTAGGATAAACTACGGTCACCATGGAGCTTGGCCCACCGCCACATCTGCCCAAGATACTGGCGGTATCTAAAAACCTGGAAATCAGCAGCCCAAAAGGCCACCTCCCTCTTAAGGGAAAAGGACCCCACGTGGTGATCCTAACTCCCAACCATGCCCTGAAGTTGCAGGGTTTGCTCCGTGGGCACACTGACCTCGAGTGAGGAGGCCCTCCAACTCCAACCTCCAGAGAGATAACCAGGGGCAACGGGGCAACATGACAACTCATGTGACCATCACTTGACCTGGAGTTTCTCTCATAAAACAACAAGAGTGTGTCCCAAAAGAGTAGACTACTGCTTGCAGGACTTACTGCACCCAGAGGGGAGCTAATAATCTTGGCGGGGGAACCGAATATCACGCTGTCACCATAGAAAAGCCTAGAAACACCGTGATGATGGTGGCCAATAAGACCGGCTGGACTCCTGTTTACTTCAAAAGGCTGTTGACTCAGTGGCCATCATGGTCCTTCATCACCACTGACCCTGGGCTGTCTGGGAGTTGAGCGGGCAGGGTCCTGACACCTGGTGCTGTTTTTACGTTAATTCAGGGGCCTAATTGAAGAAAGCGCAGACTACTGGTCAGAGCATCTAGGCTGGCAGAAACGGTCAGCCTAAGGTGGCCAAATAAATGTGGGGCGGGGTGAAAGTGGACCTCACAGCATCACTGCACATCTCCTTCCTGGACCCTTAACGGTCATTAGAATCTATAACACTTCCAATACTGGTGCTCAGGCGGACGAGCAGGGAGGCAGCAGCCCTGGGGACAATCAACGTCACCTGGAGGCTGCTGGGGAGAAGTTCTGACCCTCGCCCACGAGTATGAGTGCTCTTAACTCAGCACTCAGCAGTTACAGAAGAAGGGTCTGCACCCTCAGCACTCCAAGAATGAGGAAGGGGACAAAAGGCAGAAGCGGGGTTTGTCCCAGGCAAAGCCCCTTAAAAATCCCTGGGAGATAAAAATAGAATCTGGGCAATAAAATAAAGTCTAACCTTTTTATCCTTTGTGCTTTGTCTAATTTCACGTGCTCCTAGGGTCCCGCATACAGAGGTTCCACACCTGGCACTTCAGACCAGATTTTCTAGTGCAGAATGGCTGGGTCGACACATCAGATCCTGGGGCCCAGGGCAGACTCCGTGATATAGAGCCTGAGCTGCAGCCAACCGGGCCCTCGAGAGAGCTCTGCCCCCTCCCTCCCACTGACTCTGACAGGATCTCTACACAGCAGCCCAGCCCACAGCCCACAGGGTAGCACATGCTCTCACCTCTCCATTCTCTGATCAAAATATAAAGTTTCCTTTGCTTCTGAACCAAACTCAGTCTCGATCTGTTGGCTCCAATGACACCGGGCAGGGGGACACTTGTTGGGGTCCACTCTGGAGGATCAGTAACAGAAATTGAGAACCTTGTAACTTCAATGAACAGATGTGTGAGCCAAACTGTAATTAACATAGAACAGTGTATAAGGCTCGGGTAAAATAAGATGTTTCTAACACTTCCATTTGATATTTCCATCACTTTATTATAAGCAAGTTCACTGAAAAGGTTTGTCTTATTTGTCAGGTCAATATTAGAGAAACGAAATGATTTCTTTCCAAGGATGTACATCTAATAATCTTGGTTAAAGCTTCAATCTTGTTTTAAATGCTTTTCCATTGAAAATGATACCTCTCTTTCAGCTCCCCCATTTCTGAGAAGTATAAAATCTTATAATTTATGATTACCAAAGAGGAAAGGTGGGAGGAGGGATAAATTAACAGTTTGGGATTAACACATACACACTGCTATGTATATAATCAATCATCAACAAGGAACTACTGTATAGCACAGGGAACTACACTCAATATTTTGCAATAACCTATAAGGGGAAATAATCTGAAAAAGAATAGATATTTTTATTGACATCATCTATCAATGACAGTTAAAATGGAACCTAAGGGAAGCCGTTGGTGAGTGCTTCTGACCCTGAAGACTTCAATCATCTAAAGTTTGGACTCTGCCTACTTCCCAAGGCCCTTAATGAACATATGTGTAGCCGTAGCTTAAAAAATTCCCCAGTTTGGGTTGCGGAGAGACACTGATTTTGAAAAAGCCCTGGTGTTCTCCTCACATGAATGGGATCCTTCCTACAGCTAAAACATGCCTGTCACACCCAGAGGATGGTATACCGTCTGATCGGGAAGAGTTTGGAAAAGGCATCTCATCTCCTCATCTCCTGGTGCTCGGGTTCACCACTCCGGCGTCTTTACTAACAGTCTCCCCACTTGGAGATGTCAGCACTGTCAACATCCTGTTGTGTACAGTTTGGAATTTGTCCAGAGGATGAAGCGGAAGGAGGAGGAACAATGAGAGACAAGTCCTAGGTGCTCGGACAGCCACATGTCACTTTAATTTCCAATCAGAAAGACGAATTGACCAAAGGCTAGGGTTGCCCATGGAAACAGAATAGGCCTTGAGGAAATCCCGCTGCTTTGTGGCCAGTTCCCATAAACACAAGTAAAAAATGGAACTCAGGGGCACTAAAATTCACGAAACTGCAGAGTTGAAAATATCTATCCCTAAAAAATGTCTTGAGGATAGTCAGAGAAAAGGACTTGTAAGCAAGGGAGAATGGCAGGAAAGGGATTGGAAGAGGTAGAAAGGACTCGCCATTAAGCACCAGAAAAGGGGCTGAACATTTGCAACTTTGCACTTGGTCAAAAAGGGTGTATGCGTCTCTTTCTGTATATATTCAAGAAAAGGGCACACACATTTTTAGCCAACCAAACAGGTGGGCACTGGAAATCAATACTACAAAAGATATCACTTCACATCAGTCAGAAGAGCCGTCCTCATAAAGTGTAAACACCAGAAATGCAGGACAGGAAAGGAGAAAAGGGAGCCCTGTGAGGCTTATAGTGGAAATGTATATTGCCAACGGTCACTCTGGAGAAGTGTATTGTGTTTACTAAAGCATCTAAAAAATGAGCTACAGAGCACAGGGCACTTGCACTCATGGACGTGTATCTTGGGAAAAACAAAAATCGAGAGGACACAGGCACCCCAATGTTTACCGCCTCTCTGTTTAAAAGAACCTCGACTAGGATATAACTTAAATGTCTCTGGAGGGAAAAAATGGATAGAGATGTGGTACTTATGTAGAGTGGAATATTACTCAGCCTGGAAATCAATGAAATATGGCCATTTGTAACAACTCCAGAGGAGTTACGTATGATCATTCGAAGTCACATAATTCAAAAGAAAAAGACACATATCATAAGATATCATTTAAAGCAACATAAGATATCACTAATACACGGAATGTAAACTTGGGGACACATGAATGGAACTACAAAACAGAACGGGGCCTCAAATTTAGAAAACCAACATATGCTTGCTTAAGGGGAAAGGTGAGTTCGGGTGCTGAATAAAACCAGAGATTGAAATTAGCACAGATACTGTTCCATAAGCCAAATATGTAATAGAAAAGACCTACTTTTTGGTCAACGAAATGACTCAACACCCCATATTCACCACCTAGGAATATACCTGACTAGTAAGAGTCTTAAAACGTATGGATTTATATGTCTCCGTAAGAGAATCAAGCGTGTGTAGAGCGACATAAACGCAGCAGTGAAAATCAGCTAAATCACATTTTCAAAATAAATTTCAAAAACATAACAAAATGGCAGTGAAATAGAGAGCAATTCTTAAAAAATTCTTTCAGGGCTTGTGATGCAACCTGGATTTAACACATCTACACCCACAGCTGGATGAGACATAAGGCTGGACACTTTGAGCTGATAGCATTGGTGAGGTTCTGTGAGCAAATGCAGACCATTTGAAGTCATACAGCATTTTACCCATTCCATGGGTTTCAACTCTCCAGGTTTAAGGGATTCTTCCTTCAGCTAAAACGTGCATGGGAAACCCAGTGTATGGTCCACCGTGTGATTGGGAAACGTTTTCAAATGCATCTCAGTTTTCGTCCCCTTTTACTCGGGTTCACAATTCCAGACCCTTTACTAACACTCTCCCCACTTGGAGAGTCAGTGCCTTTAACCTCCTGTTTGGCACAGTTTGCAATTTCTGTGCAAGATGAACAGGAATAGGGAGAACCAATGAGAGACTAGCTGTAGGTGTCTGCATGGGCAAATGTAATGCTCATTTCCCACCAGGAAGGAGAATTAAACAAACGGTCAGCGTGCAATGCCGGAACAAGATTAGGGCCAGAAGCAATCCTATGGTTTTGCAGCCAGCTCAAAAGAAAACGAGTTGAAGAAACGAGCTCAGGGGCACTGTAATTCACAAACATGCAGAGTTATAAATGACAGCTATTGTCCAAAAATATATTGAAGTAAGGACGCGAAGAGGACTTGAAAGTGGGGCAGAATTGCAGGAAACCGATATCAGGAGTTAGACTGAAAATGCATTTAAAGCATAGGAAAAGAGGCAGAACGTTGACAATGATGCACTTGGCTAAAAAGGGCGTATTCGATTTTTCCTGAATATAGTCAGGAAAAAACGCATACACGCTTTTTGGCCAACCAAGCAAGCTTGCAAAGGAAATCTGCACTACAATGAAGTCTCACTTCCCCCTGGTCATAAGGGCCATCTGAAAAAACTGTAAAATCCAGAAAGACAGGACAGGCCATGGAGAAAACGGAGCATTGTTATGCTGATGGGTGGGATGTAAATTGCCAACAGCCACTCTGGAGAAGTGTATGGCATTTCCTGAAACACCTAAAAAAGAAAGGAACTGAGCCCAGTGCACTTCCACATATGGTCTTTTAGCTTAGAGAAATTAAATTCAGAAAGACGCAGCCACCACAAACTTTGGGACAGCTCTGTTTAGAACCTTGTCTACCCTACAAGTTAAATATCGCAGAGAGCAAAAAAGGGATAAAGAAGTTGTAGTACTTACGTAAAATGGAATATCACTCACCAATGAAATCTATGTCATCAGGCCCAAAGCAGCATAAGGACTGGATTCAGGTACGATGTCTCTAAGTGAAATAAATCACACAGATAAAGAAACCTCATAAGATGTCACTAATACACGGAATGTACACTTGGCTACACATGAACTGAATTACAAAACAGAACAGGGTCTCAAATTTAGAAAACCAACGTATGTTTGCTTAAGGGGAAAGGTGAGTTGGGGTGCTGCATAAAACCAGAGATAGAAATTAGCACAGGTACCATTCCATAAGTCAAATATGTAATAGACAAGACCTACACCTTGCTCAACGAAATGGGCTAAACACCATATATTCAACGCCTAGGAATACACCTGACTAGTAACTATCTTCAAACCCATGGATTTATATGTCTCCATAAGAGAAACAAGCGTGTGTACAGCTGCATGAAGGCAGCAGAGAAAATCCGATAAATCCCATTATCAAAATGAATTACAAAAACGAAACACAATGACAGTGAAATAGAGAGCAATTCTTAAATAATTCATTCAGGGCTTGTGATGCAACCTGGATTTACCTCATCTACACCCAGAGCTGAGTGAGACATAAGGTTGGACACTTCGGGCTGATAGCATTGGTGAGGTTCGATGAGCAAATGCAGACCCTTTGAAGTCATACTGCATGGGACCCATTCCATGGGTCCCAACTCTCCAGATTTAAGCGATACTTCATTCAGCTAAAACATGCATGGGAAACCCACAGTATGGTGCACCGTGTGACCGGGAATCGTTTTCAAATGCATCTCAGATTTTGTCCCCTTTTACTCGGGTTAACCATTCCAGACCCTATACTAACACTCTCCCCACTTGGAGAGTCAGTGCCTTTAAGCTCCTGTTTGGCACAGTTTGCAATTTCTGCGCAAGATGAACAGGAATAGGGAGAACCAATGAGAGACTAGCTGTAGGTGTCTGCACGGGCAAATTTAACGCTCATTTCCCACCAGGAAGAGGAATTAACCAAACGCTCAGCATGCCGTGCCCCAAACAGATTAGGGCCTGAAGCAATCCTGCGGGTTAGCGGCCAGCTCACAAGAAAGCGATTTGAAGAAAGGAGCTGAGGGGCACTGTAATTCACAAAACTGCAGAGTTATAAATGACAGCTATCGTCCAAAAATACATTGAAGGAAGGCTGCGAAGAGGACTTGAAAGCGGGACAGAATTGCAGGAAAACGATTTCAGGGCGTAGACTGGAATTGCATTTAAAGCATAGGAAAAGAGGCAGAACGTCGACAATGATGCACTTGGCCAAAAAGGGCGTATGCGTTTTTTCCTGAATATATTCAGGAAAAAACGCATACGCACTTTTTGGCCAACCAAGCAAGCATGTTAAAGAAATCTGAACTACAATGAGGTCTCACTGCCCCCCCTTCAAAAAGGCCATCTGAAAAAAGTGTAAAATCCAGAAATGCAACACAGGCCATGGAGAACAGGGAGCCTTGTTATGCTGATGGGTGGTATGTAAATTGCCTAGAGCCACTCTGGAGAAGTGTATGGTGTTTCCTGAAACACCTAAAAAACAAAGCAACGGAGCCTCTGGCACTTCCACTTATGGTCCTATAGCTTAGGGAATTAAAAATCAAAAACACACAGCCACCCCAATGTTTCAGACGGCTCTGTTTACAAGAACCTCGTCTACGGTACAAGTTAAATATCTCAGAAAGCGAAAAATGGATAAAGAAGATGTGGTACGTACGTACAATGGAATATCACTCACCAATGAAATCTATGTCATCTGGCCCGTCGTGGCATAATGAGTGGATTCAGGTATGATGATTCTAAGTGAAATAAGTCACACAGAAAATGAAACATCATAAGATATCACTAATACACCGAATGTAATCTTGGCTACACATGAACTGACTTACAAAACAGAACAGGGTCTCAAATTTAGAAAACCAACATATGTTTGCTTAAGGGGAAAGGTGAGTTGGGGTGCTGCATAAAACCAGAGATAGAAATTAGCACAGATACCATTCCATACGTCAAATATGTAATAGTCAAAACCTACCCCTTGCTCAACGAAATGGGCTAAACATCCTATTTTCAACGCCTAGGAATACACCTGACTAGAAAGAATTTTCAAACCCATGGATTTATATGTCTCTATAAGAGAATCAAGCGTGTGTACACCTGCATGAAGGCAGCAGAGAAAATCCGATAAATCCTATTATCAAAATGAATTACCAAAACAAAACACAATGACAGTGAAATAGAGAGCAATTCTTAAATAATTCATTCAGGGCTTGTGATGCAACCTGGATTTACCTCATCAAAACCCAGAGCTGAGTGAGACATAAGGTTGGACACTTCGGGCTGATAGCATTGGTGAGGTTCGATGAGCAAATGCAGACCATTTGAAGTCATACTGCATGGTACCCATTCCATGGGTCCCAACTCGCCAGGTTTAAGTGATTCTTCCTTCAGCTAAATCATGCATGGGCAACCCACAGTATGGTGCACCATGTGACCGGGAAACGTTTTCAAATGCATCTCAGTTTTTGTCCCCTTTTACTCGGGTTCACAATTCCAGACCCTTTACTAACACTCTCCCCACTTGGAGAGTCAGTGCCTTTAACCTCCTGTTTGGCACAGTTTGCAATTTCTGCGCAAGATGAACAGGAATAGGGAGAACCAATGAGAGACTAGCTGTAGGTGTCTGTACGGGCAAATTTAACGCTCATTTCCAACCAGAAAGAGGAATTAACCAAAGGCTCAGCATGCCGTGCAGGAACAAGATTAGGGCCTGAAGCAATCCTGCGGGTTTGCGGTCAGCTCACAAGAAAGCGATTTGAAGAAAGGAGCTCAGGGGCACTGTAATTCACAAACCTGCAGAGTTATAAATGACAGCTATCGTCCGAAAATATATTGAAGGAAGGCTGCGAAGAGGACTTGAAAGCGGGGCAGAATTGCAGGAAAACGATTTCAGGGGGTAGACTGGAATTGCATTTAAAGCATAGGAAAAGAGGCAGAACGTCGACAATGATGCACTTGGCCAAAAAGGGCGTATGCGTTTTTTCCTGAATATATTCAGGAAAAAACGCATACGCACTTTTTGGCAAACCAAGCAAGCATGTTAAAGAAATCTGCATTACAATGAAGTCTCACTGCCCACCTGTCAAAAGGGCCATCTGAATAAAGTGTAAAATCCAGAAATGCAGCACAGACCATGGAGAACAGGGAGCCTTGTTATGCTGATGGGTGAGATGTAAATTGCCAACAGCCACTCTGGAGAAGTGTATGGTGTTTCCTGAAACACCTAAAAAACAAAGCAATGGAGCCTACGGCACTTCCACTTATGGTCCTATAGCTTAGGGAAATTAAAATCAAAAACACACAGCCACCCCAAAGTTTCAGACGGCTCTGTTTACAAGAACCTCGTCTACGGTACAAGTTAAATATCCCAGAAAGCGAAAAATGGATAAAGAAGTTGTGGTACGTACGTACAATGGAATATCACTCACCAATGACATCTATGTCCTCTGGCCCGTCGTGGCATAATGAGTGGATTCAGGTACGATGATTCTAAGTGAAATAACTCACACAGAAAATGAAACATCATAAGATACCACTAATACACCGAATGTAATCTTGGCTACACATGAACTGAATTACAAAACAGAACAGGGACTCAAATTTAGAAAACCAACTTATGTTTGCTTAAGGGGAAAGGTGAGTTGGGGTGCTGCATAAAACCAGAGATAGAAATTAGCACAGATACCATTCCATACGTCATATATGTAATAGTCAAGACCTACCCCTTGCTCAACCAAATGGGCTAAACACCCTATATTCAACGTCTAGGAATACACCTGACTAGAAACAATATTCAAACTCATGGATTTATATGTCTCCATAAGAGAATCAAGCGTGTGTACAGCTGCATGAAGGCAGCAGAGAAAATCCGATAAATCCCATTATCAAAATGAATTACAAAAACAAAACAGAATGACAGTGAAATAGAGAGCAATTCTTAAATAATTCATTCAGGGCTTGTGATGCAAGCTGGATTTACCTCATCTACACCCAGAGCTGAGTGAGACATAAGGTTGGACACTTCAGGCTGATAGCATTGGTGAGGTTCGATGAGCAAATGCAGACCATTTGAAGTCATACTGCATGGTACCCATTCCATGGGTCCCAGCTCTCCAGGTTTAAGCGATTCTTCCTTCAGCTAAAACATGCATGGGAAACCCACAGTATGGTGCACCATGTGACCGGGAAACGTTTTCAAATGCATCTCAGTTTTCGTCCCCTTTTAGTCGGGTTCACAATTCCAGACCCTTTACTAACACTCTCCCCACTTAGAGAGTCAGTGCCTTTAACCTGCTGTTTGGCACAGTTTGCAATTTCTGCGCGAGATGAACAGGAATAGGGAGAACCAATGAGAGACTAGCTGTAGGTGTCTGCACGGGCCAATTTAACGCTCATTTCCCACCAGGAAGAGGAATTAACCAAAGGCTCAGCATGCCGAGCCGGAAACAGATTAGGGCCTGAAGCAATCCTGCGGGTTTGCGGCCAGCTCACAAGAAAGCGATTTGTAGAAAGGAGCTCAGGGGCCAAGTAATTCACAAACCTGCAGAGTTATAAATGACAGCTATCGTCCGAAAATATATTGAAGGAAGGCTGCGAAGAGGACTGGAAAGCGGAGCAGAATTGCAGGAAAACGATTTCAGGGGGTAGACTGGAATTGCATTTAAAGCATAGGAAAAGAGGCAGAACGTCGACAATGATGCACTTGGCCAAAAAGGGCGTATACGTTTTTTCCTGAATATATTCATGAAAAAACTCATACGCACTTTTTGGCCAACCAAGCAAGCATGTTAAAGAAATCTGCACTACAATGAAGTCTCACTGACCCCCGGTCAAAAGGGCCATCTGAAAAAAGTGTAAAATCCAGAAATGCAGCACAGGCCATGGAGAACAGGGAGCCTTGTTATGCTGATGGGTGGGATGTAAATTGCCAACAGCCACTCTGGAGAAGTGTATGGTGTTTCCTGAAACACCAAAAAACAAAGCAACGGAGCCTACGGCACTTCCACTTATGGTCCTATAGCTTAGGGAAATTAAAATCAAAAACACACAGCCACCCCAAAGTTTCAGACGGCTCTGTTTACAAGAACCTCGTCTACAGTACAAGTTAAATATCCCTGAAAGCGAAAAATGGATAAAGAAGATGTGGTACGTACGTACAATGGAATATCACTCACCAATGAAATCTATGTCATCTGGCCCGTCGTGGCATAATGAGTGGATTCAGGTACGATGATTCTAAGTGAAATAAGTCACACAGAAAATGAAACATCATAAGATATCACTAATACACCGAATGTAATCTTGGCTACACATGAACTGAATTACAAAACAGAACAGGGTCTCAGATTTAGAAAACCAACTTATGTTTGCGTAAGGGGAAAGGTGAGTTGGGGTGCTGCATATAACCAGAGATAGAAATTAGCACAGATACCATTCCATACGTCAAATATGTAATAGTCAAGACCTACCCCTTGCTCAACGAAATGGGCTAAACACACTATATTCAACACCTAGGAATACACCTGACTAGTAAGAATCTTCAAACCCATGGATTTATATGTCTCCATAAGAGAATCAAGCGTGTGTACAGCTGCATGAAGGCACCAGAGAAAATCCGATAAATCTTATTATCAAAATGAATTACAAAAACAAAACACAATGACAGTGAAATAGAGAGCAATTCTTAAATAATTCATTCAGGGCTTGTGATGCAACCTGGATTTACCTCATCTACACCCAGAGCTGAGTGAGACATAAGGTTGGACACTTCGGGCTGATAGCATTGGTGAGGTTCGATGAGCAAATGCAGACCATTTGAAGTCATACTTCATGGTACCCATTCCATGGGTCCCAACTCTCCAGGTTTAAGTGATTCTTCCTTCAGCTAAAGCATGCATGGGAAACCCACAGTATGGTGCACCATGTGACCGGGAAACGTTTTCAAATGCATCTCAGTTTTTGTCCCCTTTTATTCGGGTTCACATTTCCAGACCCTTTACTAACACTCTCCCCACTTGGAGAGTAAGTGCCTTTAACCTCCTGTTTGGCACAGTTTGCAATTTCTGCGCAAGATGAACAGAAATAGGGAGAACCAATGAGAGACTAGCTGTAGGTGTCTGCACGGGCAAATTTAACGCTCATTTCCAACCAGGAAGAGGAATTAACCAAAGGCTCAGCATGCCGTTCAGTAACCAGATTAGTGCCTGAAGCAATCCTGCGGGTTTGCGGCCAGCTCACAAGAAAGCGATTTGAAGAAAGGAGCTCAGGGGCACTGTAACTCACAAACCTGCAGAGTTATAAATGACAGCTATCGTCCAAAAATATATTAAAGGAAGGCTGCGAAGAGGACTTGAAAGCGGGGCAGAATTGCAGGAAAACGATTTCAGGGGGTAGACTGGAATTGCATTTAAAGCATAGGAAAAGAGGCAGAACATCGACAATGATGCACTTGGCCAAAAAGGCCGTATGCGTTTTTTCCTGAATATATTCAGGAAAAAACGCATACGCCCTTTTTGGCCAACCAAGCAAGCATATTAAAGAAATCTGCACTACAATGAAGTCTCACTGCCCCCCGGTCAAAAGGGCCATCTGAAAAAAGTGTAAAATCCAGAAATGCAGCACAGGCCATGGAGAACAGGGAGCCTTGTTATGCTGATGGGTGGGATGTAAATTGCCAACAGCCACTCTGGAGAAGTGTATGGTGTTTCCTGAAACACCTAAAAAACAAAGAAACGGAGCCTACGGCACTTCCACTTATGGTCCTATAGCTTAGGGAAATTTAAATCAAAAACACACAGCCACCCCAAAGTTCCAGACGGCTCTGTTTACAAGAACCTCGTCTACGGTACCAGTTACATATCCCAGAAAGCGAGAAATGGATAAAGAAGTTGTGGTACGTACGTACAATGGAATATCACTCACCAATGAAATCTATGTCATCTGGCCCGTCGTGGCATAATGAGTGGATTCAGGTACGATGATTCTAAGTGAAATAACTCACACAGAAAATCAAACATCATAAGATGTCACTAATACACGGAATGTAATCTTGGCTACACATGAACTGAATTACAAAACAGAACAGGGTCTCAAATTTAGAAAACCAACTTATGTTTGATTAAGCGGAAATGTGAGTTGGGGTGCTACATAAAACCAGAGATAGAAATTAGCACAGATACCATTCCATACGTCAAATATGTAATAGTCAAGACCTACCCCTTGCTCAACGAAATGGGCTAAACACCCTATATTCAACACCTAGGAATACACCTGACTAGTAAGAATCTTCAAACCCATGGATTTATATGTCTCCATAAGAGAATCAAGCGTGTGTACAGCTGCATGAAGGCAGCAGAGAAAATCCGATAAATCTTATTATCAAAATGAATTACAAAAAGAAAACACAATGACAGTGAAATAGAGAGCAATTCTTAAATAATTCATTCAGGGCTTGTGATGCAACCTGGATTTACCTCATCTAAACCCAGAGCTGAGAGAGACATAAGGTTGGACACTTCGGGCTGATATCATTGGTGAGGTTCGATGAGCAAATGCAGACCCTTTGAAGTCACACTGCATGGTACCCATTCCATGGGTCCGAACTCTCCAGGTTTAAGTGATTCTTCCTTCAGCTAAAACACGCATGGGAAACCCAGACTATGGTACACTGGGTGATTGGGAAATGTTTTCAAATGCATCTCAGTTTTTGTCCCCTGGTACTCGGGTTCACCATTCCAGACCCTTCACTAACACTCTCCCCACTCGGAGGGTCAGTGCCTTTAACCTCCTGTTTGGCACAGTTTGCAATTTCTGCGCAAGATGAACAGGAATAGGGAGAACCAATGAGAGACCAGCTGTAGGAGTCTGTACGGGCAAATGTATCGCTTGCTGCCCACCAGGAAGAGGAATTAATCAAAGGCTCAGCGTGCCCTGCCGGAAACAGATTAGGGACTGAAGCAATCCTGCGGTTTTGCAGCCAGCTCAGAAGAATGCGAGTTGAAGAAAGGAGCTCAGGGGCACTGTAATTCACAAACCTGCAGAGTTATGAATGACAGCTATCGTCCAAAAATATATTGAAGTAAGTCTGCGAAGAGGACTAGAAAGCAGGGCAGAATTCCAGGAAAACGATTTCAGGGGGTAGACTGGAATTGCACTTAAAGCACAGGAAAAGGGACAGAATGTTGACAATGATGCACTTGGCCAAAATGGGCGTAAGCGTTTTTTCCTTAATATATTCAGGAAAAAACGCATACGCACTTTTTGGCCAACCAAGCAAGCGTGTACAGGAAATCTGCACTACAATGAAGTCTCACTGCACCCCAGTCAAAAGGGTCATCTGAAAAAAGTGTAAAATCCAGAAAGACAGGACAGGCCATGGAGAACAGGGAGCCTTATAATATTGATTTACGGGATGTAAATTGCCAACAGCCACTCTGGAGAAGTGTATGGTGTTTCCTGAAACACGTAGGAAACAAAGCAACACAGCCTATGGCACTTCCACTTATGGTCCTATAGCTTTGGGAAATTAAAATCAAAAACACACAGCCACCCCAAAGTTTGGGACGGCTCTGTTTACAAGAACCTCATCTACGGTACGAGTTAAATATCCCAGAAAGTGAAAAATGGATAAAGAAGTTCTGGTACATACGTACAATGGAATATCACTCAGCAATTATATCTATGTCATCAGGCCCATAGCGGCATAATGAGAGTATTCAGGTACGATGATTCTACGTGAAATAAGTCACACAGAAAAAGAAACATCATAAGATATCACTAATACACGGAATGTAAACTTGGCTACACATGAACTGAATTACAAAACAGAACAGGGTCTCAAATTTAGAAAACCAACTTATGCTTGCTTATGGGGAAAGGTGAGTTGGGGTGCTGCATAAAACCAGAGATTGAAATTAGCACAGATACCGTTCCATAAGCCAAATAAGTAACAGACCAGACCTACTCCTTGCTCAACGAAATGGACTCAACACCCCATATTCAGGGCCTAGGAATATACCTGACTAGTAAGAATCTTAAAACCCACGGATTTATATGTCTCCATAAGAGAAACATGCGTGTGTACAGCGGCATAAAGGTAGCAGTGAAAACCCGATAAATCCCATTATCAAAATAATTTTCAAATACAAAACACAATGACAGTGAAATAGAGAGCAATTTTTAAATAATTCATTCAGGGTTGTGATGCAACCTGGATTTACCACATCTACACCCAGAGCTGGGTGAGACATAAGGCTGGACACTTCGGGCTGATAGCATTGGTGATGTTCGGTGAGCAAATGCAGACCCTTTGAAGTCATACTGCATGGAACCCTTTCCATGGGTCCCAACTCTCCAGGTTTAAGGGATTCTTCCTTCAGCTAAAACATGCATGGGAAACCCAGAGTATGGTCCACCGTGTGATTGGGAAACGTTTTCAAATGCATCTCAGTTTTCGTCCCCTGGTACTCGGGTTCACCATTCCAGACGCTTTACTAACCCTCTCCCCACTTGGAGAGTCAGTGCCTTTAAGCTCCTGTTTGGCACAGTTTGCAATTTCTGCGCAAGGTGAACAGGAATAGGGAGAACCAATGAGAGACTAGCTGTAGGTGTCTGCACGGGCAAATGTAACGCTCATTTCCCACCAGGAAGAGGAATTAACCAATGGCTCAGCATGCCCTGCCAGAAAGAGAGTAGGGCCTAAAGCAATCCTGCGGTTTTGCTGTCAGCTCACAAGAAAACGAGTTGAAGAAATGAGCTCAGGGGCACAGTAATTCACAAACCTGCAGAGTTATGAATGACAGCTATCGTCCAAAAATATATTGAAGTAAGTCTGCGAAGTGGACTTGAAAGAGGGGCAGAATTTCAGGAAAACGGTTTCAGGGGGTAGACGGGAATTGCATTTAAAGCATAGGAAAAGAGGCAGAACGTCGACAATGATGCACTTGACCAAAAAGTGCATATGCGTTTTTTCCTGAATATATTCAGGAAAAAACGCATACGCCCTTTTTGGCCAACTAAGCAAGCATGTAAAGGAAATCTGCACTACAAGGGATGTCTCACTGCCCCCCAGTCAACAGGGCCATCTGGAAAAAGTGTAAAATCCAGAAAGGCAGGACAGGCCATGGAGATCATGGAGCCTTGTTATGCTGATGGGCAGGATGTAAATTGCCAACAGCCACACTGGAGAAGTGTATGGTGTTTCCTGAAACACGTAGGAAACAAAGCAACACAGCCTATGGCACTTCCACTTATGGTCCAGTAGCTTAGGCACATTAAAATCAAAAACACACATCCACCCCAAAATTTGGGATGGCTCTGTTTACAAAAACCTCATCTACGGTACAAGTTAAATATCCCAGAATGCGAAAAATGGATTAAGAAGTTGTGGTACGTACATACAATGGAATATCACTCACCAATGAAATCTATGTCATCTGGCCCGACGTGTCACAATGAGTGGATTCAGGTACGATGATTCTAAGTGAAATAAGTCACACAGAAAAAGAAACATCATAAGATATCACTAATACACCGAATGTAATCTTGGCTACACATGAACTGAATTACAAAACAGAACAGGGTCTCACATTTAGAAAAACAACTTATGTTTGCTTAAGGGGAAAGGTGAGTTGGGGTGCTGCATAAAACCAGAGATAGAAATTAGCACAGATACCATTCCATATGTCAAATACGTAATAGTCAAGACCTACCCCTTGCTCAACGAAATGGGCTAAACACCCTATATTCAACGCCTAGGAATACACCTGACTAGTAAGAATCTTCAAACCCATGGATTTATATGTCTCCATAAGAGAATCAAGCGTGTGTACACCTGCATGAAGGCAGCAGAGAAAATCCGATAAATCCTATTATCAAAATGAATTACAAAAACAAAACACAATGACAGTGAAATAGAGAGCAATTTTTAAATAATTCACTCAGGGCATGTGATGCAACCTGGATTTACCTCATTAAAACCCAGAGCTGAGTGAGACATAAGGTTGGACACTTCGGGCTGATAGCATTGGTGAGGTTCGATGAGCAAATGCAGACCATTTGAAGTCATACTGCATGGTACCCATTCCATGGGTCCCAACTCTCCAGGTTTAAGTGATTCTTCCTTCAGCTAAGGCATGCATGGGAAACCCACAGTATGGTGCACCATGTGACCGGGAAACGTTTTCAAATGCATCTCAGTTTTCGTCCCCTTTTACTCGGGTTGACAATTCCAGACCCTTTACTAACACTCTCCCCACTTGGAGAGTCAGTGCCTTTAACCTCCTGTTTGGCACAATTTGCAATTTCTGCGCAAGATGAACAGGAATAGGGAGAACCAATGAGAGACTAGCTGTAGGTGTCTGCATGGGTAAATTTAACGCTCATTTCCAACCAGGAAGAGGAATTAACCAAAGGCTCAGCATGCCATGCCGGAACCAGATTAGGGCCTGAAGCAATCCTGCGGGTTTGCGGCCAGCTCACAAGAAAGAGATTTGAAGAAAGGAGCTCAGGGGCACTGTAATTCAAAAACCTGCAGAGTTATAAATGACAGCTATCGTCCAAAAATATATTGAAGGAAGGCTGCGAAGAGGACTTGAAAGCGGGGCAGAATTGCAGGAAAACGATTTCAGGGGGTAGACTGGAATTGCATTTAAAGCATAGGAAAAGAGGCAGAACGTCGACAATGATGCACTTGGCCAAAAAGGGCGTATGCGTTTTTTCCTGAATATATTCAGTAAAAAACGCATACGCTCTTTTTGGCCAACCAAGCAAGCATGTTAAAGAAATCTGCACTACAATGAAGTCTCACTGCCCCCCGGTCAAAAGGGCCATCTGAAAAAAGTGTAAAATCCAAAAATGCAGCACAGGCCATGGAGAACAGGGAGTCTTGTTATGCTGATGGGTGGGATGTAAATTGCCAAGAACCACTCTGGAGAAGTGTATGGTGTTTCCTGAAACACCTAAAAAACAAAGCAACGGAGCCTATGGCACTTCCACTTATGGTCCTATAGCTTAGGGAAATTAAAATCAAAAACACACAGCCACCCCAAAGTTTCAGACGGATCTGTTTACAAGAACCTCGTCTACGGTACAGGTTAAATATCCCAGAAAGCAAAAAATGGATAAAGAAGTTGTGGTACGTACGTACAATGGAATATCACTCACCAATGAAATCTATGTCATCTGGCCCGTCGTGGCATAATGAGTGGATTCAGGTACAATGAAACTAAGTGAAATAAGTCACACAGAAAATGAAACATCATAAGATGTCACTAATACACGGAATGTAATCTTGGCTACACATGAACTGAATTACAAAACAGAACAGGGTCTCAAATTTAGAAAACCAACTTATGTTTGCTTAAGGGGAAAGGTGAGTTGGGGTGCTGCATAAAACCAGAGTTAGAAATTAGCACAGATACCATTCCATACGTCAAATACGGAATAGTCAAGACCTACCCCTTGCTCAACCAAATGGGCTAAACACCCTATATTCAACGTCTAGGAATACACCTGACTAGAAAGAATATTCAAACCCATGGATTTATATGTCTCCATAAGAGAACCAAGCGTGTGCACAGCTGCATGAAGGCAGCAGAGAAAATCCGATAAATCCCATTATCAAAATGAATTACAATAACAAAACAGAATGACAGTGAAATAGAGAGCAATTCTTAAATAATTCATTCAGGGCTTGTGATGCAACCTGGATTTACCTCATCTACACCCAGAGCTGAGTGAGACATAAGGTTGGACACATCGGGCTGATAGCATTGGTGAGGTTCGATGAGCAAATGCAGACCATTTGAAGTCATAATACATGGTACACATTCCATGGGTCCCAACTCTCCAGTTTTAAGCGATTCTTCCTTCAGATAAAGCATGCATGGGAAACCCACAGTATGGTGCACCGTGTGACCGGGAAACGTTTTCAAATGCATCTCAGTTTTCGTCCCCTTTTACTCGGGTTCATAATTCCAGACCCTTTACTAACACTCTCCCCACTTGGAGAGTCAGTGCCTTTAAACTCCTGTTTGGCACAGTTTGCAATTTCTGCACAAGATGAACAGGAATAGGGAGAACCAATGAGAGACTAGCTGTAGGTGTCTGCACGGGCAAATTTAACGCTCATTTCCAACCAGGAACAGGAATTAACCAAAGGCTCAGCATGCCGTGCCGGAACAAGATTAGGGCCTGAAGCAATCCTGCGGGTTTGCGGCCAGCTCACTAGAAAGCGATTTGAAGAAAGGAGCTCAGGGGCACTGTAATTCTCAAACCTGCAAAGTTATAAATGACAGCTATTGTCCAAAAATATATTGAAGGAAGGCTGCGAAGAGGACTTGAAATCGGGGCAGAATTGCAGGAAAGCGGTTTCAGGGAGTAGAGTGGAATTGCATTTAAAGCATAGGAAAAGAGGCCGAACGTCGACAATGATGCACGTGGCCAAAAAGGGCGTATGCGTTTTTTCCTGAATATATACAGGAAAAAACGCATACGCCCTTTTTGGCCAACCAAGCAAGCATGTTAAAGAAATCTGCACTACAATGAAGTCTCACTGCCCCCCGGTCAAAAGGGCCATATGAAAAAAGTGTAAAATCTAGAAATGCAGCACAGGCCATGGAGAACAGGGAGCCTTGTTATTCTGATGGGTGGGATGTAAATTGCCAACAGCCACTCTGCAGAAGTGTATGGTGTTTCCTGAAACACCTAAAAAACAAAGCAACGGAGCCTACAGCACTTCCACTTATGGTCCTATAGCTTAGGGAAATTAAAATCAAAAACACACAGCCACCCCAAAGTTTCAGACGGCCCTGTTTACAAGAACCTCGTCTACGGTACAAGTTAAATATCCCAGAAAGCGAAAAATGGATAAAGAAGTTTTCGTACGTACATACAATGGAATATCACTCACCAATGAAGTCTATGTCATCTGGCCCGTCGTGGCATAATGAGTGGATTCAGGTACGATGATTCTAAGTGAAATAAGTCACACAGAAAATGAAACATCATAAGATATCACTAATACAAGGAATGTAATCTTGGCTACACATGAACTGAATTACAAAACAGAACAGGGTCTCAAATTTAGAAAACCAACTTATGTTTGCTTAAGGGGAAAGGTGAGTTGGGGTGCTGCATAAAACCAGAGTTAGAAATTAGCACAGATACCATTCCATACGTCAAATACGGAATAGTCAAGACCTACCCCTTGCTCAACCAAATGGGCTAAACACCCTATATTCAACGTCTAGGAATACACCTGACTAGAAAGAATATTCAAACCCATGGATTTATATGTCTCCATAAGAGAATCAAGCGTGTGCACAGCTGCATGAAGGCAGCAGAGAAAATCCGATAAATCCCATTATCAAAATGAATTACAATAACAAAACAGAATGACAGTGAAATAGAGAGCAATTCTTAAATAATTCATTCAGGGCTTGTGATGCAACCTGGATTTACCTCATCTACACCCAGAGCTGAGTGAGACATAAGGTTGGACACTTCAGGCTGATAGCATTGGTGAGGTTCGATGAGCAAATGCAGACCATTTGAAGTCATACTGCATGGTACCCATTCCATGGGTCCCAACTCTCCAGGTTTAAGCAATTCTTCCTTCAGGTAAAACATGCATGGGAAACCCACAGTATGGTGCACCGTGTGACCGGGAAACGTTTTCAAATGCATCTTAGTTTTTGTCCCCTTTTACTCGGGTTCACAATTCCTGACCCTTTACTAACACTCTCCCCACTTGGAGAGTCAGTGCCTTTAACCTCCTGTTTGGCACAGTTTGCAATTTCTGCGCAAGATGAACAGGAATAGGGAGAACCAATGAGAGACTAGCTGTAGGTGTCTGCACGGGCAAATTTAACGCTCATTTCCAACCAGGAAGAGGAATTAACCAAAGGCTCAGCATGCCGTGCAGGAACCAGATTAGGGCCTGAAGCAATCCTGCGGGTTTGCGGCCAGCTCACAAGAAAGCGATTTGAAGAAAGGAGCTCAGGGGCACTGTAATTCACAAACCTGCAGAGTTATAAATGACAGCTATCGTCCGAAAATATATTGAAGGAAGGCTGCGAAGAGGACTTGAAAGCGGGGCAGAATTGCAGGAAAACGATTTCAGGGGGTAGACTGGAATTGCATTTAAAGCATAGGAAAAGAGGCAGAACGTCGACAATGATGCACTTGTCCAAAAAGGGCGTATGCGTTTTTTCCTGAATATATTCAGGAAAAAACGCATACGCCCTTTTTGGCCAACCAAGCAAGCATGTTAAAGAAATCTGCACTACAATGAAGTCTCACTGCCCACCGGTCAAAAGGGCCATTTGAAAAATGTGTAAAATCCAGAAATGCAGCACAGGCCATGGAGAACAGGGAGCCTTGTTATGCTGATGGGTGGGATGTAAATTGCCAACAGCCACTCTGGAGAAGTGTATGGTGTTTCCTGAAACACCTAAAAAACAAAGCAACGGAGCCTACGGCACTTCCACTTATGGTCCTATAGCTTAGGGAAATTAAAATCAAAAACACACATCCACCCCAAAGTTTCAGACAGCTCTGTTTACAAAAACCTCGTCTACGGTACAAGTTAAATATCCCAGAAAGCGAAAAATGGATAAAGAAGTTGTGGTACGTACGTACAATGGAATATCACTCACCAATGAAATCTATGTCATCTGGCCTGTCGTGGCATAATGAGTGGATTCAGGTACGATGATTCTAAGTGAAATAAGTCACACAGAAAATGAAGCATCATAAGATATCACTAATACACCGAATGTAATCTTGGCTACACATGAACTGAATTACAAAACAAAACAGGGTCTCAAATTTAGAAAACCAACTTATGTTTGCTTAAGCGGAAATGTGAGTTGGGGTGCTACATAAAACCAGAGATAGAAATTAGCACAGATACCATTCCATACGTCAAATATGTAATAGTCAAGACCTACCCCTTGCTCAACGAAATGGGCTAAACACCCTATATTCAACACCTAGGAATACACCTGACTAGTAAGAATCTTCAAACCCATGGATTTATATGTCTCCATAAGAGAATCAAGCGTGTGTACAGCTGCATGAAGGCAGCAGAGAAAATCCGATAAATCCTATTATCAAAATGAATTACAAAAACAAAACACAATGACAGTGAAATAGAGAGCAATTCTTAAATAATTCATTCAGGGCTTGTGATGCAACCTGGATTTACCTTATCTAAACCCAGAGCTGAGAGAGACATAAGGTTGGACACTTCGGGCTGATATCATTGGTGAGGTTCGATGAGCAAATGCAGACCATTTGAAGTCACACTGCATGGTACCCATTCCATGGGTCCGAACTCTCCAGGTTTAAGTGATTCTTCCTTCAGCTAAAACACGCATGGGAAACCCAGACTATGGTACACTGGGTGATTGGGAAATGTTTTCAAATGCATCTCAGTTTTTGTCCCCTGGTACTCGGGTTCACCATTCCAGACCCTTCACTAACACTTTCCCACTCGGAGAGTCAGTGCCTTTAACCTCCTGTTTGGCACAGTTTGCAATTTCTGCGCAAGATGAACAGGAATAGGGAGAACCAATGAGAGACTAGCTGTAGGAGTCTGTACGGGCAAATGTATCGCTTGCTGCCCACCAGGAAGAGGAATTAATCAAAGGCTCAGCGTGCCCTGCCGGAAACAGATTAGGGACTGAAGCAATCCTGCGGTTTTGCAGCCAGCTCAGAAGAATGCGAGTTGAAGAAAGGAGCTCAGGGGCACTGTAATTCACAAACCTGCAGAGTTATGAATGACAGCTATCGTCCAAAAATATATTGAAGTAAGTCTGCGAAGAGGACTAGAAAGCAGGGCAGAATTCCAGGAAAACGATTTCAGGGGGTAGACTGGAATTGCACTTAAAGCACAGGAAAAGGGACAGAATGTTGACAATGATGCACTTGGCCAAAATGGGCGTAAGCGTTTTTTCCTTAATATATTCAGGAAAAAACGCATACGCACTTTTTGGCCAACCAAGCAAGCGTGTACAGGAAATCTGCACTACAATGAAGTCTCACTGCACCCCAGTCAAAAGGGTCATCTGAAAAAAGTGTAAAATCCAGAAAGACAGGACAGGCCATGGAGAACAGGGAGCCTTATAATATTGATTTACGGGATGTAAATTGCCAACAGCCACTCTGGAGAAGTGTATGGTGTTTCCTGAAACACGTAGGAAACAAAGCAACACAGCCTATGGCACTTCCACTTATGGTCCTATAGCTTTGGGAAATTAAAATCAAAAACACACAGCCACCCCAAAGTTTGGGACGGCTCTGTTTACAAGAACCTCATCTACGGTACGAGTTAAATATCCCAGAAAGTGAAAAATGGATAAAGAAGTTCTGGTACATACGTACAATGGAATATCACTCAGCAATTATATCTATGTCATCAGGCCCATAGCGGCATAATGAGAGTATTCAGGTACGATGATTCTACGTGAAATAAGTCACACAGGAAAAGAAACATCATAAGATATCACTAATACACGGAATGTAAACTTGTCTACACATGAACTGAATTACAAAACAGAACAGGGTCTCAAATTTAGAAAACCAACTTATGCTTGCTTATGGGGAAAGGTGAGTTGGGGTGCTGCATAAAACCAGAGATTGAAATTAGCACAGATACCGTTCCATAAGCCAAATAAATAATAGACCAGACCTACTCCTTGCTCAACGAAATGGACTCAACACCCCATATTCAGGGCCTAGGAATATACCTGACTAGTAAGAATCTTAAAACCCACGGATTTATATGTCTCCGTAAGAGAAGCATGCGTGTGTACAGCGGCATAAAGGTAGCAGTGAAAACCCGATAAATCCCATTATCAAAATAATTTTCAAATACAAAACACAATGACAGTGAAATAGAGAGCAATTTTTAAATAATTCATTCAGGGTTGTGATGCAACCTGGATTTACCACATCTACACCCAGAGCTGGGTGAGACATAAGGCTGGACACTTCGGGCTGATAGCATTGGTGATGTTCGGTGAGCAAATGCAGACCCTTTGAAGTCATACTGCATGGAACCCTTTCCATGGGTCCCAACTCTCCAGGTTTAAGGGATTCTTCCTTCAGCTAAAACATGCATGGGAAACCCAGAGTATGGTCCACCGTGTGATTGGGAAACGTTTTCAAATGCATCTCAGTTTTCGTCCCCTGGTACTCGGGTTCACCATTCCAGACGCTTAACTAACCCTCTCCCCACTTGGAGAGTCAGTGCCTTTAAGCTCCTGTTTGGCACAGTTTGCAATTTCTGCGCAAGGTGAACAGGAATAGGGAGAACCAATGAGAGACTAGCTGTAGGTGTCTGCACGGGCAAATGTAACGCTCATTTCCCACCAGGAAGAGGAATTAACCAATGGCTCAGCATGCCCTGCCAGAAAGAGAGTAGGGCCTAAAGCAATCCTGCGGTTTTGCTGCCAGCTCACAAGAAAACGAGTTGAAGAAATGAGCTCAGGGGCACTGTAATTCACAAACCTGCAGAGTTATGAATGACAGCTATCGTCCAAAAATATATTGAAGTAAGTCTGTGAAGTGGACTTGAAAGCGGGGCAGAATTTCAGGAAAACGGTTTCAGGGGGTAGACTGGAATTACACTTAAAGCATAGGAAAAGAGGCAGAATGTCGACAATGATGCACTTGGCCAAAAAGCGCATATGCGTTTTTTCCTGAATATATTCAGGAAAAAACGCATACGCGCTTTTTGGCCAACTAAGCAAGCGTGTAAAGAAATGTGCACTACAAGGGAAGTCTCACTGCCCCCCAGTCAACAGGGCCATCTGGAAAAAGTGTAAAACCCAGAAAGGCAGGACAGGCCATGGAGAACATGGAGCCTTGTTATGCTGATGGGCAGGATGTAAATTGCCAACAGCCACACTGGAGAAGTGTATGGTGTTTCCTGAAACATGTAGGAAACAAAGCAACACAGCCTATGGCACTTCAACTTATGGTCTAGTAGCTTAGGGACATTAAAATCAAAAACACACATCCACCCCAAAATTTGGGATGGCGCTGTTTACAAAAACCTCATCTACGGTACAAGTTAAATATCCCAGAAAGCAAAAAATGGATTAAGAAGTTGTGGTACGTACGTACAATGGAATATCCCTCAGCAATGAAATCTATGTCATCAGACCCGTTGCGGCATAATGAGTGGATTCAGGTACGATAATTCTACGTGAAATAAGTCACACAGAAAAAGAAACATCATAAGATATCACTAATACACGGAATGAAAACTTGGCTACACATGAACTGAATTACAAAACAGAACAGGTACTTAAATGTAGAAAACCAACTTATGCTTGCTTATGGGGAAAGGTGAGTTGGGGTGCTGCATAAAACCAGAGATAGAAATTAGCACAGATACCATTCCATAATCCAAATATGTAACAGACAAGACCTACTCCTTGCTCAACGAAATGGACTCAACACCCCATATTCAACGCCTGGGAATATACCTGACTAGTAAGAATCTTCAAACCCATGGATTTATATGTCTCCATAAGGAAATCAAGTGTGTATACAGCGGCATGAATGCAGCAGAGAAAATCCGATAAATCCCATTATCAAATGAATTACAAAAACAAAACACAAGGACAGTGAAATAGAGAGCAATTCTTAAATAATTCATTCAGGGCTTGTGATGCAACCTGGATTTACGACATGTACACCCAGAGCTGAGTGAGACATGAGGTTGGGCACTTCGGGCTGATAGCATTGGTGAGGTTCGATGAGCAAATGCAGACCCTTTGAAGTCATACTGCATGGTACCCATTCCATGGGTCCCAACTCTCCAGGTTTAAAGGATTCTTCCTTCAGCTAAACCATGCATGGGAACCCACAGTATGGTGCACCATGTGACCGGCAAACGTTTTCAAATTCATCTCAGTTTTCGTCCCCTTTTACTCGGGTTCACCATTCCAGACCCTTTACTAACACTCTCCCTACTTGGAGAGTCAGTGCCTTTAACCTCCTGTTTGGCACAGTTTGCAATTTCTGCGCAAGATGAACAGGAATAGGGAGAACCAATGAGAGACTAGCTGTAGGTGTCTGCACAGGCAAATTTAACGCTCATTTCCCACCAGGAAGAGGAATTAACCAAAGGCTCAGCATGCCCTGCCCGAACCAGATTAGGGCCTGAAGCAATCTTGCGGGTTTGCGACCAGCTCACAAGATAGCGAGTTGAAGAAAGGAGCTCAGGGGCACTGTAACTCACAAACCTGCAGAGTTATAAATGACAGCTATCGTCCAAAAATATATTGAAGGAAGGATGCAAAGAGAACTTGTAAGCGTGGCAGAATTGCAGGAAAACGATTTCAGGGGGTAGACGGGAATTGCATTTAAAGCATAGGAAAAAAGGCAGAACGTCGACAATGATGCACTTGACCAAAAAGTGCATATGCGTTTTTTCCTGAATATATTCAGGAAAAAACGCATACGCCCTTTTTGGCCAACTAAGCAAGCATGTAAAGGAAATCTGCACTACAAGGGATGTCTCACTGCCCCCCAGTCAACAGGGCCATCTGGAAAAAGTGTAAAATCCAGAAAGGCAGGACAGGCCATGGAGATCATGGAGCCTTGTTATGCTGATGGGCAGGATGTAAATTGCCAACAGCCACACTGGAGAAGTGTATGGTGTTTCCTGAAACACGTAGGAAACAAAGCAACACAGCCTATGGCACTTCCACTTATGGTCCAGTAGCTTAGGCACATTAAAATCAAAAACACACATCCACCCCAAAATTTGGGATGGCTCTGTTTACAAAAACCTCATCTACGGTACAAGTTAAATATCCCAGAATGCGAAAAATGGATTAAGAAGTTGTGGTACGTACATACAATGGAATATCACTCACCAATGAAATCTATGTCATCTGGCCCGACGTGTCACAATGAGTGGATTCAGGTACGATGATTCTAAGTGAAATAAGTCACACAGAAAAAGAAACATCATAAGATATCACTAATACACCGAATGTAATCTTGGCTACACATGAACTGAATTACAAAACAGAACAGGGTCTCACATTTAGAAAAACAACTTATGTTTGCTTAAGGGGAAAGGTGAGTTGGGGTGCTGCATAAAACCAGAGATAGAAATTAGCACAGATACCATTCCATACGTCAAATACGTAATAGTCAAGACATACCCCTTGCTCAACGAAATGGGCTAAACACACTATATTCAACGCCTAGGAATACACCTGACTAGTAAGAATCTTCAAACCCATGGATTTATATGTCTCCATAAGAGAATCAAGCATGTGTACACCTGCATGAAGGCAGCAGAGAAAGTCCGATAAATCCTATTATCAAAATGAATTACAAAAACAAAACACAATGACAGTGAAATAGAGAGCAATTTTTAAATAATTCATTCAGGGCTTGTGATGCAACCTGGATTTACCTCATCAAAACCCAGAGCTGAGTGAGACATAAGGTTGGACACATCGGGCTGATAGCATTGGTGAGGTTCGATGAGCAAATGCAGACCATTTGAAGTCATAATACATGGTACACATTCCATGGGTCCCAACTCTCCAGTTTTAAGCGATTCTTCCTTCAGCTAAAGCATGCATGGGAAACCCACAGTATGGTGCACCGTGTGACCGGGAAACGTTTTCAAATCATCTCAGTTTTCGTCCCCTTTTACTCGGGTTCATAATTCCAGACCCTTTACTAACACTCTCCCCACTTGGAGAGTCAGTGCCTTTAAACTCCTGTTTGGCACAGTTTGCAATTTCTGCACAA
This sequence comes from Delphinapterus leucas, assembly GCF_059928025.1. NCBI lineage: Eukaryota > Metazoa > Chordata > Mammalia > Artiodactyla > Monodontidae > Delphinapterus > Delphinapterus leucas. Next base: position 7,481,129 of record NW_028322233.1, read on the forward strand.
GATGAACAGGAATAGGGAGAACCAATGAGAGACTAGCTGTAGGTGTCTGCACGGGCAAATTTAACGCTCATTTCCAACCAGGAACAGGAATTAACCAAAGGCTCAGCATGCCGTGCCGGAACAAGATTAGGGCCTGAAGCAATCCTGCAGGTTTGCGGCCAGCTCACAAGAAAGCGATTTGAAGAAAGGAGCTCAGGGGCACTGTAATTCTCAAACCTGCCAAGTTATAAATGACAGCTATTGTCCAAAAATATATTGAAGGAAGGCTGCGAAGAGGACTTGAAATCGGGGCAGAATTGCAGGAAAGCGGTTTCAGGGAGTAGAGTGGAATTGCATTTAAAGCATAGGAAATGAGGCAGAACGTCGACAATGATGCACGTGGCCAAAAAAGGCGTATGCGTTTTTTCCTGAATATATACAGGAAAAAACGCATACGCCCTTTTTGGCCAACCAAGCAAGCATGTTAAAGAAATCTGCACTACAATGAAGTCTCACTGCCCCCCGGTCAAAAGGGCCATATGAAAAAAGTGTAAAATCCAGAAATGCAGCACAGGCCATGGAGAACAGGGAGCCTTGTTATTCTAATGGGTGGGATGTAAATTGCCAACAGCCACTCTGCAGAAGTGTATGTTGTTTCCTGAAACACCTAAAAAACAGAGCAACGGAGCCTACGGCACTTCCACTTATGGTCCTATAGCTTAGGGAAATTAAAATCAAAAACACACAGCCACCCCAAAGTTTCAGACGGCTCTGTTTACAATAACCTCGTCTACGGTACAAGTTAAATATCCCAGAAAGCGAAAAATGGATAAAGAAGTTGTGGTACGTACATACAATGGAATATCACTCACCAATGAAGTCTATGTCATCTGGCCCGTCGTGGCATAATGAGTGGATTCAGGTACGATGATTCTAAATGAAATAAGTCACACAGAAAATGAAACATCATAAGATATCACTAATACACGGAATGTAATCTTGGCTACACATGAACTGAATTACAAAACAGAACAGGGTCTCAAATTTAGAAAACCAACTTATGTTTGCTTAAGGGGAAAGGTGAGTTGGGGTGCTGCATAAAACCAGAGTTAGAAATTAGCACAGATACCATTCCATACGTCAAATACGGAATAGTCAAGACCTACCCCTTGCTCAACCAAATGGGCTAAACACCCTATATTCAACGCCTAGGAATACACCTGACTAGTAAGAATCTTCAAACCCATGGATTTATATGTCTCCATAAGAGAATCAAGCGTGTGTACAGCTGCATGAAGGCAGCAGAGAAAATCCGATAAATCCAATTATCAAAATGAATTACAAAAACAAAACACAATGACAGTGAAATAGAGAGCAATTCTTAAATAATTCATTCAGGGCTTGTGATGCAACCTGGATTTACCTCATCAAAACCCAGAGCTGAGTGAGACATAAGGTTGGACACTTCAGGCTGATAGCATTGGTGAGGTTCGATGAGCAAATGCAGACCATTTGAAGTCATACTGCATGGTACCCATTCCATGGGTCCCAACTCTCCAGGTTTAAGTGATTCTTCCTTCAGCTAAAGCATGCATGGGAAACCCACAGTATGGTGCACCATGTGACCGGGAAACGTTTTCAAATGCATCTCAGTTTTCGTCCCCTTTTAGTCGGGTTCACAATTCCAGACCCTTTACTAACACTCTCCCCACTTGGAGAGTCAGTGCCTTTAACCTCCTGTTTGGCCCAGTTTGCAATTTCTGCGCAAGATGGACAGAAATAGGGAGAACCAATGAGAGACTAGCTGTAGGTGTCTGCACGGGCAAATTTAACGCTCATTTCCAACCAGGAAGAGGAATTAACCAAAGGCTCAGCATGCCGTGCAGGAACCAGATTAGGGCCTGAAGCAATCCTGCGGGTTTGCTGCCAGCTCACAAGAAAGCGATTTGAAGAAAGGAGCTCAGGGGCACTGTAAATCACAAACCTGCAGAGTTATAAATGACAGCTATCGTCCGAAAATATATTGAAGGAAGGCTGCGAAGAGGACTTGAAAGCGGGGCAGAATTGCAGGAAAACCATTTCAGGGGGTAGACTGGAATTGCATTTAAAGCATAGGAAAAGAGGAAGAACTTCGACAATGATGCACTTGTCCAAAAAGGGCGTATGCGTTTTTTCCTGAATATATTCAGGAAAAAACGCATACGCCCTTTTTGGCCAACCAAGCAAGCATGTTAAAGAAATCTCCACTACAATGAAGTCTCACTGCCCACCGGTCAAAAGGGCCATCTGAAAAAAGTGTAAAATCCAGAAATGCAGCACAGGCCATGGAGAACAGGGAGCCTTGTTATGCTGATGGGTGGGATGTAAATTGCCAACAGCCACTCTGGAGAAGTGTATGGTGTTTCCTGAAACACCTAAAAAACAAAGCAACGGAGCCTACGGCACTTCCACTTATGGTCCTATAGCTTAGGGAAATTAAAATCAAAAACACAGAGCCACCCCAAAGTTTCAGACGGCTCTGTTTACAAAAACCTCGTCTACGGTACAAGTTAAATATCCCAGAAAGCGAAAAATGGATAAAGAATTTGTGGTACGTACGTACAATGGAATATCACTCACCAATGAAATCTATGTCATCTGGCCTGTCGTGGCATAATGAGTCGATTCAGGTACGATGATTCTAAGTGAAATAAGTCACACAGAAAATGAAGCATCATAAGATATCACTAATTCACCGAATGTAATCTTGGCTACACATGAACTGAATTACAAAACAAAACAGGGTCTCAAATTTAGAAAACCAACTTATGTTTGCTTAAGCGGAAATGTGAGTTGGGGTGCTACATAAAACCAGAGATAGAAATTAGCACAGATACCATTCCATACGTCAAATATGTAATAGTCAAGACCTACCCCTTGCTCAACGAAATGGGCTAAACACCCTATATTCAACACCTAGGAATACACCTGACTAGTAAGAATCTTCAAACCCATGGATTTATATGTCTCCATAAGAGAATCAAGCGTGTGTACAGCTGCATGAAGGCAGCAGAGAAAATCCGATAAATCCTATTATCAAAATGAATTACAAAAACAAAACACAATGACAGTGAAATAGAGAGCAATTCTTAAATAATTCATTCAGGGCTTGTGATGCAACCTGGATTTACCTCATCTAAACCCAGAGCTGAGAGAGACATAAGGTTGGACACTTCGGGCTGATATCATTGGTGAGGTTCGATGAGCAAATGCAGACCATTTGAAGTCACACTGCATGGTACCCATTCCATGGGTCCGAACTCTCCAGGTTTAAGTGATTCTTCCTTCAGCTAAAACACGCATGGGAAACCCAGACTATGGTACACTGGGTGATTGGGAAATGTTTTCAAATGCATCTCAGTTTTTGTCCCCTGGTACTCGGGTTCACCATTCCAGACCCTTCACTAACACTTTCCCACTCGGAGAGTCAGTGCCTTTAACCTCCTGTTTGGCACAGTTTGCAATTTCTGCGCAAGATGAACAGGAATAGGGAGAACCAATGAGAGACTAGCTGTAGGAGTCTGTACGGGCAAATGTATCGCTTGCTGCCCACCAGGAAGAGGAATTAATCAAAGGCTCAGCGTGCCCTGCCGGAAACAGATTAGGGACTGAAGCAATCCTGCGGTTTTGCAGCCAGCTCAGAAGAATGCGAGTTGAAGAAAGGAGCTCAGGGGCACTGTAATTCACAAACCTGCAGAGTTATGAATGACAGCTATCGTCCAAAAATATATTGAAGTAAGTCTGCGAAGAGGACTAGAAAGCAGGGCAGAATTCCAGGAAAACGATTTCAGGGGGTAGACTGGAATTGCACTTAAAGCACAGGAAAAGGGACAGAATGTTGACAATGATGCACTTGGCCAAAATGGGCGTAAGCGTTTTTTCCTTAATATATTCAGGAAAAAACGCATACGCACTTTTTGGCCAACCAAGCAAGCGTGTACAGGAAATCTGCACTACAATGAAGTCTCACTGCACCCCAGTCAAAAGGGTCATCTGAAAAAAGTGTAAAATCCAGAAAGACAGGACAGGCCATGGAGAACAGGGAGCCTTATAATATTGATTTACGGGATGTAAATTGCCAACAGCCACTCAGGAGAAGTGTATGGTGTTTCCTGAAACACGTAGGAAACAAAGCAACACAGCCTATGGCACTTCCACTTATGGTCCTATAGCTTTGGGAAATTAAAATCAAAAACACACAGCCACCCCAAAGTTTGGGACGGCTCTGTTTACAAGAACCTCATCTACGGTACGAGTTAAATATCCCAGAAAGTGAAAAATGGATAAAGAAGTTCTGGTACATACGTACAATGGAATATCACTCAGCAATTATATCTATGTCATCAGGCCCATAGCGGCATAATGAGAGTATTCAGGTACGATGATTCTACGTGAAATAAGTCACACAGGAAAAGAAACATCATAAGATATCACTAATACACGGAATGTAAACTTGGCTACACATGAACTGAATTCCAAAACAGAACAGGGTCTCAAATTTAGAAAACCAACTTATGCTTGCTTATGGGGAAAGGTGAGTTGGGGTGCTGCATAAAACCAGAGATTGAAATTAGCACAGATACCATTCCATAAGCCAAATAAGTAATAGACCAGACCTACTCCTTGCTCAACGAAATGGACTCAACACCCCATATTCAGGGCCTAGGAATATACCTGACTAGTAAGAATCTTAAAACCCACGGATTTATATGTCTCCGTAAGAGAAGCATGCGTGTGTACAGCGGCATAAAGGTAGCAGTGAAAACCCGATAAATCCCATTATCAAAATAATTTTCAAATACAAAACACAATGACAGTGAAATAGAGAGCAATTTTTAAATAATTCATTCAGGGTTGTGATGCAACCTGGATTTACCACATCTACACCCAGAGCTGGGTGAGACATAAGGCTGGACACTTCGGGCTGATAGCATTGGTGATGTTCGGTGAGCAAATGCAGACCCTTTGAAGTCATACTGCATGGAACCCTTTCCATGGGTCCCAACTCTCCAGGTTTAAGGGATTCTTCCTTCAGCTAAAACATGCATGGGAAACCCAGAGTATGGTCCACCGTGTGATTGGGAAACGTTTTCAAATGCATCTCAGTTTTCGTCCCCTGGTACTCGGGTTCACCATTCCAGACGCTTTACTAACCCTCTCCCCACTTGGAGAGTCAGTGCCTTTAAGCTCCTGTTTGGCACAGTTTGCAATTTCTGCGCAAGGTGAACAGGAATAGGGAGAACCAATGAGAGACTAGCTGTAGGTGTCTGCACGGGCAAATGTAACACTCATTTCCCACCAGGAAGAGGAATTAACCAATGGATCAGCATGCCCTGCCAGAAAGAGAGTAGGGCCTAAAGCAATCCTGCGGTTTTGCTGCCAGCTCACAAGAAAACGAGTTGAAGAAATGAGCTCAGGGGCACTGTAATTCACAAACCTGCAGAGTTATGAATGACAGCTATCGTCCAAAAATATATTGAAGTAAGTCTGCGAAGTGGACTTGAAAGCGGGGCAGAATTTCAGGAAAACGGTTTCAGGGGGTAGACTGGAATTACACTTAAAGCATAGGAAAAGAGGCAGAATGTCGACAATGATGCACTTGGCCAAAAAGGGCATATGCGTTTTTTCCTGAATATATTCAGGAAAAAACGCATACGCGCTTTTTGGCCAACTAAGCAAGCGTGTAAAGAAATGTGCACTACAAGGGAAGTCTCACTGCCCCCCAGTCAACAGGGCCATCTGGAAAAAGTGTAAAACCCAGAAAGGCAGGACAGGCCATGGAGAACATGGAGCCTTGTTATGCTGATGGGCAGGATGTAAATTGCCAACAGCCACACTGGAGAAGTGTATGGTGTTTCCTGAAACATGTAGGAAACAAAGCAACACAGCCTATGGCACTTCAACTTATGGTCTAGTAGCTTAGGGACATTAAAATCAAAAACACACATCCACCCCAAAATTTGGGATGGCGCTGTTTACAAAAACCTCATCTACGGTACAAGTTAAATATCCCAGAAAGCAAAAAATGGATTAAGAAGTTGTGGTACGTACGTACAATGGAATATCCCTCAGCAATGAAATCTATGTCATCAGACCCGTTGCGGCATAATGAGTGGATTCAGGTACGATGATTCACCGTGAAATAAGTCACACAGAAAAAGAAACATCATAAGATATCACTAATACACGGAATGAAAACTTGGCTACACATGAACTGAATTACAAAACAGAACAGGTACTTAAATGTAGAAAACCAACTTATGCTTGCTTATGGGGAAAGGTGAGTTGGGGTGCTGCATAAAACCAGAGATAGAAATTAGCACAGATACCATTCCATAATCCAAATATGTAACAGACAAGACCTACTCCTTGCTCAACGAAATGGACTCAACACCCCATATTCAACGCCTGGGAATATACCTGACTAGTAAGAATCTTCAAACCCATGGATTTATATGTCTCCATATGGAAATCAAGTGTGTATACAGCGGCATGAATGCAGCAGAGAAAATCCGATAAATCCCATTATCAAATGAATTACAAAAACAAAACACAAGGACAGTGAAATAGAGAGCAATTCTTAAATAATTCATTCAGGGCTTGTGATGCAACCTGGATTTACCACATGTACACCCAGAGCTGAGTGAGACATGAGGTTGGGCACTTCGGGCTGATAGCATTGGTGAGGTTCGATGAGCAAATGCAGACCCTTTGAAGTCATACTGCATGGTACCCATTCCATGGGTCCCAACTCTCCAGGTTTAAAGGATTCTTCCTTCAGCTAAAACATGCATGGGAACCCACAGTATGGTGCACCATGTGACCGGCAAACGTTTTCAAATTCATCTCAGTTTTCGTCCCCTTTTACTCGGGTTCACCATTCCAGACCCTTTACTAACACTCTCCCCACTTGGAGAGTCAGTGCCTTTAACCTCCTGTTTGGCACAGTTTGCAATTTCTGCGCAAGATGAACAGGAATAGGGAGAACCAATGAGAGACTAGCTGTAGGTGTCTGCACAGGCAAATTTAACGCTCATTTCCCACCAGGAAGAGGAATTAACCAAAGGCTCAGCATGCCCTGCCCGAACCAGATTAGGGCCTGAAGCAATCTTGCGGGTTTGCGACCAGCTCACAAGATAGCGAGTTGAAGAAAGGAGCTCAGGGGCACTGTAACTCACAAACCTGCAGAGTTATAAATGACAGCTATCGTCCAAAAATATATTGAAGGAAGGATGCAAAGAGAACTTGTAAGCGTGGCAGAATTGCAGGAAAACGATTTCAGGGGGTAGACGGGAATTGCATTTAAAGCATAGGAAAAGAGGCAGAACGTCGACAATGATGCACTTGACCAAAAAGTGCATATGCGTTTTTTCCTGAATATATTCAGGAAAAAACGCATACGCCCTTTTTGGCCAACTAAGCAAGCATGTAAAGAAATCTGCACTACAAGGGATGTCTCACTGCCCCCCAGTCAACAGGGCCATCTGGAAAAAGTGTAAAATCCAGAAAGGCAGGACAGGCCATGGAGATCATGGAGCCTTGTTATGCTGATGGGCAGGATGTAAATTGCCAACAGCCACACTGGAGAAGTGTATGGTGTTTCCTGAAACACGTAGGAAACAAAGCAACACAGCCTATGGCACTTCCACTTATGGTCCAGTAGCTTAGGCACATTAAAATCAAAAACACACATCCACCCCAAAATTTGGGATGGCTCTGTTTACAAAAACCTCATCTACGGTACAAGTTAAATATCCCAGAATGCGAAAAATGGATTAAGAAGTTGTGGTACGTAAATACAATGGAATATCACTCACCAATGAAATCTATGTCATCTGGCCCGACGTGTCACAATGAGTGGATTCAGGTACGATGATTCTAAGTGAAATAAGTCACACAGAAAAAGAAACATCATAAGATATCACTAATACACCGAATGTAAACTTGGCTACACATGAACTGAATTACAAAACAGAACAGGGTCTCAAATTTAGAAAAACAACTTATGTTTGCTTAAGGGGAAAGGTGAGTTGGGGTGCTGCATAAAACCAGAGATAGAAATTAGCACAGATACCATTCCATATGTCAAATACGTAATAGTCAAGACATACCCCTTGCTCAACGAAATGGGCTAAACACACTATATTCAACGCCTAGGAATACACCTGACGAGTAAGAATCTTCAAACCCATGGATTTATATGTCTCCATAAGAGAGTCAAGCGTGTGTACACCTGCATGAAGGCAGCAGAGAAAATCCGATAAATCCTATTATCAAAATGAATTACAAAAACAAAACACAATGACAGTGAAATAGAGAGCAATTTTTAAATAATTCATTCAGGGCTTGTGATGCAACCTGGATTTACCTCATTAAAACCCAGAGCTGAGTGAGACATAAGGTTGGACACTTCGGGCTGATAGCATTGGTGAGGTTCGATGAGCAAATGCAGACCATTTGAAGTCATACTGCATGGTACCCATTCCAAGGGTCCCAACTCTCCAGGTTTAAGTGATTCTTCCTTCAGCTAAGGCATGCATGGGAAACCCACAGTATGGTGCACCATGTGACCGGGAAACGTTTTCAAATGCATCTCAGTTTTCGTCCCCTTTTACTCGGGTTCACAATTCCAGACCCTTTACTGACACTCTCCCCACTTGGAGAGCCAGTGCCTTTAACCTCCTGTTTGGCACAATTTGCAATTTCTGCGCAAGATGAACAGGAATAGGGAGAACCAATGAGAGACTAGCTGTAGGTGTCTGCATGGGCAAATTTAACGCTCATTTCCAACCAGGAAGAGGAATTAACCAAAGGCTCAGCATGCCGTGCCGGAACCAGATTAGGGCCTGAAGCAATCCTGCGGGTTTGCGGCCAGCTCACAAGAAAGAGATTTGAAGAAAGGAGCTCAGGGGCACTGTAATTCACAAACCTGCAGAGTTATAAATGACAGCTATCGTCCAAAAATATATTGAAGTAACGCTGCGAAGAGGACTTGAAAGCGGGGCAGAATTGCAGGAAAACGATTTCAGGGGGTAGACTGGAATTGCATTTAAAGCATAGGAAAAGAGGCAGAACGTCGACAATGATGCACTTGGCCAAAAAGGGCGTATGCGTTTTATCCAGGGCCCTCATTAAAGAGGGGAGGAGGCTCCCAGCACACTCCAATGGCCAACAGAGGGCCCATGTCACCAAGGCGACGTGTGCCACCCAGGCAGGAGTGACCTCATGTCAGAGGGCCCACCTCACAGAAGGGTGAGGTACCCAGCCAGGATCAGACTCTCACCAGAGGGCCCACATCACCAAGGGGATCGGATCCAGGCAGGAGTGGCCTCACACCAGTGTGGCCAAATAATAGAAAGGTGAGGAACCCAGAACATGTGGCCTAAACAAGAGGACCCACATCTCCAAGGGGCTGGAAGTGAGGCAGGAAGGAGGAGCCAGAAAACAGAGGACCCATAGAATAAAAAAGTGAGGAATCCCGCAGTTGGAAACTCCTAGCATGCGGCAAGGAGCAGCGAGGCTATGGGTTCCCAGCCAGTGTGAACTCACAACAGAGGGCCCTCATCATTAAACTGTGAACAACACAGATGTTGGGACCACAGAACAGAAGGCCCACATTCCCATGGGGTTGGCATCCTGGCAGGAGTGTACTCGCACCACAGGGCACACATCAGAAAATTTTGGGAGCCCAGGAGTTAGGGTCGGACGCCAAACGGCCCTAATTACAGAGGGGAGCAGACTCCTAGCAGGCACCAACTCTCAACTGAGGGCACACGTCACCAATGTGACGTGTGGCAGCCAGGCAGGAATGACCTCACAGCCAAGGGCCTACGTCACAGAAGGGGGAGGAACCCAGCCAGGATAAGACTCCCACCAGAGGGCCCACATCACCAAGGGGATCAGAACCAGGCAGGAGTGGCCTCAAACCAGTATGGCCAAATCATAGAAAAGTGAAGAAACCAGAACATATGGCCTAAACCAGAGGACCCACATCAACAAGGGGCTCAGAGTGAGGCAGGCAGTAGGTGTCTCAAACAGAGGGCCCATAAAATAAAAAAGGTGGGGAATCCCGCAGTTGGAACCTCCCAGCAGGCGGCAAGGTACAGCGAGGCTATGGGATCCCGGCCGGTGTGAACTCACAACAGAGGGCCCTCATCACGAAACTGTGAACAACCCAGCAGTTGGGACAACAGAGCAGAAGGCTCACATTCCCATGTGGTTGGGAACCTGACAGGAGTGTCCTCCCACCAGAGGGCACACATCAGAAAAGTATGGGAGCCCAGGAGGTAGGGCCTGACGCCAGAGTGTCCTCATCACCGAGAGGAGAATGCTCCCAGCATGCTCCAACTGCCGCCAGAGGGCCGACGTCACCAAGGCGGGGTGTGCCAGCCAGGCAGGAGTGACCTCAGGGCCGAGGGTCAACCTTACGGAACTGTGAGGAACCCAACCAGGATGAGACTCTCACCAGAGGGCCCACATCACCAAGGGGATGGGAACCAGGCAGGAGTGTTCTCACCACAGTGGTGCCACATCACTGAAAGGCGAGGAACCCACAACATGTGGCCTCAATCCAGAACACCCACATCAACAAGGGGCTCAGAGTGAGGGAGGCAGGAAGTGTCTCACAACACAGGGCCCATAGAAGAATAAAGGTAAGGAATCCTGCATTTGGAAGCTCCAAGCAGGTGGCCCAGAGCACGGAGGCTCTGGGATGCATGCCGGAGTGAACTCACAGCAGAGGGCCCACATCCTGACACTGGGAGCAACCCAGCCGTTGGCACCTCAGAACAGAAGTCCCAAATCCGCATGGGGATGGGAACCTGGAAGGAGTGACATTGCACCAGTGGGCTCACATCAGAAAATGTGCGGAGCCCAGCAGTTAGGGCCTGACGCAAGAGGGCCCTCATCACCTTGGAGAGGAGCGTACAAGAAGGCTCCAACTGCCACCAGAGGTCCGACGTCACCAAGGCAATGGGAGCAAGCCAGGCAGGAGTGGCCTCACACCAGTGTGGCCAAATCATAGAAAGGTGAGGAACCCAGAATATGTGGCCCAAACAAGCCGACCCACATCTCCAAGGGGCTGGGAGTGAGGCAGGCAGGAGGACCCTCAAAACAGAGGACCCATAGAATAAAAAATGTGAGGAATCCCGCAGTTGGAAACTCCTAGCATGCGGCAAGGAGCAGCGAGGCTATGGGATCCCAGCCAGTGTGAACTCACAACAGAGGACCCTCATCATGAAACTGTGAACAACACAGCTGTTGGGACCACAGAACAGAAGGCCCACATTCCCATGTGTTTGGTAACATGGCAGGAGTGTACTCGCACCACAGGGCACACATCAGAAAAGTTTGGGAGCCCAGGAGTTAGGGCCTGACTCCAGACAGCCCTAATTACCGAGGGGAGCAGACTACTAGCAGGCACCAACTCCCAACTGAGGGCCCACGTCGCCAAGGTGACGTGCGTCAGCCAGGCAGGAGTGACCTCACAGCAGAGGGCAAACGTCACAGAAGGGGGAGGAACCCAGCCAGTATAAGACAATCACCAGAGGGCCCACATCACCAAGGGGATCAGAACCAGGCAGGAGTGGCCTCACACCAGTATGGCCAAATCATAGAAAAGTGAGGAACCCAGAACATATGGCCTAAACCAGAGGACCCATATCAACAAGGGGCTCAGAGTGAGGCAGGCAGGAGGTGTCTCAAACAGAGGGCCCATAAAATAAAAAAGGTGGGGAATCCCGCAGTTGGAAGCTCCAAGCAGTTGTCCCAGAGCACCGAGGCTATGGGATCCATGCCGGATTGAACTCACAGCAGAGGGCCCACATCCTGACACTGTGAGCAACCCAGCCATTGGCACCTCAGAACAGAAGGCCCAAATCCGCATGGGGATGGGAACCTGGCCGGAGTGTCCTCTCACCACTTAGCACGTATCAGAAAATATGGGTACCCAGCAGTTAGGGCCTGACACCAGAGTGTCCTCATCACCGAGAGGAGAAGGCTCCCAGCACGCTCCATCTGCGGCTAGATGGCCGACGTCACCAAGGCGGTGTGTGCCAGCCAGGCAGGAGTGACCTCAGGGCAGACGGCCAACCTTACGTAACTGTGAGTAACCCAACCAGGATGAGACTCTCACCAGAGGGCCCACATCACCAAGGGGATGGGAACCAGGCAGGAGTGTTCTGACCCCAGTGGGGCCACATCATTGAAAGGCGAGAAACCCACCACATGTGGCCTCAAACCAGAAGACCCACAACAACAAGGGGCTCAGAGTGAGGCAGGCAGGAAGTGTCTCACAACACACGGCCCATAGAAGAAAAAAGGTAAGGAATCCTGCAGTTGGAAGCTCCAAGCAGGTGGCCCAGAACACCGAGGATATGGGATGCATGCCGGAGTGAACTCACAGCAGAGGGCCCACATCCTGACACTGTGAGCAACCCACACATTGGCACCTCAGAACAGAAGGCCCAAATCCGCATGGAGATGGGAATCCGGCAGGAGTGTCATCGCACCAGTGAGCACATATCAGAAAATGTGGGGAGCCCAGCAGTTAGGGCCTGACGCCAGAGGGCCCTCATCACCGATGGGAGGAGGCTCCCAGCACGCTCCAACTGCAACCAGAGGGCCCATGTGGCCAAGGCGACGTGTGCCAGCCAGGCAGGAGTGACCTCACAGCAGAGGACCCACCTCCCAGAAGTATGAGGAATCAAGCCAGGGTCCAACTCTCACCAGAGGGTCCACATCAACAAGAGGATGGGAACCAGTCACGAGTGTCCTCACACCAGTGGGGTCACATACCTAAAAGGTGAGGCAACCGGCACATGTTGCCTCAAACCAGAGGACCTACATCACCAAGGGGCTTGGAGTGAGGCAGGCAGGAGGAGCCTCACAACAGAGGGCCCAAAGTATAAAAAAGGGGCGGAATCCAGCAGTTGGAACCTCCCAGCAGTCGGCCCAGAGCACAGAGGATATGGGATCTAGGCCTGAGTGAACTAACACCAGAGAACCAACGTCACGAAACTGTGAGCAACCCAGGCTTTGGGACCACTGAGCAGAAGGCCCACTTCCTCATGGGTATGGGAACCTTACAGGAGTGTCCTGGCATCACAGGGCTCAGTCAGAAAACGTGGGGTGCCCAGCAGTTAGAGCCTGATGCCAGAGGGCCCTCATCACCTAGGAGAGGAGGCTCCCAGCAGGCTCCAACTGCCACCAGATGGCCGACGTCACCAAGGCAATGTGAGCAAGCCAGGCAGGAGTTATCTCACAGAAGAGGGCCCACCTCAAAGAAGGGTCAGGAACCCAGCAAGGATCAGACTTTCACCAGAGGGCCCACAACACCAAGGGGATGTGAACCAGGCAGGAGTGTCCTCACACCATTGGGGCCATATCATCGAAAGGTGAGGGACCCAACACACGTGGCCTCAAACCAGAGGACACACATCACCAAGGGTCTGGGAGGGAGGCAGGCAGGAGTAGCCTCAAAACAGAGGGCCCATAGAATAAAAAAGGTGAGGTATCCCGCAGTTGGAACGTCCCAGCAGGTGGCAAGGAGCAGCGAGGCTATGGGTTCCTGGTCGGTGTGAACTCACAAAAGAGGGTCCTCATCATGAAACTGTGAACAACCCAGCCATTGTGTCCACAGAGCAGAAGGCCCACATTTCCATGGGGTTGGGAACCTGGCAGGAGTGTACTCGCACCACAGGGCACACATCAGAAAAATTTGGGAGCCCAGGAGTTAGGGCCAGACGCCAGAGGGCCCTCATTACCGAAGGGAGGAAACTCCCAGCAGGCACCAAATCCCAACTGAGGGCTCACGTCGCCAAGGTGACGTGCGCCAGCCAGGCAGGAGTGACCTCACAGCAGACGGCAAACGTCACAGAAGGGAGAGGAACCCAGCCAGGATAAGACTCTCACCAGAGGGCCCACATCACCAAGGGGATCGGAACCAGGCAGAAGTATCCTCACACCAGTGTGGCCAAATAATGGAAAGGTGAGGAACCCAGAACATGTGGCCTAAACCACAGGAACCACATCTCCAAGGTGCTCAGAGTGAGGCAGGCAGGAGTAGCCTAACAACAAACGTCCCAGCAGGCGGCCAGGAGCAGCGAGGCAATGGGATCCTTTCTGGAATGAACTCACACCAGAGTGCCCTCATCATTAAACTGTGAGCGACCCAACCGTTGGGACCTCACAGCAGAAGGCGCACATCCACATGCGGATGGGAACCCGGCAGGAGTGTCATCGCACAAGTGGGCAAACATCAGAAAAAATGGGGAGCCCAGCAGTTATTGACTGATGCCACAGGGCCCTCATCACCGAGGGGAGGAGACTCCCAGCAAGCTCCAACTGCCACCAGAGGGCCGACGTCTCCAAGGCAACGGGAACAAGCCAGGCAGGTGTGACCTCAGAGCAGAGGGACCACCTCACAGAAAGGTGACGAAACCAGCCAGGATCAGACTCTCACCAGACAGCCCACATCACCAAGGGAATATGAACCAGGCAGGAGTGTCCTCACACCAGTGGGTCCACATCTTTAATAGGTGAGTAAACTGGCACATGTGGCCTCAAACCAGAGGACACACATCACCAATGGGCTGGGAGTGAGGCAGGTGTCTGGACGGGCACATTTAACTCTCATTTCCCACCAGGAAGAGGAATTAACCAAACGCTCAGCGTACCGTGCCGGAACCAGATTACGGCCTGAAGCAAACCTGCGGTTTTGTGGCCAGCTTACAAGGAAGCGAGTTGAGAAAGGAAATCAGGGACACTGTAATTCACAAACCTGCAGAGTTATAAATGACAACTATTGTCAAAAATATATTGAAGTAAGGCTGCAAAGAAGACTTGAAAACACGGCAGAATTCCAGGAATCAGATTTCAGGAGGTAGATTTGAATTGCATTTAAAGCATATGAAAAGCAGCAGATCTTTGACAGTGATGCACTTGGACAAAAATAGCGTATGCATTTTTTCGTGAATATATTCAGGAAAAAACGCATACACCCTTTTTGGTCAACCAAGCACTCGAGCAATGGAAATCCGCACTACAATGAAGTCTCTTTTCCCATTCGTCAAAAGGGCCATCTGAAAAAAGTGTAAAAACGAGAAACACAGGACAGGCCATGGAGAACAGGGAGCCTTGTTATGCTGATGGGTGGGATGTAAATTGCCAACAGACACTCTGGAGATGTTTATGGTGTATCCTGAAACATCTAAAAAACAAAGCTACAGAGCCTAGGGCACTTCCACTTATGGTCCTATAGCTTAGGAAAATTAAAATCAACAAGACACAGCCAACACAAAATTTAGGGCTGCTGTGTTTACAAGAACCTTGAGTCCAGTACAAATTTAATATCCCAGAAAGAAAAAAATGGATAAAGAAGTTGTGCTACTTACGTACAACGGAATATCACTCAGCAATGAAATCAATGTCATCAGGCCTGTAGCAGCAAATTGAGTGGATTTAAGCACGATGACTCTAAGAGAAATATGTCACACAGAGAAAGACAGTAATCATAAGATATCACTAATAGAGGGAGTGTAAACTTGGCTCCACATGAACTGAATTACAAAACCGAACAGTGTCTCACATTTAGCTAAAAAACTTATGCTTGCTTAAGGGGAAAGTTGAGTTGGGGTGCTGTATAAAACCAGAGATTGAAATTAGCACAGATACCTTTCCATAAGCCAAATATGTAATAGACAAGACCTACTCCTTGCTCAACGAAATAGACTCATCCATGCTGTATCATCTCACACCTGTTAGAATGGGCATCATCAGAAAATCTACAAACAACAAATGCTGGAAAGGGTGTGGAGATAAGGAACCCTCTTCCACTATGGTTGGGAATGTAAATAGATACAGTCACTGTGGAGAACATTATGGAGTTTCTTATAAAACTAAAAATAGAATTACCATATGATACAGCAATCCCACTACTGGGCATATACCCAGACAAAACCAAAAATCAAAAAGAGACATTCACCGCAATGTTCATTGCATCACTATTTACAATATCCAGGTAATGGAAGCAACCTAAATGCCCAGACAGACGAATGCATAAAGATGTGGTACATATATAAAATGGAATATTACTAAGCCATAAAAAGGAATGAAATTGGATCATTTGTAGAGACGTTGATGGATCTAGAGACTGTCATACAGAGTGAAGTAAGTCAGAAAGAGAAAAACAAAACAAATCTTGTATATTAATGCATATATGTGGAACCTAGAAAAATTGTACAGATGAACCGTTTTGCAAGACAGAAATAGAGCAACAGATGTAGACAACAAACGTATGGACACCAAGGGGGGAGAGCGGTTGGGGGGGTGGTGGTGGGAGGAGTTGAGAGATTGGGATTGGCATGTATACATTTATATGTATAAAATAGATAACCAATAAGAACCTGCTGTATAAAAAATAAAATAAAATTCAAAATTAAAAAAATAAAATTAAAAAAAGTAAAACAGAAAAAATATTCTTCCCTTCACATACATGTATTAATATGAATAAATTATTTCCATGCTTATATCTGTAAATACAAAAGAGAGGAATAAAATCTACCTTGAACCAAAAACGGAAAAAAGAAAAAAAATCAGAACCCACCATTTACACAGAGGAAAACCGTATCAGGGCACTTGCTCCAGTTGTAAACCATTCTGAAGTTGGTCAGTGGTGGGGAATCATCTCCCATTCAGCCAGCAGGCCCCACGCAACAAGCGTCCTCTTTGCAAAGCTGGGGGACCATGCCGAGGCATCTGTGAGTAAACGTGGGCCGAACCCCAGGCCAGCTGCTGCTGAAATGTTCCCACCCTTCCCAGGTAAAACACCTGAATATGTACAAGGACTTGAAAGCCTAGAGGAAGGGCCATGGAGCCACACGAGTGACAGCATGCCAGCCGACTTGGTGCCTGCAGGCCAGCCAGGATGGCCCTGGCCCTGGGTGCTCTTCTGGAAGCTTTCCATTTCCCTGCCTGAGATATCCCTCCTGTCCTCGCCCCCACTGCTTTCTTCCTTCCTCACCCCTGCCCAGGAAGAAATTCCAGGGGCAGGTATGAGTGTCACATCCTCTTCTTTAGCAGGTGGCATCTTGGCAACTGCTGCAGAAAGTCCAGCAGAACCCCACTCACACTGGGCCACCCACAAAGCCGTGGCCTCTCACTCCGTCCCACCAGCCCAGCCCCGAGACTGTTGACAGGGCAGAGAAAATGGCGTCAGGCACAGCCATTTTATATGTGTGTTTATATCGATCTCAACCCAGGCACACCTGGGGAGGGCTGGCCGGCACGGTCAGCCAATCATCACCCCTCAGGGTCTCACAATTGCAGAAAATGGAAATTGCTGAATCAGCCAGGTCCAAGGAACAGGTGTGGGCTCTTGAGAGTCAGGATAGACAAGGGGTTGTAGCTCCGGCTTGTTTTCTAATCATTTTAACTGGCCCATGAGTGGGAGACAACTTCAAGAAAACCCTCTCCTAATGAGAGGACCCCAGGAGTCAGGGAGAGGAGGGGTGGGTGGTGGGTGGAGACAGAGGCCTGGTGCCCCGGGTGCAGTGGAAGTCTCTGGAAGACCAGGTGGAGGGAGGCCACACAGAGTGATGCCCAGGGTCACAGACCTGACGGAGGTGCTATTTGTTAGTTCAAGTCCTGCTCTGAGGTGCTCTGTGTCAGATCTGAGCGACAGGTGAGCTGGGAGTGCTCTGCAATGTGGGCTATGTGCACGGTTCCCGTGTGCCCAGCCTTGCCACGGTACCTGCAAGGGTAGCTCTGTATCCTGGGAGGGGCCTGACCACGAGAGCCCCATGGGCTGCAGGGGACCTGCGCAGGGAACCCCATATCCTGGGAGGGGCCTGAACACGAGAGCCCCGTGGGCTGGCGTGGGGGTGGGGTACCTGCCCAGGTGAGCTTCATATCCTGGGATTGGCCTGACCTCGAGAGCCCCATGGGCTGCTGGAGTCCTGGTAAAGGATGTCAGGACAGTCAGTGAAGCCACCGAGGATATACCTCCAGTAGTTCCTAAATCCTACACCCTGCTGGTCATTCTACCAACCACCAGGACTTGGTATTCTGTATTAGTCTTGAATGATGCCTTCTTTTGTATTCCATTAGTCCGAGAGTCACAAAAAATTTTGGCTTGTGAGCGGCAGGACTCAACATACAACTAAAACAATACTTCCGGGCCGTCTTGCCCCAAGGGTTCAAAAATTCCCACACCACCTTTGGGGAAAGCTCAGCTAAAGACCTAAAAGCTCTACCTCTGGAAAAGGAAACACTCCTTCAATATGCAGACGACATTCTGATCGCCAGCCCTACTAAGGAGACCTCTGAACTACCAAGCCAATAGAGGATAGAAGTTGTCCAAGAAAAAGCTCAAATATCACAGACTACGGTGACCTGCCTGGGCTTCATTCTCACAGAAGGTCGGAGAAGCACATCCCAGGAAAGGGAAGAAACAATTTATAGCCTTACCCCTTTCTAAAACTAGAAGACAGCTTAGGGGTTCCTGGGGAGGCCAGGGTTTGCTGCTTCTGGATCCCTAACTACAGTCTACTAGCTGGGCCTCTATATGAAACACTGAAAGGAAAAGATGATGATCCTTTTGAATAGAATCCAGAAGTGGCCTTTCAAGAATGGAAAGAGCAGTCAATTCAGACCCTTGCCCTGGAACTCCCTAATTTAGCTAAACCCTTTGACCTTTACATTCCTGGTGAAAGGTGAATCGCCATTGGAGTATTAGTGCAAAAACTGAGACCACTTGAAATGGAACAATGCAAGAATGCCATATAGGTAGGATAAACTACGGTCACCATGGAGCTTGGCCCACCGCCACATCTGCCCAAGATACTGGCGGTATCTAA